>NC_134556.1:5456582-6089299 GCF_025594145.1 Primulina tabacum | reverse complement strand
AGCCTGATTCAACTCTTTTGTTTGTAGCGGCCCGCTGTAGAACCCGTTAAATCAGACTACGTATAAGCCATGCATAATTACTATTATTTAAATTAAAATGATTTTTATGTATGAGGATTTAAATTCTTTTCTTTAAATTTGTTGAGTCATTTTATGCAGTAGTTTAGTTGCATCTTTTCGGATTAATAAGCGAGGCCGGACTGGAGTTGGAGTATTAAGATAAAATTTAATGATAAGAAAATATTTATAGAATTTGTTTAAGATAAAGAATAATTTATTTTAATGAAAAAGAATGTTTAGGGATTTAATAAATTAATTAGAGATAAGTAGTAAATAAGTTCCTTTATGTCCAATAATTTAATTAAAAGCCTAAATTAAAATATGTGACCAATTGAGATAGATTAATCTAGGCTTATTTTATTTAAGAAATTGTAACTTAACATGTTAGTAATTTAATTTAAAGAATTAGCCATGCATGCAAGAAAATTACCATCCTAAATTAAATTTACTATTTCACTAAAATACATAATTAGTGTTTAGAACTTTAAGGAGATAAAATTCAACATTTAAGCAATATTTGACCTCCAAATAAAAGCAAGATTTCGGCCATTCACCTTGTAGGATTTAATTAGTTTGACAACCCACCATTTTGATCATTTTCCTTATCTCTTTCTTGATAAATAATCTCTTCATTTTAATCAACAATAATTAATGATTTAAGCAATATTTCTACCTTAGTTGACAAGAGAAAATCGGTCATCTCTCATCCCATTAAACCTCCCTCAATCAAATAATATCATATCATTCCTTACCTAACAAACAATAGGATAGAAAGATTTTGGATCTTGCCATTCTATCCCATTTAAATAGTAGACTTTCCCTTCACTCCTAGCCATTCCCTCCATTCATTCTCTCAAAAATTCTGAGCATTTCAACAATAAAAATCGTGAGTCTCCTAGAGGAAATAAGAGAGAAATCAAACAAGAAAAGAGAACTCCGTCTCCGCCGCGCCGCGTTTGTCGTAATTGATTTGTTTTCGTTTCAAACAAATTTCAGGTATGTATATACGTTTCTTCTCTCTTCAATCAAGCCATATAATTAATTTAAAACATAATATGATCATGTTTCATGGAGCATAAACCGAAAATTTACAGCAAGTGTTATAAAAATTCTGCACAGATTTTTGGCCTTCCTTGCACTTAACGTTTGGTATTGTTTTTGTGGTTTCAGGGTTTGGCTCGGTTCCAGGCATTCAAGGCTGCTTATGGTCATGTTATAGGGTGTGTTAGGAAGGGATTAGTCCATTGGTTTGAGCCCTTTTGTCCCAGCAAAACCATTTTTGACAACAACTCCCCATGTTGCAATTTATGAGTCTCGATTTGCATGGTTTATTGCCTAAGGTGAGGGTTCGGATCTTGGCTGCCCTAGGGGATGTATCCAGGGTTAGAACCCCTCATTAGTATGTCTAGGACATGACCAAGATGACCTTTCATGGCTTGGTTCATGGTCCGATCAGTTTTTAAAATAAACAAGACAAGTGCCCCTTCGAACCCTTTTCTTTTTCCTGCATGTATAGTTTTGGTTTTGAGGTCGGTGTTGATCTTGGTTAGCTTCCTTGCCCTTAGCCATGGTTCACACAATGTATCATGATGTCTAGATCATGCCATGGTACATCACATGGCCACTGGAATGATCCATGACAGCAAAACAAGCAACACCCCCATGCGTGCCATGTGTGTTCTCGGGTGAAGCTTGGGATCGTCGTAGGCGTTGATTTGGATTGTCGTTGACCTAGGGCCCTTAGCCATAGTTCAAACCATACTTTAAGATGTTGGTAAGAGGCTATAGTCGGCGGTTCAAGCCCCAATGGCCGATAGTCTCGAAAACGAAGCACGGAAGCACAACAGCTGCTGCTCTATTTTTGTTGACAGCAGCTTTGGGCTTCGGTTCAAAGGCTTGTTTGAGTTATTGGTTGGCTTTTAGCCTATGGCCTTGGATTGGACAGTACCTCATTTAGTTAGGAAGGTCATGTTTTTGGCCGTTCATGATTTGGTTAAGTTTAGAGGTCGTATGAGAATTTATGGTGCGATGTGCCAAAGTTACTCTCGAAAGAGCGTTCCATGATTTTGGCCTCCATGCACAATTTCCGTGTATTATAGCCCTTGATATATATTTTCCAATATTTTAGGTGTATTTTAAACATGACTAAACGATGGTACGATGTTGGTTCGGGTTGCTACGGAGTCATGGTTAGATACTAAATTTGTTGGGCGTAATAGTCTCGTTTTTAGTTCGATTTTGAACTGTTGGTCAAGTTAAGTTTATTTTCATGTTTCTCATGATAGAATTAGGTCGCAGCAAGCCTGGGAATGATCCAACCCATTTGGTAAAAAAATAAGACAGGATTTTTAATTATATTACGTGCATAAAATATAAATGTTTATTTTGAGCTATATGCGATATGTCTTATGGCGACTTCACGCTTATGGGATTTCAGCTTATGGGATTATTACTTCACCCGGTCACTTACGACCGGTTCATGTTCATGTATGGGTACGGATATCCAGTCCAAGGGCTGTTATGATCCCTACCGCCCAGTATACTGTGGTTTAGTCTGATCAGACGTGCATGTTAGGTTACGTTACGTTATGGGCCACTTGCGTAGAACATTATCTCAACAGAAAATTATGATATGCTATTTTATGACAGGGCTCTATCGATCAAACATTTTTCGTACGATTATCAGTTATGCACGTATTTATAATTATTCATGGCACGATTTTCACGTTACGCTTTACGATATGATATCTTTACATGGCATGAAATTTTATGATATATTTTACTTGTTATTCACGATATATGCATGCTGAGTCTTTAGACTCACTAGACTTGATTGTTGTAGGTACTGATGAGGTCGGGACCGAGGGCGGGGACCAGTGAGCTAGCTTGGGTCGGCTGTAGTAGGAACCCGAGGACCTCATGTTTATCATTTATTATTTTTGTTCAAACTCAGTTTTTACGTTAAAAATATTTTAAGTTGTGGTTTTGAAACAGTATTTATTTCCGCTGCTATTTTAACATTAAACTTTTTTATTATTCAGTTATTTTATGAATGAGGCAAGTTATTTACTCTTAAAGAAAAATTTTAAATAATACGAAATACGGGCCTCGACAGTTGGTATCAGAGCCTATGTTCTTGTAAAGGATTGTACTACTACTGACCTCGAGAAGCTCATGAAGTCACGTCTTCGGTCTGTAAGTTTTACGTTTACGCATTTCGTTTAAAGCATGAAATATTTTAACAGCATGTTTTAATGAAATGATTTATGTTCAGATTATGATTATGCAGTATTTATTTAAATTTAAAGTAATAATAGAAATTATGAATGTTAGTTACGTATGGAACAGTATGCCTCCTAGACGCATTCCTGAGCGCATGAGAGAGGATGAGCATCGTCATGAGGACGGTGAGGACCTTAGGCAGGAAAGAGATTTACCACCACCCCCTCCACCGGACATGAACGCCCAGATGCTAGATGGCATGACGCAGTTCTTCGCACAGTTTGCGGGGAACAATACTGGGGTAGCCAGGCAGACGGGGCCAGAGGCTACCTATGAGTGGTTCATGAAGATGAGACCGAAGAGTTCACAGGGACGACAGATCCCATGATTGCCGAGGGCTGGATTAAGTCCCTCGAGGTTATCTTCGAGTTCATGGGGCTTGGAGACGAGGACAGAGTTCGTTGTGTGACCTACCTGTTTGGAGGAAACGCCCGCTTATGGTGGGAAGGAGCATCCGTAGCCTTGAATGTGGCTACTCTGAGCTGGACGCGCTTCACAGAGGTATTATACTCCAAATATTTTACTGACGAGGTGCGTTCCAGGTTGACCAGGGAGTTCATGACCCTGAGGCAGGGAGATATGACTGTTACGGAGTTTATACGTAAGTTTGAGAGGGGTTGCCATTTTGTACCCCTGATTGCGAACGATGCTGCAGCCAAGTTAAGGCAATTTATCGATGGTCTACGGCCGATCTTTTGCCGTGATGTTAGGGTGGCTGGCCCTACTACCTATGACATCGCTGTCTCCAAAGCTCTAGCTGCAGAGCAGGATCTGATTGATATTGAGAGAGACCGCCAGGGCAAACGACCAGTCCAAGTGCCACACCGCCCTCCTCCGCAGCAGCATCAGAATAAGAGGCCTTTCCACGGCCCACCCAAGAACAGAGGACAGCAGTAGCAGCAGGGACGGGCAGTCCCGAGAGCCGTTGAGTACCCAGTTTACGCTAAGTGCGCGCTTCGTCATGCTGGAGCTTGTATGTATGGCTCAGGGAAGTGTTACAAGTGTGGTAGTCCTGACCACCTACTGAAGAATTGCCCTCAAGGGAGTCTGCCTACTCAAGGCAGAGTTTTTGCTCTCCATGCAGCGGAGACGAACCCGGAGACCATGCTCATGACAGGTATCTTAAAGCTTTAAGTTTATATTTGAAAGTTAATGTTTCGAGGGTGGTTTGGGTTAAGATTTTGAACTTAGAATTGCGAGACGATTGCATACTCTAATCAGTGTTACTTTCGGGAATTTAGGTTAGAAGAACTTTGACCTTCGCATGTCTATAAGTTAGTTCTTGTATCTATTGGGTTCAGCTTGATGTTCCAACCTTTCAGGGAGAATTTTTATAGCCGGTTCAGCTACGAATGCCTTGATAGATTCAGGGGCTACTCATTCGTTCATTTCAGAGGTCTTTGCTAATTTCCTCAAGGTCAAAACCATTGGGCTAGATGTGGCGTATTCAGTAGTACTGCCTTCTGGAGAAGAGCTGACAGCCACTAATGTAATCCGAGACATAGACCTCGAGCTTCATGGCAATCTTGTTTATGCGGATCTTATCGTATTACCGATGCCAGAGTTCGACATCATTTTGGGGATGGACTGGCTATTACGGAATATAGTTTTGATTGACTTCCAGCGGAGATCTGTGCTAGTCCGACCGCCAGGGAGAGAGCAGTCCTTATTCGAGCCAGATAGGTATTTTTCTTTACCGCGCATTATACCTTGTGTCCAGGCTAGGAAGCTCATGCATAGAGGGTGTCGGGCGTTTTTAGCGACTTTTGTATCCGTTCCCGAGACACCCAGTCAGTCAGCCTCCGATATCCCAATTGTTAGGGAATTTCTAGACGTTTTTCCTGAGGACGTCTCTGGTATGCCACCCGAGCGAGAGGTGGAGTTTTCTATTGAGCTTATGCCAGGTACGGCTCCGATCTCAAAAGCACCGTACCGATTAGCGCCGAAGAGAATGGCAGAACTTAAGAAGCAGATTCAGGAACTTCTCGACAAGGAGTTCATTCGCCTGAGTTTTTAACCATGGGGCGCGCCAGTCTTGTTTGTAAAGAAGAAGGATGGTTCGATGAGGCTCTGCATTGATTACCGGGAATTGAACAGGGTTACAGTGAAGAACAAATATCAGCTCCCGAGGATTGAAGATTTATTTGATCAGTTACAGGGAGCTTCAGTATCTCTAAGATCGACCTGCGTACTAGTTATCACCAGTTGAGGGTGAAAGATGCCGATGTTCTCAAGATTGCTTTTAGGACTCGTTATGACCACTATGAGTTCCTTGTGATGCCGTTCGGTTTGACGAATGCGGCAGCAATCTTCATGGATATCATGAATCGCGTATTTCAGCCGTATCTCGATCAGTTTGTGATATTATTCATAGACGACATTCTTGTCTACTCAAAGAATCACGAGGAGCACAGCAGACATCTGACCGTAGTTTTGCAGACCCTACAGAAGCATAAGCTATTCGCAAAGTTCAGTAAGTGCGAGTTCTGGTTAGAGAAGGTGGCATTCTTAGGCTACATTGTTTCTAGCAGTGGTATTGAGGTAGACCCAGCGAAAGTTGCAGCAGTCAGAGATTGGGTTGTGCCGCAGAATGCATCAGAGATCCATAGTTTCCTTGGGCTAGCGGGGTATTATCGGAAGTTTATTCAGGGATTCTCCTCTATCGCAGTTCCACTCACGTCGTTGACAAAGAAGAATGCGAAATTTATGTGAAGCGATGAGTGTCAGAGGAGCTTCGATACTTTGAAGCAAGCCCTTATCTCAGCACCAGTATTGGCCATGCCGTCAGGGCCCAGAGATTTTGTTTTGTATACCGATGCTTCGAAGCTCGGTTTGGGCGCAGTATTGATGCAGCATGGGAAGGTAATAGCATATGTTTCTCGTCATTTGAAGACACATGAGAAGAATTACCCTACCCACGATCTAGAGTTGGCCGCCGTAGTATTTTCCTTGAAGATTTGGAGGCATTATTTGTACGGAGAGAAGTGCCCGATCTTTACCGACCATAAGAGCCTCAAGTACTTCTTTACACAGAAAGAGTTGAATATGCGTCAGAGGCGTTGGTTGGAGCTAGTGAAGGACTATGACTGTAGTGCCCAAATTCAGTACACGTATAACTCATGCATTTATTTAATTATTAAAGCATATATTTAAATTTAAAACAAGTGTTAGTAGTACGGGATTTATTTAAATGCATTGTTTTTAAATTAATTATGTTTATGTGATGCACGTTAAAATGTTCTTCGAGTTGCATGTTTCAGGCGTTTATTCGAGGCGGAATTGAGGAAAAGACCCGGTGACGATTTTGGCAAATAAAATGCGGTGTTTTTATTTCAAAGTTAGTATGGGGCAATTTAAATAATTTATTTAGTTTTAGAAATTTTTTTTTTAAACATTTAAAGATTTAGTGCTTGTGTATTCTTACTTTTATTGGGGGATTTTAATAAGTTTAATATTTGATTTATGTTTAACTAGCAAGTTAATTATTTTTATTTAAAACAAGATTTATTTCCCCTTAATTTCTTTCTAAACGCACGCACACACATGTTTACAAACACTAAAACTCACGCTAACACACATCACACACACACATTCAGTTTTCATAATTTTAAAAGAATAGAACTAGGGTTCTTGAGGTAGACAGCAGCCGCCCCTTCCCTTGTCAATTTCCAGCCAATTTTGATCGATTTTTATTTCAAGAAATCGAGCCACGTTCGTCCCGGATCAACCTCGCTTCTATCTCCGCTTCGGTGACGTCGTTTCGGTAAAATTTATCATCAAAAGGCACGTATATTTTTTCGTTTCTGTATCGATCATGTCATATTATGCGTGCGTTGTTAATTATGCGTAAAACCATGTATATGATGTGTAGAAGTTTGAGCAATTACGTTGGGATCACTTTTGAAACAATTTTAGGGATCAAAAATCACGTTTTTTCTGCCTTTTGGATATACTGCGATTTTTCGGTCAAGATTTTTGGAAAGCTTTCAACACAAAAATTGTAGAACTTTTTGATACCTTCGATTTGATATAAGATTCAAAATTTTTGGATGAAAATTGAGTGAGTTATGGAGTTTTTCGTGGGACTGCTCAAACTGCATTTTTCAGAAAAATTATGTATTGATGTGTTCTTGAGATTTTATTGTTGCAGGCTTCGTTGGGGATCAACGGGTGATCGTTGCTACGTCTAGGTATGTTCAGTATGAGGTTGGGTTGTTATTTGTCATGTCGTTCGGTGTTGATAGGCATCGAATACACTAGAAGTCGTAGGAACCAATTTGGTGTCAATTGCCACATTTTTGTATTTCAGGTGTCGTAGGATAAGCATCGTTGTTTTGGGTGTTTTACGCATTCGGTTAATGTTATGGCATGCTAGGATGTGTCTCGGGGTGTCGGTTCATGGTCCGTACAATCGAGTCTAGAATGATAAGCATTGTGTGTTCAGAATTTTTCGTGGGTTTCGGAATCACGCAGGTACACGGACCCGGACACGGACCCTGGCACGGGGTCCGTGCCTTTGTCGTCCTTTGAAGTGTCAACCAACCGAGTCTACACGGACCCTTTGACGGACCCTGACACGGTGTCCGTGTCCTCACTTCTTTTCGAGTTTCACTTTTGCGCACCTACACGGACCCCGACCCGGACCTTAGCACGGGGTCCGTGCCTTCCCTTTTCTGCACGACACAGTTTAGCGAACCTACACAGACCCGGAGCCGGACCTGGGCACGGGGTCCGTGTCCTTCATATTTTGGGAAAGTTTTATAGTATGCTTGGAGTTGATGTTATGGGTTAGTACAATGATTTACAAGGTCGAGTCATGGGAATTTTAGAATGTCCTAAGGAATTGAATGAACTCGTAAGTAAGTCTGACCACCTACATCTAAGTTATGCAAGTTAAGTATGTCAATTCATGATTAATATGTGCAGCAGACGCCCCCGATCGAAGTCCAACGAATCCCTCAACGCCAAGTAAGTATGTTCGACGTGCAAGGAAATATTTTAAAGTTTTGAGGTATGCTAAATGTCTTGTGACCAATTTATGAATGGGTTTGGGAGTCGTTGAACGTGGCCGAGGACCTCTCCACCCCGTTAAATTATGAATGGGTTAGATCGAGGTTGGAAAGCGTTAAATTATGAACGGGGACCAACCAGCCCGTTAAATTATGAATGGGGATCTCATGTATGTGGCAGTGGATACGTCCCTGTCAGCCCAGTACTGTGGTTTGTCTGATCAGGCGTTTATTATGTATGGGTCACTTGCTTTGAAACATCCTCTACGCAAAATGAAGTCATGTATGTTTGAGTATGATCAAGTATGTAAGCATGTTTATGAAAGCTTTCACGTTATGGCACGTCTATGTATGTATGCAAGTTCAAGTTCATTTCAAATTCTAGCTTCAAGTATGTATGTTCTATTTTAAAGTTGCATGCGATTTTGTTATGTATTACTTGCTATTCCAGTTTATACGTGTTGAGTCTTTAGACTCGCTAGACTTGATCGATGCAGGTGAGGATGATCATGATGAGACGAGGGGTGGGGACCAAGGAGCAGGCTTGGACTGAGCAGAAGGCTAGACCCGAGGACCGCCGACATTATTTTAAGATTTTAAACATGAAAATATTAATACTCTGATTTTATGTTTTGATACGAGATGTTTTGAGCAAGCTTTTCTTTTAGCAAAATTTTTATTGGTGATGGATGATTTCAAAGGTATTTTATGAACGATGAGTTGACGACCGTATGGATGTTTATATTTAAGAAAATTTTTAATTTTTTCGCAAATTTTAAGTAGTAAAAAGTACGGTACGCTACAATGACTGTGACATTAGCTACCACCCGGGCAAAGCTAATATAGTTGCGGATGCACTGAGCAGGAAAGTCACAGTGATGGCTCATTTGGTGATTTCGAGACCCCTTCAGTTTGAGATGCAGAGGTTTGACCTAGAGACTTATCCTCTAGGTAGAGTTCCCCGTCTATCTACTTTGACAATTCAGTCTTCTCTTCTGGACCGTATTCGCAGTGGACAATCACCAGCTGAACAGTTGGCAAAGTGGAAGCAGAGAGATGAGGCCAAGGGCAGAACGACAGTATTGTGAGGTATCGAGACAGAATGTGGGTTCCTAGCAGCGGTTCTATTCAAGCAGATATTTTATCCGAGGCCCACATGTCACCGTACTCTATTCATCCTGGGAGTACGAAGATGTATAAAGATCTGCAGTTGTTGTATTGGTGGCCCGGAATGAAGAAGGATATCAGACATTTTGTATCCGAGTGTCTGACGTGCCAGCTAGTGAAAGCGGAGCATCAGAGACCAGAAGGTATGCTCAAGCCTCTTCCTATTCCCGAGTGGAAGAGGGAGAATATTACCATGGACTTCGTTGTCGGTTTACCGAAGTCAGTCAGAGGATCAAATGCTATCTAGGTGATTGTTGATCGTCTTACCAAATCAGTGCACTTCTTGCCTATTAAGACGACTTTCACCATGATTCAGTATGCCGAGTTGTATATTCGAGAGATAGTCAGACTTCATGGTATTTCCGTTTCTATAGTGTCTGACCGAGATCCTAGATTCTCTTCCTCATTTTGGAAGAGTTTGCATTCGGCTATGGGTACGAAGTTGTTGTTAAGCATAGCTTTCCACCCACAGACAGATGGGCAGTCAGAGAGAGTTATTCAGATTTTGGAGGATCTTCTCCGTGCTTGTGTTATCGATTTCTCAGGGAGTTGGGAGTGGAAGTTGCCATTGGTAGAGTTCACCTATAACAACAGTTTTCAGTCGTCTATAAGTATGGTTCCGTATGAAGCATTGTATGGTCGTAAGTGCAGATCGCCTATTCATTGGGATGAATTAGGGGAAAGATCAGAATTGGGTCCGGAGATTATTCAGCAGACTGCCGATGTAGTAGTCAAGATCCGTGATAGGATGAGGACTGCTCAGAGTCGACAGAAGAGTTATGCGGATCAGAGGAGGAGAGATCTAGAGTTTGCCGTTGGAAACCATGTTTTTGTGAAGGTAGCACCTATGAAAGGTGTAATGCGGTTCGGGAAGAAAGGAAAGCTCAGTTCGAGATTCATTGGACCATTTGAGATCCTCGACAGGGTTGGGACGCTAGCTTATCGTGTTGCTCTTCCGTCGAATCTGGCCGGAATACACAATGTGTTCCACGTCTCCATGCTGAGGAAGTATATGGCGAATCATTCGCATGTCCTGAATTTTGAACCATTGCAGCTCAATCCGAATTTATCTTATGAAGAAAGACCAGTGCAGATTTTAGACAGACAAGAGAAGAAGCTTCGGAACAAACTGGTGAAGCTAGTGAAAATCAAGTGGCTTAATCATTCAGAGGAGGAAGCTACATGGGAATCTAGAGTCGGTGCACCGAGTTATTCGGTAAGTTTTAATTTCGAAGACGAAATTTCTTTAGGGGGGGGAGAGTTGTAGAACCCGTTAAATCAGACTACGTATAAGCCATGCATAACTACTATTATTTAAATTAAAATTATTTTTATGCATGAGGATTTAAATTCTTTTCTTTAAATTTGTTGAGTCATTTTATGCAGTAGTTTAGTTGTATCTTTTCGGATTAATAAGCGAGGCCGGACTGGAGTTGGAGTATTAAGAGAAAATTTAATGATAAGAAAATATTCCTAGAATTTATTTAAGATAAAGGATAATTTATTTTAATGAAAAATAATGTTTAGGGATTTAATTAATTAATTAGAGATAAGTAGTAAATAAGTTCCTTTATGTCCAATAATTTAATTAAAAGCCTAAATTAAAATGTGTGACCAATTGAGATAGATTAATCTAGGCTTATTTTATTTAAGAAATTGTAACTTAACATGTTAGTAATTTAATTTAAAGAATGAGCCATGCATGCAAGAAAATTACCATCCTAAATTAAATTTACTATTTCACTAAAATACATAATTAGTGTTTAAAACTTTAAGGAGATGAAATTCAACATTTAAGCAATATTTTACCTCCAAATAAAAGCAAGATTTTGGTCATTCACCTTGTAGGATTTAATTAGTTTGACAACCCACCATTTTGATCCCTTTCCTTATCCCTTTCTTGGTAAATAATCCCTTCATTTTAATCACCAATAATTAATCATTTAAGAAATATTTCTACCTTAGTTGACAAGAGAAAATTGGTCATCTCTCATCCCATTAAACCTCCCTCAATCAAATAATATCATATCATTCCTTACCTAACAAACACTAGGATAGAAAGATTTTAGATCTTGCCATTCTATCCCATTTAATTAGTAGACTTTCCCTTCACTCCTAGCCATTCCCTCCATTCATTCTCTCCAAAATTCTGAGCATTTCAGCAAGAAAAATCGTGAGTCTCCTAGAGGAAATAAGAGAGAAATCAAACAAGAAAAGAGAACTCCGTCTCCGCCGCGCCGCGTTCGTTGTAATTGATTTGTTTTCGTTTCAAACAAATTTCAGGCATGTACATACGTTTATTTTCTCTTCAATCAAGCCATTTAAGTAATTTAAAACATAATATGATCATGTTTCATGGAGCATAAACCGAAAATTTACAGCAAGTGTTATAAAAATTCTGCACAGATTTTTGGCCTTCCTTGCACTTAACGTTTGGTATTGTTTTTGTGGTTTCAGGTTTGGCTCGGTTACAGGCGTTCAACGCTGCTTATGGTCATGTTATAGGGTGTGTTAAGAAGGGATTAGTCCATTGGTTTGGGCCCTTTCGTCCCAGCAAAACCATTTTTGATAGCAACTCCCCATGTTGCAATTTATGAGTCTCGATTTGCATGGTTTATTGCCTAAGGTGAGGGTTCGGATCTTGGCTGCCCTATGGGCTGTAGCCATGGTTAGAACCCCTCCTTAGCATGTCTAGGACATGACCAAGATGACCTTTCATGGCTTGGTTCATGGTCCCATCGGTTTTTAAAATAAACAAGATAAGTGCCCCTTCGAACCCATTTCTTTTTCCTGCATGTGTAGTTTCGGTTTTGAGGTTGGTGTGGATCTTGGTTGGCTTCCTTGCCCTTAACCATGGTTCACACAATGCCTCATGATGTGTAGATCATGCCATGGTTGATCACATGGCCACTGGAATGATCCATGACAGCAAAACAAGCAACATCCCCACGCGTGCCATGTGTGTTCTCGGGTGAAGCTTGGGATCGTTGTAGGCGTTGGTTTGGATTGTGGTTGGCCTAGGGACCTTAGCCATAGTTCAAACCATACCTTAAGATGTTGGTAAGAGGCTCTGGTTGGCAGGTTCAAGCCCCAATGGCCGATAGTCTTGAAAACGAAGCACGGAAGCACAGCAGCTGCTGCTGTATTTTTGTTAACAGCAGCTTTGGGCTTCGGTTCAGAGGCTTGTTTGAGTTCTTGGTTGGCTTTTAGCCTATGGCCTTGGACTGGACAGTACCTCATTGAGTTAGGAAGGTCATATTTCTGGCTGTTTGTGATTTGGTTAAGTTTAGAGGTCGTACGAGAATTTACGGTGCGATGTGCCAAAGTGACTCTCGAAAGAGCGTTTCATGATTTTGGCCTCCATTCACAATTTTCGTGTATTACAGCCCTTGATATATATTTTCCAGTATTTTAGGTGTATTTTAATCATGACTAAACGATGGTTTGATGTTTGTTCGGGTTGGTACGGAGTCATGGTTAGATACTAAGTTTGTTGGGCGTAATAGTCTCGTTTTTAGTTCGATTTTGAAGTGTTGGTCAAGTTAAGTTTATTTTCATGTTTCTCATGTTAGAATTAGGTCGCAGCGAGCCTGGGAAAGATCAATCTCATTTGGTAAAAAAATAAGACAGGATTTTTAATTATATTACGAACATAAAATATAAAATGTTTATTTTGAGATATATGCGATATGTCTTGTGGCCACTTCACGTTTATGGGATTGCAGGTTATGGGATTATTACTTCACCCGGTGACTTACGACCGGTTCATGTTCATGTATGGGTACGGATATCCAGTCCAAGGGCTGTGATGATCCCTACCGCCCAGTATATTGTGGTTTAGTCTGATCAGACGTGCATGTTAGGTTACGTTACGTTATGGGCCACTTGCGTAGAACATTATCTCAACAGAAAATTATGATATGCTATTTTATGACAGGGCTCTATCGAGCAATATTTTTCGTACGATTATCAGTTATGCACGTATTTATAATTATTCATGGCACGATTTTCACGTTACGCTTTACGATATGATATCTTTACATGGCATGAAATTTTATGATATATTTTACTTGTTATTCACGATATATGCATGCTGAGTCTTTAGACTCACTAGACTTGATTGTAGTAGGTACTGATGAGGTCGGGACCGAGGGCGGGGACCAGTGAGCTAGCTTGGGTCGGCAGTAGTAGGAACCCGATGACCTCATGTTTATCAAATACTATTTTTGTTCAAACTCAGTTTTTACGTTCAAAATATTTTAAGTTGTGGTTTTTAAACAGTATTTACTTCCGCTGCTATTTTAACATTAAACTTTTTTATTATTCTATTTATTTTATGAATGAGGCAAGTTATTTTCTCTTAAAGAAAAATTTTAAATAATTCCGCAAATTTTCAAGTACGAAATACGGGCCTCGACACCCTCAATTGTTCTTCCTGTGAAATGGCTCGTAGTGGTGGGCCAAGCACCCAAGCCTAATTCTCTGTTGGACTTTAAGTCTCACTGCCTCTTGGAATTTCCTCATACGGATTAAACTCAATCTCTATAACATACCATATTTTTAACTACTTTAAAATTTGCGGAAAAATAAAAATTTTCTTAAATATAAAATTAACTTTCAATTTTCGTTCATAAATCAATTATTCATCCAAAAATATTTGCGTTAAAAAAGATCACCAATAAAGTTTGCTAAAGAAAAATACTTGTTTAAACATTGTAAACAAAACGTGAAATCAGAGTAATTGAAATGTTGCATAAAAATTAAAACATGTGCGGTCCTCGGGTTTAGCCTCCCGCTCAGTCCAAGCCGACTCACTGGTCCCCACCTCTCATCTCTTCAAAGTCACCCTCACCTGCATCGATCAAGTCTAGTGAGTCTAAAAACTCAGCATGTATAAACTGGAAGTAACGAATACTACGTAATAAGATTACATGCAGCTTTAAAAATAGAACGTACATACTGAAACTTGAACTTACATAAATAAGATTGAGTATACGTACATACATACATAGACGTGACATCAACATAAAATTTTTCTTGCACATGCTTACTTCGTACATACTTTAACTTCATCATTTTGCGTAGAGGCATGTTTCAAAGCAAATGACCCATACATAAATACGCCTGATCAGACTAAACCATAGTACTGGGCTGATAGGGAAGATCCACTGCCACATACATGACATCCCCGTTCATAATTTAACGGGTGGATTTGTCCCTGGTCATACTTTACCGCTTTCCAATCCTGATCTAAACCCGTTCATAATTTAACGGGGTGGATTGGTCCCTGGTCATACTTTACCGCTTCCCAATCCCATACATAAATTGGTCACAAGACATTTAGCATACCTCTAAAACTTAAAAGTATTTTCTTTGCACGTCGAACATACTTACTCGGTGTTGAGGGATTTGTTGGATCTCGCTTGGGGCCACTGCTGCACATACTAACACATTATCAAGTGCTAAGCTTTCATACTTAGACGTACTACTCGTACTCAACCCCGAAGTAAATAAGTGGCTTATGACGTCTAGAACATTCGAGACTTGACCTCGTTTAATCATACATACCATGACATCAAACCCCGAAACAAGCTCTAAAATGACGTGTGAACAATTCCCAAAAATAAAAGACATGAACTCACTATTGAACTTGAAAAGAAGAAAGAACCCAAACACTCTCACAGATGGGGCCGCGCTCGGGCGGTAAAACTTTACCGCTCGAGCGCCAGGTCTTCTGGGAAAAACACTCGGACAGAAGGAGTGGTGCTCGGGCAGTAAAAACTACCGCTCGGGTGCCGAGTGTACTGGACTCCGCGATTTGCATCTTAATACTCCTAACTAAATAATAAGATTCGTGAACCAATCCATCAAGACTCATCCTAGGACACAATGACACTGACCCGACTCCATAGAAACGCCCCAAACATTCCCAAAAAATGGCGCACCACACGCAACGCAATAAAACCCATAAACTCAAATTTTGACACTAATTGTTTCCTACGATTTCTAATGCAACCATCGACTATCGACATGAAACGAAGCATCAAAACTCATCCCAAACTCATACTCCATATACCTAAACACAACAGCGATCGTCTGACGGTTTCCAACGAAGCCTGCAACAAATAAACTTGAAAAACACATCAATAGCATATTTTTCAGAAAACGTAGTTTGAGCAGCCCACGAAAAACACCATAACTCACTCAATCATTATCCAAATATTTCAAATTTTATTTCAAATCGAAGGTATCAAAAAGTTCTATGTTTCATATGTTGAAAGGTTTTCCAGAAAAAACGACTGAAAAATCGCAGTAATTCAAAATACAGTAAAAACGAAATTCTGAGATCTAAAAACGTTGCATAGATTGATCAAACAATTTTTCTGCTAAAACCACTTACATCACACATGGATCTTCTCGTATAAAAACATCACAACACATAATATGACTAGATCGACACAGGAAAAACAGAATATACATGCCTTTAAATCTTTAACGTTATCGAACGACGACACCGAAGCGGGAAGGATGCGAGAGACGATCCGGAACGAACGTGGCGTGATTTTCTTGCAATAAAAATCACCGAAAACTTGCTGGAAATTCAAAGGAAAGGGGCGGCTGCTATTTTCTCAAGAACCCTAAGATTCTCTCTTTTAAAATCTGAAAATCTGAAAATAAGAATGTGTATGTGTGTGTTGTGTGTTGGACGAGTAAGTGTGTGTGTGTCATTGTGTGGGCGTGTGATTAGTAGATAATTAGGGCCAAATTTGCTAAATTATTAATTAGCAAGCTAATTAAAATAATTTCCCCTTCTAATCTTATAAAATCCCATAATTTTAAAAAAATAAAGTATACAAGTGCAAATTCATTAAAAACTTTAAAATCATAAAATCACCTAATAGTTACATTAGGCTTTTAAAATTGGTTAAACTAAATAAATCTTTTAAAATGTCTCAATCCTCATTTAAAAATAAAATACCATATTTTAAAATTACCAAAATCGTCACCGGTCTCTTTTCCTCGATCCCGCATCGAATAATCGCCTGAAACATGAAACTCGAGAAAACATTTTAACGTACATTACATAAACATACATAATTTAAAATAATGCAATTTAAATAGGTCATGCAGCACTAAAAATTATTTTAAATTTAAATAAATAATTTTACAATTAAATAAATGCATGGGTTTTACGTGTACTTATTTTGGGCTCTACAGTTCCTCCCCCACTTATATAAATTTCGTCCTCGAAATTAAATCTTACCGAACAGTTCTGGGTAGCGGTTCCTCATATCTGTCTCGGTCTCTCAAGTGTCTTCCTCCAGTGATTGATTCAGTCACCGGACTTTGAGCAACTTGGTCACCTTGTTCCAAAATCTCCGCTCCTATCTGTCTAGGATTTGGACAGGTCTTTCCTCATATGACAGGTTTGGAGCAAGCTACAACGGCTCATAGCTCAAAACATACGAAGGATTCGCTAAGTACTTCCTCAGCATCGAGACGTGGAACACATTGTGTATACCGGCCAGATTCGACAGTAGGACTACACGATAAGCTAGTGTCCCAACTCTGTCAAGAATCTAAAACGGTCCAATAAATCTCGGACTAAGCTTGCCTCTCTTCCCAAATCTCATAACACCCTTCATGGGTGCTATCTTCACGAAAACATGATCACCTACGGCAAACTTGAGATCCCTTCTCCTCTTGTCAGCATAACTCTTTTGACGACTCTGGGCGGTCTCCATCCTGTCTCGGATCTTGACCACCACATCTGCAGTCTGCTGAACAATTTCTGGACCAAGTTCTGCTCTTTCACCGACTTCATCCTAATGAATCGGTGATCTGTACTTCCTTCCATACAGTGCCTCGTAGGGAGCCATACCAATAGAGGCTTGGAAACTGTTGTTGTGGGTAAACTCCACTAGAGGTAGCTTAGATTCCCAAGTCCCATGAAAATCGATCATACATGCTCGCAATAGATCCTCTAAAATCTGATCACTTGCTCAGACTGGCCATCTGTCTGCGGGTGAAAAGCTGTACTGAATAGCAACTTCGTCCCCATGGTTGCATGAAAACTCTTCCAAAAGACGATGTAAACCTCGGGTCCCTGTCGATACAATAGAAACTGGGATTCCGTGCAATCGGACTATCTCCATGATAATGAGCTTCGCGTACTGCGTCATGGAGAAAGTCGTCTTCACTGGCAAGAAATGCGCTGACTTAGTAAGTCGATCCACTATAACCCAAATAGCATTGGATTCCCTGACTGACCTCGGCAACCCAACAACGAAATCCATGGTGATATTCTCCCATTTCCACTCGGGGATAGGGAGTGGCTTAAGCATTGCTGCTGGCCTTTGATGCTCTGCCTTCACCTGCTGGCAAGTGAGACATTTAGACACAAATCGACGGATATCTCGCTTCATACCTGGCCACCAATACCGAGTCTGCAAATCTTTGTACATCTTGGTACCTCCTGGATGAATGGAATACGGAGATGCATGTGCCTCTTTCAGAATAACCTCTCTGATCGAATCAACACTAGGCACCCACATTCTACCTCTGTATCTCACAATACCATCAGAAACTGTGTTGAGCACACCGCCCTTGGCCTCATCCTTCGGTCAAACTTTCTGTAACTGCTCATCTGAAGACTGACCTGCACGGATACGGTCTAGCAAGGAGGACTGGACTGTTAGATTAGACAGCTTAAGAGCTCTGCCCTTAGGATAAACCTCTAATCCAAATCTCTGAACATCTGACTAAAGAGATCTCTGCACTGACAACTGTCCTATGACTGCAACTTTTCTGCTCAAAGCATCTGCCACAACATTAGCTTTCCCCGGATTGTAGCTAATTTCGCAATCATAGTCTTTTACCAACTCTAACTACCGTCTCTGTCTCATATTTAATTCTTTCTACGTGAAGAAATACTTGAGACTCTTGTGCTCGGTGAGTATCTGGCATTTCTCGCCGTACAAATAATGTCTCCATATCTTCAACGCAAAGACAACGGCAGGCTAACTCAAGATCATGAATCAGGTAGTTCTTCTCATGCACTTTCAACTGCCTGGAAGCATAAACTATAACCCGACCATGCTGCATCAACACTGCGCCTAATCCAAGCTTAGATGCATCGGTGTATAACACAAAATCTCCTTGCCCTGATGGCATGGCTAACAATGGCGTTGAAATAAGAGCTTGCTTCAAGGTATCAAAGCTCTTCTTACATTCGACACTCCATACGAATTTAGCATTCTTCTTGGTCAATGAAGTGAGTGGCACTGCTATCGAAGAAAACCCTTGAATAAATTTCCTGTAGTACCCTGCCAGGCCTAGGAAACTATGAATCTCTGACGCATTCTTCGGTTCAACCCAATCTTTGACTGCTGCTACCTTAGCTGGATCCACCTCAATACCAGTGCTAGATATTATATGACCCAAAAACGCTACCTTCTCCAACCAGAATTCACACTTACTGAACTTCTCAAATAGTTTGCGACTCTGCAAAACCCGCAAAACTGTACTCAGATGCTGACTGCGCTCTTCATGGCTCTTCGAGTATAAAAGAATGTCGTCAATGAACACTATGATGAACTGATCTAGGTAGGGGTGGAATACTCGATTCATCAAGTCCATAAAAATTACTGGAGCATTCGTCAGTCGAAACGGCATCACTAAGAACTTGTAATGCCCATATCTAGTTCTGAAAGCTGTTTTATGAACATCTGCATCTTTCACCTTCAGCTAGTAATACCCCAATCGAAGATCTATCTTAGCGAACACTGTAGCTCCCTACAACTGATCGAACAATTCCTCGATCCTTGGGAGTGGGTATTTATTCTTGATCGTTACCTTGTTCAGTTCTCGGTAAACGATGCACAGCCTCATGCTCCCGCCTTTCTTCTTCACAAAGAGCACTAGTGCGCCCCATGGTGAGAAACTAGGGCGGATGAATTCTTTATCTAGAAGCTCCTGAATCTGTTGATTGAGATCTAACATCTCAGCTGGAGCTAACCGGTACGGTGCCCTAGAGATTGGCATGGTGCCTGGCAAAAGATCAATTGAAAACTCCACCTCTCTCTCTGGTGGAAGGCCTGTGACGTCATCCGGAAATAAGTCAGGAAAATCTCTTACTACTTGGCACCTCAGTAATTGACGGAGTGGATACGTCGTGCATAAATAACACTGGCCAAGAAAGCCTGACAACCCTTGTGCCTAAGCCTCCGCGCCTGCATTCAAGTGATCAAGCGAGGGAAGCTCCTCCATCTGGCTGGTTCAAATAGAAATTCCTCCATGCCCAAAGGTCTTACCAACACTGACCTTTTCTGGAAATCGATAAGAACTCTGTTCTTCGTCAGCCAGTCCATTCCCAAAATGATATCAAACTCTGGCATTGGCAGCACAATCAAATCGGCATACACTAGGTGGCCCTGCAGTTCCAGATCGATGTCTCTGACCACACTAGTAGTTGATAATTCTTCCCCTAATGGGACTGTCACTGAGTAGCTCGCGTTGAGTCCAATAGACTTGACGTCCAGGTGACTAGCGAACGACTCCAAAATAAAGGAGTGGTTGGCTCCTGAATCTATCAAGGCCTAGTGGATACTCTCTTTATAAAAATATTTCCTGAGAGACGTTAGCACACACAAACTTATATCCCAAAGTTCTAATCTTAACCTAAAGCATAGAATAAATTTACATCTCAAGTCACCAAAATATTAAATAGAACACTAAAATCCCAAATAAAATTCAAAACATGTGTGGCAGAATAATACGGTGCTTAACTAAATGAGTTTACCAGCCAATAGCGTTGTGTCTGGGTTTGCCTCCTGAGCATGCATGGCGAACACTCTCCCCTGCGCTGCCTCCACTGTGGGCACTCCTTTAGCATGTGATCACTAGCTCCACATTTGAAACATTTGCCCAACCCATATAAACACTGTCCAGGGTGCTATCGGTTGCACTTTGGGAACACTGGGTACTTCGGACTCTGAGGAACCTTTGGCTATGGGATAGGACCCTTGCCTTTCGGCAGTCCCTGATATGGCTTCTTTCCTGGCTGCCCCTGGAATGGCCTCTTAAACTGAGGTCGATGTTGCTACTGCTGTGGTGCCTGATAGGGCCTCTTGCCCTATCTATCGACCTCAATATCTTTCTGGTCCTGCTCTGCCGCCAAGGCTCTAGATACTGCAACGGCGTAGGTAGTCGGTGTAAGGTCCAAAATTAAGACGACGTAATCCAACTGCATGCGAATCTAGGAAATTATAAAAAATTGAGTAATTAATTGATTTTAGTTGCTAATTAATTATGTGACGTACTTGTTTATATGTTAAATGAGATTTTATTTTCATCATGCATAAAATGTATTTTAGGAATATTCAAGTGACGATCGAGGAACGGGACCGAGGGCTGAAGAAAACGTAAAATATTTTTATTAAATAATTATTTTTAATTATTTAAAAGATGGTCGATGCTTTTTAGTATTTATGAAAATAAAGGGTTTTTGAGGTGATTTTATACGCCGGGACGTAAATTTTATCGGTGTTGGTTCTTCAACTAAAATACAAACTTTTTGGCAACCCGGCTAATAAATTCACATGTTTAATTAATCAAAACTTTGGTTAAAATTTTATTAATCCTAATTAAAGCTAATGGGCTTGAATTTGGTGGCTTAATAGGCCTAAAGCCTACTTAGTTAATGAATTAGTATTTAAAGTGTTAATTGTATCAAAAACCCTACACTTTGCAAAAGAAAACTCACGCCTCACTCTGAAAACTCTTCCCTCCCCACACCCACACACACACGGCAGCACACACTTGCAATTAGGAAGGGGTTTTCGAAGGTCTATCAAGAGCAAACCGTAGTCATCCCTCCGTTCTTCATCGTCAACGATTATTCGAGCGTATACTACGCAAAGGCACACCTTAATCTCCCTTTTCTCATCCATTACATCATATTATTGTTTAAAGTATGTGTGCATGAAAAGCTTGAAGTCATACATGTATATATTCAGAATTTTCGAAAAAAAAAGGAGACCATCGTGTACATGCATTGGATTTGTGATTATATGCAATTTGTTTGATGCCATGACTCACGTTTTTTTTATACTAAGGGGCTGCCATGATGTCTAGGCATGGATAGGTAAGTATTACACGGGTTTTGGAGTCCCACACACCACACATGAATCGACTAAAACCAAGAAAGAGAGACGAAACCAGAACTCGTGCAGGAACCGGTTGTTGCTGTCAAGTTTGGGGTTCGGTTTTGTTGTGCAGGGACGGAGGGCTTGGTTGGCTCATTCCAGGGGCTAGCCAGGGTCATGAGAGAGTCAGGAAGGGAGTCCTAGCCACGCTAGGACTCGCGCACTAAGGCAGGGAAGGAGTCCTAGCAAGCTAGGACTCCCACCCGAGAATCAAGGGAATCGCGTGCAGGGTTCTGTGCTTCGCACAAGCTTGGGCGCGCGGTTCAGGGGGTATGGGCTGGGTCAGGTCTAGTCCTTAGGGTCCTTAGGGGGTGCACATCAGGTTGGTTTGGTGGCTGGGTTCGTGGTTAGGGGCTAGGCAGCGCGTGCAAGAGACCTTGTCCAACAAGGTTTCTCGGCCAGCTTTTGTTCAGGAAGTAGAGGGCTCGTTTTTGGCATTAGAAGGGTTTCCTTGATAAAGTTAGGGTCTAGTAAGTTAATTTATTATGTTGGGCACCTTTTGGCTCGACATAGTTCGGGGGTAACTCGTGAAAATCGAGAGTTGGCTCGGGGGTGAAATTTAGGTGTCAAATAGGGTTTTTAAAACAAAGGAAAATTGGAAAACGACTCACGGGGGTCGAGTCGTGGTCCATAAGGGCTAAAATAATATATAAAGACTAACTTTAGAATTTAGGAATTTTATATTAAAGTTTGGTATTTTTCGGGATTAAAACACCGTTAAAACAATTAAGAAAAGATAATTGAAAAAGTCTAACATTTAAGCCAAATAAAATTATGAAAAATTTCACGTAAGCTTAAATAATTATTTGGGACATGTTAGAGTCATGAAATCAAGAAAAAAGTCGAAAACGTAAAATGTCGAGTCCAGGGGTAAAACGGTCTTTTTACACCTAGAAATTAGTAAAGGTCATGGCAGTGCCCTAAATGCTATTTTATGAAAATATGATTATTTTTAAATGTTTATGAATTGTTCATGATTAAATGATGATTTTTAAATGTCTAAGGGATTTTTATGATTTAAGAAGACATTTAAAATACATGTTGCATGCTTGGTTTCAAAAATGAAAAATGTAATGATATTCATGATTTTTTTTAAAAGTGATGTTAATGAAAAATGTTGAAGGATGTGAAATAATTGTGACTAATTCGTTAAATGTTGGCGACGTCGTGAGGGTTATGGTCCCAGTGGGAGCCCGACGATCGTGTTTCCATCATTGCGAATATGTGGTAACGGATATGTGGTAATGGTTTTGTGGTAACGGAAGAATGAGAATATCGTGAGGGGAAAAGGCCCCAGAGGCAGCCCATTTATGGGAAAAGGCCCAGAGGGAGCCCCGACGATCGTATTTCTATTCGAATCATGATAGGCCAGGCCCAGTTGACCGGTGAGAGTGTTGCTGGTGTCCCCCGCCGCCCAGTACTGTGGTTTTATGTAGATGGATCCATCGAACCTCATGAGCATGATCAGGAAAGTCACAATTAACGATCTGAATTCAACAAAAGGAAAAAAGAAAAGGAAAATGATTATGATCAAGTTAAAATGTTTTATGTCATGTCATGTTGAGGAAAAAAGGGAAAAGTTAAGGTTTATGATTGCATGTCATGAAAAAGTATTTTATGAAAATGTTTATGTTTAAAGTTTTATGTATCATGAAAATATTTACGAAATGTTTATGTTCAAGTCTATGCATCTTCATGAAAATGATATTTTAAGTACAAATATTTTTCACCGTTATATGTTACTGTATTACGTATTACTCGTTATCAAGATTATGGTGTGTTGAGTCTTTAGACTCACTAGGTGTGATGGATGCAGGTGGTATTGAGGGAGGATTTGATGGGTGATTTGACTGGACTGAAGGCGCACACAACCCGAGGACCAGCGCTACATTTTCCGCATTATGCTTTATGATTTTATTTAAAGATTTTAAGACTATTTACTTATGCTTTTGAGAGATTTTGAGAGGTTTAGTATGGGCTTTACTTTTCAAATTTATTGCTTTTTAGGTTTGATAATCATGCGACGATTTTATTTTATGACCATTGCACTTGATTTTTAAAATGGTAGATGGTTGGTATTTTATTTTAAGGGTTAAAATATTTTAGTGAAAGCCGAAAATTTTAGAGAAAGGAAAAAAAAAATTTCTAGTACTTTTAAAGCAATAAAAAGAGCAGGACGTCTCAGTCGGACCAGCAACTCTCACATCGCGGCGCAAGATTGGCCGCAACCCATCCATAAAATGCATCAGCTTCCCCTGGGCATCATTAGCTATCAGGGGCACAAAGTGACACCCCCTCTCAAACTTCCTCACGAACTCAGCTACGTTGCTGTCTCCCTTACACAACGTCATAAACTCCCTGGTCAGTCTGGATCGTACTTGTTCAATGAAGTACTTGGAGTATAATACCTCCTTAAATCCACTCCACGTCAGTGTTTGCAAGTTAACTGACACTAATGCACTTTCCCACCATAGCCTGGCATCTCCAGTCAACAAGTAGGTGGCGCACCTAACCCGGTCTTCATCCTGCAGCTCCATGAACTCGAATATCACCTCAATGGACTTAACCCATCCTTCAGCTATCATCGAGTCAGTAGTCCCCGAAAAATCCTTTGGGTTCATCCTCCTGAACCTCTCATACACCGCCTCCGGTCAGGGCCTAGCCCCTGCATCCACTGCAGCCTGGTTCCCCGCAAATTGTGCGAAAAACTGAGTCATACCTGCAAGCATCTGTGCTTGCATAACTGGCGGTATGGAGGAGGAGCGTCTCTCCCTTCCTCTCGAGGGTCCCTGTCCTCATCCCTTACTTCTCGGTTAATTATGCGTCTAGGAGGCATACTGTTCCAATAATTTACCTAACACGTAAACCCGAATGTGCATGCATGAAAATAATATCAATGGCATAAGATGCACGTAACTTGAACTTAAAACATGTACATGCTGAAATCATGACTTAATACTTACTACATTAAATAATTCAAAACTTTAAAACTTACAGACTTGAGATGTGGCTTCGTGAGCTTCTCGCAA
This sequence comes from Primulina tabacum, assembly GCF_025594145.1. Taxonomy (NCBI): domain Eukaryota; kingdom Viridiplantae; phylum Streptophyta; class Magnoliopsida; order Lamiales; family Gesneriaceae; genus Primulina; species Primulina tabacum. The sequence goes on along the minus strand of NC_134556.1, from coordinate 6,064,546 downwards.
CTGGCAGTAAGCGTAACTCTTTACAAGAACATCGCTCTGATACCAACTGTAACGTATCGTACTTTTAACTACTTTAAAATTTGCGGAAAAAAAAATATTCTTAAATATAAAATAAACTTTCAATTTTTGTTCATAAATCAATTGTTCATCAAAAATATTTGCGTTAAAAGAGATCAGCAATAAAGTTTGCTAAAGAAAAATACTTGTTTAAACATTGTAAACAAAACGTGAAATTAGAGTAGTTGAAATGTTGCATAAAAATTAAAACATGTGCGGTCCTCGGGTTTAGCCTCCCGCTCAGTCCAAGCCGGCTCACTGGTCCCCACCTCTAGTCTCCTCAAAGTCACCATCACCTGCATCGATCAAGTCTAGTAAGTCTAAAGACTCAGCATGTATAAACTGGAAGTAACGAGTACTACGTAATAAGATCACATGCAACTTTAAAAATAGAACGTACATACTGAAACTTGAACTTGCATAAATAAGATTGAGCATACGTACATACATACATAGACGTGCCATCAACATAAAACTTTTTCTTAGACATGCTTACTTCGTACATACTTGAACATACTTAAATTTCATCATTTTGCGTAGAGGCATGTTTCAAAGCAAGTGAACCCATACATAAATACGCCTGATCAGACTAAACCACAGTACTGGGCTGACAGGGAAGATCCGCTGCCACATACATGAGATCCCCGTTCATAATTTAACGGGTGGATTGGTCCATGGTCATACTTTACTGCTTTTCAATCCTGATCTAAACATGTTCATAATTTAACGGGGTGGATTGGTCCCTGGTCATACTTTACCGCTTGCCAATCCCATACATAAATTTGTCACAAGACATTTAGCATACCTCAAAAACTTAAAAGTATTTTCTTTGCACGTCGAACATACTTACTTGGTGTTGAGGGATTTGTTGGATCTCGCTTGGGGTCACTGCTGCACATGCTAACACATTATCAAGTGCTATGCTTTCATACTTAGACGTACTACTCGTACTCAACCCCGAAGTAAATAAATGACTTATGACGTCTAGAACATTCGGGACTTGACCTCGTTTAATCATACTAACCATGACATCAAACCCTGAAGCAAGCTCTAAAATGACATGTGAACATTTCCCAAAAATAAAAGACATGAACTCACTATTGAACTTGAAAAGAAGAAAGAACTCAAACACTCTAACAGACAGGGCCGCGCTCGGGCGGTAAAACTTTACCGCTCGAGCACCAGGTCTTCTGGGAAAAACACTCGGATAGAAGGAGTGGTGCTCGGGCGGTAAGAAACTACCGCTCGGGTGACGAGTATACTGGAATCCGCGATTTGCATCTTAATACTCCTAACTAAATAATACGATTCATGAACCAATCCATCGAGACTCATCCTAGGACACTATGACACTTACCCGACTCCATAAAAATGCCCCAAACGTTCCCAAAGAAATGACGCACCACACGCAACGCAATAAAACCCATAAACTCAAATTTTGACACCAATTGTTTCCTACGATTTCTAATGCAACCAACGACTATCGACACAAAACGAAGCATCAAAACTCATCCCAAACTCATACTCCATATACCTAAACACAGCAGCGATCATCCGACAAATAAACTTCAAGAACACATCAATAGCAGAATTTTCAAAAAACGCAGTTTGAGCAGCCCCATGAAAAACACCATAACTCACTCAATATTTATCCAAATATTTCAAATTTTATATCAAATCGAAGTTATCAAAAAGTTCTATGTTTCATATGTTGAAATGTTTTCCAGAAAAGCGACCAAAAAATCGCACTAATTCAAAATACAGTAAAAACGAAATTCTGAGATCTAAAAACGTTGCATAGATTTATCAAAAAAATTTTTTTCTGCTCAAACCACTTACATCACACATGGATCTTCTCGTATAAAAACTTTATATACATGCTTTTAAATCTTTAACATTACCGAACGACAACACCGAAGCGGGAAGGATGCGAGAGACGATCCTGAACGAACGTGGCGCGATTTTCTTGCAATAAAAATCACCGAAAACTTGCTGGAAATTCAAAGGAAATGGGCGGGTGCTGTTCTCACAAGAACCCTAAGTTTCTCTCTTTTAAAATCTAAAAATCTGAAAATAAGAATTTGTATGTGTGTGTTGTGTGTTGGAAGAGTAAGTGTTTGTGTGTCATTGTGTGTGTGCGTGTGATTTGTAGATAATTAGGGCCAAATTTGCTAAATTATTAATTAGCAAGCTAATTAAAAATAATTTCCCCTTCTAATCTTATAAAATCCCATAATTTAAAAAAAATAAAGTGTACAAGTGTTAATTCTTTAAAAACTTTAAAATCATAAAATCACCTAATAGTTACATTAGGCCTTTAAAATTGGTGAAATTAAATAAATTTTTTAAAATGTCTCAATCCTCACTTAAAACTAAAATACCATATTTTAAAATTGCCAAAATCGTCACCAGTCTCTTTTCCTCGATCCCGCATCAAATAATCGCATGAAACATGAAACTCGAGAAAACATTTTAATGTGCATCACATAAACATACATAATTTAAAATAATGCAATTTAAATAGGTCATGCATCACTAAAAATCATTTTAAATTTAAATAAATGATTTTACAATTAAATAAATGCATGGGTTTTACGTGTACTGATTTTGGGCTCTACAAACTCAAACTCTCCAGTACCTTTTCTTATTCTCTTTCTTCCTCCCTTGTCTACTGCTTTTTGCTGCTACTGGAAGATAGTTGCCCCTTAGAGCTTGCTCGCCTTTCCTTCCTCGTCGTTATTCTACTCCATTTTGCATAATCCCGCACCTCACTTTCTTCACTCAATTCTAGGATTTGAAAATCTGACCACAACCCCTTTTCACTTGTTTCTTTTTCCCAAACCACATCACGGCTACATGCTCTTCTTCATCGTGCCTTCCTGGTTCGAACTAATGCGAGTGCATCTTCTGCGCAAAAAAGTTACCATCTTATCTCCACCTTCGTCCCTTGTTTCTTCCACTATGCCAGTCGTGCCAACCCATAAGTTATTTTGATCACCATTGTGCCTTCATGGTGTTTGTGACTTTGCCTAAACCAGAATACATTAAAAATTTGTCATTTTCATTCTTCGCTAGACCGACGTCCAAACTGCCGTGGTTCTCCGGTTCACCAGTTCCCTTTGTTTCTTTGCTATTATCGAGTTCTTGTGGGGATTTGGGTGCTTTTGTGCACCCCACTAAAAAACAACTGATTCAAGCCATGTTTTGGCATAAATCCTCGCTAGATCACTGGCTCTCTTGTTTAATGAACGTGCATATGACCATGAATTGGCAGCCAAGAGGTAACTCTAATATTTTCTTTTGTGTTGCACATCACTTGGGTCACATTCCCCCTACCCAAGCAACCATTTGTATGCATTACACTTCAGTTGAACCCATTTCCCGCATACACGTTTACTTGTTGTTCTTGCATGTGGTGGCTCCGCTTTATATTTGTTGACTGTTGGTTTGGTGTTGTGGTTGTTGGGTGATGGATGTGGAATGAAAATGAGTCTGTATGTGATGTTGTATATTGGATGTTGGGAAGGAGTTTCTATTCGTTCATAATCCAATTAACCCAATTCACTTCAATAGCTTCAAGCAAAACCATAGGTTGGCTTAAAACTCTCCGCTCGCAATTATTTCCTCACCTGAGTCCTTAATGAAACCAGATACCTCCAAAATGATGAAAGTGGCCTACTGGCCAACTCCATTTGATCAGTCTCATTACTGAACCATAAACAACGAATATTTACATCAGTGGCCCTAAGGCATACATCACGTGAAATCTCAAAATAAATAACTACACATATACAAAAGTGGCTAGTAAGCCTACTCTTATATCAAAACATAACTTCCACGCCTTTCTGTTTTTTGCACTGTGTTCTCATTCTGCTATGCTATTTTTTCATTCTTTGTTGTCTGGTTTGGTAAACTTTAACTCCCCATTCTCCGGAACTCTTTCCAACCATATTTTAGGTGGCCTAAAGGCCTACTTCACATGTCTGTCACTGCACATGCAAGCAACCCATTTATACAGTGGGTGTGTGGCCTACCTTATCAATGATTTCTCGTAATTTAAAAATAAAAAAAATATCAATCAAATGTATGTACAAGTGGCCATAAGGCCGACTCCCCAGTGTTGAAGATTTCTTTTCTAGAAGTCAGAGACACAGCTCTCGACATTCTACGATTCAAACCATAAAATTAACTCACAAAAGTGGCTGTGAAGCCTATTCTCGCTACTATATTTCACATTACGCAAGTGAGGATAACCAAAAAGAAACATAAGCTAAAATGGCCAAATCCGTGTTGAATAAAAGTCCATATGCTCTCTTTACTCACTCCCTCAACAAGCTGATCAAACCTTGCTTAATCCCTTCTTCCAGCAATGTGCTCACATATACCAGCTTAGGATCATCAAGCTCCCTTAACTTGATCTCTTCTAACAGATCTTGTACATCATGTTGGCCATAAACCACTTCCGTCCCATGGGTATTCCACTGTTCCTCATCGCATACTCTATCCAGAACCTACTGGACATAGAATTTCCACACTAAGGCTGCAGCCACCTCGTTCTCCTTTTGGTTGTATTCAATCATCGATATCCTCGATCGTCGGCTAAATCATCAGCCTATATGGCCCGATGACAGTCGGTTTAAATATCTGTTTCAACATTGAACTTGTGGTTGGGGACTACATGTAAACTGGACTCCATTTTCTATCTTCTCCATGCACTTCGATGGGCCCGAAATTCCCACTATAGTATCTGACCTCCACTATGTTGGCATGAGCTTGGAAAGGTTGTGCATCGATTTCCAAAATCTCCACATTATCTCCTTTCTAAAATAGAAGGAACTAGTGCATTGAGGATGAGATGCACAGATTTGCATGGATCCAATCTCTGCCTAACAAAGCTTGGAAGTTGGCAGATGAGTTCACAAAGAAAAATGCGTACATAGACTACATACTTCCCAAAGTAACATCAGTTGGGAAAACCTCAATGGTCTTAGTGGTTTCCCTATAAACGCAGCAACAGTAAACTTCTGTGAGGATCAGGTCATCTTCACTTTTGCCCAAGTTTTAAAAACATCCTCACTGACAAGAGATTCACTGCCGAGCCATTGTCGATTAACACTTTGGACACTGTCTTCTCATTCACATGAGCCTTGATGTATAAAGGCCTTATGTGATTAGCCATAGCGGTTGTTGGCTTTTTCAAAATCACCTGCATAGGCTTGTTAGGGTGATCTTCTCTGATGATAACTCTTGAACCCCCTTTGGGGAGTTTGCTGTCAACCTTTACCTCTTCAACTACTATTTCTGACACTGACTCCCCACACTCTTCCTCGACAAGTTTTAACCTTTCTGGTAGTATCACTACTCCTGTGGCACAATCCACCAAGATGTGGAACTTCTCTACGTAAAAACCGAGGGTTTTATTTTCTCGATTCTCATACTCACTCAGCAAATCATCGTCCTCGTCTACCAACTTATCTTCAGTGGCGGACCTATCAAACTTGGACTTACGCCCCACCTGATCTCGTGCGATTGGAATATATCATAGGTTCATTTCTCAACTTAGCAGATTGTTCTCTTTTTGCAATAGCTTTTTCTCTCAACAAACGTCTCTTCTGACTCCTAGTGAGTGGCCTGAGAAACTTTTTGTGTTGGGACACTCTCCAAGACTCATCAAACTAGCGTCTAGCAGGAAGCACGTACCTAGTCTTTGCACCCCTACCCTCCATAATTTTCTCTTTTGAAACTTCATCCACACGTCGCTCTCTGCCTTGATCAGCTGATACTTTCTTGGTTTCCACCCTTCGCGACTCAACTCTACATATGTTACTCCTGTCCGAGTATCTTTGGTACTGCTCACGAGATGACTCCCCTCCGAACACTCTATTCTCACGCACTGGTCTCTCGAAGAGATGTTGGTTCCTCGACCTAGATTCCGCGGACTCACCAACACTTCTGCGAAAAAGCTGCTGAAATGTTCTTAGTCGATCAGTACTATACCTTCTAGTGGCTTCAACCAGTTGACCCTTCGGGATCCAACATTTCTTAATTATTCGGTCTTCCACTTGCAAATGATCGGCTTCTTCTCTTGTCATTCACAAATTTCTCAAATCTGTGACGTTCATGTTTACCGACGTCGCAGGAGGAAATGGGTCATTGTCCACTGCCATGGACTCTTGTTTGTTAGAGAATTTCAATATTCCTTTGTTGATTCTTTCCTGCAGAACATTCTTGAAAGCCAAACACAATTTAGTGGAATGATTGTATGAGTTGTGATACTTACAGTATTCTCGACTTTTCAGATCGTCCTTAGCAGGCATTTGATGATCAGGTGGAAAAGTGATGAACTTTTCTTTAACCAAAAAATCAAATATGTCATATGTTTTGGAAATATCGAATGTGTACTGCATGTCCTTGGGAGGTTGGATGGCGCTCTTCTTCTCCGACTCTATGGATTTTCTCTTGAGTAAGGGGACTATGCACGAGCCGTTCAATCGAATTTCGGCCAGTGCAATCTCTTCCACCTTCTAGTAATAAGAGCCCATTGTTGTTTTTTTCTTAAACAACTGCTCTGTCAATAGTTCCAGTACTCCCAAACCTTTGCTACTAGTTCAAAGAAATCTCTTAATTCCAAACCCTGAAACTTCTTCCGCAGCTCAAAGTCTAGCCCCTTTTGGGCTATTATGACAAACTCAGTCTCTGGCAGAAACACCTTGCACATGTTCTTTGTTTTCTTGAACCTATCAATGAACAAATCAGCTGTTTCTCCTTTTTTCTGAGACATCTTTGACAAATCAGCGATGCACACATCAGGCTCAGTTCAGTAAAACTGAGTATGGAATTGCTTCTCCATATCTTGCCAACTTAAGATTGAGTTTTGAGGAAGTGCGGCATACCACGAAAATGTCGTTCCAGTAAGGGTATTTGGGAACAATCTCAACTTCAAACTAGTAAAGTTTTCCAAGTTCACAAGCTCCCCATACCTTATAGTGAACCTAGCAATGTGCTCAAGGCTAGATTGACCATCTCCTCCAAAATATAGGCTGAAATATGGTACCTTGTATCATCTGGGAAATGGATTGTTGACATCTATGTGGTTGGGGTATGGCTTGTGAAACTCTGGGCGGCCAATTTGTCTCAAGGTCGGCCCATATATTTCTTGCACAGTTTCTCTCACCATATCAAGATCGATCATTGCTGCATTTTTGTTGGGGAGCAAATGGTGATAATAGTTTGCCCCCCGAGCCTGAGACTCTGTAATGTAACCAGTATTCCATCCTTAGAAACTTCCATCAAATCCCTGATAACCCAAGTATGGTATATCATCATACATTTCTGGGTGATACAAAGGATTAGTAATCGCATAGACTTGGTTGACATGTTGTTTCGAACTCCCTGCCCCATCTGTACGCAGATATGGCCGAACTCTTCCACCTAAATTTTCCTCTCTTTTATGTGGTGGTGTATACCTTTCTTCTTGTTGGTTTGGGAGTGCGAACTCTGAGCGACTGGATCACCAGCCCTTGAGTTTCCTACTCTCTGATCAAATTCATGGACTTGGTTGCTTCCCCAGTTCCCTTCTTTTTCACTTGCACCCTACTCTTTGTTGGTTGATTGGTTCGGTTAACACAATACACCACTTTGGACAGTGCTTGTGATATTTCTTTAATTTCATCGCAGTCAACTTTTCAACCAAATGATTTGAAATATGAGCATATACCTTTGGAACATGACTAGGATACAAATCCAACTCCTTGGTCGGCTATTCAGTAGCCGATTGTTCTGTCTGCGGAGCATGAGTCTCTTCCTGGCTTGGTAGAGATTCCCCATCCCCTTGATTGACCTTTTCTTTCCTTCTTGGCAGCATAATGGTCCCACCGGGTGTGTCAAAATTTTTTTGCACAATATTTGATTTACGGGCGTGCCAGGTGCAAAAATGCACCGATTTGTGTAAAAAGAATAAAAATCTAACTTCTAAAAATCACGACGATTATGGACACTAAATTTGACCGTTCGTTATAGTCTTCTAAACTAATACAACACCAAAACGAAATAAGAAAACAATAGAAATTGATGAAATAAATTCTCAACATGATTGTGTATCAACAAATCAATAGGAAATCACAAAAACATGAAAAATATAACAAAATAGTTTTAGAATATATATGAAGATGCTAAAATATGACTGGAAAGACATGAAAAAAGCTTGAATAAATTTATGAGAATTCTGCAGGGAGTTACCTGGAGTCGTGCGAGAGATTGTTGTCTCTTCTGTGCTGCTTCGTTCTCCCTATTTGTTCACGCTTGAGACCGTTTCTTCAACTCTTGGCTGCTCAACTCCCCACTTTCTCCACTATCCATGATCTCATCCACTACTACCACTAGCCATGAATTCCTCGTGTGACCTCCTTACTGACGTTATCGGCTAATTTAAATACACTAATGGGCTCTCTATTTTTCTATTAATTTAAACTTTTGGGCTTAAACAATTAATTGATCTTGTAATTAAATTATGTTGTCATAATTTAAATATTCTAGCCCAAACACTTTGATTTTACAAAACAATACGCAGTTTTGTTAACTGAATTTCCAATCAAATGATCTCGTACATTCAAATACTCAATTAATGTATTACAGTGTTCAATTTATACTAATTGATACCTAATGTATTAATTTGTACTTCGATTTCACGAACCATGAGGTAACATAGCTCGATGTCAATATCAGAAGCAAAACTATTTGAGAAGAAGAAACAAATTAAAATAAAAAATTATATAAAGTGATGAAACCTTGAATCAACACCTTAAACTCTTAACACAAAGTTAAAAAGAAAACCGGTTTTACAAGTATTATCTAAAAAAAAATTTCTTTTGTTGTAATAACTCAACAATGATAATAAGATTTCATAACACGATTATATGAATTACTATATGCTACACCTAGAATATTTATCTCACTATGAGATGATCAACTGTTAGCCCTTGGTTTACCAGCACATATGTTAACTTCCATTAAATTTAAGAGACCGATGTACACTAATGATATTAGAACAGAAGGAGAAAAATTTTTGTTATAGTATATACTAACATCACGATATAGGATTAAAGAACCAATCATGAATATATAAGAACCAAGAAAACCTGGATTTAGAAACATAATTTCATTTTTTCAAAAGGTGAAATCTCACTTGCCCACTAAAAAACAAAACAAATCGTCCATTTCACCGTTGAAGTTCAGCAACCAAGAGAATATTTCATCGAGAAGCCCAAACTGGAAAACCGAAACAACGCATCGATGTTGATTTTTTCAATATAGAAGTAAATTTTCAAACTTTATATAAAAACTAAAGTAAATTGGACCAAGTTCATTTATTTTCTGTTTTAAAAACAAATGCCCATAAAATGGAAATGGAAATGGAAAAAAAATCATTCAGACATGATTCAAGCGATTAAAACCAAAAGCAAAATAACAAAGCACATTATATCTACAAATTAAAAAAAAAAAAGTAAAAATGTACTATGCAAACAAGTTTTCTTATTCTTTTATTGATCAGTGTCATATTTTTATCTCACTTTCATATATTTTACTATTCTTTTGATCGATTTACAAAAAAATCAGCAACATAAATGTATTTGATAAAAAAAATATTATAGACAGACATTCAAAATGAAGGGGAAGAAAAAAGAACAAATAAAGAAGGGGTGCTCTTGGGTTTACACAAATAAAGTGGGGCATTATAGTATTTTGATAAACATTAGGGAGTTAAAAAGAATAAATCAATCATGTCAGGGAGTTGGAATTCAAATTTCCTGATAGAGGGATTGATAACAAAGTTGCAAAGACTACTGGAAGTTAAAGTTCATTAAACGTATAAGGGGATAAAATGATCGAAAATTTGTTTTCATCTCAAATAAAAATAAACTCAATCCAGAAATGCGAATAAAAAAAATAGAATCTAATGGAAATAAAAATATATCGATTTTATTGAAAAAGAAGGGAAATAAAATCATTTCCAAAAATACTCTCGATCACCTCCATCTACCTGAAGCTGCTCAAGAGTGAGGGGCTTATGATGGATACAAGCTCAATCTAATCACTTAATCCAACTCGATCAATTATATTTGGATTAATAAATCCAATTTAATAAGCCTAATTCAATCAGTTATTTGTCGAGTTAGCACTATTGAGGCCCGAAATTTGGATTGTGTTTGCGAAAGTTCAAGACTATTAGACACTCCTAAAAATCTTTTGGCCAACCATGAATCAACACTTCGATTTTTGAAATCTTTTCGATATGAATCAACTATTTAAATAACTAGTTCTGAGATCTTGTCAGTCAATATCGATAAGTTAACTAATAGGAATAGTGTGAAAACAAACTGAATGATAGATAGAATATTTTACCTAAGATATTGTGATAAATAAAATGAATAAAATGATGGATACAAGGAGTTTTATGGATGTTCAGATACTTCAACTGCTCCTACGTCACCCCTTCTATTTCAAGGATAGAAATTTACTAAAAGACTCGAATATACGATCGTTGACATGGGAAAATGGAGACGAATGACCTTGAAATTTCTCCTGAAATTTTCGAAAATTTTGTGTGCGTGTGTGGTGTGTGAAGTGGACGGCGCTCTAATATTTTTTTTAAAATTAATCATATTTAATCATATTATTGAGCCTCAAAAATATTTGTCGAAAAATATTTTATTTTAGTCGTCTCATGTCTTCTTTCCCCAGTCTATTATAGAATATTCGGATAAAATCTTCATTTTTAATGAAATAATACAATTAGATCTTCAATCATATACTATGTATCATTTAAGCATTTAAAATAAAAGCAATTTAAATCATTTACATGCATGCAGTTTACATGGGTTGAATTTGTTAGAGTAGATGCCCTGCAAGCCAACGGTTGGCTAGGGAATTTATTGACTCAAGTATAATAAACAATCTTTATTTTAATATAATTTAACTTTTTATGGTCTTGTTATACTTTATCTGTATACCCATGCAAACAACATAGATAAAGTCCTTGATTATGCTTTAATACAAATGAATCGTAATTCGATGTTGAAACTCATTTGTAAACACTGCATATTCTAAATTCGTTCCTAGTCGATTCAGCTGCCTAAAATAGGGATAAAGGTCGCTTGAGCTCGAGACTAGCATCCGTGATGTTGTGTACTGCGTTTCTTGGTAAGGGTATGGAGATGTCCAAACATGCAGCTGGATAGTCATATGATGATTATACCGAACAACCTTCCCTCGGACAACTACTAGTGGTTATCATTCATCGAGAGGATAAGTCCGTGGTTATGATTGTACACCATTAGTCCTTACGACCCGGGACAACACTGAGGCTCTATATGCTAGGGCTGTGCTTTGACTCGTTTACCGGCTCCAGGAGAGTCATTAGGTGGCGAGGTTGGGTACAGTTGCGACACATATAGGAGCCAGTGCATTGTAGTCTGGGATTCACCGCTCACCTACGGGTGTGGATATCCTGTGTGATCTGATGAAATAATAGTGCATGGAATCTCTGGCCAGATGTATGAGATGTACGTTGGAGAAGGAGTTCTCCAATAGTACACGCGATGCCACTATTATAGTTATCTCATATTTATCGAATTATTATGCAACCCTCGATGAACCAATGGTTGCAGATTCGATCGGGATATATGAGATGAAGGGACCGTACTGTACGTTAATCATAATCGATTGGTTCTTGCAGACACTATCAGTGATACCTAGGGGATCATGGGGCGATGCAACTAAACGCTCTTACCATGATCCGATGGGTGCAATCAAAAATGAGTTCTGACATTCTTGATCAAGATGTTGATGAAAAGAATAGGGCTAACTAGGGTAAGCCCGAATAAAGGATTATGTCCTGAATCACAAAGAGTTGTTAACTCATGGCTAGCTGTATCCCTGAACCATTGAGGGTCACACAAGCACTGGATCGTTTGTTCCCGTTGAGAGAATAAATTTAAGGAGTTGAATTTATATTATGATATAGTAAATTCAAGGAGTTGAATTTATGATAATTAAATTTTGAGAAAATAAATTCAAGAAGTTGAATTTATGAGATAGTAAATTCAAGAAGTTGAATTTATGAAATTCGGAGAGAATAAACTCAAGTAGTTGAATTTATAAAATTTGAGGATTTAATTTATTAAACTCAAAAGTTGAGTTTATTAAATATTAAATTTTGGAGGTGATAAATTCAAGGAGTTGAATTTATATTTGAATATTAAATTCAAATGTTGAATTTATAAGGGATTTAAATTAAATGTAATGGGTATATGTATAATGGGCTTGGAGTACAAGACTAACATACATATTATTAAGGTTCTTAATTGGACTTTAAAAGATTAATTAATTAATTAAACTATTTGAACTAGAATAATTAATTGATTAAGCGCATTAAGTATTTAATTTAATTAATGGGCCTTATACTTATATATATGTGTATTAGGCTTAGGGTTAACTACAATTCATTCATAATTTTGAAAACCCTAGTCTCCATCCTTGATACTCTTGAAAATTCCCTCTCCAAGAAGCACACAATTTCGGCCACCTTCTTTGCATAAAGAGATTGAGCCGCCTCTCGAATTTTTCGATCTCAACGCAAAATCTCTTCTACTTTTCTAGTGCAAATTAGAAGAGGATCTAACCATCTAGTCGTGGACCTGATTAGAATAAATGAGTCTTTGAAGAAAGCTCGTAGGGATTTCATCAAGAGCTATCTCCGCTAAATCCGGAATAGTTGGAGCCAAGTGAAAATTGTTCACTAAAGGTATATTTATTTTCAATTCCATATGAATGTTTTTTATTATAAAATCATACGAGCACCCAAAGAAAAACATATTTTGATTGTCAAAATAAATTAAAAATTTTAAAACTTCCGCTGCCTTTGGGCGTGTAGAAAACCTAGTTCCAACAGTGGTATCAGAGCCAGGCTTTCTAAATCGTATGGTTTTAAATCATATTGAATAATTTATTTCTAACCACACAAGAAAATTTTTCAGAAAATTGATGAACCATTAAAAAGTTTATTATTCCAGAAAAAAAAAAAATTGGGCTGCCCGGAACTGTTCCGGGCAGTGCACTGTGTGCGCCGACGCGCACAGTGCCGCGCGCGTGGCAGCTGCGCTTGCTCGCTGTGCGGAGCGTCCGCACAGCGCGCGGCGTGCGGAACGTCCGCATGCTGCATGCACGGCGTGCCGTCGCGCTGCGAGAGCCACGCGCCTAGCGCGCACAGGGCTGCTGCCACTGCCCGAAACTTTCAAGCAGCAGGCGAGCTCCCCGGGATTGTCTCGGGAAGCGTGCTGAATGGTGGGCTTGAATTGTTTGGGCCCAGGGTGCAATTTTCTGATTTTTCAAATTTGGGCAAAATTGATATTTTTGAAAATTGGTTAAATTTTTATTGTGGAAAATTGATTTTTAGAAAATTAATAATTTTCTTGTAAAATAAATAATTAGAATGTGATTTTAATTATTTATGGTAAAATGAGTTTTACAAGAAATCAATTATTATTGATTTAATTGAAAATTAAATAAAGGTGTTTATTAAATTTATTAAATTCTTTAATAATTGTGGTGGTTAGTGATAAAATTATTAGATATATGATTTATCAATTAATTAAATTGTTTAATTAAATTGATGTTAATATTTGATATTTAATGCATGAAGGATGATCGAGAGCATTGACCAATGTGTTAGGTGTATATTAGGATATTTTACTGTTTTATTCGTTTTTAATATTTGATATTATTAAAGTGGACCTGGTTTATGGTCCGTTCCCACCCTATGATATGCCTCCCTTATGTGACATGGCTATTTAAATGTAATTATTAGAAATAGTGGGAGATCAAGACTGGAAGATGGTGGGCCCGTTGAACGAGATGAAGACATATAAAATATTGGAAGCTCTTGTAATAGTTGCATTTACATCCCTGCATTCACCTAGGTTTTGGACCTGGATCCATGTTTGGCTCACATGGATCTAATAGTGTTGGCGATCGATCATCCTTATTTATTGTTGAATGTCATATTATGATATATGCGATATATAGTAGTATGCATGTATGTATATTATTAGATAATATAGTTGCATGAATCCGGCAAACATACAAACTCATGGCACGCGATTTTTAAATTAAAATGATGAGACAATTTTGAAATTAAAATCCCTCATTTTGAATAAGATTCAAAATTTATATCAAACCGGAAAATGTAAAAATTAAAAGAGTTTAATTTTTCCTTGCCTTGCATTAACCGTGGTTGCATGTTGATCGCTACCCGCGGACAGTTCCTGGCTCATATTATTATGGGAGGCCTGGACGCCGGAAAGCTGTGACTTCCACCGGACATATTGATGTGAATTGAGTGGAACTCCCATGACTTCGGCTCATCTTATTGGAGGAACTCATGGCGACCGTCTACTACAATTCAATATTGATGGGTCGGTTTGACACGCGAAAATAAACGGCGACATATTATTGGGTCCTTATTAAACGTGAGGCAAAACACGCGGAGGTTGCATAGGGATGCAATTGGATTCTACCTTTTAGAAATTATAATTGGCTGATATTATCCGGGATTATAATTGGCTAATTGGACTCTACGTGTCCACTAAGGAAATAAGATTTCCCTTTTTTCATCAGAGGGTGGTGGAAATATCAAAATAGTGGGAGGGAGATTTATAAAATGAAATCCATATTTTATATCTTAAAACTATTTTAAAATAATCAACAACCATTATTCTGTTTCCATATCAGTATATTTTCGATTTCGTCACATAATCCATTTTTATTATTAACAAGCTAATCGAATCTAATTTTCAAGACTGGTTGGGAAAATTGTTCTGAATTCGGAGAAAATGACATACACACTATTGTCAGTCCTGCTGAACTGACAAAGCATGCAAGATGGTAGGACCATAGTATACATGCTAAAGTGTAACATGCTCGTTTCTATGTCAAATGAACTGTAGGGACAGTTTGATGAAATTTTGAATGCTGCTGACATTCGAATGCACGTGCAAGAGTTGCATGGTGCATGAAACTATGCACACAACTTTCAAGGAGCTCATGACTACACACATGCAAGACAAGGCTTTGGCCCATGAGTGTGGTGTACGTATAACTGGGCTTATTAAGAATGTGGGGGGGCCTGTAATATGTGATTCCTAAAAAGTTACTAGATAACATCAATTTGTTGTCTTTCTCTTCCTCATTTGACGGGGTTATGGTGAACTTCAATTTGAATAAGATATATGATAGCCTTGAAGAGCTAGTCAATACGCTTATAACTTATGAGATCACCATAAAACAGGAAATCATTGTTTTTCTTATGGGCCTCTCGTTAGACGAAAATGGCCCACAAGGTAAGGAAAGAAATGTTCTGCCCCTCACAAGAAAAACAATCCCAATAAGAGGCAAACTCTGAAAGACACTTAAAAGGCCTACAAAGCCCGATAAATTAGAACATATTTATTTCACTGCAAGAAGTCCGGACATATGAAATTATATGTGCCAGAAATGTTCTGGAAATGATAAGTGAATGTCCAAGTAAACATGATTTCAACAACAAACAAAATAAAGTTAGATGATCCAAATCCCATACAAATATGGCACGCTAGACTAGGTCATATTTCCCAAAGAAGGATGCACAAGCTAGTGGGAGAAGGCATGTTTGACTTGTCAGACAAAAATTCTCTACCTACTTGTAAGTCCTGTTTAAAAGGAAAAATGACTAAGACTCCATTAAATGGAAACGTGGAACGTGCGCATGGTGTATTGGATTTGATCCACACAGACATTTGTGGCCCGCTAAGTGTTAGCACAGAATATGAGCAATCCTACTTCATTACCTTTACTGATAACCATTCGAGGTATGGGAATGTTTACGAAACACAAATCTGAAGCATTTGAAAGGTTCAAAGAATTCAGATCTGAAGTAGGAAAACAGCTAAAAAGGAGTATTAAGACACTTCGATCTGATCGAGATGGAGAATACTTGAGTGCTGAATTTTTGGGTTATCTAAAGAAGAATGGGATTCTCTCACAGTGGACTCCACCAGCAACATCACAATTGAATGGTGTTTCTGAACGTCGAAATCGAACCTTGATTGACATGGTTCGATCCTTGATGGGATTCACTGAATTGCCTACATTGTTTTGGGGCTTTGCGCTTGAAACTGCGGCAATGTTGTTGAATAATATCTATGCTAAAGCAGTTGATAAAACACCATATGAGATATGGATGGGAAAAACTCCCAAATATTCATACGAGAGAATATGGGGATGTCCTGCTTACGTGAAGCAGACAGTGAGAGATAAATTGGATAGTAGATCCACTTTGTGCTACTTTATAGGATATCCAAAGAATTCTGTTGGATATCATTTCTATCATCTCAATGAAGCAAAAGTGTTTGTTTCAAGAAATGCCAACATTTTGGAAAGAGAATTTCTATTAGATAGAAAAGGCAAAATGATAGAACTTGAAGAAATTCAAGATACTCCCTCAACTATAGTAGTTGAACCTAATTTCCAACAACCAGTAGTTGAAGTACAAGCTCCTAGAAGATCTGATAGGTTTATTAGACCACTTGCAAGATATACACTTCTTCATGAACAAGGTCATGATGAGTCTTGTGTTGGATGTGATCCAATGAACTTTAAAGAAGTAATATCTGATACTGATTCAACCAAATGGCTTGAAGCCATATAGTCAGAAATAGACTCTATGTATTCAAACCAAGTCTGGACATTAGTGGATTCACCTGAGGGAATTGTTCCCATAGGATGCAAATGAATCTACAAAAGAAAGCTTGGGGCGGATGGGAAGGTAGTGACCTTCAAACTAAGACTGCTTGGAAAAGGTTATACTCAAAGGCAAGGAGTTGTCTGTGAGAAAAATTTTCACCAGTTGCTATGTTTAAGTCCATTAGAATACTACTAGCCATAGAAGCATGATATGACTATGAGATATGGTAAATGGATGTAAAGACTGCATTCCTCAATGGAGACATCAAAGAAGAAATTTATATGTCTCAACCTGAGGGATACATATCAGTATGAAATGAGTATAAGGTATGCAAACTTCAGAGATCAATATATGGTCTCAAGCAGGAGCCAAGGAGTTGGAACCTCAGATTTGATAGCACGATCAAAGAGTTTGGTTTTTGTAAAGAATCCTGAGGAACCGTGCGTGTACAAGAAATTTAGTGGGAGTGTAGTGACATTCCTAATACTTTATGTTGATGACGTCCTGCTCATTGGGAATGATGTAGGATTATTGCAATCCACTAAAGTATGGTTAGCAAGTAAATTCTCCATGAAAGACATGGGTGAAGCATCCTATGTACTAGGAATACAAATCTATAGAGATAGATCAAAGAGGATGCTGGGGCTCACCCAAGCTACTTATATCGATACCATTCTGAAGCAATGCTCTATGGAAGAGTCTAAGAGAAGATACTTACCAATGTGTCATGACATTACTCTATCTAAAACTATGTGTCCCAAAACTGATGAAGAGATAGAGATGATGACACGTATTCCATATGCGTCAGCCATTGGTAGTATCATGTATGGTATGATATAGATACGTCCTGATGTTGCTTACGCTCTAAATATTACAAGCAGATATCAGGCGAACCCTGGTCAAATGGATTGGAAGGCCGTGAAAGATATTCTTAAGTACTTGAGAAGGACTAAGAACTTGTTCATGGTCTATGGGGGTGGAGAATTGAAATTGGAAGGCTACACTGATTCTAACTTCCAATGTGACGTAGATGATTCGAAATCGACCTCTGGTTTTGTATTCATGCTAAATGGTGCGGCTGTCTCTTCGAAAAGTTCCAAGCAAGACACCGTTGCGGATTCCACTACTGAAGCTGAATACATTGTTGCATCTGATGCAACCAAAGAGATAGTTTGGATGGGGAATCTGCTCCAAGAGTTGGGCGTTATTCCTAATAGGAGTTGATCCAGTCCCGTTGTACTGGGAAAACACTGGTGCCATTGCGCAAGCAAAGGAACCAAGGTCTCATCAGCGATCCAAACATGTACTGAGGAAGTTCCACATCATACGGGAGATTGTGGGAAGAGGAGACATATCAGTCGAAAGAGTCCTCTCTGCAGATAATGTTGATGATCCACTTACAAAGCCCTTGCCAGGACCATTGTTTGAGAAGTATCGCGAAGCAATGGGATTAAAAGTTAAGGGTTGTTGGCTCTAGGACAAGTGGGAGATTGTTAGAGTAGATTCCCGGCAAGCCAACGGTTGGCTAGGGAATTTATTGACTCAAGTGTAATAAACAAACTTTATTTTAATATAATTTAACTTTTTATGGTCTTATTATACTTTATCTGTATACCCATGCAAACAGCATAGATAAAGTCCTTGATTATGCTTTAATACAAATGAATCGTAATTAGATGTTGAAACTCATTTGTAAAAACTGCATATTCTAAATTCGTTCTTAGTCGATTCAGCCGCTTAAAACAGGAATAAAGATCGCTTGAGCTCGAGACTAGCATCTGTGATGTTGTGTACTGCGTTTCTTGGTAAGGGCATAGAGATGTCCAAACATGCAGATGGGTAGTCATATGATGATTATACCGAACAACCATCCCTCGAACTTTCCAAGTGGTTATCATTCATCGAGAGGATAAGTCCGTGGTTATGATTGTACACCATTAGTCCTTACGACCCGGTACAACACTGAGGCTCTATATGCTAGGGCTGTGCTTTGACTCGTTTACCGGCTCCAGGAGAGTCATCAGGTATCGAGGTTGGGTACAGTTGCGACACATATAGGAGCCAGTGCATTGTAGTCGGGGATTCACCGCTCACCTACGGGTTTGGATATCCTGTGTGATCTGATGAAATAATGGTGCATGGAATCTCTGGCCAGAGTATGAGATATACGTTGGAGAAGGAGTTCTCCAATAGTACACGCGATGCCACTATTATAGTTATCACATATTTATCGAATAAATAGCAACCCTCGATGAACTAAAGGATGCAGATTTGATCGGGATATATGAGATGAAAGGACCGTGCTGTACGTTAATCATAATCGACTGGTTCTTGCAGGCACTATCAGTGATACCTAGGGGATCATGGGGCGATGCTACTAGACGCTCTTACCATGATCCGATGGGTGCAATCAGAAATGAGTTCTGACATTCTTGATCAAGGTGTTGATGAAAATAATGAGGCTAACTAAGGTAAGCCCGAATAAAGGATTATGTCCTGAATCACAAAGAGTTGTGAACCCATGGCTAGCTGTATCCCTGAACCATTGAGGGTCACACAAGCACTGGATTGTTTGTTCCCATTGAGAGAATAAATTCAAGGAGTTGAATTTATATTATGATATAGTAAATTCAAGGAGTTGAATTTATGATAATTAAATTTTGAGAAAATAAATTCAAGAAGTTGAATTTATGAGATAGTAAATTCAAGAAGTTGAATTTATGAAATTCGGAGAGAATAAACTCAAGTAGTTGAATTTATAAAATTTGAGGATTTAATTTATTAAACTCAAAAGTTGAGTTTATTAAATATTAAATTTTGGAGGTGATAAATTCAAGGAGTTGAATTTATATTTGAATATTAAATTCAAATGTTGAATTTATAAGGGATTTAAATTAAATGTAATGGGTATATGTATAATGGGCTTATAGGAGTACAAGACTAACATACATATTATTAAGGTTCTTAATTGGACTTAAAAAGATTAATTAATTAATTAAACTATTTGGACTAGAATAATTAATTGATTAAGCGCATTAAATATTTAATTTAATTAATGGTTCTTATGCTTATATATATGTGTATTAGGCTTAGGGTTAACTACAATTCATTCATAATTTTGAAAACATTAGCCTCCATCCTTGATACTCTCGAAAATTCCCTCTCCAAGAAGCACAAAATTTCGGCCACCTTCTTTGCATAAAGAGATTGAGCCGCCTCTCGAATTTTTCGATCTCAACGCAAAATCTCTTCTACTTTTCTAGTTCAAATTAGAAGAGGATCAAACCATCTAGTCGTGGACCTGATTAGAAGAAATGAGTCTTTGAAGAAAGTTCGTAGGGATTTCATCAAGAGCTATCTCCGCTAAATCCGGAATAGTTGGAGCCAAGTGAAAATTATTCACTAAAGGTATATTTATTTTCAATTCCCTATGAATGTTTTTGATTATAAAATCATACGAGCGCCCAAAGCAAAACATATTTTGATTGTGAAAATAAATTAAAAATTTTAAAACTTCTGTTGCGTTTGGGCGCGTAGAAAGCCTTGATCCAACAGACTTTTGGACGTTATATAAATCGTTTGATAACTTTAGCTGGTTTACTTCAGTATTACTAGTTCCATTAATTTTTCTAAATCTCCTTTAATGCAGTTACACTTTACTAGTTCAGTTATCTGTCCAGTACAGAACTTCTGATCGGTACTGGTCAGTTTGTCAAACTCTGAAACCGATAAATCTCAATGTGATTTAATAGGATGGAAGAAATGGAAGTTAACTTAATTGCTAATTGAGAAAAGAAAGTGGAGCTGTCTAGTTTGGTGAAAAAGTTCACTAAACTGGCAACTTTCCAATATGGTAAATGAAATTTTTTTTACCATAAACTCCTTGCACTATTAACTCATGAGGTCACATAGAATATCTTCACCTGTAGGCAAACAGTGAATTCCCGACTATAATACATTTGCTCTTACGTATTTAGAAATTACACTCAACATCTCCACCTGTTGTCCTTCAATGGAGTCATTAAACAGATCAAAGTTCATACTAGTACGTAGAGCCCCTACATTGTCCATGATCAAAGAACTAATGATGTACAACCATAGCCGCGGATCATTCCACTCGATAAGTGAGAACCACTTGGATATTCCGAAGGAGGGTTGTTCAGTGCATCATCATATGACCACTCATTTGTACGAATGGACATCTCCATGCTCTTACCACTGAAACATGACATTTACATCATATATGTTAGTCTCAAGCTTAAGCGACATTTATCCTTATTTTAAGCGGATGATTCAATTAAGAACTTTTTTAGAATATACTGTACAATTCTTAATGAGTTTCATGATCTTACGGTGCGAGGAAGACCTCGTGACACCTATTATATATTCTAGAATTTTATCTATGCAGCTTGCATGTTTATAAATAAAATATAATGTTATAATTGAAATCGTAAAATATTATTAAAATAAAGATCATTTTACATAAGAGTTGATAAAAACTCAAGGCACAAGTTGACTCGCTAGACATCTACCCGGCACCGTTACCACCATCTTCATCGCCAAGAATAAAAAGATTTTCACAATAACTCCAAACCCGCCCAGCATGAACGTCGATGATCCTCTGCCCTTAGGAACGAACAAAAACAATCATCCCCACTTCTAGCAGCGAACGATGCATCTTCATTTCCGCTCTCCCTCATTCCGCCCGGCAACAACTCAAACCCAAAAATAAAAATAAAAAATAACAAAAAAAACACAGAGAGGATAAGACATCTTATTTCGTTCAAACCATGGAAGAAGGGAAGAATGAGTGTCAACAGTAGAGTAGAAAAAGAGACACGTATAGGAGAAGTCATAATGCGAGACAAAGAGATGAAATTTACAATCGAAAAGTCACAAAACAAGACAAAAGTAATAAAGATGTGGAGGAGAGAATACATACTCATGACTGCAATTTGGGTCACTCAAAACTATTTTTAATTGTTTGGTATTTTTTGGTTTATTGCTCACCTGCTTATACAAAAACTGCTCGAGGATTTGTTTTCATCTAAAATAAAAGAAAATAAAATCAATCCCAAAAATGAATAAAAATAAATTATATTTTAGAGATATTACATATATTATATGAATATGTATAAATCTAGTTATCATATATTACAAAATTCTATACCATCTAACACTCCAAAACTATAAATAAAGAGCTCCTAACCCTAATCAACATACGTTTTCATGTACAATTATTTACATCAATCTTATATTTTTCTCTCAAACACTATACTAACTTGAGCGTCGGAGTGGCTTCGCCTTCTGACGGAGTCATCTCACCTGTTTTCTTTGATACACAGTTATATTTTTGGAGCATTTTGATTGGGTTTATTGAAGAAATTGGTTCGTGAGATGTGATTTTTTTTATCGCATCAATTGCGTGTATGTGGGAATGAGATTTATCCCCAGCGATTTGTTTTCTACAGGTTGAATTAAGAAGAAAAATGTCGTCGAACCATGACCCACAGCATACTCCGTGAAGGAACCAAAACAATTTCCTTTGGTCGCAATTCTCTCACCAAGCCCACATCTCCGCTCCTTCACAAATTTACCGCCTTCAGCATTACACTTCGGCCGAGAACCATGGTTCGATTCGTCGACCCATAAGCACGCTTCATCGAAAACTCCGCTGTCGATCATCAATCTTGCTTCACACCTCGGCCCTCGCCATATCAACCACATCACAATGGGACCGAAAATTTTCCTCTGGGACTGTCCTAGAGCCGTTGATGTCACCTCTATTACCATTTGTTATCTTCCACGAGAAGAATACGCTAACTCGCCGCTGCCCAAACTGAGGCCGACATCTCTCCACCTCCAGACCCTAAAACTCTCTCGTAAAATCAGAGAGATTGTGGCTAGGCGGTTAACGATTCTTCGATGAATATACCTTCACAATTGAAGAACAAAGATTTTCCAGGATGCGAAACAATATGCAAGCATATGGGGACCCAGGCAGGCTTCTAGCATACCAATATAGTTATACTTTTATGAAGTCCATTGAATATATCATATGCGGGCTACGTGGTTGGTGTCGGTACATCCCCTCAAGCAACAGAAAATGAGCAATTGTTTTAAAATGATCAAAATTTCAAATTGGTTGACAACTTGCTGAAGATAAGTTCCTATATTACTTTTCTTTTAATATAAGTTAGTCAAAGTTTAATTTTTAAATATTTATTTATATCACTGTTAAAAGTATGAGATCGGCGTGAGTTTGCAATGAATCTCTTATCAACAACTCATTAGCCTTAGCCGCGTGAATCCAATTCTTAACGATTTATCTTCTTTTTGGAAACTATTATCAACACTAAAATATGAAAATGTCATATAATTTCCATGATAAAACCTGTCGTATGGACAATGAAACCTCAATGGATATTGTTAGAGTAGATGCCTTTGTAAACCAACTGTTGGATAGGGATTTTATTGACTCATTTGTAATAAACAATCTTTATTTTAATATAATTCATTATTTCATGGTTTGTTATTTCTTTATCTGTATACCCATGCGAATAACATAGGTAAAGACCTTGATTATACTTTAATACAAATGAATCGTAATTCGATGTTGAAACTCGTTTGTAAACACTGTATGATCTAAATTCGTTCCTAGTCGATTCAACCGCCTGAAACATGGATAAAGGTCGTTTGAGCTCGAGACTAGCATCTGTGATGTTGTATACTGCGTTTCTTGGTAAGTGCATAAAGATGTCCAAATATGCAAATGGATAGTCATATGATAATTATACCGAACAATCCTCCCTCGGACTTTTCAAGTGGTTATCATTCATCGAGTGGATAAGTCCGTGGTTATGATTGTACACCATTAGTCCTTACAACCCGGGACAACACTGAGGCTCTATATGCTAGGGCTGTGCTTTGACCCATTTACCGGCTCCAGCAGAGTCATCAGGTGGCGAGGTTGGGTATAGTTGCGATACATATAGGAGCCAGTGCATTGTAGTCGGGGATTCACCGCTCACCTACGGGTGTGGATATCCTATGTGATCTGATGAAATAATAGTGCGTGGAATATCTGGCCAGAGTATGAGATGTACATTGGAGAAGGAGTTTTCAAATGGTACATGTGATGCCACTATTTATATTTATCACATAGTTATCGAATTATTATGCAACCTTCGATGAACCAATGGTTGCAGATTCGATCAGGATATATGAGATGAAGGGACGCTAATCATAATCGACTGGTTTTTGCAGGCACTATCAGTGATACCTAAGAAATCATGGGGCGATGCTACTAGACGCTCTTACCATGATTCGATGGGTTTAATCAGAAATATGATTTCTAACATTCTCATGATCAATTGTTGATATATAGAATGGGGCAAATAAGGGTAAGCCCGTATAAAGGATTATGTCCTGAATCACAAAGAGTTGTGAACTCACGGCTAGCTGTATCCCTGAATCATTGAGGATCACACAAGCACTGGATCGTTTGTTCCCGTTGAGAGAATGAATTCAAGTAGTTGAATCTATATTGTGATATAGTAAATTCAAGGAGTTGAATTTATGATAATAAAATTTTGGGAGAATAAATTCAAGTAGTTGAATTTATAAAATTTCAGAATTAATTTATTATATTTTGGAGGTGATAAAATTCAAAGAGTTGAATTTATAATTTAAATAATAAATTCAAATGTTGAATTTATAATCGATTTTATTTATTAAGCTCAAAAGTTGAGTTTATTATTTATTAAATTAAAATTGGTGAGAAATATGTTTAATGGACTTGTAGGAGTGAAAGTCCAACATACTAAATAATTAAAGTTCTTAATGGACTTTGATTAATTAATTAAACTAGTCGGACTAGCTCATTTAATTAATCAAGCCCATTAATTTTAATTATGATTATTAGGTGATGGCTTAATTATAAATAAGTGTTAACAAGGTCTAACCCTAGCCACCACACCATTGTGTTTTTCGAAAACACACTCATCCTCCACCTCTATTATTTCGGCCTCCTCTCCCTTGAGAATAAGGGTTTGAGCCGTCTCTCTTTTTTTCTCTCCAACGTTAAATCTTCTTCCAAATTTTTTAGTGCAATTTGGAAGAGGAACAAATCATCTAGTCGTGGACCTGAT
The DNA here is from genome assembly GCF_025594145.1 of Primulina tabacum. Taxonomy (NCBI): domain Eukaryota; kingdom Viridiplantae; phylum Streptophyta; class Magnoliopsida; order Lamiales; family Gesneriaceae; genus Primulina; species Primulina tabacum. The sequence goes on along the minus strand of NC_134556.1, from coordinate 6,039,562 downwards.
TAGGAGAATACACAAAGGACATCTGAAGAAAGTTTGTAGGGAATTCATCAAGAGCTATCTCTACTAACCCCGGGATAGTTGGACCCTAGTGATATTCACCAAAGGTATAACGATTTACTTCCTATGAATGTTTAATTATAAAAACCATATGAGTGTCCAAAAAGATCTTGAATGTCAAGATCTAAAAATTTTTAAAACTTCCGCTGCGTTTGAGCACGTAGAAATCCGAGATCCAAGAGTGGTATCAGAGCCAGGCTTTCTAAATCGTATGGTTTTCAATTCAATATTGAATAATTCGTTTCTAACCACAAGAAAATTTTCAGAAAATTATAACACCATAAAAAAAATTATTTTTTTTCCAGAAAACAAAAAAAAATAATATTTCGGATCTGCCCGGAACTGTGCCGGGCAGACTGCGTGCAGTGCGGCGCAGCGTGCGGACTGTGCGAGGCCCTGCGCGGCGTGCGGACGGGGCCGCGCACGCTTGTGCATGCCCTGCGCTCACAGGAGTGCCGCCACTGCTCGAAACGTTCGGGCAGCGGGCGGGCAGCGCGGGCGACTGCCCGGGAGTGTATCGGGAAGCGTGCTGGATAATGGACTTGAATGGTTTGGGCCTAGGGTGGAATTTTCTGATTTTTCAAATTTTTGGGCAAAATTGATATTTTTGAAAATTGGTTCAATTTTTCTTTTGGAAAATTAATTTTTATAAAATTAATATTTTTCTTGTAAAATAAATAATTAGAATATGATTTTAATTATTTATGGTAAAATGAGTTTTACAAGAAATCAATTATTATTGATTTAATTGAAAATTAAATAAAGGTGTTTATTTAATTTTTAAATTTTTTAATAATTGTGGTTTTTAGTGATAAAATTATTAGATATATGATTTATCAATTAATTAAATTGTTTAATTAAATTGATGTTAATTTATGATATTAAATGTATGAAGGATGATCGAGAGCCTTGACCAATGTGTTAGGTGTATGTTAAGATATTTTACTGTTTTATTCGTTTTGTTAATATTTGATATTATTAAAGTGAGCCTGGTTTATGGATCGTACCCACCCCCATGTGATGTATCCCTTATTTGCCATGGCTATTTAAATTTAATTATTAAAAATAGTGGGAGATCAAGACTGGAAGATGGTGGGCCCGATGAACGAGATGAAGATATGTAAATATTGGAAGCTCTTGTAATAGTTGCATTTGCATCCCTGCATTCATAGTAGGTTTTGGACCTGGATCCATGTATGGCTCACATGGATCTAATAGTGTTGATGATCGATCATCCTTATTTATTGTTGAATGTCATATTATGATATATGCCATATATAGTAGTATGCATGTATGTGTATTATTAAATAATATAGTTGCATTAATCCAGCAAACATACAAACTCAGTGGCACGAGTTTTTAAATTAAAATGATGAGACAATATTAAAATCAAAATCCCTCATTTTGAATAAGACTCAAAATTTATATCAAACTGAAAAAGTAAAAATTAAAAGAGTTTAATTTTTCCTTGCGTTCCATCAACCGTGGTTCCATGTTGATCGCTACCCGCAGACAGTGTCTGGCTCATATTATTGGGGAGGCCTGGATGTCGGAAAGCTGTGACTTCCACCGGACATATGATGTGAATTGAGTGGAACTCCCATGACTTCGGCTCATATTATTGGGGGAACTCGTGGAGACCGTTCACTACAATTCAATATTGATGGGTTGGTTTGACACGTGAAAATAAACGACGTCATATTATTGGGTCCTTATTAAACGTAAGACAAAAACACGCGGAGGTTGCATAGGGATGCAATTGGATTCTATCTTTTAGAAATTATAATTGGCTGATATTATTCGAGATTATAATTGGCTAATTGGACGCTACGTGCTCACTAAGGAAATACGATTTTCCTTTTTCATCAGAGGGTGGTGGAAATGTCAAAATAGTGGGAGGGAAATTTATAAAATCAAATCCATATTTTATATCTTAGAATTATTTTAAAATTATCAGTAACCATTATCTGTTTTCATTTTCAGTATATTTACAATGTCTACTCGTAACCCGCTTTCAATCATTCTCGATCAAAACAAATTGACTGGCCCTAAATATCACGACTGGTTTCGAAATTTAAAGATTGTTCTGAACTCCGAAAGGATTGCGTATGTGCTTGATAAGAAGCCATTAAAGGAGGCGGCTCCTGATATCAGTAGGACTGAGTTAGCTAAGCTTGAGAAATGGTGGTACCATGATCTTCAAGCTAAGAGCTACATGTTGGCTTCTATGTCGAATGAACTTCAGAGGAGGTTCGAGGAGGCGGTGAATGCTGCTGACATTCACCTTCATCTGAAAGAATTGTATGCTGTATAAACTCGTTCAGAGAGACATGCTACTATGAAAGAACTCATGACTACACGCTTGCGAGATGAGACTTCGGTCCATGAGCATGGTGTTAGGATGATTGTGCTCATCGAGAAGTTGGTGGGGCTTGACGTGGTTATTCCTAGTGAGCTCTCGACTGATATTCTCTTGCTGTTTTGCCTGCCTCGTTCGATGGATTTGTGGTTAATTTTAATATGAACAAGCTTGAGTCCACCCTTGAAGAGTTGGTCAATATGCTTACTAATTATGAGGCCACAATTAAAAAGAAAAAGCATGTTCTTCTAGTGGGTTCTTCATACGGTACGAAAAGGGGAGCCCCAAATAAAGGCAAGAAGCGTCTGCCCCTCTGAAGAATAACAAGCCCAACAAGAAGCCATACAAGAAACCAAATCCGGGGCCCACAAAGCCTGAGTCAGAACAAGTCTGTTTCCACTGCAACAAGCCTGGATATTGGAGGCGTAATTGCGAGGAGTATCATGGCCAGAAGCGTTCTGGCCATGGTATGTTTTATATTGAAGTTAATGTTTCTATTAATTCTTTTTCTTGGGTATTAGATACCGGATGTGGTTCTCATCTATGCAATGATTTGCAGATGATGGGAAGAAGCTAGAGGCTTAGAGATGGTGAACCTTTCTAAGACTAGGAAATGGAGCAAGAGTTGCTGCCACTGCCATTGGAGACGTTACTTTAATTTTGTACAATAATTTTAAGTTTTTTTTAGAGACGTTTTATTTGTTCCTGAATTGGTTAAAAATATTATTTCTATTTCTATGCTTGATAGGGATGGTTATTCTTGTGTTTTTGCTAAAGGTGTTTGCAATTTATACAAGAATGAATGTTTGATTGGAACTGGAGAATTAACAAACGATCTCTATAACTTAAAATTAAAAGATATTCCGTTAAACAATGTCCAAGCGCATACGAAAACAACAACAAACAAAGAAAAATAGAAGATCCAAATCCCGCACAAATATGGCACGCTAGACTATGTCATATTTCCCAAAGAAGGATGCACAAGCTAGTGGGAGAAGGCATGTTTGACTTGTCAGACATAAAATCTCTACCTACTTGTGAGTCCTGTCTAAAAGAAAAGATGAATAAGACTCCATTCAATGGAAACGTGGAACGTGCACATGGTCTACTGGATTTGATCCACACGGACGTTTGTGGCCCGCTAAGTGTTAACACAAAATTTGGGCGTTCCTAATTTATTACCTTTACTGATGACCATTCGAGGTATGGGTATGTTTATTTGATGAAACACAAATCTGAAGCATTTGAAAAGTTCAAAGAATTCAGATCTAAAGTAGAAAATCAGCTAGGAAGAAGTATTAAGGCACCTCGATCTGATCGAGGTGGAGAATACTTAAGTGCTGAATTTTTGGTTTATCTAAAGAGAATGAGATTCTCTCACAGTGGACTCCACCAGCAACACCACAATTGAATGGAGTTTCTGAACGTCGAAATCGAACCTTGATGGACATGGTTCGATCCATGATGGGATTCACTGAATTGACTACATCGTTTTGGGGTTTTGCGCTTGAAACTGCGGCAATATTGTTGAATAATGTCCATACTAAAGCAATGGATAAAACACCATATGATATATGGATGGGAAAAACTCCCAAATATTCTTACATGAGAATATGGGGATGTCTTGCTTATGTGAAGCAGATAGTGGGAGACAAATTGGATAGTAGATCCGCTTTGTGCTACTTTGTAGGATATCTAAAGAATTCTGTTGGATATTATTTCTATCATCCTAATGAAGCAAAAGTGTTTGTTTCAAGAAATGCCACCTTTTTGAAAAAGGAATTTCTATTAGATAGAAAAGACAAGATGATAGAATTTGAAGAAATTCAAGATACTCCCTCAACTATAGAAGTTGAACCCATTTCCCAAGAACTAGTAGTTGAAGTACAAGCTCCTAGAAGGTCTGATAGGGTTAGTAGACCACCTACAAGATATACGCTTCTTCATGAACAAAGCCGTGATGAGCATTGTGTTGGATGTGATCCAATTAATTTCAAAGAAACAATATCTGATACTGATTCAACCAAATGGCTTGAAGCCATGCAGTCTGAAATGGACTCTATGTATTCAAATCAAGTCTGGACATCGATGGATCCACCTGAGGGAATCGTTCCCATAGGATGAAAATGGATCTACAAAAGAAAGCTTGGGGCGGATGGGAAGGTAGTGACCTTCAAAGCAAGACTGGTTGGAAAAGGTTATATTAAAAGGCAAGGAATTGACTATGAGGAAACTTTTTCACCAGTTGCTATATTTTAGTCCATTAGAATACTACTAGCCATAGCAGTATGGTATGGCTATGAGATATGACAAATGAATGTAAAGACTGCATTCCTCAATGAAGACATCAAAGAAGAAATTTATATATCTCAACTTGAGGGATACACATCAGTAGGGAGTGAGCATAAGGTATGCAAACTTTAGAGATCAATATATGGTCTCAAGCAGGCATCAAGGAGTTGGAACCTCAGATTTGATAGCAGTATCAAAGAGTTTGGTTTTGCTAAGAATCCCGAAGAACCATGTGTGTACAAGAAAGTTAGTGGGAGTGCAGTGACATTCCTAATACTTTATGTTGATGACATCCTACTCATTGGGAATGATGTAGGATTACTGCAATCGACTAAAGCATGGTTAACAATTAAATTCTCCATGAAAGACATGGGTAAAGCATCCTATGTATTGAGAATACAAATCAATAGAGATAGACCAAAAAGGATGCTAGGACTCACCCAAGCCACTTATATCGATACCATTCTGAAGCGATTCTCTATGGAAGAGTCCAAGAGAGGATACTTACCAATGTGTCATGGTGTTACTCTATCTAAAGCTATGTGTCCCAAAACTGATGAATAGATAGAGCTGATGACACGTATTCCATATGCGTCAGCCATTGGTAGTATCATGTATGGTATGATATCGACACGTCCGATGTTGCTTACGCTCTGAGTGTTACAAGCATGATATCAGGCAAACCCTGGTCCAATGCATTGGAAAGCCATGAAAGATATTCTTAAGTACTTGAGAAGGACTAAGAACTTGTTCAGAGTCTATGGGGGTGGAGAATTAAAATTGGAAGGCTACATTGATTCTAGCTTCCAATGTGATGTAGATGATTCGAAATCGACCTCTGGTTTTGTATTCATGCTTAATGGTGCGGCTGTCTCTTGGAAAAGTTCCAAGCAAGACACCGTTGCGGATTCCACCACTGAAACTAAGTACATTGCTGCATCTGCTACAGCCAAAGAGGCAGTTTGGATGAGAAATTTTGTGCAAGAGTTGGGTGTTATTCCTAATGGAGTTGATCCAGTCTCGGTGTAGTGCGACAACATTAGTGCCGTTGCGCAAGCAAAGAAACCAAGGTCTCATCAACGATTTAAACACGTACTGAGGAAGTTCCACATCATCCGGAAGATTGTGGGAAGATGTGATATATTAGTCGAAAGAGTCCCCTCTACAGATAATGTTGCTGATCCACTTACAAAGCCCTTGCCAGGACCATTGTTTGAAAAGCACCGCGAAGCAATGGGATTAAAGTTTATGGGTAGTTGGCTCTAGGGCAAGTGGGAGATTGTCAGAGCTAGATGCCCTGCAAGCCAACTGTTAGCTAGGGATTTTATTGACTCAGTTGTAATAAACAATCTTTATTTTAATATAATTTATTATTTCATGGTTTGTTATTTCTTTATCTGTATACCCATGTAAATAACATAGATAAAGACCTTGATTATACTTTAATACAAATGAATCGTAATTCGATGTTGAAACTCGTTTGTAAACACTGTATGAACTAAATTCGTTCCTAGTCGATTCAGCCGCCTGAAACATGGATAAAGGTCGCTTGAGCTCGAGACTAGCATCTGTGATGTTGTGTACTGCATTTCTTGGTAAGGGCATAAAGATGTCCAAACATGCAGATGGATAGTCATATGATGATTATACCGAACAATCCTTCCTTGGACTTTCCAAGTGGTTATCATTCATCGAGAGGATAAGTCCGTAATTATGATTGTATACCATTAGTCCTTACGACCCGGGACAACACTGAGGCTCTATATGCTAGGCCTGTGTTTTGACTCGTTTATCAGCTCCAGGAGAGTAATCAGGTGGCGAGGTTGGGTATAGTTGCGATAGATATAGGAGCCTAGTGCATTGTAGTCGGGGATTTACCGCTCACCTACGGGTGTGGATATCCTATGTGATCTGATGAAATAGTAATGCGTGGAATCTCTGGCCAGTGTATGAGATGTACATTGGAGAAGGAGTTCTCAAATAGTATATGCGATGTCACTATTTATATTTATCACATAGTTATCGAATTATTATACAATCCTCGACGAACCAATGGTTGCAGATTCGATCGGGATATATGAGATGAAGGGACCGTACTGTACGCTAATCCTAATCGACTGGTTTTGCTGGAACTATCAGTGATACCTAGGGAATCATGGGGCGATGCTTGTGATACCCTTGTCCCACATCTTAAAAATGAATATTTAAAATGAGTTTATAATGGCTTACAATGAACTTCTATAGCAACTTGGATTAATCATTTTCGTAAAAGCGAGGACGAATACGAAGTAGTTGCTATAGGGGCCCATTGTGCAGTCACGCAGCCACGGACCCGGGCTTGGGGCGTGACAGAATGGTATCAGAGCCGGTCACCGGCATGGAACACCGAGAAATAAGTGCTATGCAGGGGCAAAGTGCTACGTGCATGGGAGCCACCTCTTGAACCTGCGGGGCAAAGTGCTACATGACGGGAGCCACCTCTTGAATCTGTAGGAGCCACCTCTAGATTCTCGGTGCTGGTGGATAAAGGGGTCAGGCCACGACGAGGACATCGCGTTCTGAAGGAGGGGTGATTGTGATACCCTTGTCCCACATCTTAAAAATGAAATATTTAAAATGAGTTTATAATGGATTACAATGAACTTCTATAGCAACTTGGATTAATCATTTTCGTAAAAGCGAGGACGGATACGAAATAGTTGCTATAGGGGCCCATTGTGCAGTCACGCAGTCACGGGCCTGGGCTCGGGATGTGACAATCCTACTAGACGCTCTTACCATGGTTCGATGAGTTTAATCAGAAATGTGATTTCTGACATTCTCATGATCAATTGTTGATATATAGAATGGGGAAAATAAGGGTAAGCCCGTATAAAGGATTATGTCCTGAATCACAAAGAGTGTTGAACATACGGCTAACTTTATCCCTGAATCATTGAGGGTCACACAAGCATTTGTTCCCATTGAGAGAATAAATTCAAGAAGTTGAATTTATATTGTGATATAGTAAATTCAAGGAGTTGAATTTATGATAATTAAATTTTGAGAAAATAAATTCAATGAGTTAAATTTATGATAATTAAATTTTGGGAGAATAAATTCAATGAGTTGAATTTATAAAATTTGAGAATTAATTTATTATATTTTGGAGGTGATAAAATTCAAATAGTTGAATTTATAATCGATTTTATTTATTAAGCTCAAAAGTTGAGTTTATATTTATTAAATTAAAATTGGTGAGAAGTATATTTAATGGGCTTGTAGGAGTACAAGTCCAACATACTAAATAATTAAAGTTCTTAATAGACTTTGATTAATTAATTAAACTAGTTGGACTAGCCCATTTAATTAATCAAACTCATTAATGTTAATTATGATTATTAGGTGATGGCTTAATTATAAATAAGTGTTAACAAGGTCTAACCCTAGCCACCTCACCATTGTGTTTTTCGGAAAACACACTCCTCCTCCACCTCTATTATTTCGGCCTCCTCTCCCTTGAGAATAAGGGTTTGAGTCGTCTCTCTTATTTTTCTCTCTAACGTTAGAACTTCTTCCAAATTTTCTAGTGCAATTTGGAAGAGGAACAAATCATATAGTCGGTGGACCTGATTAGGAGAATACACAAAGGACATCTGAAGAAAGTTCGTAGAGAATTCATCAAGAGCTATCTCTGCTAACCCCGTGATAGTTGGAGCCTAGTGATCTATTCACCAAAGGTATAACGATTTACTTCCTATGAATGCTTAATTGTAAAAACCATATGAGTGTCCAAAAGGTTCTTGAAAGTCAAAATCTAAATTTTTTTTTTAAACTTCCGCTATGTTTGGGCACGTAGAAATCCGAGATCCAACAGATATTTCATGCGAAATTTCCTATGCTGATAATTTTCTTTTAGATGTCATTCTAATTTCCAAAAGAAATTTGCCGGAGCACTATTGATTAGAGAGTATTGGATTGTGTACGTTGAATTGCCCCAAAGCTTGTGTTTCTATTTTATTGGGTGTCATTATGTTTTACATGATAACCTTCATCCCTCTACCATTTATTTTTGCCAAAGAAGTCTATGTCGGTCGAAAACAATCATCAAAACCTTTAAGCGGCATAAAGAGTGAAGTGGCTCATTAGGTTTTGAATCTCTGGTTTGGTCACCTTTCATACCCATCATATTTATTTTATTGTTTATTAATTTGTTTTACCATATGCTTTTGGAAAAGGTGCTACTCTTCCTCCAGAAATTTTCTTAGGCCATACGATTTCATAATCTTTGGTCATTATACGCTCAGAGTGGATTATGTAAACATGGTTTCGGTTTAAATATTTATTTACCAAACTAGATTTCTCACTTATTCAAATTTGAGGCTGCCTATGTTTCGGACGATTTTCTTGCCAATTCTTGTGATATGTTATCATGAGTTCATATTTTGATTTGATGTCACAACCCATGACAAACGGGATCAATTCCGGATAGTTGCTTATAGCTATGCTTGAACCACAAATTAAGATTATGTCTTGGCTAGGGGTCACTGTCTTGGTTTTTGCATTTTTTCGTCTACTAAATTATTTAAATTAGAGACTGTTGTTCTTTAGTTCTATAGCATTTTTTACACTAATGCATACTCTGAATCCTTATCATAATTTGTGGAAATATTTATAAGGAATTGCCTCAGCTCAAATCCTCACTGTATAGATCTAACTAAATCTTTATACAAATTCCCTAGTTGTATTACTTTATTCAGTCAAACAGTACGGGCTCATGAGTGATGTTGGATTATTCTGAGTGATGGATCTAACTTCAATATTAAAACATGCTGAAATCCTACAGTGGTTGTTTGGTTGAGCTTTGATAATTCCTTATTTACTAGATTTTGGGAGCAAAGATCCTTAAAGTGTGTTTGGCAACCAGGATTTGGGAAGATTTCATAGGATTTGGATTTCAAAATCCTATTTTTACTGTTTGGCAAGGTGATTCAAAAAAAGAATTCGGATTTGTTTAGAATTTTATGGGATTTCAATGAGTATATCCAAATCCCATCAAATTTGATAAGATTTGGTGGGATTTGGATTTTAAAAACAAACAATTACTGTTTTATCCAACACATCATTCTCATCAACACATCATTATCATCAGTCAACTTTCTCCGGCAAAAATTTCTAAATGGTTAGAATTTTTAACTTTTTTTTGGAAGTTGAAAGATTTCATTTAAATTTTATAAGTTTCGTGTGTTATTTACTGATTAATATAATAAAAATTATAGTAATTACCAAAGCCTCTTTTTACGTTTAATAATTAATTTCACTGTTAAAGTTTGAAGTTGTTTGATGATTTTTTAATTATTATTTTATGTGCACTATGATTAATAAATAATAATTAATTTTTGAATTTACAAACAGAAATAATAAAGAAGAATTATCAATTTCTAAAGTTCTTTGGGTTATTTATGTTTATATAATTTCTAAGGGTAGCTTAGTAAAATTTTAAGATTCCAAATTCGAATCCTTTTTTCTCCAAATAAGAAATGAATTTGTAAATACTATTTTTAAATTTTAAACCAAATACCAAATGGAATTTCAAATACTTGAATTTCCAAATCCAATTCCAAATCCCATGAAAGCCTCCCAAATCCTGGTTGCCAAACACACTGTTAAGGTCTAGCATGACTTCACGACTATATTTGGTGATTTTTAATATTGCTTCCACTCGAGACGTCACCAGGTGGTTCTTATCTGTTATCCTAAATTAGTAATTCGAGGCCACATGAGCTCGAACCTCGCATTATTTCATAAAGCATTTGTATGTCCCAAGCATAGCATGACATCATTGATGATATTTTACGTTGAACTTCACTTACGCGAGATGGATTTCACTGGGTGTTTCACATTTTTATGTGAATAGTCGGAGACACATATGCTCAACCCTTACCTTATCGCATCAAGTATTTGTCATGCTTGATTTTATTAAAGTGACAATATTTTTCTCACTGCGACAAGATAATTTTTACAAAGATCAGAATATTTTATTCGCGTGATAAGTTTCATGTACTTGAGATTTTATCATTATCCGAACAAGGATTTTTTATAATACATTTCTTATGTTGCATCATCCATTTCAAATATTTGAGATAATTATTTTTGGCTCTCTTTTGTCTCCTTTCTTGTGCTTCATTGAAGTGTCCTACAATATACTCGATGCACCGTGCCTGGGCTCAACTCATGTGATTTTCACTAGCAGGCACTCCCAGCTCAGCCCTTCAGCAAGCTTGACATCACTCGGCATCTCAGTAATCCCGACATCGCTCGGCGCCTCAGCAAGTCCGACCTCGCGCTCGGCACTCAGTAAGCCAAACTCTGCTTGGCAAAAATATATGTCTGACCTCGTGCTCGGCGTTCAGTAAGTCCAACTCTGCTTGGCAAATATATAAGCCCGACATTGCTTGGCACCTCAGTAAGTCCAACTCTGCTTGGCAATTACATAAGCCCGACCTTGCTTGGCAGCTCAGTAAGCCCAACTCTGCTTTGGCAAATATACAAGTCCGACCTCACGCTCGACACTCAGTAAGTCCAACTCTGCTTGGCAAATATACAAGTCCGACCTCGTGCTGGCACTCAGTAAGCCCAACTCTGCTTGGCAAATATATAAGCCCGGCCTTTCTCGGCACCTCAGTAAGCTCGACCTTGCTCCGCCCCTCAGTAAGTCCAACTCTGCTTGGCAATTACATAAGCACGACTTTGCTCAGGACCTCAGTAAGCCTGACCTTGCTCGGCACCTCAGTAAGTCCAAATCAGCTTAGCAATTAAATAAGCCCGACCTTGCTCGGCACCTCAGTAAGCCCAACTCTGCTTAGGCAAATATACAAGTCTGACCTCACGCTCGGCACTCAATAAGTCTAATTCTGTTTGGCAAATATACAAGTCCGACCTTGCGCTCGGCGCTCAGTAAGCCCAACTCTGCTTGGCAAATATACAAGTTCGACCTCGCGCTTGGCCCTCAGTAAGCCCAACTCTGCTTGGCAAATATACAAGTCTGACCTGGCGTTCGTCATTCAGTAAGTCCAACTCAGCTTCGAAAACATATAAGTTCGACCTCGCGCTTGATAACAGTAATTCGATTCTTAATCTATTGCTCTTTATTTGAGCTCGGTTTTCAACAGACTATTACCTATAGATCTTTATTTGAGCTCAGGTTTCAGGAGAATCTTATCTATAGCTCTTTATTTGAGCTCATTTTTCAGCAGACTTTGATCTATAGCTCTTTATTTGAGCTCGATTTTCAGCAGACTATGATCTATTGCTCTGTATTTGAGCTCGGTTTTCAGGAAGATCTTTTCTATAGCTCATCATTTGAGCTCGATTTCAACAGGATCTTATCTATAGCTTATCATTTTAGCTCGGTTATTAGCAGGATATTCTTTATGGCTCTTCATCTGAGCTCGACTTTTAGCAGGTATTAATCAACAACTCTTATTTGAGTATGATTTCCAAACAGCTCAGATCATCATATCAAACTGTATTTTGGTTCGGACTCTTAATCATGGCCTACTCGGACATGTATTATCTTCTCACGACAGTCGATATTATATCTCGAACTTCTTATTTATGCTGGTCTCGACATCTTTACCTGACTTCTTATTGAGGAGTATAGCCACTCTTGGCTCTTTTGACTCTCTAGCGACTCAAGAGGAAAAATCATTTTACTATCTATTCAGTATCAGATGACTACATTGACCGCTTAATTTTGCTCATCTCTGAAAGCACACTCCATAACAAATGCTCTAAGGGCATTGTTACATGTAGCTATATTATTATATTGCTTACTACTCTAAAATATAATTTCATTCATTTAACGTTCCTCCATCATTTCACTCGTCGTCACTTTTCTGTGGGGGATACTATTGATGATATGGTAAAAATCATATCATATCATCAATTATATTTTATAGATATTACAAAATATTATATGGATATGCACAAATCTATTTACCATATATTACAAAATTCTATACCATCTAAGACTTCACACCTCTAAATAAAGGGCTCCTAACCCTAATCAAGGTACGCTTTCATGTACAATTATTTATATCAGTCTTATATTTTTCTCTCAAACATTATACTAACTTGAGCGTCAGAGTGGCTTCGCCTTCTGGCAGGAGTCATCTCACCCGTTTACTTTGATACACAGTTATATTTTTGGAGCATTTTGACTGGGTTTATTGAAAAAATTGGTTCGTGATCATCGATTCAAGATATTTTATTATCGCATCAGAAATATATCGGGTTTATTGCATAGGAAGGGAAATAAAATCGTTCAAAAAAATGCTCTCGATCACATCTATCTTCCTGAGGCTACTAAAGAGTGAGAGGCCGATGATGAGTACAAGTTCAATCTAATTAATTAATCCAACTCGATTAATTATTTGTTGGATTAATAAGTCTGATTTAATAAGCCTAATTTAATCAGTTATTTGTTGAATTAACACTATTGAGACCCATAATTTAGATTGTGTTTGCAAAAGTTCAAGACTATTAGACACTCCTAAAAATATATAAATAGAAGAACTCCCAAAGCATTCAATGTATGCTCTCATTTTTGCTCAAATTCTTAAGTTTTCAAAGATTTTCTTTGAACTGTTTACTAACTTGAGCAGTCGAAGTGTCTACGCCAGATACTCACCCAACGTCTCCTGACGAGTATTTGTTATGCATGTGATGCCCCACAAAGTTAACTGTATAATGTTTACATGGATCAGCTAGATGGCCACTTTACCAACCAGTCGGATCTTACATCCCCAATCAACGCTGATGATGCCTCGAGATATCCCGGGTCATAGATAAACCCTGGGACTTTCCGGGTCATGGATAATATCCATGATTAGTGCCCGGGTCAGGAGAATAGAAGGTTTTGACCATACCAATAAAGTAATCGGATGGATCGGCACCCGAGTCATGAAATTACCCGGGATAACGAGAGGATGGCTGGAAGAACCCACGGAAGGGCCGGTCAATCAGAGGCCAGGCCACGAGAGCACCCGAAACATAACCTCCCTGAGAAGTTATACATTTATGTTCTTATAAGGAATCCCGAGTAATACCTCACCCTGATCACTACGATATGAGTGAAGTATTTAATACCGCCGATAAACAGTGTTTATAGCCGATTTATCTCTGACATTATTACAAGTGGTCAATAAATCAAGTGGCCTGGATGTGACAAGTGTGCGATTTGACATGTCAGAACAATAGGGTATAATCAGCCACCCTATTATAATTAATGCTCTCACACGAAAAACGAGGTCATCATTGTATCCTCTACTATAAATATCAGGTTTTTTACTTGCATTTACTATCTTTCAGATATTAATTCACATTTAATACTCTCATTTACTACACACCAATCATCACAGCCATCACTTGGCTACATTGGTTTTATTGCTTGGGTACCCTGCTGACTTAAGCATCGGAGTGGCCACGCCGGACTCCCCTCCGACGCCCATTCACGTGGTTATTTTCTTATTCACAGATCCTTCAAGGAGCTCTAGAAGTTACAATCCAAGTCCAGCGTCTAACTCCTATTTCCTTCAATATCTTGATAGTTTACCCGGTAGAGTTCCTGACCCGACTCGTCCGTTTCGCCCGGGTTGCATCATTGGCGCCGTCTGTGGGAAATTCTGAGTTCTAAGATGTTGATATGGCTCCTACCAGAAGAACAGCGAATCAAAACAACACTAATGTTCAGGGAGAAAACAACACTCGTATCTCTGGTGCTGGTGGTCCTCCCCCTAATGGTCCTCAGCCTACCATTCATTTAACCCCCGAGGAGTTACAGAAGATTATAACTGATGCTGTTAAGATGGCCACGGCAAAGAAGGCCACCTCTCACCATGCCAGTCATCCCGAGCAACAACATGAACAGCCGCGAAGGGAAGAGAGAAGGGAAGAGGAGGGGGAATCAAGTGCGGGTTCTAAGTCTCCCATTGTTGCGGAAGAATTGGAAGAATTGAGGAAAAAAGTGAAAGTGTTAGAGGGGCATGTTGGTTCTAAAGGCAGCGCTCCAGTTGCAAAAGGTTGCCCATTTTCTGACATCATTGTTCGGGAACCATTACCCGGGCATTTCAAGTCGGCTAAAATCAAGGACTACGATGGGAGTTCTGACCCCGAAGAGCACCTCGCTCGTTTCGAAAACATGGCTATGTTGCATTGTTATGGGGACCAAATTAAATGCAAAGTGTTTCTAACCACTCTGATTGACTCGGCTCAAAGGTGGTTCGAGGGTTTAGCTCCTCAGAGTATTATTTCTTTCGAAGATTTTCAGAAGGTGTTCTTACATCAGTTCAGCAGTAGCAAGGAATATAAAAGAACCGCATTTAGCCTATTCGAGGTAAAGCAGCGCCCGGAGGAAACTCTAAGAGCTTATATCAAAAGATTCAACCGAGTAGCCTTAGATGTGCCTGCTTTCGCGCCCGAGACGAAAACTACTGCTTTCACGCAAGGATTGCTAGAAGGGGATTTCTTCCGCTCCCTCACCAAAAAACTACCCGGAGATTTCGAAGATCTTTTGTCCCGGGCAGAAAAGCACATCAATATGGAAGAAGCCCAGCACCAGAAGAGAGAAGCATTGAAGAGAGCAAGGGGAGACCGAGCTGTCAGGCCTGAGGAAAGAAGTAACAAGAGGAGTGGTTCCGGGCATCTTTCTCATGTTCCCTTGAGAAATGCCCGGGGTATGGAAGTTCAAGAATGCAGCTCGGATGTGGCCCCACTCCCTAATCTCACAGTCCGGCCGGTGCGATCAGAGAAGGTCAGATATTGCACCCTACATAAAGAATGCTCCCACAACACGAATGAATGCCGATCCCTAAGGAAGGGATTTAAGAAGCATACTGAGCCGGAATATCGCCCTACTCGGGAGGAGCCCAGGTCGCCGCCCTGGGTATCGCGACGACCTGGACCGAATGTTCCTAGGAGATCGGGTGACATCCCCAGTGGAAGCAGGAGAACAGAAGGGAACTCTCGGGAAGAAAAAAGCAGACAAGTGGAACGAAAAGACCTTCCCCCTATCCGAGGAGTGATCAAAATGATTTCGGGAGGATCTACTGATGGTGATTCCAACCGAGCCAGGAAAGCAAGGGGTAGAAGAGTGTGCTTAGAAGTTGATGGGAGGGATCGAAGTGAGCCGGTTATTAGTTTTGGCCCGGAAGACCTCAGAGGAGTCAGCCTACCTCATAATGATGTTGTGGTCATTCAGGCCCGGGTCGTTAATTATGACGTGTGGAGAGTTTTTGTGGATAATGGGAGTTCTGTTAATATTATTTTCAAGGAAGCCCTGGTCCAGATGGATTTACATGAATATCCGCTGGAAGTTGTTGCGACTGCTCTGTTCGGCTTTGTCGGTCATGCTGTATACCCTGAAGGGGAAATCACTCTACCCCTAACACTTGGAAGTGGAGATTTGAGGAAGACAATTATGAAAGTTTTCACCATAGTAGATGCCCCATCTTCGTATAACATAATCTTTGGAAGGCCAGCTATGAACGAGATGAGAGCTGTAGCCTCCACTTATCACCAGAAGATCAAGTTCCCGATACGAGGGCAGGTGGGAGAGGTTAAGGGAGACCAACCCTCATCCCGGAAATGCTATGGTGAAACAATCCGAGTAGATCAGAAAAAGGCGAGAAGGGAGGACAGGGGAAAGAAAGTGGCTCAGGGAGCAAAGGAGGTAGAAGGGAATGAAGTAAATTTTGTTGCAGAGGACGAGCAAGAGGTGGTCGAAATAGAACCAGGAAAAAGTATCTGAGTGGCCCGAGACCTGGAAGACTCCACCCGGGTAAAACTCCTAGCTTGTTTAAGAGCTAATATCTCTATTTTTGCATGGTCCCAACAGGAACTTGTGGGAATATCACCCAAAGTAGCCAAGCACAAATTGAACATCATCCCTGGATCCCGACCTATAAAACAGAAGAAAAGGCACTTCGGGCCCGAAAAAGACAAAATCATAGAAGAGCAGATGAAGGAAATGTTGGGAGCTGGCCACATAAGGGAAGTCCAATTTCCCACATGGCTCTCTAATGTGGTCCTTGTTCCTAAAGTCACAGGAAAGTGGAGGATGTGTGTAGATTTCCGGGATCTGAGCAAAACTTGCCCGAATGATTGTTACCCACTTCCTCGAATCGATCAGTTGGTGGATTCAACTTCCGGCTTTGAGTTACTAAGTTTCATGGATGCATATCAGGGTTATCACCAAATCCCCATGGCCCGAGAAGATCAAGATAATGCCAGCTTCATCATTTCTGGGGGCACCTTTTGCTATGTGGTCATGCCATTTGTATTAAAGAATGCAGGGCCACATACCAACGCCTAATGAGTCAAGTCTTCCAAAAGCAGATAGGCAGGAATATTGAGGTATATGTGGATGATATCTTGATTAAGACTCGAGAAATGTCTTGTTTTATTGATGATTTGACAGAGACTTTTGCCACGTTGGAAAAGTATGAGATTAAGCTCAACCCGGCCAAATGTGTGTTCGGGGTCAAGAGTGGAAAGTTTCTGGGTTTCATGGTTACAGACAGAGGAAGTTGAAGTCAACCCGGAAAAGATAAAAGCTGTGATTGACATGCCTTCCCCTCAATCTACTCGGGATGTACAGAAATTGACCGGGAGGATTGCTGCTTTGTCCCG
Source organism: Primulina tabacum (assembly GCF_025594145.1). NCBI lineage: Eukaryota > Viridiplantae > Streptophyta > Magnoliopsida > Lamiales > Gesneriaceae > Primulina > Primulina tabacum. The sequence goes on along the minus strand of NC_134556.1, from coordinate 6,022,185 downwards.
ATTCATCTCTCGATCTGCTCACCGGAGCTATCCTTTTTTTCAAGTCCTCAGAAAGGCCCAGAAGTTTGGTTAGAATGAAGGGTGCGAACAGGCTTTCCAAGACTTGAAAAAACACTTATCCGAGTTACCTGTTCTGGTAAAGCCGGAGCCGGGGGAAAAGCTGTGGATTTATTTGTCTGCCACTGAACATGCTGTCAGTACTGTTCTCATCAAGAAAGAAGGGACAGATCAGAAGGCCCGTGTATTATGTTAGTCACGCCCTCCGAGGAGCAGAGTTGAAGTATAGTGAAGTGGAAAAAATAGCCCTAGCCCTGGTAGTGACCGCCCGAAAATTGAGGCCATACTTTTTGTCTCATCCGATAGTGGTCCTCACCAATTCTCCACTCGGAAGAATAATGACACATTCGGAAGTCTCAGGAAGAATGGTCAAGTGGACAATAGAGCTGGGGGAATACGACATTGAGTATCAACCCCGGGCCGCTATCAAAGCTCAGGCTCTGGCAGACTTCTTGATAGAAATGATCCAACCGATAGAGGAGGAAGTATGGAGAGTCTTCGTTGATGGTGCTTCGAATCTATCCGGATGCGGAGTTGCAATGGTCATAGTCGCCCCATTCGGAGAAAAGATAAAATTGGCCCTGAGAATCGATTCCCGGATTACAAATAACGAAGCTGAATATCAAGCTGTTTTGTCAGGATTACAAGCCGCCCGTGAAGTTGGAGCCTCTCGAGTAATTATTTACTCTGATTCTCAGTTAGTGGCACAACAAATTAAGGGTGCTTACGAGGCCAAAGATGAAAAAATGATCAAATACTTGAAACTCATAACAGCCCGAGCTGCCACTTTTACCGACTGGAGCATTGAACAAATCCCCCAGGGAGAGAATGGGGAAGCTGATAGTCTGGCCAAGTTAGCCGCTTCTATGTCCGAAGTAAGTACCCGGGAAATCATGTGTTTTACCCGATTGGTACTATCTGTTGATGAGGCATCACCTACCCAAATAACTTCATGGATGACTTCCCTGATTGAATACATAGTCCATGCCAAGCTTCCGATTGACCGAGTTCAGGCTTTAAAGATAAAGAAGCAAGCACCCAGGTTCACTCTATTGAACAACACTCTTTACAGGCGATCATACCTGGGTCCTCTATTGAAATGTATCTCAGAAAGTGAAGTAGAGTACATCCTCCGGGAAATTCATGAAGGATGCTGTAGAGAACACTTGGGAGGGATGGCCCTGTCTCAAAAAGCCCTATTAGCAGGATTTTGGTGGCCCCGGATGGATCAAGATGCCGCCAGACTAGTCCAAAAATGCCAGGGTTGCCAACACTATTCCAATTTTCACCATCGCCCAACTGCAAGTATGCAACCAATCTCCGCCTCATGCCCTTTTGATCAATAGGGTCTAGATATAGTGGGCCCCTTCCCCATGGCCCGGGCACAAAAAAGATTTCTTCTAGTGGCTATTGATTATTTCTCCAAGTGGGTGGAAGCTGAGCCATTAGCCAGGATTACTGAAGACGAAGTTATGAAATTTCTTTGGAAAAACATTGTTTGCAGATATGGCATCCCTAGGAAGCTAATTTCCGACAATGGAAGACAATTCCAGGGAAAAAAGATCACCTCCTGGTGTCATGAAATGAAGATTATTCAATCCTTCACCTCAGTAGCCTACCCTCAGGCTAATGGCCAGACGGAAGTAACTAACAGGATCCTCGTGCAAGCACTGAAGGCCCGGCTCCATGGGAAAGGAAAAGATTGGGTAGAGGAATTGCCAAGTGTCTTATGGGCTTACCGAACTACTCCTCGATCATCTACTCGGGAAACACCCTATAGCCTTGTCTATGGGTCAGAAGCAGTCCTGCCAGTGGAGATCGGGCAATCTTCTATTCAGATAGAGTCCTCCCAAATCACAATGATCAGTCCCGGGCCATTGAACTTGATCTGGTCGAAGAAAGGCGAGACAGAGCTAACATTCGAATGGAAGCTTATCGTAGCCGGGTAATGAAATCCTATAATAAGAATGTTCGGGCGCGAAACATTCAGATAGGGGACTTGGTCATGAAAAAGGTGAAACCGGTGGGCGACTGTAGGGAAATTGGAAGCAAAATGGGAAGGACCCCTCAAAATAATTCAAAGAATCAGTTCTGGTGCAGCTTATTATCTTGAAGATTCTTTGGGACAAACTCTCAAGAGGCCATGGAATGCTTTTCATTTAAAGAGATATTATGTGTAGAAAATACTTGTATCTACTGATTTCTACATCAAATAAAAATATTGTTCGAGAAAGTGTTCAAATACTTTCAAGTCCAGGGACCCGTATCCTGGCCCGGTGGACCCGTACACGGTTATACTATCAAGTCCAGGGACCCGTACCCTGGCCCGGTGGACCCATACCCCGGTTATACTTTCAAGTCCAGGGACCCGTACCCTGGGCCGGTGGACCCGTACCCCGGTTATACTTTCAAGTCCAAAGATCCGTACCCTGGCCCGGTGGAACCGTACCTCGGTTATACTTTCAAATCTAGGAATATCGGGGAAGCCGTTATCAAATGCGATGAAGAGATCTCATTAACAAAGAAGATATTTACAAAGTGCCCGGAACCCGGGAGTAAAAAAAAAAAAACTAGTTTTATTTGGGATCCTGCTCCTTGTTCTGCTCCTCCTCCTCGTGTGGGAGAGAGGCTGCTGCCTTTTCTAAATCTGGAAAATCTTCCTGGTCAGCTGGGACCAAACCCGCCTCCTCGAATTGTTCCAGGCACTTGTTGAAGCCCTGTTCAAAGTACGGGAAGGCTTTCTTGGCCAACATCAGCTTAAACTCAGGAGATTTTAAAAAGTTGGTCATCTGCTCCTCCTGAGCAGTCTTAAGAAGGGATACGGCAGCCTGGAGACCATCAGATCGAGCACGGGAGGACTCGGCTTCCTCCCTTAACGCTTGTGTCTCTGCTCGGGCCACTGTCAGCTCCGCCCGTATCAGATCCATTTGTTGCTCCTAGACAGCCCTCTCCCGAGCCAACACATGCTCGTGAAGCTCTCTCAAACGGCCCACCTCCTCTCGGAGTTTAGCATGCGTCTCCTGGGCCGAGGTAGTCCGAGCATTGGCCCCTTTAGCTACGTTAGCTACTCGCTCGTAAGAATGTACGAGCATCTGCAGGCCCTGAAAATATTGTTCAAACAAGGGGATAAAGCTACAAAGCTTACAAAAAAAAAAAAGAGAGAGAAAGGGAGAGAAAAGAGAAAAGGCGGGGGGGTTACAATTTCCTAAACTTACAGAAAAAACCCGGGACGTTCCTTCTCAGAGAAGCATGTTGGGATGGAGTCCCTGAAGGTGTGCTACCTCGTCAGGACGAAGAAGGTCCCGGATCATTTTAAGAAGGTCCGCGCTGATATCTTCCCCAAAGATGTTGGGGATAACCCAAGGCCTTCCCCAGAGGGCCCGGTAGAAGAATCTGTCATAGGAGGAGACCGGACGACCTCCTCGACTTCATCCTCTACTACCACCACCGGCTCCTGGATGGCCTTCCTCTTTCGCTGATTAAGAGGAGCTGGATCCTCTTCGGTAGCTGGGACGGTGGATTCTTCCTGGGGAAGAATGGGTTCCCCCGAACCATCATTTCTGTTTCGTCCCCTTGTCCTTCAGTTTCTCGGGCTTCAGCCAACGCCCGGGCTTGGCGTTCTTCCTCTTCTTGAGTTTCCCGAGCTTTTTTCTCAGCCCGGGCTTTCTTTTGTTCGGCCTTTCTCTTGGCCGCGGCCTCCTGGAAACTCGCCCTGATCATGACCTCGGCTGCATTACAAAAACATCATGTCAGATGACCAAGCATGTGAAGGATACATAAAGGGAAATAATGGTAAGATAATACTTTACCAGCCTGCGACCCAGGGGTGATTGAACTCATCTATTATCTTGTCCACGGGGTCTTCAGGCCGGGACCCAATCCCATAATGAATCAAGTTGTCCCCCCCAATCAATACAGAGGAAAGATAAGATTGTTTTTCTAGGGCCCCCTAGGCTTGGATAAAAGGAGGGAGGAGTTTGTAATCCCGGGGAAGCTCGGGTTGGGAGGGCATAGCAGAAAGAAAGCCCAAGGCACTGGTAGGGAGAGTCGGGAATTGAAGAAAGAAAATTTTTGTCTTCCATCCCTTCAAAGAGGAAGGGATATCAGTTAAGAACCGGTAATGCATCCGGGCCATAAAAGAAAAGACCCCATCATTAAACCGGCAAGAATAAAAATAATGAAAAATTGAAGAATTGATGAGAAGTTGTTTCATACGGAACTGTACAAAAGTAGCAGGCCATAATACGAAAAGCGTTAGGATGGAGGTGGTTGAGGGGAAGGTTGAAAAATCGGGCAACTCCCTCAAAGAAGTGGTGTACCGGGAAGCGGAGACCACTCTTGAGCTGCTCAAGAAAGAAAGCATGATAGCCGGGGGGAGGGGTATCTGAGTGATCGTTCGGTCCGGGAATTTTGATGTCATAAGTAGAAGGGATGGAGCCCAAAGATTTCAACTCCTCTATACTACCCGGGCGAAGGGTACAAGTCAAAGTGGAAAACCACGGGGGACCTGTGGCCTTCTCTTTTCCCTTGCCCTGGGAACCAGCAGGTCGAGAAGAAGAAGCTTTGGATTTTTTAAGAGGTCGAGAATGGGGAATGGGAATGCCTACTGGAAGGCGAACGGAGGTCTCAGAAGGGGTCGGGGAGTTATCTTCCGATCGGCCCCTGACATTTTTTCCGGACGTGTAAGATGTGGAGTTTGACATAATGAAAAGGGTAAATGAGGAAAGGAGACTTACTAGGAAGAAATGGAGATGGTGACCGGTTGTCGATGAACGGAAAGATCGCCGGAATAACATCCGCGTGACGGAAAAGCTCGAGAGAAGAATTTGGCAGAGCTTCGCTACAAGGGAATTTGCAAGTGAATTTTGAAAACCAGTCATATACTATATATAGGGGAAGAGGGTGATCTATACCGTTGATCTAAAGCAGATCGAACGGACCAGATCAGCCTCAGAAATTGAGCGGCATCATTGGACGGGATATTTGAAAAGACGTGTGCACAAATCGAGAAATTATAGTCATTCACATGCTCGGAATACGGACAGTTCCCGACAGCTTGTCAGAGGGGGATGCGTCGTTCTGACATCGTATTAAATGATCAGAGAAGGTTAAGCCCCAGCGTATTATCCTAAGCCCGGGTGGCACGAAGCCCCGGCATACTATCTTAAGCTCGGGTGGTACGAAGCCCCGGCATACTATCTTAAGCCCGGGTGGTACGAAGCCCCAGCGTATTATCTTAAGCGCGGGTGGCACGAGGACCCAGCGATCAATTAATAGCTTATGGTTTTCTTGTTTATTGATTCTTAATCTATGCCGACTTGTTCACAAAAGATATAAAGTAGCAAGATACATTAAAATTTTCATTAAGGAAATGGTCGGCGTCGTATTACAGCTATTCTAGAAGATACATAATCTTGCCATTCATTCATCCAATCAGTCAACTCTTGAAAGTAGAGATTGGTGAAGGACTCGGCGGTTGAAATCTTGTTCAAATGATGCCACTCCTTCCACAGCATAGCATGCAACAGAGCTTGGTCGGTGGCTAGGTCTGCATTTCGAGCTATTTCAAGCTCTCGCCTACATTTCCTCGCCACTGCTCTCTGTGCACGAGTAAGAGCCAGGCCATTCTAGTAAGAGATGGTAATATCTTGGATCTTGTACCAAGTGGACATAACCTTTACTTCGATATACTCTTCGACAGTTCTTTTTAGATTCTCCACGTAAGGACGTAGCTCGGCTGGTATTTGGCTATGTGCACCAATGGAAGAGACTGTACTGCTGCAGACACTGGAATCACTTGAGCTCGACATGATGAACTAATACTCATTTCATCCATATCGTCTTATTTATAGGAAGGTGACATTTAATATTGAAGAAGGTAAAGAGGCCCTAGGCAGTCGAAGCGCCTTCCTATTTACCCAAAAGGAAAGTTGATCACCACCATTGACTGAATACATAAACGGTCAGGATTAGTCTTGAAAATAGAGCAGAGTAGACGGAAAGACGTACACGAATATCTAGGTGTTATAACCTTGGAATATGAAACGATTTTCGTCGACATAAATAAGCATGCATCATAATAATCCTTATGGATTGACCGGTTATACTAACTAACGAAGCATATCAGCCCGGGAAACGCAAGGTCCCGGCACTATCTACAGGCTCGAATAATGTGAGGCCCCGGTATATTCTTATAAGCCCGGATGGTACGAAGACCCGATATTTGATTTCGAGACCAGGATACTATTGTTTATTGGTTATTTGTACCTATTTGTGTGCAAGAGATAAAGAAACATAAGACACGATAATTAATAATTTTTTATTATTAAAGAAAGATTCGGCGAACTGTTACATTATTCATTATTGAAGATACAGAAATTTTCCATTCAGTTAGCCAGTCGATCAATTCATGAATCCGAAGATTGATGAAGGACTCAGCAGTTAAGATCTTTTCCAATTGATGCCATTCTTTCCACAGCATCATGTGTAACAGAACCTGGTCGGTAGCCAGATCTGTAACTCTATCCACTTCAAATTCCCGGGTGTACTTCCTTGCTCTTGCTCTTTGTGCTCGAGTAGGAGCCAAACCGTTCCGGTAGGTATCATTCAGGTCTTGAACCTTGTACCAGGTAGACATGACCTTCACCCAGATTAATTCTTCAATCGTCTTCTTTAAATCCTCCAGATGAGGACGCATTGCGTTGGTTACTAAGACGTGTGTGTTGCTGCAATTAGTGGAGTCACTTGAAGACATGTTGAACTGATATTCACCTTTCATTTCTATTCTCTTATTTATAGGCACATGACATTTAATGGATGCACCTCGTAAATGGTATCAGGTAGACGAGAGGACGTTCACGGTTATCGAAGCATCATTCTTATCCATCTCGAAATATGGAACGTTTTTCGACAGAAATTTAATATTGATACATGCGTCATTATGATTCTACATCATAGCCCGGGAGATTTGAGGCCCCGGCATTTTATTTTATAGCACGAGGAATTTTATCTCCCGGCATCTCAGTTAGGGAGATTTATTTTATTCAGTTCCTAATACAAATACAATATCTGGAAAAACTGAAATTCTCGACAGAATTAGAAATGGACAAGCATTTTTATTCCTGGAAAGGGTGCTGGGAAAGTAACGGAGATATAAAACAAAAATAACTTTTATTCAGAAAAAGAAATTCTTGCGGACTACATCATAATATGCTTCCTCTACAAACATCATCCACAGGGTCATCCAGCCCTTTACTTCTCCAGTAGACGATTTGAGGAAGCTGTCGGATTCGACGATGTCCGTCAGAATTTTCCTTTCCTTGTAGAGCATCAGCTCGTAGACATAATCGTCCTTGAAGAGATCAGCTGTCTCAGAAACGTGCAGGCGTTCCCGATACTCCTTCAGCTTTATCACCAGTCTAGGAGTATTAGCTTCCCCAGTCTCGTAGAGAAACTTCAATCTCTGAAGCTTTTCCCAGTAGTGGATAATTTTATGGAAGACTTCATCCTCCAGTTCCAGCTTTCGTTTCTCCCGGGCTGTTTTCATGAATTCTTCCGCCATATTAGGAGTCTTGGAGCCGCTTGCACCTGCCATTGTATTCTCTAGAAGATAAGTGTGTTGGTGTCATTGAACAAAGGAAGGGTTGTTATATATATAGGAGAGCGAAGCCAATCCACACCATTAATCCATAATGGACCCAACGGCTCAGATCTCCATCGGAAATAGTGCAAAGATATTCATACAGGCGAGAAGATATTCGAAAAGACAAGTCCATGAATCAATGCATCATAATGATTCATTTTCTTGGAAAAAGAAGAGTCTCTGACAAATCCTACTGCCTGTGTCAGCTATAATCCACGTGTCCATATACTACGATCAGCCTAAAAAATAATAATAAGCGAGTAAGCAAACAATTTTCCTGACCGGGCACACGAGACTAATCGGGACAACGAGTGGACACTAGCCCGACTAATTAAGGTAGGAGTGATGATGCCCCGAGATATCCCGGGTCATAGATAAACCCTGGGACTTTTCGGGTCATGGATAATATCCATGGTTAGTGCCCGGGTCAGGAGAATAGAAGGTTCTGACCATACCAATAAAGTAATAGGATGGATCGGCACCCGAGTCATGAAATTACCCGGGATAACGAGAGGATGGCTGGAAGAACCCACGGAAGGGCTGGTCAATCAGAGGCCAGGCCACGAGAGCACCTGAAACATAACCTCCCTGAGAAGTTATACATTTACGTTCTTATAAGGAATCCCGAGGAATACCTCACCCTGATCACTTCGATATGAGTGAAGTATTTAATACCGCCGATAAACAGTGTTTATAGCCGATTTATCTCTGACATTATTACAAGTGGTCAATAAATCAAGTGGCCTGGATGTGACAAGTGTGCGATTTGACATGTCAGAACAATATGGTATAATCAGCCACCCTATTATAATTAATGCTCTCACACGAAAAACGAGGTCATCATTGTATCCTCTACTATAAATATCAGGTTCTTTACTTGCATTTACTATCTTTCAGATATTAATTCACATTTAATACTCTCATTTACTACACACCAATCATCACAGCCATCACTTGGCTACATTGGTTTTATTGCTTGAGTACCCTGCTGACTTAAGCATCGGAGTGGCCATGCCGGACTCCCCTCCGACGCCCATTCACGTGGTTATTTTCTTATTCACAGATCCTTCAAGGAGCTCGAGAAGTTACAATCCAAGTCCAGCGTCTAACTCCTATTTCCTTCAATATCTTGATAGTTTACCCGGCAGAGTTCCTGACCCGACTCGTCCGTTTCGCCCGGGTTGCATCAAACGCTATACGTTTATTTTAACTGCATCAAATAGTAAGAAAATGTTTTTCAGACTTCTCGTAGAATTTTGTATTTGGTTGGATATCACATAAATTGTTTATGTTATACTTTTGAGAAATGCATCAGAAGTTGCACCACCACCAATACTGCCCCATTTTTTAATCTCGATTGAAATTATCGTCCTAGATTGTGGTATTCTCCAATTAGAGTGGTGATTGGTCGAGGCATTCAAGATTGTACCAAAGTTACATGTCGTCAATGCCTAATTTGATTCAAAATTTTGTGAAGTCAACAAAGGTCACTCTAGTTAGCCACGCATTATCATACTCACAATATACATTTAGAGTGCTCAATTTGACCAACATTGTTCCTGAATATAGGGTATTCGTATCCACTTCTAGGCATGGACGAATCTTGATCAGGTGTGTGAATTTAAGTTTATCTTACGATTGATATTTATTTCTATAATTTTGGAATATATTTTTCATGTTCCATCTTTGAATAATTGTATGTGAGGTTCGGTCACCAATATTTATGTACTTGTTAAAAACCAAATTAATGTTTTGGTTCCAAAATCTCATTTTTTTAATTATGATTGAAATCACCATATTTGGTGATGGTATTCACATAATGCACATAATGTTACTCCTTCAGCAACATGTATATTTATTATTACCTACAAAATCATTAAACTTCCCAAATTTCAAAACAACGAAATGCGCGTGGTATAAAGTTTCAAATTTTCAATTTAGAACTAATAAAAATTTATTTTTGGGTCTTAAAACGGCAAAGAAGAAATGTAAAACTAAGGAAGAAAAATTAAGTAATTATTGAGAAGGAGAAAGAGATAAATGGAAAAGAAAGAGATGAAAGATGCATTACAAGGGTTTTAAGGGGTCTCAAAATATTTGGAAAACCATTTTGGTATTCTTGCAAGGGATAGGGAGTTGGAAAACATTAATAATCTGTCATAAAGCAGAAATCATTTTTTCCTGAACAAAAAGTTCAGTTTATGTTTAGAGATTTGAGGGCAATTTGCCCAAAGATCAACTGACTAGAAACAGAAACATAATGAAAATCATCTATAAGCATAACATCTATACTCATATTTTTTACGGGGAAAAATCAGATATTATTGTTAAAGTAATTATTTAAAAAAGATATATTTTTTTTATGTTTTTAAAAATTTACGGTATTTTATAATATTCTTTTTATTTTTTTTCAAGATTTGAGGTGTCACGACTCTAGGTCAAGGACGGACCACATTTGTGAATAAGAGTGGGCTCTTGACCAAAATTTTATCTAATTTTTCGCATCATAAATGTTTAAATATAAATGTGACAAAATATTTTATAATACTAAAAACTCACTGACATAAATATATGATATACCTACTGTGAAAAAGTAAAAATTTATGGTAAAAAATAAAAATATCAAACTCTCAAAATTTACCAAACTACACACTTTTTAATATCTTTCTCTCTACTAAATTATGATTTTCTTCACAAATGAGAAATCTATTTATAGAATTTCTTTACAAATAATCCAAAAATAAATTCATCATTACCTACATCATCACACACTAATTTTAAATATTTACAACTCTTATTTTCAACATTCAAATTTTCAACATTCAAATATTCAATACATATGTTTTAAATATTAATTTTCAACACTCCTCCTTGTGATGATGATCATAATCATTGTCTTCATTACGTGTTTTTATAATGCCTCGTTAAAAACCTTACTAGGAAAACCCATTGGGATAAAAACCATAGTAAGGAAAAAAGAGTGCAGTCACGTAAACTCCCCATCATGTTGACACGAACAATTCTTCACAAAGATCGTAGATTGCGCATCCCAATATTATATATGTGTTTTTTGAATATTGTTGTAGGAAGTGCTTTTGTGAAGAGATCTGATGAGTTTTCACTTGATTGAATGTGACGAACATCAATATATTTATTCTTCTCAAGCTCCTTGGTGAATGCGAAGAACTTAGCATGAATATGTTTAGTTCTGTCGCTTTTTATGTATCCTTCTTTCATTTGAGCAACACATGCAGCATTATCTTCATATAGTATCACAGGCTTCTCGTCGAATGATAATCCGCATAAGATTTGGATATGTTTGGTCATTGATTTTAACCACACAACTTCACGGCTTGCTTCATGTAGTGCAATAATCTCGGCATGATTTGATGAAGTTGTTACGAGTGTTTGTTTCTGTAAACGCCAAGAAATTGCAGTGCCTCCACGAGTAAATACATATCCAGTTTGGAAACGTGCCTTGTGTGGATCAGATAAGTATCCAGCATCGGCATAACCAATTATACTTGGATTAGCATCTTTTGAACACAAAGTCCCAAGTCTGTTGTTCCTCGTAGATAACGGAATATATGTTTAATTCCGTTCCAGTGTCTCTTTGTTGGATATGTGCTAAATCTTGCCAATAAATTTACGACAAAAGATATGTCAGGCCTTGTACAATTTGTAAGATACATAAGGGCACTGATAGCGCTTAGATATGGTACTTCTGGACCAAGAATATCTTCATCATCTTCACATGGACGGAATGGATCCTTTTCTATGTTTAATGATCTAATAACCACTGGAGTACTTAAAGGATTTGATTTATCCATATTAAAATGTTTAAGGATCTTTTCTGTATAATTTGTCTGGTGAACAAATATTCCACATTCTTTTTGTTCAATTTGTAAACCCTGACAATACTTGGTTTTTCCAAGATCCTTCATTTCAAATTCTTCCTTCAAGTATGACACAAGTTCTTGAATTTTCTTGTTCTTTCCAATGATGTTTAAATCATCAACATAAACAACAATAATTACGCATCCGGATGTTGTTTTCTTAATGAAAACACAAGGGCATATTGAATTATATACATATCCCTTTTTCATCAAGTGATCACTTAGCCGATTATACCACATTTGGCCAGATTGATTTAACCCATATAATGATCTTTGTAATTTCACAGAATAACATTCTCTGGGTTTTGAACTTTGTGCTTCAGGCATCTTAAATCTTTCAGGAATTTTCATATATATATTACTATCAAGTGATCCATATAAGTAACCTGTAACAACATCCATAAGACGCATTTCTAAATTTTCAGATACCGCCAAGCTAATCAAATATCGAAACTGTAATTGCATCTATTACAGGAGAATACGCTTCTTCATAATCAATTCCAAGCCTTTGAGAAAAACCTTGTGCAACAAGTCGAGCTTTATATCTTTCTATTTCATTTTTCTCATTTCGCTTTCGAATAAAAACCCATTTGTATCCAACAGGTTTTACACCTTCAGGTGTAAGGACTATAGGTCCAAAAATATTACGTTTATTTAGCTAATCCAATTCAACCTGGATGACATCTTTCCATTTTATTCAATCTTGTCGACTTTTACATTCACCAAAAGATTTTGGTTCATGATCTTCATTATCATTTATGAAGTCGATTGCCACATTATAAGAAAATATATCATCAATTTCTTCTATATCTTTTCGGTTCCATATTTTTCCAGTATTAATATAATTGATAGAGAGATTTCATGATTCTTGTCAGTTTGTGTTTCTGACATAACATTTTCATCATCATGTGTTTCTTCAGGAACATCATTCTCTATTTTGTGATCATAATGTGTTTCTTCAGGAACATCATTCTCAATTTTGTGATCATCGTGTTTCTCTATGAATTTTCTTTTTCGAGGATTTTTATCCTTGGAACCGACAGGCCTTCCGCGCTCAGGCGTTTTACGACATCATGAGTTTTTTCAATTTGTTTCTTTGGAATTTCAATTCGAGCAGAATGCATCTGGTATTTGATTTGTTATTCTTTGCAAATGCACAATTTGCTGTACATCTTTTTCATATTGTTTTGTTCATTGATCCAAATGTAACAATGATGATACATACCATGTAATTTTCTTTTCGCTATGTTTCTTTTCTCCCCCTAACATTGGGAAGATTTCCTCATTAAAATGACAATCAGCAAAATGTGCTGTGAACACTTCGCCTGTCTGAGGTTCAAGATATCGAATGATTGATGGACTATCATAACCGATATAAATTCCAATCTTTCTTTGAGGTCCCATTTTCTTTCGTTGAGGTGGTGCAATAGGCACATACACCATACATCCAAAAATTCTCAGATGAGAAATGTCTGGTTCTTTACCAAATGCAAGCTGCAATGGGGAGTATTTATGATATGCACTTGGTCTGATGCTGAATTAATGCAGCAGCATGTAAAATTGCATGTCCCCATATAGAAATAGGTAGATTTGTTTTCATAATCATTGGTCTAGCAATTAGTTGCAGACGTTAATCAATGATTCAGTCAATCCATTCTGTGTATGCACATGAGCAACTGGATGCTCAACAGTGATTCTCATAGACATACAATAATCATTGAAAGTCTGGGAAGTGAATTCACCAGCATTATCAAGTCTAATTTTCTTTATTTTATAATCGAGAAATTGATTCCTCAATTTTATTATTTGACCAAGTAATCTTGCAAATGCAACATTTCGAGTTGACAATAAACATACATGTGACCATCTGCTGGATGCATCAATCAATACCATAAAGTATCTAAATGGTCCACATGGTGGATGAATTGGTCCACAAATATCACCCTTAATACGTTCAAGAAACATTGGTGATTCAGTTTGGATTTTGACTAGTGATTGTCTTATAATAAGTTTTCCAAGAGAACATGCTTCACATTTAAACTTATTATTCTGAAAGATCATCTGGTCTTTCAGCGGATGACCATGCGTATTTTCTATAATTATTCGCATCATTGTTGAACCAGGATGTCCTACTCGATCATGCCAATTGGTTAATATTGAAGAATTATCAACTACCATTTTTGATTCAATGGAACTTATATGTGTATAATGCAATCCAGTAGGGAGCATTGGTAGTTTTTCAATCACATATTTCTTTCCCGATTTATATGTGGTAAGACACATATATTTCTTATTATCTTCATTCATTGTTTGAGTATCATACCCATGAGAATATATATCATTAAAACTCAACAAATTTCTTTTCGATTGTAGTGAATAAAAAGCATCATTGATAAAAATTTTTGTACAATTAGGTAACAAAAATTGTGCTTTACCACAACCTTTAATCAAATCTACAGAACCTAATATTTTATTCACCATTGTTTTTGTTGGTTTTAGTTCCAAGAAATATCTTTTATCTCGGAGGATAGTGTGTTGTACCACTATCAGGTATGCAAACTTCCGCTTTATTCATAGCATTTTCCATATTTGAACTTCAAAAAAAATATGCAATGAAATAAAATTATTGACAATACATTTATAAAAATATAATACAATACATATGTAAAAATATAACACACGATAAAACATTATCATACGAGTATATGGAAAATTAAAATATTTTACATATTTATTCCACCAGCAAATTGATCATTGTCCGAAAAATCAATCAAAAAATCTCCAGCATCAAAATGAGTTGAATCACTCAAAGGTTCACTATGTTCAATGAAGTTGGTCTCCTTTTTTTTCCCCTTTATTGATTCTTTATAAAGTTTACAAAGGTGCTCAGGGGCTTGACAAATACTGGATCAATGTCCTGGAGTACCACATCTAAAACAAGAACTTTCAAATCTTTTTGAGTGATTCTCATTAACACTCATATTCTCATGATGCCTTTTCTGTGGATGGTTTGGGACGATCTTTTGAGATGAGTTATAGAAGTAACTATCTCGATTATTTTCAAAACCACGGTCGCGTCCACGATCACGACCACTTCCACGTCCACGTCCACGACCTCGATTTCGTCCTCGACAAAATCTTGTCTATAACTTTGATTTTGGTTTCCAGATTTAAATTCATTGTTGCTTACGACATTTACTTAAGGAAATGTCGTTGAACTAGTGGGTCGTTCCTGATGATTTCTCATTAACAGCTCGTTATTTTTTTCCGCCACAAGGAGACAGGCGATAAGTTCAGAATATCTCGAAATCCACGCACTCTATATTGTTGTTGTAGAGTTATATTCGATGCGTGAAAAGTGGAAAATGTTTTTTCAAGCATTTTCAATTCAGTAATCTCGTGCCCACAAAATTTCAATTGCGAGATTATTCTATACATCGTCGAGTTGTAATCACTGACTTTTTTAAATTTTGGAATCTCAACGTATTTCATTCATCCCGGGCGGTCCGAAGTATAGCTTCCCTTATATGTTCGAATCTTTCTTTTAATCACTTCCACAAAGCCAGAGATCTTTTTCAATTAGATATTCACATTTTAATCTCTCGTCGAGATGTCGACGCAAAAATATCATGGCTTTTTCCTTTTCTTGTGCTGTGGATATGCCTATTTTCTTTTATGATCTCATTTAGACCCAATGACTCAAGATGCATTTCTACATCGAGAGTCCATGACATATAATTTTTCCCCGTAATATCAAGAGCAATGAATTCGAGCTTTGCCAAGTTTGACATGGTGGTACTAAAAAAAATTACGATGCATTTTATTAGTTATGAATATTGTAATACAAAGTAATGGATAAATAACAAGTACAAGCATTCATAAAAATAAAAAAAAAACACACAAGGAGGATATTCTCCAATAAATATAAGACTCGTGAGTATGATAACCAAAATAATTAAAAATAACCTTGAGAAAGCCATCTTCTTTTTTCTTCGAAAAATTTGATGAAGAATAATTGTTTAGAGAAGAAGAGAAAATTGGAGTGATTGAATGTGTTTGTGAGATCATATTTATAGGGCAAAAACTAGCCATTTTGTTTAGTGTACCAAAAAATAAATGTATGTATTTGTATAATTTTATGGTAATAATATGATGTATATAATATTAGTCATGTTTAAATAATTATGTATATCATATCACATTATTATAATGAGGTGTCATAAGTTATTTTGTTTAAAAATCTTATAGGCTTTTATACTTGTCTTATTCCTTACCGGGAGTGTAGGATGTCGTTTTAATATCCTCCCAAGATTTATAACAAGTTTTTAAAATTTATTTTTATTATTTATGGATAACATTATATTATATATTAAATATATACAATAAATAAATAAACAGTAAAATAAATATTATTACTTTTGTTACCTTTTTCTTCTGTTGTGGAGCTTGGAAAAATATGGAGGACTTTTAGAGCTTCGTGCTGATAACGTGTTGTGAAAAAGTAAAAATTTATTGTAGAACCCGTAAATTAGACTACGTACGAGCCATGCATAATTCTAATATTTTGAATTTAATTGACTTCATTGCATGATTATTTAAATGTTTTTCTTTGAAGTTAATTATTTTAGCCAGCAGTTTAATTTTATTCTTTCAGTTATTTCAGTGAGGCCGGACTGGAGTTGGAGTTTAGAGATAAATTTAAGATTTAGAAAATATTTCCAGGATTTATTTTACTAGCAAGTAAGTTGATTTAAGTTAATAAGGAAGTACAAGGAATTAATTAAGTTACTTGAGGTGAGTAGAAAATAAATTCATTTAAGTTCCTTAATTAAGGGGTTAGTTCACTAAATTAATTAAGGGATAGGTAAGGCTCTTAAGGTATTAAAATTTATCAACTAAACAACATTTCCCCCTTCATTTTTATTGTGTAATTCGGCCACCCTTAATTGATTAAGCATTGATATGCCAACTCACCCTTTGACCCATTCTTTGTTATTTTAGCATGCTAACCCTTTTAATTATTAATCAACCTTAATTAATTAATTATTAAGCATTATCCTAGTCTAGATTAACATGAGGAATCGGCCACTCATTCTAGATCCATCCAAGAGATTTGATAGCAAACCAAATTCAAAATTTCAAAAGAGGAGACTTGGTCATACCTTGGTATCCCTTTATTTTTGGATCTCCATCACACTCCTAACCATTTCCCCTCCCCCCACCACCGAAATCTTGAGAGAGTTCAGAGCATTTTCGTGGGTTTAGTGAGAAAAAAATCGATAGCTCATTAAGGAAAAATCGAGTGAAGAACGAGGTAGCAAGATCGCTTCATCTCCTCCGAGCCGAGTCGTCTTATTCGTTCGTTTACCTTTCAAAACGAACCAGGCATGCATATATTCTTCCTTGACTCTTCAATCAAGTCCTATTATCATTATTTTTACATTACATGATCATCATTTCCATGCAAAAACCGAAACACACCAAGAATTTTCAGAAAAATATAACATGCAGATTTTCGGTTTCCATGACAAGCTTCACGGGTTCTCTTGTTTTGACGTTTCAGGTGGATGGCTCGACTCCAGGCTCACTAGGCTACATCTAGACACATACTAGGGTGTGTCAAGACCATGATGGTCCATTCAAACCAGCCCCATGCATGAAAGAAACCGAAATTGACAGCAACTTCTCATTCATAGCCATTTGTGTTTTTCGAAAATTCTGTTTTGAGGTCAAGGGAAAGGATCTGATCTTGGCTGCCCTAAGGGCCTATAGCCATGGTTAGATCACTTACCTAGCATGTCTAAGACGTGACTAAGTCTGCCCTTTTGGTGGCTTGGTCAATGGTGAATCGGTTTTTAAATAAAACAACAAGAACAGCCCCTCCCCTCTCGGCCCCTTCGGTTTTTGATAGCATGTGTGTGTTCGAGTTTTGTGGAATGGTATGGATCTTGGTTGGCCTATGGCCCTTAGTCACGGTTCATACCATGCCCTAGATGTCTAGATCGTGCCATGGTCAATCAATGGCCACTGGAACGAGTCGAGACAGCAAGCGAAGCACAACACCACACACGCACGCATGAGGGCCCTCGGTAAGAGCTTTTGGTTGGTTGCTGGAATGGTGAGGATTGTGGCTGGCCTAGGGCCCTTAGCCATGGTTCAAATCATTCCTTGGGATGTTGGTAAGAGTCTCTGGTCGGTGGTTCACGCCCCAATGGCTGGTAGTCTCGAAAAAAACACGACACGCGATTGCACAGCTGCTGGAATTTGACAGCAACTTGCTGTGACGGTTCGGAGGCTCGTTTGAGTTCTTGGTTGGCTTTTAGCCTATGGACTTGGACTGGACAGTGCCTCATCGAGTTAGGAAGGTCGTGTTTTTGACCGTTTGTGATTCGGATCATTTTTGAGGTCGTACGAGAATTTACGGTGCGATATGCCAAATTGACTCTCGAAAGAGCGTTTCTTGTTTTGGCCTCCATTTCACATAGATTTCGACCCTCATGATTTTAGGAGCATTAGTTCATAATTTTAAGCGTATTTTAATCATGACTATACGTCGGTTCAGTGTTTGTTCGGGTTGGTTCGGAGTCATGATTAAATACGAAGTCGTTAGACGTAATTGTCGCATTTTCAAACTTAATTGCATAGTTTTATCAGGTATAAGCTATTGCATATTTTTCATGGCATATTTAGGTTGCAGCGAGCGTGGGAGCAATCCAATCTAGTTGGTAAAATATACAGGATATTTTCATTATGCCATTTAATTATATTACGTGCATGAAAATAGAAAATACTTATTTTTGAGATTTATGCGATATTGCTTGTGATCAATTCACTATTATGGGAGCATTATTTTATACGGTCGCCAGTGACCGATCAGTTCAGTTTGGTACCATCCGGTCGCCAGTGACCGGTCAGCTCAGTTCAGTTTGATACTCCCCGGTACCCAGTTACCGATCAGTTCAGTTCAGTGCAGGGGCCACAGGCGTATACCATAATCTCAACAGAAAATTTTTATCACTTATTTCAGTACAGGGCTTCAAGGAGCAAACATTTTCACTATGATTTTCAGTTCAGTTATGCACGTATTATAATTGCTCAGTACAAGTCATTTTCAGTATGCCTCATGACATGATATATTATCCCATGCAAATTTTACTTTAGTATTTACTTTTTACCTACGATATTTGCATGCTGAGTCTTTAGACTCACTAGACTTGATTGTTGTAGGTACCAATGAGCATGGGGCCGAGGGCGGGGACCAGTGAGCCAGCTTGGGTCGGCAGTAGTGGCACCCGAGGACCTCATTTGCAGCATGTTACAATTTTATGCAAACATTTTTATCCGTTGTTGAATATTCTTAAATTGTTATTTTTGGCAAACTTTATTTTCTTCCGCTGCTATATTTTTAAACATTGAACTTGATTCATCAGTTGATTTTATGAATTAGGCAATTTAAGTTCTTTAAAAAGAAACTTTTTAATTTTCCTCAAAATTTTCGAGCAAGGATTTTCGGGCCTTCACATTTGTGGTAAAAAGTAAAAATATCAAACTCTCAAAATTTACCAAACTACACACTTTTTAATATTTTTCTTTCTACTCAATTGTGATTTTCTTCACAAATGAGAGATTTATTTATAGAATTTCTTTACAAATAATCCAAAAATAAATTCATCATTACCTACATCATCACACACTAATTTTCAATATTTACAACTTTTATTTTCAACATTCAAATATTCAATACATATATTTTAAATATTAATTTTCAACAATACCTTCAACTTGCAACACTCAACAAGACTTTTTAGAATTTCGCCACGCCTCCACCGTACTGGCTTGAAATTTCCACTCCCTGGTATGAATATTCATTCCAGTAGTTTATTATTATTTTTAGTTTGTTTATTATTAAAATATATATCTCAATGTTTATATGACATATATTTCAAGTAGAACTCCCAAAATTCAAAAGAACAAAATCTATTATGTATGTAAATGTTTCGAATAAATTCATAAGTTCAATGTTCAGGTATTTTTCTAAATATATTGGTCAAATTTTACTTTTAAAAAATTATTTATTTTTACCTTTTTTCTTATTTATAGTTTATCATTCATAAATTAAGTTATAACAATATTAGGATTTAGGGCTTAATATATAATAAATATTACACTACAAAAAACCGATAATATAGCAAGTGTTTTTGATGCAATGGTTTATCAAAAACCTTCGCTCAATTCAACTTTGTCACGGTTTTTTGAAAACCTTAGGCAATTTACGACGGTTATTTAAACATAATTAAGCAAACTGTCGCTAAATTAGCATCGGCTGACGGAATTTTAAAACCGTCGAATCAAATTGAATAGCGACGGTTTTGTCAATAATTTAATCGTTAACTGCGACGGAATTATTTAACCTAATTTCCGTTAGCTACTTCAAATTAGCGAAGGTTTTTACAAAAACCGTCGTTAATCGCCTACATATACCCCCATTCCATTCATTTTTTTCATCGGTTTTTCCCTTCTCTCTAGCATGGACAATTTTTTGTCTTGTTTTCCCCAAATCTCTTGATTTCTAACTACTATAAAGAGTTTTTTTGTTTAATTTTGCATATATTGTCTTCGACATCAACTTTTTAAGTCATACTTCAAACATGTTTTCTTTCATATATATGTTCATTAATATATATATATATATATATGCATATGTTTTCGAAATATGTAGATAGATACATGTATTAAATGTTTATATATATGTAGTATAAAACTTTTATAATTGTGTTAGATGTGTACACACAGTATAAATCTTTCATGTCATATATATATTTTATTGTTAAGATGCATGTGAAATTCTATCAATTTATGTTAGATTATTTAATTTATGTATTATTTAATTATATGTTAGATCTACTTAGTATATATAGATTGATGAATTTGTTGTAGTATATTTAACTCTGTGTATTTACCCACAAAAAAATTTAATAGAAGTCTAAAAATAATATTTGTAAAATTTGATCAAAATTAGGTCAAAAATCATTATCACTTTATTGTAGACTAAAATGGATAGTAACGATAGAACTTGGATGTATCAGTAGGTTGGAGAATGAGTTCTTAACCTAAGAGTATTGTACTGATGTAGAGTCATTTGTTGTGTTTGCCTTGACTCATCCAGAGTGCTTATTAAATAGAAATGTACGTTGCTCGTGCAACCGCAAAAAATTTCGAACCAAAACTTATTTGCCAGATGATACAGTTAGAGTACACTTAGGACTATATGAATTTGTATCTGATTATTGCTGTTGGTATTTCATGAGGAGAAATACGTTCCTCCGTCATATCAAAATATTAATATTGAAGATACGTCTTCTTTGTACCGAGTTTTGAACGTATTTAGGGAAGTACAAATGATTGCACCTTTTGATTCTATTGGTCTCAATAATAATTTCCAAGAAATTTTAATTTCGAGGAAAATTTGGAAAATGAAAATGACAACTTGGATGACGAACACACACTGTCAAACCAGATTGAAGAGACTCCAGAAAGTCCAAACAGCTACATAAAATCATTGTATGAGGTGATCAAATCACCCGAGAATGAGATATGAGATGGAAACCCACACGGTCACTCTTTGTTGTTTGCTTTGGCAAGGTTATTAAATATGAAACATGAGCATAATATGTCTGAAAGGAATTACAATAACATGTGTCAATTAATGTCAGATTTTATGTCCTGTTGATAACAATGTTCCTAAAAGTTTTACGCTACAAATAAACTTATTAAAGAACTCAGACTCCTCGTCGAGAAGATTGATGCTTGTGATAATAATTTCATGATTTATTGGGGTGCAGACAATTCTTTGAATGAGTGTAAGATATGTGAACATTCGCGATATAAACCTAGTATGCGTAGATCTCAGAATGCAAAGAAGCAAATTCCGTACATGAAGATGTATTACTTTCCAATCTCTCCTCATCTACAAAGGTTCTATGCTTCAACCGCTACAACCACTCATATGCGGTGGTACCACGACCACCATCCGATTCACCAATGTGGCGTCATTTTCACGCCATACACCCTTTTTTGCATTAGAGATTCGAAATGTGAGATTAAGACAATCGACTGATGGATTTCAAACTTTGGACAAAATGGTCAACAATATTCATCGTGGCATGTGATTCTGACGCCATATAACCTTCCACCATGGATGTGTTTGAAAGAAGAGTACATGTTCCTTATTGTGATTGTACCTTGCCCCAATAACCCAAAAGATAGACTTGATGTTTTCCTTCAGCCTCTTATTGTAGAACTTCAATCACTTTGGTCTCATGATGTTGATACATACGGCATTTATACCAAGAAAATTTTTACTATTAAAGTTGCGTTGATGTGGAAAATTAGCGATTTCCCAACGTACGTGATGTTACCAGGTTGGAGCACAGCTGGAATTCAATCATGTCCTCACTACATGTCAGATTCAGAAGTGTTTAATCTACCTTGTAGTGGTAAGACCTCGTTGTTCGACAATCACAAGAAGTTCCTATCTGAAGATCACCCACTACATCACGATGGGCACATATTTGTCCATGGAAGAAAAGTGTTGCATTCTGCCTCTATTGAAAAAAGAGGTGATGAATTACTTACTGAGTTGGACGATTTTGGATTTAGGCCTTCGTATGAGGTTGACTCTGATTTTACAAACAAAAAATTATATATGAAACGCTCACTACTCGTTTTTCTTTAAAAAGTATAAGAATTTTTTTTCCTCATTTCGGCCGAATGCTACTATATATCTAAATATATTTTAAAATAACCTTGTATCATTTAAAAATAAAACCACCAACTATATTTTAAACTTCAAAGGAAAATAATTCAAAACATAAAATCGTCAATCATTTATCAAACATAACTTAGCAATATTTCAAAATAAAACTAACTCTAACATCCTCTCAAAAAGTATCATACAAATCTTAAAATATTTAATGTAAACTTTAAATCATAAATACGGAAAAACTAGTGCTGGTCCTCGGGTTATGTGCACCTTCAGTCCAGCAAGATCAACTCAAGTCCCTCAACAACATCAATATCATGCTCACATGTATCGATCACACCTAGTTAGTCTATTGACTCAACAAACCATAACCATAATAGTAAGTAATACATATACAATCACATGCAATACTGAAATACCTTTACTTAAAATAACTTCTCATTAACATGCATAAACACATAATTTTTAGGTGTAAAATGATCGTTTTACCCATAGACGTAAAATTTCTCGATTTTGACTTTTTCTTACTTTCGTTGACACTAAAACCTCCCAAATAATGATTTAAGCTTAAATATAAATTTCTTATATTTTTATTTAGCTTAAATTCATGGCTTTAGATTTAATTTCTTAATTATTAATTCATAGAACGTTTTAATCCCGAATTAATTCAAACTTTAATATTAAATTCTCAAATTTTAATCATATACTTTTTATTGCCTAAAATACCCTTGTGAGCCATGATCCACCCCCGTGGACCCACTGATTCCAACCCTAACCTTTAAAACCCAATATTCGAACCTAACTAGCTACCCTCGAGCCATCTTGTGAATTCTTTGAGCTGAGCCCAAGCCACCCCGAGCCAGCCCTTGCCCAGCCCATCTAGAAACCCTCCTAGACCCACTGGACCAAACCTAACCCCCTGCAGCCCCCTGCACGATGCACACGAGCCGCGCGAGTTCCCTAAAAGCATAGAACTATTCTCCCTTGACTAGGACTCCTCACCCAAGCCGTATCCCAAGCCCGAACCTTCTTGACTAACCCTGGACGACCCTGCCCACGCCTGAACCCTCCATGTATCCGCCCCTCGTGGCTGCTCCTAAATCGCATGGGAAGAGTCCATACGATCATGAGCTCTTCCCTAACGACCAGCCAAGGGTCCTAGCAGGGATAAGACCCTTCCAGCCCCTTAACCCTGATCCTCACCGATCCCCAGCCCAGCCTTGACCAAGCCCTCGATGTATAACCCCTTATCCGAACCCTTATGAACCAACATGAAAAAATTCGTTCAGCGTCCTTCCATGTGTGTGCAGCCATGGTGTAAGCTTGTCTAGGCCCTTAAACCATCTTAAACTTGACCCTTTTTATTTTCCTAGAATGGCATCCCCTTCACGCAATAATATAGTGTGGTTTGAATCATGAAATCATAAATTATTCACATGTCAAGGCATTAAAACAAAATTAATCATAAGTTAAACATGTTTTTTATGCAAACGTAATTCAAAACAATAATATGGTATGATAGATGAGAAAAAGAAAGTTAAGGCGTGCATTTGCATAATTTACGCACGAAAACGAATCGACGATGCGAAGAACGCAACGTAGAACTCTTAGGCTGAAAACCCTTTGAAAACCGATGCTTCCCTTGAAGAATTTCTCGTGTGTGCATGTGTTTTGAGGGGAGGGGAGAGTCTTTGCAATTTGAGGGGAAGGGGTGCGGGAATTATGGGGTTAATGGGGAGGGTTTAGGCTTATTTATTTGTTAATTATCAAGTGTATAAGCCTAGGCCCAATAACATGGTTTAATAGGCCCATTAAGCCATTTTCTAATAACTAAAATATTTCGTTTATGAATGTTCGTGAAAATATTAGCCGTGTTCTCGAAAAATTCATATTTTAGTCGAAAATTGAATACCGTTAAAAATTACGACTCGGCGTATAAAATCACCTCAAAACACCTTATTTTTGAAAATATCAATTAGCATCAACCTTGTTTTAAATAAATAAAAATAATTATTTAATAAAAATATTTTTCCTTTTCCACCCTCGGTCTCCGTTCCTCGATCACATCTCTAATATCCTTTAAAAATATAGTTTACATGCATTCATGTAGAAAGTACATTTTATGCATGCAACCATGCACATCATATTCAATTTATACAATTAAAATTATTTAATTAGTTATTTTCCATTTCCCCTAGATTTGCATGAAGTTGGATTACGTCATCTTAATTTTGGATCTTCGAATTCTTCCCTCCCTTAAATAAAATTTTTTCCTCGAAATTAAAACTTACTGAATAACTCCGGGTAGCGACTCCTCATGTACTTCTCGATTTCCCAAGTAACTTCTTCCTCCGAGTGATTTAGCCACTTGACCTTGATCATTGGTATAACTTTGTTTTGGAGTCTTCTTTCTTGCCTAGCCAAGATTTGTATGGGTCTTTCCTCATAAGTCATGTTTGGAATCAATTCTAGAGGTTCATGATTTAGTACATGTGAAGGGTTTGGCATGTACTTCCACAGCATCGAGATGTGGAACACATTGTGTACTCTGGATAGCATCGGTGGCAATGTCACTCTATAGGCTAGTGTTCCAATTCTCTCCAAAATCTCAAATGACCTTATGAATCTTGGACTAATTTTGTCTTTCTTGCCAAATCTCATAACACCCTTCATAGGTGATATTTTTACAAAAACGTGGTCGTCTACTGCAAACTCTAGCTCTCTTCGTCGCTTTTTGGCATAGTTTTTCTGTCGGCTTTGTGCAGTCTTCATTCTATCTCAAATTTTGACAACTAGATCCGTTGTTTGCTTGATCAAGTCCAGACCAAATTCTCCTCTTTCACCAACATCGTCCCAATATATGGGTGATCTACACTTTCTCTATAATGCCTCATAAGGAGCCTCCCTATTGATGATTGATAGATATTATTGTAGGTAAACTCCACTAGTGGCAATTTCAGTTCCCAACTTCCTTAAAAATCAATGACACAAGCTCGAAGTAGATCTTTCAAAATTTGTATCACTCTTTCGGACTGACCATCGGTTTGAGGATGGAATGCTGTACTGAATAATAATTTAGTCCCCATCGCTGCATGCAGACTCTTCCAGAAAGATGATGTAAATCTCAGATATTTGTCAGAAACAATAGATACGGGAATCCCATGCAGATGAACTATCTCTCGAATATAAAATAAAGCATACTGTATCATTGTGAATGTCGTCTTGATAGGTAGAAAATGCGCTAATTTCATAAGACGATCCGCTATCAGCCCTATAGCATTAAACCCCTTGATAGTCCTCGGTAATCCCACAACAAAATCCATGGTGATATTTTCCCATTTCCATTCAGGAATAGGAAGTGGCTTAAGTTTTCCCGTTGGCCTCTGATGCTCGGCTTTAACTTGCTGACATGTCAAACATTCGGATACAAATCACAGGATGTCTCGCTTCATGCCCGGCCACCAATATAATAGTTGAAGATATTTGTACATCTTCGTGCTTCCAAGATGAATGAAATATGGCGTGTCATGGGCTTCCTTCATAATGACCTCCCTCAAAGAATCACCACTAGGAAACCAAAGTCGATCTCGATATCGTACTATACCACCCACCTAAGAATACAGCTTCCAGCCTTTGGCTTCATCTTTCACTCTCCACTTTTGTAATTACTCATTAGAAGGTTGTCCCTCACAAATTCTATCTCTCAAAGTCGATTGTACTGTCATGGTGGTATGATTAGGGGCCTTGCCCCTAGCATACACTGTAAGCTCAAATCGCTGTATCTCGGACTGCAGAGGTCTCTGAAGTGATAATTGAGTAACAACTTGATAGGATCGATTAACTGGTGAAAGAGTGTTTAGAAGGGGGATTTGAATAAACACTAACGATTTTCACAATCTTTTCGAAAGTTGAGTCAGTTTAGTGACAAACTGAAACTTGGAATCTTGTCAGTCGATATCAATCAGTTAACAATAAAGTGTGGAAATAAACTGATTGATAGATAGAATAAAAACTGAAATGAGAATACACAAGATTTTATGTATTTTCGGAGATTTCCATCACTCCTACGTCACCCCTTCTATGACAAGAATAAGATATCCACTAAAAGACTTTAATTGATACAAACACTTGTACAAATGCCAAAACTGAAACTCTTAGTTTACAAAAAGTTTCACAGTACTCAACTGGACTTAGCACAACTGATCTTTTTTAAGATCGAATTTACAACAAGATAATTTGTACTAGTGAGCTCGAAAAGTAGCCTAGAATGCTACAAATATATCTGCTAAGTGTGAGCTTCTAATTCTTTTGAATATGAGTGAGAATTTTAGCAGAGTAACAACAAGATTGATAGAATGGTGAATCGTTATTTTTCCAACTGCTCTTCTCTGCTATTTATAGGCTTCTCTTCAACGGTAATAATCAATGAAATTCGAATCTTTATATCCATTGTTTTCCATGTCAATATTCTTCTGACATTCGTACTGCAGCTTTTCTGAAATGCTGCGATCCCACTATTAGTTGAAGTCTGCTTTGTACTGTTGTCGGTTAAATGTCTTTTTCGTTAACTGATTACGTGTACAGTTTTAGGGATCATCTGATAAAAAATGGCTGATAAGCTCACAACTGAATGTAGAAACTGATCAGTTTCCAACTGATCAATCAGTTGTCTACGTAAGTTCAGTTCAGCTAGTTCAGTTTCCTTTGTTAATCTGCGCATTAATCTTCAGTTATAGGCAACTGTCAGTTTGATTATTTATTCAGTTACTTTCAAACTTCTTGATCACTTAATCCAATCGATTTAAGCATTTAGTTTGTCAAACAACCGAAATTTAATTTCCAACAATTCTCTTTTTTTGGTGTTTGACAAAACTTGGAATACATGAACTGATCAACTGAACTCACAAAAATAATCTTCGAATTCTTTGTAAATAAAATAATAATTTCAATATACAGATTCTTACAAAGAATGGAAGAAATAAATAGTCTTCAAGAAACAATAAATAATATTCTATTTCTTCTTGATGATCTTCGACGATTTTTCTGGCTGATCATTTCCTCCTTGTTCTTGTTCTTCCCCCTTTTGTCAAACTCATCAACCTTTTTCGATAAAGTCCGCACATCTGAGTTGAGATTAGACACCACATTTAATAGAATATCCTCCAGTAAATCCATTCTTTTGGACATAGTGCTTTCCAGAAAATCAAGGCATCTTGTAACCAAAGCTTGAATCTGGCAATGAGCTTCAGTTGACACTCTGCCTTTCCAAAGTTCGTCCATTTGAAGGAATAATGAAGTGACGTCCTTTTGAATTTGCTGCAATTTTCCCATGGTATTGTCCTTTATAGAATCAAACCTCATAGTGTGCAAGAATTGGGTTGACTTGATATCTGAAAATGAAAGACACTACACCGACGATGTTGGTCTGAATCGCCTGAATTTCTTCGAACAACGATTCAGTTGCTATCGAGATGTTAGGAGACATGGCTCCAGAGGTTTCTGGTTCCTGCTCTCTGTTCTGTTGATCGAAGAACACCAGTGCCCCGTCCGATGTTTCAGTTGTAGGATTGACCATTTTAGAAATATCTTCTGGTAGAACTGCCTGTTGAGGTTGTGGAGGAGAAGAAGTTGGATCAGCAGCATAGTCCAAAGGTACTTCAGGTGGAAGATCGGTAGAAATAGTAGTTGTTTCTTGAGCTGGCTGCTCAGCCGATGCTTCAGTTGTTTGAGCAGCTGAAATAGTGGAAGGTTGTTCAGTTGGCACTTCTTCAAATAAAATCTGTTCAGTCATAGCAGATGACTGAATTGCTTCTTCAGTTCTGAACACTTCCTGTTCAGTTGTGGAAGTCAACTGAACTGGCTCTTCAGTTGGTTGATCTTGGGCTTGAAAAACTAGTTCATCAGTTGCGAACAACTCTTCAACTGCTTTGGTAGAGGATAGTTGAATATCAGAGGCAACTGCTTTGATGACTTCATCAATATTTGCCAATGACAATTCATCGTCCGTAAAGAGTTCAGATCCACCAGTTGAGGACTGAGGAACAACAGTTGACTGGTGTGCATCCTTTGGAGAAGGATCATTTACTAGTTCAGCAGAGCCAGTAACTGGGTCCTTAGATGGCTTTTCTGGTTGAGCTGATTGATCAGCCAACTCATCTAATGAAAGTTCTTGGGAATTTTCTGGAATGATTAGTTTCTGATCCATTTCCCAATTCTTGATCGCCATTTGCAGCGATAACTGATCCATGTCCAATTGGTCATGAACTGCTCTGTCATTAAGAGCACTTGGGCTGGTGGGATCATAATTCTGGCATAGCTGACCAATCATCTGACTCACCTTCTTTGCCCGTACCTGATCAAAGAAATATTTCTTTCTTTCCAGTGCTTGAACCACTGTAGTGGCTTTGACCAGTTTTAGAACAATTGTTTCCAAGTCAATGAACTTCTTTAAAACTGATTTCTTTTGCAACTTCCTGGCAAACACAACAGTTCGAAACTTCACCCATTCATCAAAAGTTTTGAGTTTAACTTCAGAGAATTCATTGACTTCCTTCCAGATAAGGTCAATGTGAGTTTGAATGGTGTTGGTTGGTCTGGGCTCTTCACTCATTTTTTCTTTGCCCTTTGAATCAGTCAGAACATGAAAGATGCTTAGTCCTGACCTAGTTGAATCAACTTGTTCTCGAATCACTACTCCTTTAGGTCTTGCAGCTGGCAGAGAGGTTGGTCCGGAGATAGTGATGAGTGGAGCCTTAACTCCAACAAATTTCTTCTTATCACCAGATTCGGTGATATTCTTCTTGAGAACAGCAACTAGAGGTAACTGATCATCAGTTGACATTCCAATTGGTATTGCTCTTAGTGGAGTAGCCTTGATTGGCTGTTCAGATCCAGATTGAATAAGCCTGTCAGATGGGATGGTGTCCACAGCCATCACTGGTTTTGTCTTCTAAGTCCTGGACTTTTTGGATATCTTGGGAGACGGAGTCTTCTCAGAATCAGTCTCACTGACGATCAGTTTACGTTTAAGCACTTTTTTGTGAATCTCCATTCGAGTTTTCTTAACAGATTTGGGAGCCCCCTGCATCCCAATTTCCTTTTTCACCTGGATTAATTTTTCAGGAGAGATGTCCAGCTTGAGCTTCGGTAGCTGAACACTCTTAGCATTGAAAATCTTGAATTTGGATGATCTCTCAGATGAGTCATCACAAAGCCCTTGACTTTCAGCAGATAGCTGAGTTGTACGGCAAATCCCTTGGATTTCTTAGAAGACTGAAACATATTTTTCAGTAGGGTGAAGATGATTCCCTTCCAGTTCATCTTTTTGCCAATCATGATGACAGTCATGACATGGACTTTCTCCAAAGTAAGTGTAGAAAAGGATCCTGCCTTTGTTAAAAGTCCTTTGGCCACGATATCAGCCAACAGTTGGATTTCCGGCTTCAGTTCCTTCTTTGGATCGGAAACTTTGATTTTCCGACCATAAGCCGACAATTGAGTCTGCATTTCCTCAACATCAGAAGATTTGAGCTCAGAGATGCTTGCTATCCCATCAATTGGCAGCTGAAAGAGGTTGCTGAAGGAGTCTTCATCTATCATCACCAGCTGATTGTTGACAGTAGTAGTGATATTTCCGTCAACAGAAATGCAACCATTTGCATAAAGATCTTGAAGCTCCTTAGAGTAGATGTCTTGGGAATAAAGTCCCAGAAATGTTTTTAGTCCAGCATCTTCTATCTTAACGAACATACTCTTGATAGCCTCGTCCTTAACAGTCAGGATTGAGATGAAGTCAATAGCCATAGCATTCAACATGTGTGCGGGAACTTGATTTGCCATTTGAGAAGTTAATTTTCTGCGTGAAAGAAATCTTAGAGTATTGGTTTGCTCTAAGAATAAAATGCGCGTGAAAGAAGAAAACTGAATAGAAGCAGGGTATAGTACATATGTATGTGACGGTTCAAATTTTGGACACGTGTCAGTCCAAGAGAATTTGAATAAAAGCGTATGTACATGTGATGAAAACTTGTGTAATACATAAATGGATCACGTGGGTCCACGTTTCAAAGTGATATTCATTGAAAGCATCAATTAAATGCGTAATCAAACAATCACATTACTTAATATAGAATATTATTCGATTAATCTGTTAACTTATTGGAGAAAATCAGTTAGGTCACTAGCTGAGTGACCAGTTATGAGCTGAATCATTTTAGTTAAGGACCTACTGACTATTGTCTTCTCAGTTAACCATTTATTCGATATTCCCCATCAACAAATGCATAAAATTAAAACAAGGGAGACTAAGATCATTGTCTCTTTAAGGACTGTCTATAAATAAGATCATTGTTTATTCGATAATAACATCTAAACTCCGATGGATTGTGAAGGCAGTTCCAACGTGCCTCATCCTTCATGGACTCCTCATCGTTTTGAACAACTCAAGAAAGCTCTTGAGAAGTAAGTCTTTTCAAAAGTTATGTCCGTTTGGACTACGGTTCATGATTTCCAATCAATTCACAGTGGTGAGTTTTCTGCTACTGCTAAGCAGAGATCAATTGCAAGGAAGTATAAGAGACTTGATGATGTCGATCATATTTCCGAGCTTGTTAAAGATGATGTGCTGATTCATCTGATGCTCATGAGGGAGTAGTACTTGCTTGAAAGTATATCTACTACAGAAGCGTTCAGGAGTATCAACAATCATGATTTGACTAACTGGTTGACTGTTTGGCAAGATGCCACTGAGAGAGAAATTAATCATGTAACTTGGTTTCAATTTTATTAGCAATAAAAATTTTGTTTCGATTCATTGTTCTTTTCCTTTTCTGCAAATGAGCTAATATCAATTGACGAACAATTAACTTACAATAACTAACTGAACATTTAAAAAAATGACAACTGATAATAACTAACTGAATAAGGTAACTGATAAGTGACTAACTGAATGAACAGCGACTGACACAATCAATAATAAAACTGATATAATTAAGACAAGTCAATTAAACCAAGAATATTTCGAAAATGAGAAAACTTAGTCTCTGGTAATGGTTTGGTGAAGATGTCAGCTGCTTGTTGTTCAGTTGGAAAATATTCCAGTCTGATTGCTTTCTTCAGAGCATGATCTCTGATGAAATGATGCCTGACATCAATGTGCTTAGTCCTAGAGTGAAGAACTGGATTGTATGTAATTGCAATCGTGCTTGTATTATCACAAAATATAGGAGATTCTTTTGCATCGACTCCATAATCTTTCAGTTGTTGCTGAATTCCAGAGCAGTTGGGCACAGCAGCTTCCAGCAGCAAGATATTCTGCTTCAGTTTTGGAAGTAGCTATTGATGTTTGCTTCTTGCTAAATCATGAGATCAGTCTGTCTCCTAGAAACTGACAATATCCACTGGTCTTTTACGATCTAGCTTACATCTTGCATAATCTGCATCTGAATATCAAACTAAATTGAAAGAAGAGTCTTTAGCATACCATTATCCCACATTTTGTGTGCCTTTAAGATATTTTAAGATGCGTTTGGCAGCTGAAAAATGTGATTGCTTAGGATTTGCCTGAAATCTAGCACACATACAAACAACAAATACAAAATCAGAACGAATAGCAGTTAGTAAAATAAGGAACCTATTAAACCTCTGTAGAGTGTCGTCTCAACTGATATCCCCCCTTGATCATTGTCAAGTTTAACTGATGAACTCATGGGAGTACCTGCAGCTGAACATGTTTTCATGCCAAATTTCTTAAGCAATTCATTCGTATATTTGATCTAACTGATAAAAATACCAGTTTTCCAGTTGTTTCACTTGCAGACCGAGGAAAAATGTCAGTTCACACATCATACTCATCTCGAATTTGTCCTGCATTAATTTGGCAAACTTCTCACATAATTTGGGGTTAGTTGACCCAAAAATAATATCGTCACCATAAATTTGCACGAGTAAAATATGATCATTCTTAGAGAATTTGAACAATGTCTTATCAATTGATCCAACAGTAAAATCATGGTCAGTTAGAAATTTTGAAAGTGTCTCATACCAAGCTCTTGGAGCTTGTTTGAGACCATACAAAGTTTTTTTCATATGATAGACATGATCAGGGAAAGAGTGATTGATAAAACCTGGTGGTTGTTCAACATAAACTTCTTCCTGCAACTGACCATTTAGAAAGACACTTTTCACGTCCATCTGGTAGACTTTAAAATTCTTGAATGATGCATTGGTAAGGAACATTCTGATTGCTTCCAGTCTTGCAACTGGTGCATATTTTTCATCATAGTCAATTCCTTCTTCTTGCCTGTATCCTTATGCCACAAGTCTTGCTTTGTTGCGTGCAACTGAACCATCTTCGTTCAGTTTGTTTCTGAATACCCATTTTGTACTTATAACAGTTTTACAAACTGGTCTTGGAACTAAGTTCCAGACATTGTTATAGGTAAACTGATTGAGCTCTTCTTGCATTCCATTTATCTAGTTAGGATCAGCAAGAGCTTCATCAGTTTTCTTCGGTTCCAGTTGTGAAACAAAAGCTGAATGAATAAATAAATTAAGCATTTGATTTCTAGTTCTTACCGGATCTGATGGATTACCTATCACTAATTCTGGAGGATGTGATTTCTTCCATCTGAGCTCAGTATTTGTTGCGTGCATATCAGCAACTGCTTCAGTTGGCAACTGAATGCTTTCTTCAGTTTCAGTTGGTAACTGAATATTATCAACATGCTGCACCAACTGATTATCAGAAACAACTTCCTGTTCAACTGATTGATCCAGTACTTCTGGTTCTGGTGTTTGAAGGATGTTTCGATTTATATGATTCTCTTCTTCAGTATCATCCTCCAAACTGATATCTGTAAATCGATCAACTAGCTCAACTAAATCAGTTGGCTTATCAGTTAGCACAGATTCATCAAATACAAAATGTATTGATTTTTCAACATTTAAAGAGCTTTTATTAAAAATTCTATAAGCTTTACTCACTGAAGAATATCCAATAAATATTCCCTCTGCAAATTTAGCATCAAAGGCTTTTAAATGATTTTTTCCATTGTCAAGAATAAAACATCTGCAGACGAATATTTTGAAATAGGAAACCACACTTTTGCGTCCATTCCAGATCTCATAATGTGTTATCAAATTATTCTTATTAATCATTGATCTGCTCTAAGTGTAACATGCAGTGTTATTAAAAGTCTTTTGAAGAGCTTAATCAGTTGTGCAGCAGTTTGCTCTTTGAATTTTAGAAAAATAACCCAATTAAAACTTGAAAAATCATCCACGACTACTAAGGTGTATTTCATTCCCCTAAACTCATGACTGGTATTGGACCAAAAAGATCCATATGTAATAGTTCTAAGCATCAGGAAGATGATTTACAACCATTTTTTTTAAATGAAGATCTTACTTGTTTACCAAACTGACATGCTGAACAAATTTTATCTTTTGAAAAATCTATTTTGGGTAAACCAGTTACAAGATCATGGTTACTCAGATAGGCAATAGATTTAAAGTTTAAGTGGTTTAACCTCTTATGCAACAACAAGTTTTTAAAAGATTTGGAAGCAATAAAATAAACTGGTGTATAAGGTTGATCAGTCCAACAGACTTTATAAGTATTTCCACAACGATTGTTAGTTAGGATGACTTCATCAGTTGAGTATCTAAGTGTTTGTCGAACTGAACAGAGAATTATTGTCGCATAATTGACTGATGCTAATCAAGTTATACTTCAAATTCTCAACTAGTAAAACATCTTTGACAGTAAAGTTACCATGTATAAGCTTACCCTTCCCCACAGTTTTACCTTTGTCGTTGTCTCCAAAACTAATGTTTAGTCTAGTGTATTTGATAAGTTGAGATAGCATATTTGCATCCCCTGTCATATGCCGTGAGCATCCACTGTCTAAGATACCAGGTGGATTGTTGCGTGTTTTCTTAATTACTCGCAAGCGCACGACGTCAAGTTATAGTAAAATATATTTTTGAGTACAAGTGTCGATCCCACGAGGAGTATGTATATAAATGTATATTAGTACTTGTAATTAAAATAGTCTCGACTTTATTTAGAAAATTCAATTAAAAGATTTGGTTGCAAGAATAACTAAATTGAAAATGGATTTAAATGTAACACCAAATTGTAACAGATAACAATTGAATAAAAGATCTAGAGGTCCGATTTTACGCAATTGTCCACCATGTGTAATTTCTTGTAGCTATGTTATAAAAATCTTTCTTATTCATTAGCCAAGAATCCTATAATTATCTACTCCCTCTCCCGAATGTTAAGTAGATATTAGTTAACTAAAAATGGATTGAAATGTTCCCATCAACAGTCTACAAATAAATAACACATCAAGCACTAGATTCTCTATGGGCTTCGATAGCATTATAGGCCCTCCCGAACTCTATAAATACCATTGATGTATTTTTCCCATTTCTTGTTTATAATTTCCTCTTTCGAGTGATAAATTATAAACACATAAATATTCAAATTATGGCCAATAAATTGAAATCATTAAGATTAGAACAATACAAATGAACAATATGAAGAACTTAAATAGCTTAGTTCATAGATTATAACGCATGGTTTCTAGTTTTGTTCCATCTTTCCTCTAGAAATAAAAATTAGTTCATAATAACACAAGCAAAACAACAAAACATGGTTCTAAAACAAGACATATCAAATGAAAAATAAAAGAAAGAAGAACTTAGAACAAGAGTTTGAAGTGCTGATTCAAACTCCGGAGTTGTGCAAAAGATTTCCCAAAAACTCGATGAACTTGAGTCTTCAATCTTCTAGCAGCAGCCTCCACTCTTCCCTTGGATCCCCAATACCCTAGATGGTAAGTAAATGATGTATTTTATAGTCCCAGACAAGCCTCAATCCGCAGCACACCAAAATCTTGGACTTCCATGCGCAACACACAAAAATAAAGATTTTTTGGATTCTGTCGTGCAAGGACCGCGGGTGCGGTTAAGAAGTCATCGCGGGTGCCATGCTTCTACTGGTGTGAGAGCAGGGCGATATGATTTCTGGCACGGGTGCGATGCTTTACCGCGGGTGCGGTGTATGTATAAGCGCGGGTGCGCTGTAGCTTCTGTATTTTTGCATCTTTTGTCCTTTCCAATTCAACATTTTAATACTCCAAACTCTCATCAAAAGCTTCCAAACTACAACAACAAAAACAACAATAAATCGCATAAAACCTGCTCAAGAATCACAAAATTCCAAGTTATATAAGTAATAAAAGTGCAATAAATTGCACTTATCATGGATTCCTTGTTTGTACCTGTCACCTGCAATCACAGAGTATATGATCTTAGTACCCATATTCATTTGGGTCCTAAACTGATTAGTTCTTTAGCATTATAGGCCCTCCCAAACTCTATAAATACCATTGATGTATTTTTCTCATTTATTGTTTATAATTTCCTCTTCCGAGTGATAAATTATAAACACATAAATATTAAAATTATGGCAAATAAATTGAAAGCATTAAGATTAGAACAATACAAATGAATAATATGAAGAACTTAAATAGCTTAGTTCATAGATTATAACACATGGTTTCTAGTTTTGTTCCATCTTTCCTCTAGAAATAAAAATTAGTTCATAATAACACAAGCAAAACAACAAAACATGGTTATAAAACAAGACATATCAAATGAAAAATAAAAGAAAGAAGAACTTAGAACAAGAGTTTGAAGTGCTGATTCCAACTCCGGAGTTGTGCAAAAGATTTCCCAAAAACTCGATGAACTGGAGTCTTCAATCTTCTAGCAGCAGCCTCCACTCTTCCCTTGGATCCCCAATACCCTAGATGGTAAGTAAATGATGTATTTTATAGTCCCAGACAAGCCTCAATCTGCAGCACACCAACATCTTGGACTTCCATGCGCAACACACCAAAATACAGATTTTTTGGATTCTGTCGTGCAAGGACCGCGGGTGCGGTTAAGAAGTCATCGCGGGTGCCGTGCTTCTACTGGTGTGAGAGCGGGGGCGATATGATTTCTGGCGCGGGTGCGGTGCTTTACCGCGGGTGCGGTGTATGTATAAGCGCGGATGCGCTGTAGATTCTGTATTTTTGCATGTTTTGTACTTTCCAATTCAACATTTTAATACTCCAAACTCTCATCAAAATCTTCCAAACTACAACAACAAAAACAACAATAAATCGCATAAAACCTGCTCAAGAATCACAAAATTCCAAGTTATATAAGTAATAAAAGTGCAATAAATTGCACTTATCATGGATTCCTTGTTTGTACCTGTCACCTGCAATCACAGAGTATATGATCTTAGTACCCATATTCATTTGGGTCCTAAACTGATTAGTTCTTTAGCATTATAGGCCCTCCCAAACTCTATAAATACCATTGATGTATTTTTCTCATTTATTGTTTATAATTTCCTCTTCCGAGTGATAAATTATAAACACATAAATATTAAAATTATGGCAAATAAATTGAAAGCATTAAGATTAGAACAATACAAATGAATAATATGAAGAACTTAAATAGCTTAGTTCATAGATTATAACACATGGTTTCTAGTTTTGTTCCATCTTTCCTCTAGAAATAAAAATTAGTTCATAATAACACAAGCAAAACAACAAAACATGGTTATAAAACAAGACATATCAAATGAAAAATAAAAGAAAGAAGAACTTAGAACAAGAGTTTGAACTGCTGATTCCAACTCCGGAGTTGTGCAAAAGATTTCCCAAAAACTCGATGAACTGGAGTCTTCAATCTTCTAACAGCAGCCTCCACTCTTCCCTTGGATCCCCAATACCCTAGATGGTAAGTAAATGATGTATTTTATAGTCCCAGACAAGCCTCAATCTGCAGCACACCAAAATCTTGGACTTCCATGCGCAACACACCAAAATACAGATATTTTGGATTCTGTCGTGCAAGGACCGCGGGTACGGTTAAGAAGTCATCGCGGGTGCCGTGCTTCTACTGGTGTGAGAGCGGGGGCGATATGATTTCTGGCGCGGGTGCGGTGTATGTATAAGCGCGGATGCGCTGTAGCTTCTGTATTTTTGCATGTTTTGTACTTTCCAATTCAACATTTTAATACTCCAAACTCTCATCAAAATCTTCCAAACTAGAACAACAAAAACAACAATAAATCGCATAAAACCTGCTCAAGAATCACAAAATTCCAAGTTATATAAGTAATAAAAGTGCAATAAATTGCACTTATCATGGATTCCTTGTTTGTACCTGTCACCTGCAATCACAGAGTATATGATCTTAGTACCCATATTCATTTGGGTCCTAAACTGATTAGTTCTTTAGGAACCCAGACTTGGACCAGTCTAACTGACTTTCCAGTTTCTGTGTTCCAAATAGTTTTTCTCGTCTTTTGGGTATTAAGTGTGTGGTGTGAGGAAGAAACAATATGATTTATACCTTTTTTCAATTGACTGTTCTGTTTATACCGTTTTTGAACTGGCTTACAGTTGTAGTAATTGTAATAGCCATTCCTTGAGTGCTGATTTTTGTAACTAAATCGTTTGGGTGACCAGTTTCTTGAATCAGTTGAACTCTCAGAGCTATATCCAATTCCATACCGTTTGGCTCTGTTCTTACTTTCAGTCGATTGAACAGTTGGTTTACTTGGTTCTGAGAATTAATTTACCATAATTGATTTTACAAAGGTAATGTACTTTCCTTTGTTTTTATTCAACCTTGGCTGTGTATCATTTGCAGAATTTTCAACATGACTGTTAAAACCTAAACCAGTTTTATCATCAACTGATTTTTGTGAATTCTGCATTTCAGTTAATGTAATTGAAGACTTGTTCCAAGCTTGAATCAGTTCAGAATGTTTTGAAATCTCAGTTTTTAACTGATATATCAAAGCTTGGTTATCAATCATTTCAGTTTTATGCTTTGCAATCTCCCTTTTTAGACTGTTTCAATTTTGTTCTCATTGGGATCACTTCGCTCAGCTCTGCCCTTCTCAAATGATCGGGCAATTTTGTGATACTCATTTACCATGTCATGCAATGTGCTAATGAGTTTCTCACGAGTGAAATCAGCAGAGCTGAACTCAAATACATATTCACTTGTTGACTTTAGTTCAGCATCATCTGCCATTAAGCACCCGACTTCATCTGTAACGTACCATACTTTTTAACTACTTGAAATTTACGGAAAAATAAAAATTTTCTTACATAAGAAATAAACTCTCAAATTTGGATTTAAAATAATCTGTTCATCCAAAACTAGTTGCAATAAAAAGATCGTGAATAGAGTTTTCCAAAAACACTTGTTTAAACCTCGTAACCCAAAACATAAAATCAAAGTAATAAAATTCGTCTTTCATAAAATCTTAAAACATGGGGGGTCCTCGGGTTTAGCCTCCCACTCATTCCAAGCCAGATAACTGGTCCGCACCCCTCATCTCCTCAAAGTCATCCTCATCTGCATCGATAAAGTCTAGTGGGTCTAAAGATGCAACATGTATAAACTGGATATAACAAGTACTACAGTAATAAAACCACATGCAATCTTTAAAATAGAGCGTACGTACTTGAAACTTGAACATGCGTGTAAAATCTTGAACTTACATATATAACATAGACGTTACATAACGTGAAACTTTTCTGAAACATGCTCGCAACATACATACTTGAACATACATGAACTTCAACATTTTGCGTAGAGATATGTTTCAAAGCAAGTGACCCATACATAAATGCGCCTGATCAGACTAAACCACAGTACTGGGCTGACAGGGAAGATCCACTGCCACATACATGATATCCCCGTTCATGCTTCAACGGGTGGATTGGTCCCTGGTCATGCTTTACCGCTTTCCAATCCTGATCTAAACCCGGTCATGCTTTACCGGGCTGGATTGGTCTCTGGTCATGCTTTACAGCTTTCTAATCCCATACATAATTGGTTCACAAGACATTTAGCATATCTCAATTAAATAAATAATAAGCACTTTACATGATTATTAAAATGCCAATTCTCCACTAAATTGCTAGCATCCCTAAATTTGAAATAAAATGCACAAGTGTTAAACTTTAAAGCTTTTAAAATCTTAAAATCACTAAATAAATAATTTAGTCTTTAAAAAGATAAAAACTCACTAAATTAATCAAAATGCCCCAGCCTTAACTTAAAATAGAATACCACTGTTTTAAAATTGCCAAAATCGTCGTCGGTCTCTTTTCCTCGATCCCGCGTCGAATAATCGCCTGAAACATGAAACTCAAGAAAACATTTAACGTGCATCACATAAACATAATTAATTTAAAATAATGCAAATTAAATAGGTCATGCATCGCTATAAATCATTTTTTTAAACTTAATCAAATAATTTAACAATTAAATAAATGCATTGGTTTTATGTGTACTGATTTTTGGGCTCTACATCATCTTCATCATCACTTGAACTGATTGGGCTTTCAAGTTCTGACTCCTCACTGTCAGTTTCTGCTCACTTTGACTTACTCTCCTCAGCTAGAAGCATCTCATGTTTCTTTCTGAGAGATTTCTTGTAATCCTTGGTTCTTCTTCTGTGCTCATAAGGCTTCTTTTCCTTTTTAGTTGATCCTCGACTGTCCTTCTTTGTCTTGGAACAGTCAGCAATGAAATGGCCAGTCTTGCCACAGTTGTAGCAAGCATAAGGTTCTTCTTTGGAATGATTTTTCTGATATTTTTTCTGGAATTTTCCTTGATTTCTCCTCATAAACCTTCCAAAATTCTTGACAAAAAATGACATTATGTCATTGCTCAGCTGATCCGCAGATTTGTCAACTGAACCAGTTGGTTCCAGCTTGACAGCAGTTAAAGCAGTTGTGACATTTGATGTAGAAGGTTCTCCTTCTCTGGTTTGTAGTTCAAACTCGTATGCCATTAGATTAAGCAAACAAATCATAAAGTTCAACCTTATTAAGGTCCTTTGATTCATGCATAGCCATGTTCTTGACGTCCCACTCTTTGGGAAGACCTCTGACCACCTTCAGTGCTATTTCTTTGTTCGAATACACCTTTCCAAGTGGATTCAGCTCATTTATAATACCACTGACCCTCTCACCATATTCGTGCATCGATTCTCAAACCTTCATCTTGATATTATCAAATTTCTGAACAGCAACTGATAGCTTGTTCTCCTTGGTTTGTTCGTTTCCTTCACAAAGCTGAATCAGTTTCTCCCATATCTCTTTAGCAGTTTTGCACATTTTGATTTTGCTGAAAGTGACTTTATCCAGCGTTTTATATAAGATGTCATTAGCCACATTGTTTAGAAGGGGGGTTGAATAAAAACTCACGATTTTCACAATCTTTTCGAAAGTTGAGTCAGTTTAGTGACAAACTGAAACTCGGAATCTTGTCAGTCGATATCAATCAATTAGCAATAAAATGCGGAAATAAACTTACTGATATATAGAATAAAAACTGAAATGAGAATACACGAGATTTTATGGATGTTCGGAGATTTCAATCACTCCTACGTCACCCCTTCTATCACAAGAATATGTTATCCACTAAAAGACTTTGATTGATACAAACACTTGTGTTGACCTACTTCAGTTTAGACTTAACAATGCCAAAACTGAAACTCTTAGTTTACAAAAAGTTTCACAGTACTCAACTGGACTTGGCACAATTGATCTCTTTTAAGATCGAATTTACAACAAGATAATTTGTACTAGTGAGCTCGAAAAGTAGTCTAGAATGCTACAAATATTATGATAAATGTGAGCTTCTAATTCTTTTGAATATGCGTGAGAATTTCAACAGAGTAACAACAAGATTGATAGAATGGTGAATCGTTATTGTCCAATTGCTCTTCTCTGCTATTTATAGGCTTCTCTGAAACTGGTAATAATTAATGTAATTTGAATCTTTATATCCGTTGTTTGCCACGTCAATATTCTTCTAACATTCATACTGTAGCTTTTCTGAAATGCGACGATCTCACTATTAGTTGTAATTTGCTTTGTACTGTTGTCGGTTGAATGTCCTTTTCGTTAACTGATGACGTGTACAGTTTGAGGGATTAGCTGATAAACAATGGCTGATAAGATCACAATTGAATGTAGCAACTGATCAGTTTCCAACTGATCAGTCAGTTGTCTCCGTAAGTTCAGTTCAGCTGGTTCAGTTGCCTTTGTTAATCTACGCATTAATCTTCATTTATAGGCAATTGTCAGTTTGATTATTTATTCAGTTACTTTCAAACTTCTTGATAAGTTAATCCAATCGATTTAAGCATTTAATTTGTCAAACAACCGAAATTTAGTTTCCAACACAACTGCTGTCTTCCAACTCAATGCGTCCGCTTCCACATTAGCTATTCGCGGATGATAACTAATGTCACAGTTATAGTCTTTTACCAACTCTAGCCATCTTCATTACCTCATATTCAACTCTTTTTATGTGAAGAAGTATTTCAAATTTTTATGGTTAGTGAAAATCTTGCAATGTCTCCAAGTCTTCAGTGCAAATACCACTGCGACTAGCTCAAGATCATGAGTGGGGTAATTTTTCTCATGTACTTTCAAATGTCTCGAATCATAGGCTATAACTCGATCATTTTACATCAAAACTGCGCTCAAACCAAGTTTCGAAGCGCCGGTATTAAGAACATATTCTCCTTGCTCCGATGGCATAGATAATACTGGTGCTGAAATCAAAGCTTGCTTCAACTTGTCAAAATTGTCTTGGCACTCGGATCCCCATACAAACTTTGCATTCTTCTTTGTCAAGGTGGTCATGGGTACCACAATATATGAGAATCCTTGAATAAACTTTCGGTAATAACCAGCTAGTCCCAAGAAACTTCGGATCTCGGTTACGCTCTTCGGTACTGGCCATTCTTTCACTACCTCTACTTCGGATCAACCTCAACTCCATCTCTAGAAATGATATGGCCTAAGAACGCCACTCTATCAAGCCAAAACTCAAACTTGCTGAATTTGACATATAATTTCCTATCTTGCAGTACTTGCAGTGCTGTCCTCAAATGCCGACTATGCTCCTCTTTACTCTTCGAATAGATCAAAATATCATCGATGAAGACTATAAAAAATTGATCTAGATAAGGCTGAAATACGCGATTCATGAGATCCATGAAGATCGTTGGCGCATTGGTCAACCCAAATGGCTTGACCATAAACTCATAATTCCCATAACGAGTCCT
The DNA here is from genome assembly GCF_025594145.1 of Primulina tabacum. NCBI lineage: Eukaryota > Viridiplantae > Streptophyta > Magnoliopsida > Lamiales > Gesneriaceae > Primulina > Primulina tabacum. Next base: position 5,979,649 of record NC_134556.1, on the reverse strand, counting down.
AAAAGCAGTCTTATGAGCATCGGACTCCTTTACATTCAACTTATGGTATCCAGAACGAAGATCTATCTTTGAGAATATCAACGCTCCTTGTAATTGATCAAATAAGTCTTAAATTCTTGATAGAGGATATTTATTCTTGATAGTGACTCTATTCAGCTCTCGATATTCAATGTATAGTCGCATACTACCATTCCTTTTCTTCACAAACAATACTGATGCGCCCTATGGAGAACAACTAGGGCGAATAAAACCCTTGTCCAGCAACTCTTGAATTTAATCTTTTAACTCTTTCATTTCGGCAGGTACTAGACAATAGGGTGCTTTAGAAATGGGTACAGTACCCACATCAACTCAATAGAAAATTCCACCTCGCGATCAGTTGGAATGTCAGTAAAGTCCTCGGGAAAGAAACTAGGAAAGTCTCTGACGATGTCAACGCCTCTAGCTTCTGACTGATAGGGGCATGTGCTGTAGTGACACATGCTAAAAAATCTTGGCATTTTCGTCTCATAAGTTTCTTCGCACACATACAAGAGATAATGTGCGACATTTGCTTGTTCATCGCCGCCTCAAAGACAAAATATTTCTCATTCTGCCGAAAATCTATCGAATCTCCATTCAATGATAGCCAAATATGCCAAGTATGATGTCAAATTCAGGCATAGAGAGTACGATGAGATATTCCCGAACCACATCTTTTTACAAACGAAGTTCCAGATTCTTCACAATGCTAGTATTGGCCATTTGATCATCGGAAGGAATAGAAACTTTGAAACCCAATCTCATATTCTCATGTATAATATTCAGTCTCTTGAGGAAATTCTTGGATATGAAAGAGTGTGTAGCTCCCGAATCCAGCAATGCATATGTAGCTACTCCTAAGATGAATATCCTTCTTGCGACGAAAACGCCTTTAAATCTATTCATATTGAAGCTTATGGAATTTTTATCATTATTTTCCCAAAGTTTTATGAAGATTACGCGCTTGGACCCTAGTATTTCTTGAAAAAAATTGCATTTTATCCTTCAATTTTTTCGAGATTTACATTTTAGTCCCCAAGATTTTTGAAAATTGCGATTTTGGTCCTTAAATTCTTGGAAATTATGTTTTTCCCCCAAAAGTTTCGGAAATTACAGTTTAGTCCCTTAGATTTAGGTTAATTATAATTTAGTCCCTTAAGTTTTGGTTAATTGCAAGTTAGTCCCTCAAATTTTCGAAAATACCCAATCATGCCCAAAGTTTTATTTTTCTCAATTTTAAGCTCTAAAACTTCCATTTGGAAATAATTACCTTCCTTATATAATTAAGGCTCAAAATTCAAGTCCAATTTATATGGCTTCCATTGTCATTTCTTAATTCCAACTAAGATAGAGCATGCAACCTAATGTTCACTAGGTTATTTTTAATCTCAAATCAATTCAAATAACCAATTTAACATTTCATGCAATAAAGGCAATAAAAACGTTAAATAACTAGGTTACTAGTGATGAGGGTCGTGTCTGGCTCCTCCTTAGCGTCTTCAACATGCATAACATATGCTCTTCCCACTGTTGGTGGTTTCTTCTTTGGGCAATCAGCAGCTTTATGTCCTTATTCCTTGCTTATGAAGCATTTGTATGTCCCACACATGCACTTGTCAAAATGTAAGCTTTTTCACTCCTTGAAAAGTGGTCTCTCTGCAGGTTTCGGTGCTCCAGGTTGTGATGGTTTTGGTGGTCCTGGCTTCTTCACTTGCACTTGGGCTTTTGCTGCCCTTGAGGTCTAGTAAGTCTCATATATGGCTTCTTATTCGGATGGGAATTCTGCTGCTCTTGCTGCCTTTTGCACTGTATCTAAAAATCAATATCTTTTAAGGCTTGCTCGGCTTGGAAAGCATAGGCAGTGGTAGCTGCATAATCCATGGGTCGCATCATCATCACATCACGGCGTATAGTAAGTTGTAGACCATCCAAAAAGTGCATAAGTTTCTCAGCAGCATCCCAAGCAATGAGGGGCACAAAGTGACAACCCCTATCAAACCTCCTAATGAACTCAGCAACAGTAGTGTCTCCCTGACGGAGAGTCATGAATTCCCTCTTCAAAAGTCATCGGACGTCAGTAGTAAATTATTTCTCATAGAAAATATTCTTGAATTGCTCCCAAGTAAGTCTGGCGAGATTAATACCATGTTCAGATTATTCCCACCAAAGAGAAGCATCATCTCTTAACATATAAGTAGCACACCTCACGCGGTCAGCATCTCCCATTTTAAGATAGTGGAAGTGCACATCAAGTGATCGAATCCAACCCTCAGCAGCAATTGGGTCAGTGATGCCAAAAAATTCCTTCGGACCAAGCCTCCGGATATGACATCATGCTGTGGCCTCGGATCATGCTAAAACTGCTGCTCAAAGAAGCGTGCCATGCTCTCTAGTGCACGAATAGCAGCATCCCCATTAGGAGGTGGGGGTGCATTCACATGACGATCCTCAACATTCTCAGCTCGCCTATCCATACTAGGTGCGTGTCTAGGAAACATTATATCTAAACATTTTCCAAATTCCAACGTAACCAACATGCATTTAAATCTGAGTTTTCTAATAATGTAGAACATACTAAGACATTTTTGAGCTACTTTAAGCATATAAACATATAATCTCGAAAAGCTATTAAACATGTAACGTAAACGTATAATTCAAGTAATCATGTAGGTATCATCATAAAAATCATATAAAGCAATTAAACTTACAGTTTGAGGCTTGACGACTGAGCTTCCTGGCACTGACGCTGGCACAACCCTTTGCAGAAACATTGCTTTGATACCAACTTAAACGTCCACTACTCGTTCTTTTTAAAAAATTACTAGAATTTTTTTCCTCTAACATTTCGGCTGAATGCTACTATATATCTAAATATATTTTAAAATAACCTCATATCATTTAAAAATAAAACCACCAACTATATTTGAAAATTCAAAGGAAAATAATTCAAAACAAAAAATCGTCAATCGTTTACCAAACCTAACTTAGCAATATTTACAAAATAAAGCTAACTCTAACATGCTCTCAAAAACAACTCAAAAAGAATCATAAAAATCTTAAAATATTTAGCGTAAACTTTAAATCATAAATGCAGAAAAATTAGCGCTGGTCCTCGGGTTTTGTGCACTTTCAGTCCAGCATGACCAATGATCAAGTCCCTCAACAACATCAATATCATTCTCACTGGCATCAATCACACCTAATGAGTCTATTGACTCAGCAAACCATAACCATATTAGCAAGTAATACATATACAATCACATGTAACAGTGAAAATATCTTTACTTAAAATAACTTCTCATGAACATGCATAAACATAAACTTTTTTCTATTCATCATATACATTTCTTTTTTAATCATATACATATTCATTTTATTTTTATTGAATTTGGATCGTTAACTGTGACTTTAGTATCAGCTGAAGGTCGATGGATCCATCTATGTGTAACCACAGTACTGGGCGGCGGGGACATCAACGACACTCTCACCCGTCAACTGAGCATTGGCCTTATATATCATCATATTATCATAATTGTATCATCGTATTAGTCACAATTACTTCCCCTCCTTCAACTTTTCGTATTTTCATCACTTATAAAAATTCAAGCATATAATAATCGTTTTTCTTTTAAACCAAGCATGCAACATATCTTTTAGTATTATCGTTCCATCATAAAATTCAATAAACATTTAAAATAATCAAATTATCATTATTTACAACATTCGGGGAATTGCCAGGAATTTTACTATTTTTTAGGTGTAAAATGATCGTTTTACCCCTAGACGTAAAATTTCTCGAATTTGACTTTTTCTTACTTTCGTTGACTTTAGACCCTTCCAAATAATTATTTAAGATTAAATTAAATTTTTATATTTTTATTTAGCCTAAAATCATGGGTTTCGATTTAATTTCATAATTATTAATTCTTAAAGTGTTTTAATCTCGAATTAATTCAAACTTTAATATTAAAATCCCAAATTTTAATCACAGACTTTTTATTATCTAAAATACCCTTGTGAGCCATGAGCCATTCCGTTGGACCCACGGTTCCAACCCTAACCTTTAAAACCCAATATTTGAACATTAACTAGCTACCCTCGAGCCATCTTGTGAATTCTTCGAGCCGAGCCCAAGCCACCCCGATCCAGCCCTTGCCCAGCCCATCTAGGAACCATCCTGGACCCAACCTAACCCGCTGCAGCCCCCTGCACGATGCACACGAGCCTTACAAGTTCCTTTCAAGCATAGGACTCTTATCCTTTGTCTGGGACTCCTTGTCCAAGCCTTCTCCTGAGCCCGAACCCTCTTGATTAACCCTGGACCACTCTGAGACCTAGTCTAGACCAGCCTGCCCACGCCTGAATCCTCCATGCAGCCGCCCCTTGTGACTGCTCCTAAATCGCATGGTAAGAGTCCATATGATCATGGGCTCTTCGCTAGCGACCAGCCCTGCTAGGACCCTTCCAGCCCCTTAACCTTGATCCTCACCGAGCCCAGCCCAGCTCTGGCCAAGACCTCGGTGTATAACCCCTTATCCGAACCCTTATGAACCAGCATGCAAAAATTTTCGTTCGGCTTCCTTCCGTGTGTGCAGATGTGGTGTAAGGTTGTCTAGGCCCTTAACATTCTTAAACTTGACCTTTTTTATCTCGTAGGATGGCAACCCCTTCACGCAATAATATCGTGTGGTTTGAATCATAAAATCATAAGTTATTCACATCTCAAGGCATTAAAACAAAATTAATCATAAGTTAAACATGTTTTTCATGCAAACGTAATTAAAAACAATAATATGATGTGATAGATGAGAAAAATAAAGTTAAGTCGTGTCTTTGCGTAATTTACGCATGAAAACGAATCGACGATGCGAAGAACGACGACGTAGAACTCGTAGGCTGAAAACCCTTTGAAAACCGATGCTTCCCTTGAAGAATTTCTCATGTGTGCATGTGTTTTGAGGGGAAGGAAGAGTCCTTGCAATTTGAGGGGAATGGGCGAGGGAATTATGGGGTTAATGGGGAGGGTTTAGGCTTATTTATCTGTTAATTGTCAAGTGTATAAGCCTACGACCAATAACATGGTTTAATAGAAATATTTTAATTATTAGGAAATGGACTTAATGGGCCTATTAAGCCCATTTTCTATTAATTAAAATATTTCGTTTAGGAAAGTTCTTGAAAATATTAGTCGAGTTCTCGAAAAATTTATATTTTAGTCGAAAATCAAATACCGTTTAAAATTACGACTCAACGTATGAAATCAACTCAACACACCTTATTTTCAAAAATATCATTTAGCATCAACCTTATTTTAAATAACTAAAAACAATTATTTAATAAAAATATTTTCCCTTTTCAGCCATCGGTCTCCGTTCCTCGATGCATCTCGAATAACATTTAAAAATACAATTTTCATGTATCCATGTAGAAAGTACATTTTATGCATGCAACCATGGACACAATATTCAATTTATGAAATTAAAACTATTTATTAGCTATTTTCCATTTCCACTAGATTTGCATGCAGTCGGATTACGTCATTTTAATTTTGGACCTTACAATATTACTTGATCAAATGTGGATGGAGAAGGATTATTTTATGAGAGCTTCCCTACTAGGCTACCAACTTGATAAGACACAACTTGGATGTAATGCATGTTGAGAAAAATGTTTTTGACAATGTCTTTAACATAGTGATGAATATTACAAGACATGCTAAGGATAACGCTAAATCAAGAAGGGATCTTGTTGAAATAGTTATAAGACCAGAGTTACATCCTGACGGGGTTACGGGAAGATAACCTAAAGCAATATACACACTAGACAGGCAAACAAGAAAAGTTTTATTTAGATGGTTGAAGAATGTTCGATTCTCAGATGGTTATGTTTCGAAAATGTCTCGCTGTGTGGACATAAACAAGTTGCTCATGTTTTGTATGAAGAGTAATGATTGTCATGTATTTATGCAACATTTAATACAAGTTCCGTTCAGAGAGTTGTTACCAAATTATGTATGGGAGTACTACAAGAAAAAGGTTAAACGAAAACGGATTTTATCCGTTGTCGTAGGCCATTTAAAATTGTTGTAATTGAGGGTATTGTTGAAAGTGCGTACGACGACAACGGATAAAATCCATTGTCGAAGCTATAATATTGCTACGGTTTATGATGGTTTAAGTAGCGACTGTTTTTGACTAAGCTGTCGCTAATTAGCGACAGTTGTAGACTAAACCGTCGCTGATTAGCTACGGTTTCTGACTAAACCGTCGGCAACTAGCGATGGTTTATGACTAAATCTGTCGTTATTTTTTTACATAAAATTAAAAAAAGTACTTTTATAATTTAATAAATCTTACCAAAAAAACTTACAATCTGACTAAACTAATAAAATTCATGATCTTAACTAACACTTAAAAATTTACCATGAATTGAAGCGAAAAAATTTATCCTATTTCGAAATTAAAATTGTCTAAGAGAGAAAAATTTATCGTGCGAAGAAAATGGACCGAAAACATGGATATTTATAGAAAATTTGCGACGATTTTTGTTTAAACCGTCGCAATTATCTACGGTTGTTTATTAGACCGTCGCCATTTGCGACGGTTTTATTTAACCGTCTCTAATATTAACCATTTTGTAAAACTGTCGCTGGCGACGGTTTTACCAAAACTGTCGCTAAATATAGCAAAATTTTAAGATAACCGTTGTTTTTTGTCCAAAAAAACACGCTAATTCACAACGGTTTTCAATGGTTTTTAGAAAACCGTTGTCGTAGATACATCAAAGACAACGATTTTTAAAAAACTATTATCTATGAGCGCGTTTTTTAGGCTATGACAACGGTTTTTGTTGAAACCGTTGTCAAAAGAAAAAACACAACAGTTTTAATAAAAATCCGTTGTCTTTGATGTGTTGTTGAAGGCATATTTTCTTGTAGTGGAGGTTTTGACTGAGTCAAGTTTTTTCTTTGCAAAACTAACATCTTGGAATATTAAGCAAAGTCATATGATATGCCTAAATGAACAGAACCCTATAATTTTGTGTAAGTTGGAGAAGATATGTCCACCCAGTTTCTTCGACTCCATGGAACATCTATGTATACATCTTTCTTACGAAGCCCGCACTGCGAGACCCGTGAAATTCAGATGATGTATCCTTTTGAAAGATTTCTACTTAAGTTGAAGAACACGGTACGTAACAAGGCACGAGTTGAGGGATCCTTATGCAATGCATACTTGGTTAAAGAGGCATCTATATTTTGTCAGTGTTACTTTAGTGATTCATTAGTGACCAGGGAGAAAATTTAGACATCAAGTATTTCATCAAGTGAACGATCAAATCTCAGATCTTTCAAGCATATTTTGACATCTTGGTCGACCGATTGGCGCTGCCAAATTTAGATGGCTTACCAATGAGGAATATCTTGTTGTTGCTATTTACGTTCTGCTAATTGTGTTGAAATCAAGCCATTTGTGAGATGTGAAAAGTTAATCCATCAAGTAGATTCATTTATTTTAATGAAAAATTATAAGTTCCAACCTTTGTGTGCAATTTCTTAATGAAACTTAATGTATTACAGTATGTACGAGAATATCATGCGTGCACAATACTAGGTATAAGTGATTATGGTGTTGAAGATTTGTTGTAGATGAATTTTTTTCGCTAGTTCAAAAGCTATGTAAGATTATATAATTGAAATTTTAAATCATTGATCCATATATACGTCAACTATTGTAACTTTTCAAGTTCGCAATCTTGATTTTGATGATAACAAAACTTGTTAATTGTGTTACTAATAATCTATCTTAGTGTGCAGCATCTAGGATCACTCACGAGCTGTTTACATCGCAAACTGAAGACCCAACTGATCGCACAAACTGAATCAGTCTAACTGTTACGTCAATTGAGCAATCCAGCTGATTGTCCAGTTGATAGGTGGTTCAGCAGGAGAACCTCAGAAGCCTGGCCAGCCGAAGGAGTGTTCAACTGATATAGAAACCCAGCTGATCAGTCCAACTGAACAAGAGTGAAATCAGTTCAACTGACGAGTCAACTGATTTCACCAGCCTAACTGAAGATCGGTTCTACTGACCAGTTCGAAGCATCAGTCAAAATCTTTCAGTTATGGATAAAGACAAACTCTTTCAGTGGAGTCCAGCTGTACGTGAAGGTACAAAGCCATTGTCCAGCCCAAGGACAATAATGGACGTTGCATCAGAGCATTAAAGACAAAAACATTTCAGAAGGGCAGTCAAAAAGTCGAAACAAAAAGTCCAAGAAACGAATTCAAGATGCAACAGATACAATAAATGAGTCTCACTATACGTTCAGTCTCCCCGCCTATATAAAGAGAAGATCAGTGAAGACTCAAATAACACATAAGAAATAGACACCACAAGAAGAAGCTGAAGAAAAAGAACTATATTCAATACACAAAGCTTCTTCAAGAGAGAAAAGAAAGGGCACGCATATTGCACATCTTCTTTCAGAAGCATTCAGCCCAGAGGGACACTTTAACGTGTTATCTGCTTAGTTTAGAAGCCATTTTCCATCAGTGTGTGAGAACATCCTTGTTCAGTTCTTACACACAAATTCTCTCAACCACTCAAATACAGTCTTGCACAAAGACGTTAAACTTGTGTATGTAGTCTTTGACACATAGACGTTAAAGAAGCGTTGGCTGGAAGGTGCTGCCTTCAGTCCTAGCTAGGAGTTCAGTTTAGGCAGTAGTGTAAGTCCTAGCTGAGTGGATTTATACAAAGAGTTGTATAAATCAAAGTCTTCTAGTGGATCCTACCCGAGGCAGTAGAAGGGGTGACGTAGGAGTAGTTGAAGTCTCCGAACATCCGTAAACATATCTTGTGTATTTAATTGATTAACTATTGTTTTTGAAACTGTTTGGATTAGTTAGAGTATCCGTCAATTTAGTTGTCACCATAACTGAACTGATGAATGCAAAAACTAATAAACCCTTTTTCAGTTATTCAGTTTACATAAATTAAAACGTTTTCTAATATGACAGTCTTCTTTATGAAGGATTACTTCGAGTTTCTTCCGCTTGATTTTTAACCAAACTCGATTTAATTAATCGATATTAATATTCTTAGAACACGAGCTATTGCAGCTCATTGGAGAATATTTTGTTTGAAGCATCCGAAAGAATGCTCAGCAAACGATCCTTCATCAACTAACTTCATTTTTTTTCATAGGCAACATTGCAAAACACTGAATTCAATTCTCCTATTATTAACCAAGTTGCATTCGTGTCGTTGCAAAAATTAAATACTTGTCGAGGTTATTGTGTCAATGTATTTAATTTTCACACTGTTAATGATACATCGTACAAGGCCACAAGTAATTCAGGGGTTCAAGTTCGCGGTCATTCAAGTCATGGTGAATGTACCAAATTTTATGGTCACCTTGACGAGATAATCGAGGTTGAGTACTCAGGTTTGCCACTTAAACACACCATACTTTTTAAAATTTCTTGGTTTAATACTCATCCTAGATTAGGGACACGTGTACACAAGAAGAATGACATTGTTGATGTTAATTAGAAAAGAAGATTAGGTTTTTACGAACCATTTGTGTTTGCTACACAAGCTTCACAAGTTGTGTACTTGACTCATCATACAATGAAAAGAGTAAATTCAGATTGGCTGTTTGTGAGCAGTTTAAGAAGAAGAGCATATGTTACCGATGTGTAATCAAGTGTAAAGGTAGTTGATGCAACAACAAATGCATTTCAAAATAACAAACGTCAAAATCAGGCCATCGAAACTCAATTCTTGTTAACATCGCGAGATCTGGTCGATGTCACGGTTCTTTACGTTAATGATCTTGATGTGAACAACAATGACAGTTATATATATGATGTTCGAGTTTCAAGCGACGATGTCTTGCACAACAACATGACATTGATTAGAGTTATCAGTGCATTTTTATTTACCTGCTTGTGTTCTTTCAATGTATCATGTATTTTTTAGTGTAATGTAATGTTTTACTCATGTGTTTACTTCTGTTTAAATTATTTAATGTAACATCTCAAATGTAAAGATTTCAATTTCAGTATTTCCATATAAGTTTGTTGCTTGAAATACCATATATTTTGCATGTATTTTGTTTACTTTCCATATATAGGTATATAGTACATATGGCTTCACAGCATATAGGGAGCTCCGATGTGGATAACCGTATAGCTTTATCAATGAAAGATGGCTTGTATGTTGTTTTATTATGTTAAATAATTTATTAATATAAAAAGTCTTATGTTAGTACATATGTTGGCGTTTTATACTTTCTTATAAGAATTATTTCAATTATCTATAACAGATTTAATCCGGACAATGGAAGGTGTCGAGATACATTACTTCGAGATCCGCATTACAATCCTGTCTTATTGGCCATTTGTGGAAGTATGCCACACCTGATCAGAGGCAGTGGTACTGGGAGGAGTTAGTCGTAAGTAGTATAATATTTAAACTTTACTTTGATATTTTTAAATTTTTAAGTTATGTTTAGTTTAATTAAATATATTTATAAATGTTTGGATCATAAATGTTTATAAGAAATATTTAAAATGTTGGCGTTTTATACTTTTTATAAGGAGTACATATGTTGGCGTTTTATATTTTCTTATAAGAAATATTTATAAATGTTTGCAGAAAAAGTATAAGTGGACCGAAGCAAATGACAGGGCGATCATAAATCTATGGTTTAGGAAGTGTGGTAACCCTTACCGCCAGACCATGCACTCATGGAGAAATTCTAGGCGGTATCCTCAGACAGTGAGCGAGGAACCATGGGCGAGTTGGAGTGCTGTTTGGGAAAGTGAAGATTGGAAGGTGAGGGTTTCAGAGAACAAGGAAAACAGAAACGACGAGTGTCACGCCCCGAGATCGAGGCCTCGGTGACATCCGGCATTGTTAATAAAATAACAATAAGCCTCGTAGAAAATAGCCAAATACCAGTCCATTTCATAAAATTCCATTGTCTTTACATGAAAGGAAAAATACAGAGGTTGTAGAAGCGAAAAGTACAAACATTACTAAGAAAGACAAAGGAACACTAATGGGCTTCAACATCCAGAACTTGAATTCCTTCCTTCTAATTCTTTACTAGCCCCAGAACTGCTCCTGCTCCTTATGTTCTACATGTTCTTCATTCTCATCTGGAGAGGGACGTAAAGGAGGTAAGCGTTTTGGGAAACACTCAGCAAGCAGGGCCGATCGAATACCAGAAAACATTTGATACATAATACTTTTAAAACATTCTTCTTTTTACGTAGAATCGTATATCAGAGTTGAATGAACAGAAGTCAAATATTGAACAAATGAGAGCTTCAGAGTTGGATGAACAGAAATCAGACATAGAACAATTTAGAACTTCGAATCAGAACATTTCAGAACAGAACTTATCAGAGCTTATCAGACAAACATATTATAATGATCATGGGCTATCCTTGATCTTTGGCTCCCTCTGGGACCTTCTCCTGTAAATGGGCTCTCTTTGGGGCGTTTTTTCGCATCCGGGCTCCCTCTGAGGCATTCTCCCATAGACAGACTCCCTCTGGGGCCTATTCTTTTATAGGCTTTCCCGATGCATCATTATCAGATCCATACTTATAACTTATCATTCAGAGATGGATTGGTTCGAACAGAGCGACACTAAGATAGAACGAAGCGGAGGGCATGAACGAACAATGGATGGAACGAAACGATTTTGAAGTAACTTAAAATTTTGAAATCATCACTTATACACAACATGCAATAGACGATCGAATTTTAAAACATACATAACTTTAAAACATATAAACCCACTTACCTGAAAGATTGTTCCAAAAATCTTGGAATGAACAAGTTGGAGTTTGACACTGAAAAACCAGTCACCTTGCAAAAAAGTTTGCGCCTAATTGAATTTTTGGATCGATCTGAATTTTGTATATGTTTCTCCAAACACATGTAGGTATATTTTGAACGGTGGAGATCGGATTTGGATGTGTAAAACAATGAGCAAAACTTTCTGAAATTGGGAAGATTTTTTTGGTACTCGAAAATTACATCTTTTGGAGAGAACTTTTGATATTGTTTCGGTGTGATTTCACTTATTCTTTTGCCACTATTTATAGGCACCAATATGATTTCAGCCCTTCCTCCTCCATATCAAAGGTTGTATGTAATTTATTCTCCTCTATGACATAATTCATCTTCAATAAAAAACTAAAAATCAACTTGGTACTTTGTCTTTTTGAAATGAAAAATTTTGGGTCTTCACAGCAAGTCTACAGGCCCAAGGAGTGGCACAACCAAGCATATTACAGGATCGAGGTCATATGATGAACATTAAGATACTCTGGTATATAATTTGTTTTTTTTCAAGGTTATATATCATACGTATATCGTATAATCAGACTAGTTACAATAATTAATAACAATATTGTTATTCAATTTTGAATGCAGCGTAAACAACATGAGCGACCCTATGTCATGGGATTTGTACGTCCACACACAATGGTATGCATATGGACATTCATTGACGAGCGATCACGGCGTGTGAATGTAAATTTCATTTTCAAAATATATTTATTTAATTAGATGTAATAATTTTTAAAATAATTAATTTAAATTATTCTTCTTTGCAGTATTTATGGAGACATATAGTTGAGTCGTTAACCACGTATGAGGATGAGACCATTCCGGAAGCTCCTAGTACATATGAGGTCAACACGATGTTCAATTTCGTGACATATGGGTCAAAAAAAGGCGGATGTATGGTTGTGGATCCATAGCTTCCACGATCTATCCTGAGGAGACGACTCCACGTCACCATAGAACCACCAGCGCTACTAGAACCTCCACGTAGTTCTATGGCATCTATGAGTCAGGAGACCCAAAAATTTAGGGAGGATTTAACAGCAGTAAATGCACGGTCTAACGAACTAGCGATGGAGTTCCAAGAGTCGAAGAAGGAGAATGAGTTGTTGAATACTCGAATGTCTTCATTGGAAGAGAGTCGCTGGCATGTCTCAAGGAGCAGCTGACTTGTCTCAAGGAGCACCTATGCAGCTACCTTTTCAGCCATATGACTTAGCCTCCCACCAACGCAGCTCCTTCCGTAGCTGCCACTTCATAGCAAGAGGATCACATATCGGCCGCTTCACAGCAGGAACATCACACAGTGGCTGCTTTGTCAGTATACCATCACACGAGCGTAGATCCTTGCATGGACGCGGTTACTCACATCAATATATCGGGTCATCACATGACTTGGGTGACGAAGATGACGATGATGATGGACAGGAGTATGGATGGCGACGACCATGATAGTTACGAAGATGACGAGACCGAGGCATCGTAATATTTTATTATATTTTGTTGATTATATTTATTACAAATTTTAGTTTAAATATTATTCAAACTTGATTTATTTTATATACAATACCAATTGGATTAAATTGGATATATATTAGTTTAATGTTCTTTTTCGAAACAATTTTAATATAATTAATTATGTTTGATAAATATTCAAATACAATATACATAAAATTTTTTAAAAAAATATTGATAAATTCAATCTTAAATATAAAAACAAATATTGATTATTAAAAATATTAAATTTAGCGACGGTTTTTGAAGTAACAACAATTTTTTAAAAACCAGTCGCTAAATTTAGCGACAAAATAATTAACCGTTGCTAATTTTAGCGACGATTTTTTATCAACGACAACTGACTTAGTCATGGTAACGGTTTTAGCGACGGATTTTACCATCGCAAACCTTTTTTTTGTAGTGTTATATTATAATGGCCCGAAAATTCCGTGTTTGAAAATTTGCGGAAAAATTTAAAATTGTTTTTAAAGTAATTAAAATGCATCATTCACAAAATAAATTGATAAATCAAGTTTAATGTTCAAAATAGCAGCGGAAGAAATTATTGTTCGCAAAATAACAAGTTAAAGTAATCCAACAACTGATAAAAATGTTTAAGCATAAAAATGGTAAATGCTGTAAATGAGGTCCTCGGGTTCCACTACTGCCGACCCAAGCTAGCTCACTGGTCCCCGTCCTCGGTCCCGACCTCATCAGTACCTACAACAATCAAGTCTAGTGAGTCTAAAGACTCAGCATGCATATATCGTAAATAACGAGTAAATAATATAATAAAATTGCATGGGAGTAAAAATATCATGTCATGAGGCATAACGTGGAAATAACTTATCATGAGCAATTATAATACGTGCATAACTGACTGAAAATCATAAGTGAAATGTTTGCTCAATCGAGTCCTGTCATAAAATAACATGTCATAAATTTTCTGTTGAGATTATGTTCTACGCAAGTGGCCCCTGCACTGAACTGAACTGACCGGTAAGTGACCACCGGGTGAAGTAATGATCGTCTGATCAGACTAATGCCACAGTATATTGGGTGGAACTGAACTGAACCGGTAAGTGACCACCGGGTGATACAATAATCTCATGATAGTGAAATGGCCACAAGCAATATCGCATAAATCTCAAAAAATGAATATTTTATATTTTTATGCACGTAATATAATTAAATGACATAATTAAATATCCTGTATTATTTTTACCATATGGGTTGGACCGTTCTAGGCTCGCTGCGACCTAAATTTAACATGAAAAATATGCAAATGATTTTCTTGACCAAATTTTGTAATTGAATCCAAAAACGAGACAATTACGTCCAATGACTTGGTATTTAATCATGACTTCGTGCCAACCCGAACCAACACCGAACCATCATTTAGTCATGATTAAAATATATCTAAAATGATGAAATAATGCTCCAAAAATGATGCAAGTCGAAATTTTGGTGAACGGAGGCCAAAACATGAAATGCTCATTCGAGAGTCAATTTGGCACATCGCACCGTAAATTCTCGTACGACCTCTAAACTTAACCGAATCACAAACGGTCAAAAACGCGACCTTCCCAACTTGATGAGGTACTGTGCAGTTGAAGTCCATAGGCTAAAAGCCAACCAAGAACTCAAACGAGCCTCTGAAACGAAGCAGCAAGTTGCTGTCCAGAAATTCCAGCAACCGCACTTGTGCTTACATTGCTTCAGTTTGCGAGACTATTGGTCATTGGGGCTTGAACCACTAACCAGAGCCTCTTCCCAACATCCTAAGGTGTGGCTTGAACCATGGCTAAGGGCCTTAGGCCAACCACAATCCAATCCAACACCTAGGACAACACCAAGCTTCAACCGGGAACTCAAAAATCTGTACTGTGATGTTTCTGATATTTTGTTTTGTTGCTATCATGCATCATACCAGTGGCCATATGGTTGGCCATGGCTTGATCTAAACATCATGGGGTATGGTGTGAACCAGGGCTAAGGGCCAGAGGCCAACCAATGTCCACTCCAAACCACCAAAAACCGAGGGACACATGCAGAAATGAAATGGGGATCGAAGGGGCTGTTCTTGTTTTGATTTGAAAACCGATTCCACCATGAACCAAGCCTCGAAAGGGCAACTTGGTCACGTCTTAGACATGATAGGAGGGTGTTATAACCATGGCTATAGGCCTTTAGGGCAGCCAAGATCAGAAAATCTCCCCTTGACAGCAAGGTGACAAAATCGAACCACAAGTGACACTAGGAAGGAGTTGCTGTCATATCTGATTTCTAGTATGCATGGGCTTGAACTATTGGACCAATATGATCCTAACATGTCCTAGTACATGTCTAGATGCAGCCTTGGGAGCCTGGACATGAGCTAACCACCTGAAACCATCAAACAATACCCAAAACCGTGAAGCAATGAAGTGACCGTAAAATTCTGCACATGATTTTCGAAAAATTCTTCTTAAGTATTTCGGTTTTTGCTTCAAAAAAAATCATGAGTATGATGTTTTAAAATATTAATATGGCTTGATTGAGGAGTGAAAGAAATATAGACATGCCTTGGTTCGTTTTGAAAGAAAAACGAACGAAACAACGACGCGGCGCGGAGGAGACGAAGTGATCTTCTTGTTCTTGCTTCTACTCGATTTCTCTTTTGTTTTTCTAATGCTTTCTCACGATTTTTCTCTCTCAATTCTCTCTGAATTTCGGTGGCTGAGGAGGGGGAATAATGGTTAGGAGAGATGGAGGGGAGTTGCAATATAAAAGGGATTCAAATGGCATGACCAAGTCTTGCTCCCTTTTGAATTTGAAATGGTTTGATATCAAATATTCTTGGAGGGATAATGGAGGTGTAAAGGACCGATTCTTCATGTCCACCAAGGCTAGGATAATTATGGATTAATAATTAAATGGTGATTAAAAAAAATGAAGGGTTATCATACTAAGAAATAACAAGGAATGAGTCAAAGGTGGTGAATTGTCAAAGAAATGTTAGATCACCTATGGGGTGGCCAAAAATTGGAATAAAAATGGAGGGGAAATATTGCTTAGTTAGTGTATTTTAAATCTTTAGAGCCTTACCTATCCTTTAAATAATTTAGTGAATTAACACATTAATTATGGAACCTAAATGAACTTATTTCCTACTTACCTAAAGTTACTTAAATAATTCCTTAAACATTCTTTTACCTTAAATTAACTTACTAGTTAGCTAAAATAAACTCTGAGAATGTTTTCTTAATATTAAATTTTATCTCAAAACTTCAACTCCAGTCCGGCCTCACTTATTTAACTGAAAAGATAATAGTTAAACTACTGCATAAAATAATTAAATTTAAAGGAAGAATTTAAATACTCATACAATAAAATCATTTTAATTTAAAATACTAGAATTATGCATGGCTTATACGTAGTCTAATTTACGGGTTCTACAACTCTCCCCCCTTAAATGAAATTTCGTCCTCGAAATTAAAACTCACCGAATAACTCGGGGTACCGACTCCTCATCTCTGGCTCAGACTCCCCTGTAGCTTCATCCTCTGAATGGTTGAGCCATTTAACTTTCACTCGCTTAACCAGCTTGTTCCGAAGCTTCTTCTCCTGCCTGTCTAAGATCTGCACTGGTCTCTCCTCATAAGACAGGTTCGGAGTAAGCTGGAACGGCTCAATGTTCAAGACATGCGAAGGATTCGCCATACACTTCCTCAGCATAGAGACGTGGAACACATTGTATACTCCGGTCAGATTTGGCGGAAGAGCCACACGATAAGCTAGAGTCCCAACTCTGTCGAGGATCTCAAATGGTCCAATGAATCTCGGACTGAGCTTTCCTTTCTTCCCAAATCGCATGACACCCTTCATAGGTGCTACCTTCACGAAAACATGGTCGCCAACGGCAAACTCTAGATCTCTCCTTCTCTGATCTGCATAACTCTTCTGTCGACTCTGAGCAGTCCTCATCCTATCACGGATCTTGACTACTACATCGGCAGCCTGCTGAATAATCTCCGGACCCAACTCTGCTCTCTCTCCTACTTCATCCCAATGAACAGGAGATCTACACTTACGGCCATACAGTGCTTCATACGGAGCCATACCAATAGATGACTGGAAACTATTGTTATAGGTGAACTCCACTAATGGCAAGTTCGACTCCCAACTCCCTGAGAAGTCAATAACACAAGCACGGAGAAGATCCTCCAAGATCTGAATAACTCGCTCTGACTCCCTGAGAAGTCAATAACACAAGCACGGAGAAGATCCTCCAAGAACTCCCTGAGAAGTCAATAACACAAGCACGGAGAAGATCCTCCAAGATCTGAATAACTCGCTCTGACTGCCCATCTGTCTGATGGTGGAAAGCTGTGCTAAACAACAACTTCGTACCCATAGTCGAATGCAAACTCTTCCAAAATGAGGAAGTGAATCTGGGGTCTCTGTCAGAAACGATAGAATCGGGAATACCATGAAGTCGGACTATCTCCCGGATATACAACTCTGCATACTGAATCATGGTGAAAGTCGTCTTAATAGGCAAGAAATGCGCTGATTTGGTAAGACGATCAACAATCACCCAGATAGCATTTGACCCTCTGACTGACTTCGGCAATCCGGTCACAAAGTCCATGGTAACATTCTCCCACTTCCACTCGGGAATAGGAAGAGGCTTAAGCAAATCTGCTAGTCTCTGATGCTACGCCTTCACTAACTGACAAGTCAGACACTCGGATACAAAACGTCTGATGTCCTTCTTCATTTCGGGCCACCAATACAATAACTGCAGATCTTTGTACATCTTTGAACTCCCTGGATGGATAGAGTACGGCGACATGTGGGCCTCTGATAGAATATCTGCTCGGAGAGAATCACTGCTAGGAACCCACATCCTGTCTCGGTATCTCACTATACCGTCGCTCACTGTATACATGACACTACCCTTGGCCTCATCTCTCTGCTTCCACTTTGCTAACTGCTCATTTGCTGACTGACCACTGTGAATACGGTCTAGAAGAGAGGACTAAATAGTCAAGGTAGATAGACGGGGAACTCTACCTCGAGGATAAGTCTCTAGACCAAACCTCTGCATCTCAGTCTGAAGAGGTCTCTGAATCGTCAAATGAGCCATCACTGCGACTTTTCTGCTCAATGCATCCGCAACTACATTAGCTTTACCCGGGTGGTAGCTAATGTCACAGTCATAATCCTTCACAAGCTCCAACCAACGCCTCTGACGCATGTTCAGCTCCTTCTGCGTAAAGAAATACTTGAGGCTCTGGTGGTCGGTAAAGATCTGGCACTTCTCTCCACACAGATAGTGCCTCCAAATCTTCAAGGCAAAAACTACGACGGCCAACTCTAGATCATGGGTAGGGTAATTCTTCTCATGAGTTTTCAGCTTTCGAGAAGCATATGCTATCACCTTCCCATGCTGCATCAACACCGCAACTAAACCGAGCTTCGAAGCATCGGTATACAAAACAAAATCTCCGGGCCCTGACGGCATGGCCAAAACTGGTGCTGAGATAAGAGCTTGCTTCAAAGTATCGATGCTCTTCTGACATTCATCACTCCACACAAATTTCACATTCTTCTTGGTCAATGATGTGAGTGGAACAGCAATAGAGGAGAATCCCTTAATGAACTTCCGATAATATCCTGCTAGCCCAAGAAAACTGCGGATCTCTGATGCATTCTGCGGCACAACCCAATCTCTGACTGCTGCAACTTTTGCTGGGTCTACCTCAATGCCACTGCTAGAAACAATGTGGCATAAGAACGCCACCTTCTCTAACCAGAATTCGCACTTACTGAACTTTGCGAATAACTTGTACTTCTGCAAGGTCTGCAGCACTGTGGTCAGATGTCTGCTGTGATCCTCTTGATTTTTGGAGTAGACGACAATGTTGTCTATGAATACTATCACAAACTGGTCAAGATACGGCTGAAATACGCGATTCATGAGATCCATGAAGATCGCTGGCACATTCGTCAGACCAAACGGCATCACAAGGAACTCATAGTGGCCATAACAAGTCCTAAAAGCAGTCTTGGAAACATCGGCATCTTTCACCCTCAACTGGTGATAACCAGAAAGCAGATCTATCTTGGAGAATATCGAAGCTCCCTGCAACTGGTCAAACAAATCCTCAATCCTCGGAAGTGGGTATTTGTTCTTCACTGTAACCCTGTTCAACTCCCGGTAGTCATTGCAAAGCCTCAGAGAGCCATCCTTCTTCTTCACAAATAAGACTGGCGGGCCCCATGGTGAAAAACTCGGGCGAATGAACTCCTTGTCTAGAAGTTCCTGAATCTGCTTCTTAAGCTCTGCCATCTTTGTCGGTGCTAGTCGGTACGGCGCTTTGGAGATCGGAGCCGTACCTGGCATAAGCTCAATAGAAAACTCCACCTCTCGCTCGGGTGGTATACCAGAGACGTCTTCCGAAAAAACGTCTAGAAAATCTTTAACAATAGGAACATCTGCAGGCTGACTTACTGGGTGCCTCAGGGACAGCTATAAAAGTTGCTAAGAATGCCCGACACCCTCTATGCATGAGCTTCCTAGCCAGGACATAAGGAATAATGCGCTATAAGGGAAAGTACCAGTCCGGCTCGAATAAGAACTTTCGTCATTCCAGGCGGTCGGACTAGAACAGATCTCCAGCTGGAAGTCAATCAAAACTCTGTTTCGCAATAGCCAGTCCATCCCTAGAATGATGTCAAACTCTGGCATCGGCAACACGATCAGATCCACATAAACGAGGTTGCCATGGAGCTCAAGATCTATGTCTTGGATCACATTGGTAGCTGCCATCTCCTCACCAGAAGGCAATACTACTGAATACGCTACATCTAGCCCAACGGTCTTGACCTTGAGGAAATTAGCAAAGGTCTCTGAAATAAAGGAATGAGTAGCCCCTGAATCTATCAAGGCCTTCGTAGCGGAACCAGATATAAAAATTCTCCCTGAAAGATCGGAACTCTAAGTTGAACCCAATAGTTAAAAGAACTAAACTTATAGACATGCAAAGGCCAGAGTTCTTCTAACCTAATTCCCGAAAATAATACTGAGTATAGCATGCAATCCTATCGCAATTCTAAGTTCAAAATATTAACCCAGATTCCTAAAACATCGAATTTCAAATATAAACTTAAATTTGTAAGATACCTGTCATAAGCATGGTCTCCGGGTTCGTCTCCGTGGCATGGAGAGCAAAAACTCTGCCTTGGGTAGGCAGATTCCTCTGAGGGCACTGCAGAAGTAAGTGGTCTGGACTACCACACTTATAACACTTCCCTGAACCATACATACATGCTCCAAGATGGCGGCGTGAGCACTAGGGACAGACTGGGTGCTCAAAGGTCCTTGGGACTGCACGTCCCTGATGCTGCTGCCTCTGTCCTCTGTTCTTGGGTGGGCCATGGAAAGGCCTCTTGTTCTGATGCTGCTGGTGAGGAGGAGGAGGGCGGTGTGGTACTGGGACTGGTCGCTTACCCTCTCAATGTTGATATGATCTTGCTCTGCAGCAAGAGCTCTGGAAACCGTGACTTCAAAAGTAGTAGGGCCTTCCACTCTAACATCGCGGCGCAAGATCGGCCGCAGACCATCCATAAAGTGTCTCAAGTTTGGCTCCAGCATCACTGGCGATTAGGGGCACAAAGTGGCAACCCCTCTCAAATTTACGGACGAACTCCGTAACAGTCAGATCACCATGCCTCAGGGTCATGAACTCCCTGGTCAACCTGGAACGCACCTCATCAGTAAAATATTTGGAGTAGAATACCTCCGTGAAGCGCGTCAAACTCAGTGTAGCCAAGTTCAAAGCTACTGATGCTCCTTCCCACCATAGGCGTGCATCTCCTCCGAATAAATAGGTGGCACATCGAACTCTGTCTGCATCTCCAAGCTCCATGAACTCGAAGATAACCTCGAGGGACTTGATCCAGCCCTCGGCAATCATGGGGTCCGTCGTCCCTGAAAACTCCTTAGGACGCATCTTCATGAATCTCTCATAAGTAGCTTCAGGCCCTGTCGGCCTGGCTGCCACATCATTGTTCCCCGCAAACTGTGCGAAGAATTGAGTCATCCCAGCTAGCATATGGGCATTCATGTCAGGTGGAGGTGGAGGTGGAGGTGGTAAGTCCCTCTTCTGCCTCTGGTTCATGCCGTCCTCCTGGCGAGGCTCATCTTCTCTAGTGCTCTCGAGGATGCAGTCTAGGGGGCATACTGTTTCATACATAACCCATACGTAACCAACATGCATAATTTCATAATTTATTTAAATTTAAATAATGAACACTAAAAAGATGGACGTAAAATATTTCATGAAAACATGCTGTCCGAATATTTCATGCTTTAAATAAAATGCGTAAATGTAAAACTTACAGACCAAAGACGTGACTCCATGAGCTTCTCGTGGTCAGTAGTAGTACAACCCTTTACAGAACCATTGCTCTGATACCAGCTATAATGGCCCGAAAATTCGTGTTTGAAAGTTTGCGGAAAAATTTAAAATTTTCTTTTTAAAGTAATTAAAATGCCTCATTCACAAAATAAACTGATAAATCAAGTTTAATGTTCAAAATAGCAGCGGAAGAAATTATTGTTCGCAAAATAACAAGTTAAAGTAATCCAACAACTGATAAAAATGTTTAAGCATAAAAATGGTAAATGCTGTAAATGAGGTCCTCGAGTTCCACTACTGCCGACCCAAGCTAGCTCACTGGTCCCCGCCCTCGGTCCCGACCTCATTTGTACCTACAACAATCAAGTTTAGTGAGTCTAAAGACTCAGCATGCATATATCGTAAATAACGAGTAAATAATATAATAAAATTGCATTGGAGTAAAAATATCATGTCATGAGGCATAACGTGGAAATAACTTATCATGAGCAATTATAATACGTGCATAACTGACTGAAAATCATAAGTGAAATGTTTGCTCAATCGAGCCCATGTCATAAAATAACATGTCATAAATTTTCTGTTGAGATTATGTTCTACGCAAGTGGCCCCTGCACTGAACTGAACTGACCGGTAAGTGACCACCGGGTGAAGTAATGATCGTCTGATCAGACTAATGTCACAGTATACTGGGTGGAACTGAACTGAACCGGTAAGTGACCACCGGGTGATACAATAATCCCATGATAGTGAAATGGCCACAAGCAATATCGCATAAATCTCAAAAAATGAATATTTTATATTTTTATGCACGTAATATAATTAAATGGCATAATTAAATATTCTGTATTATTTTTACCATATGGGTTGGACCGTTCCCAGAATATTATATTTGATTACTTCAATAAGGGAGATGGTGAATCATCAAGTAATCCAAATGATGGACCAGAATCATCTATCTCGACTTCAAATTCCCCATCAGAAAATAAAAATGCTGAGATTTGAAAATGAAGTTGTAGAACCAATTGACAATAATACTTCTTATTATGAACCTGATTCTGGAAAAAGAATTCCAATATTACAGAATCCGGTTGACAAACATAACGAGGTGAAAATAGAATATATTGATAAAGGGTCGAGTGAACCTATATATGATTATCCTTCTGCTAATTATGAGGATCAAAATCGAAAATTTAAATCCTCTTGGTTTCAAAAATATCCATGGCTTGAGTTTTCTATAGAAAAAAAGTAGATTTTGCTTCCCTTGTTATATCTTTAATAATGATTTGGCATAATTTTGACACATTCACTATTAAGTGATTCAAAAATTGAAAAATTGTCAGCTGTAAAAATTGTGCATTCGGACGACATGAAGGAGATGGAAATTCGACACAGTTTTGCTATGAGAAAATGAAGAGACATGTAAAACTTAGACTAACAGATTGATAGGATCGGAGGACGCAAAAAAATTCTTCCAAGGAAATTGAACAAAATCCGTTGCTTTAAAGGTTTCTATGGTAAGTGTGAAGTTTCTAGCGATGCAAGGATGTGCTTTTAGAGGACATGATAAATCAATTGACTCTGCCAATCGTGAAAATTATATTGAGTTGATGAAGCTTTTAGGAAATTGAGTACGGAAATTAGTGAAATTGTTCTAGAAAAAGCAGCAAGAAATGCCAAGTATACATCATCGTCGATTCAAAAAGAGATTTTAAAATTTATTGCTGATATTGTGAGAGGTAAAATTTTTGAAGAAATTGGGGATACCAAGTTTGTATCTTTGTTGATGAATCTAATAAAGAACATGTGTATTATCTTGAGATATGTTGACATGGATGGGTTCATATAAGAACGATTTTTTGAAGTTGTGAATGTTGAAAATACAAATGCATTAAATTTGGAAAAGGAGATTTGTAATTTATTAAATAAATACAATCTCTTTGTTGAAAATTTAAGAGGACAATGGTATGATGGTTCTTGCAAAATGTGTGGTGAATGGAATGGACTACAAGCTTAATTTCTTAAAGATCGTACACATGCTCACTATGTCAATTTTTTTTCCTCATAGACTACAACTTGCTTTATTTGCAGTTTCTAAATAAGTGCATGATGTGTGGCGTTTCTTTTCAACATTAAGCTCAACTGTCAATTTTGTTGACGCTTTTGCTAAACGTCATTTTCAATTGAAATCAATTCGAGAAATATAAATTATTGATTTGATAACATTGGAGGAAAGTTGAGACTGGTACTGGAGCTAATCAAAATTCTTCTTTGCAATGAGCTGGAGCTACTCGTTGGAGCTCACATTTTAACTTTATTAGGAGATTGATTTATTTATTCGGTTCAACATGTACACCTCTTGAAGATCTTATTGATGAAGGTTTGAACAGTAATATCTGTGGAGAGGCTAAAGGTTTGTACTTACATGTAAATCATTTGAGTTTGTTTTTATCTTACTTTTTATACGTGGAGTTTTGGGGGTGTCAGATATGTTACGTCAAAGATTGCAAAAGGATAACATTAACATTTTGAGTGCTGTGAATTTGGTCTTACAACCATGTCCATTCTTCAATAGATTAGAGATGACAGATGGGAAAATAAAGTTTTGTGAAGATAATGATATCGATGTGCCTGACTTGAATGATCGTTATGTGCAAGGTTCAAAATGTTCTTGTCAACAGAAGGATAGTACAACGGTATATGATAACTATCACGTTCATATATGCAATGTTATAATAGATTTTCACTTGATGAAGTTGAACGAAAGATTTTCAGAGAATTAAATGGAAATTTTTATTCTTATTGATTCATTGAGCCCGGATAGATTCAAATAATTTTCTCTCTATATTATTCTTTAGTTGATAAGTTTTATCATCAAGGTTTTACTAAATAAGAAAGATATAATTTGCAGAGATAATTAGATCATTAAAAGTTTGATATACCTCGTCATGTACGATTTCAAAAGCTAGATTCTCTTCATTACTTGTGTCAAACAATGGCAACAATAGTCACACATCTATCCCTTAATTGAAAGATTAATTCGGTCGGTGTTGACTTTTTCGATTTCCACAACAACTACATAATGAGCTTTTTTGATGATGAAACTTATCAAGATCGTGCTTCGTAATGAAATGGAAAATGAGTTTCTAACCAATACTATGATTATATATATTGAGAAGGAGATTGCTCTAGCTATTGATACTGAGTCTATCATTGACAAATTTGATATTTTTAAAAATTGCAAGTTGCAACTGAAGTAGAATTCTGTTATATTTATGTTTTATATTTTGAATATTTTTTGTTTTATCCTTGAATCTAATATTATATGCTATATGTTTTATCTTTATGTTTATATTTATATAGCGTATGAAATTTTCTCACCATGGAAAAAATTCTTGGCTACACCCCTGTTCTAGGTGTTAATATAATAATGTAGTGTACTATTTAGTTAGTGGGATGAGATGATGAATCATATATGATATATGGCTGATAATTCAACATATTTAAATACCATATACTCTAATCTTTTAGAACTCTAGAGCCAAATATCCATAAATCCAAAATAAAATGAATTTGACTTTTGACCATGGTCATGCGGATATCACATGATCCTTCGTTGTTATAAATCACATGGCAACACGAGATTTTGCTGAAGTTGAGTAGGTTAGAAACATCCCTTATCACCCCAAATTCACAAAAAACAAATGCCACTTTTATTTACTACAACATTATATGCTTCATACACTCTTCCATGTTACATTGCCAAATCCCTTAGTTTCAAGTTGAGAATAATGGGATTGTATTTCTTTAGGTTGGTATGCGTTTTAACAGTTTTACCATTTGTATTATCCTTTTTAAACGTAAATTCCCAAATTCAAGGATGTTCCATTGTGGGATTAGACTTGCAACATTGCTTGAATCCTTACAGTACTAATCCTGCATTCTCTTTTGATTCATGCTGCACCACCCTTAATCTAGCAATACAAGCTGGTTATCACTGCTTGTGTTCTTTGTTAAGCCCTTCTGGTTATCCTTTTATGAGCACCAGGCTGTCACTCTCGTTCTCCGGTTGCTACGTGTCGATTCCTCCTTTGACTCATTGCAACGGTATGATCACATTTTCAATCTTTTTCCTTCCTGGCAGATGAAATAGTCCTCCGATTACAGATCGAGTAACATTGGATTGGATGTGTTAGTGTGCTCTCCTAAAAAGTCATTTTCTTGCATGTGAATCAATTTCGAGAAAAGCTTTGCATTTTCTTTGTGGCTATTTTGTTAAGAGTGCAAGCCATTCAACTGAAAACTACTTGTGCATTTTTTAATGCCTGCGTTATCTCTAAAACGAAACGAAGTTTACCTATTATTTTGCTCGAGATGGGCCTGCAATTAAGTTTACCCTTCTTGAAATCTGACTTTGATCACGTTGTTTCAGTTTTTGAGCCAACCCCTGTGCAAGCCCCTCCAGCTGCCGCTGCAGTACCAGTGTCGCTAAACCAGCCACCACCAAGTCCAGCGCTGCCGTCACCAGATTTCCCGAAGGATGAATTTGTGCCTTTGCCTCCTAAAGTAAATGAATTCCCTCTAATCAATTCAAAACGCAACGATTCTTCCACGGTAGAGACTGAGCCGGTTGCAAACGGCAGTCCTTTTCCCAAGCTGGGAATCCCAGAGTTGCCTGATCATTCATCATCTCACATTGCTACCACCAAAATGTCTTGGTCTTCAAGAATCTATTTTGTAGCTGCAGTTTGTGCATGTATGGCATGAGTAGGGCCGTTATCTCACATAGTGGATCCCAGAATTCTGCTGTGCACCTAGCTTGAAGTTGTCCCGAAGATTTATTAGCCCATAGATATTGTTATTGTGGAGTATTGAACAAAATTGTTTGACTGCAATCAAGATCTTTTAAAACCATACGACACAAAAGGCTATGTGTTGATTGCTAATCTACTGTGAACATAAGTCTAAAAAGTCTTTGGGAATGATACCAATTAGATACATCATTATTTTGAAGTAAGTCAACTCAAAACGTATATTTACTCTTTCAATGCAAGTAATGGCAAGAAAAGGTGGCCATGGCTATCAGAGGCAAAAGGCGCACAAAAGTGTAGGGATACAGTAGAACTTATAAGTAAGGCTTCAAGGTAAGGAGTGTGTTTTATCGAATAAAGTCTCACTAAAAACATAATCTTCTAAAATTTAAATATTTGAAGTAAAATTCGTTACATATAATCTGATATATACTTCAAAACTACTAGACAATAATAACATAAGTATTCTTTAGTTTATAAGTATAAATAAATGGTTACTATATAAACCTCCTTCAGGGTCCAATAAGGTGCATTCTATGGGTTCCTTGAGACTTTAAAGCACGCCGATCCATGGTGAGCGCTTCACTTAAATGCTGCAACTAAGGGGCAAAGTGCTAGACATGGGTGTCAAGGTCCTTTGAGTCTAGGCACATGCCCCGTGAGTTATCAATAACTATGAATATGCATTTATTTACATTAGAACTTTAATTTCCGCTGCTAAAACAGTTTCGTGCAAATGCTTTTAAAAAGAGTAGAATAAATTGAATAATAGACAGCTGCATCCTGAATCCGCTTGATAAATATCACCACAGTATAAAGTGGGATAAAAAAAAAATGAACACAAAAGGCATCTGTCCAGAAGATTTCTGATGTCATATGTCCCCAATTTCACAAGCAAATCTGAAATCTGTCCTTTACTTTTGTAATTTTGTTTGAACTAGGTAACTATTTTCTTTAATTTTCAAATAAAAAGGGCACGTTTGCAGACAGTGTGGCATCAGATTCTCATTTCTTCATTTAAGTAAAAAGGAAATGATTGTTTTGATCATATGTAGTATCTACAGGTGGTGGAGCAAGAAATATGAAAAAGAAAAGGGGCCACAGCTAATGTTTTTTCCCCCTTAAAATCACATATAGTAACCGAATTCCATCTCTATTTTTAGTGTAACACAGGAAAAAAATATGTTCAGAAAAAAATTAAAAGGAAAAGGGCAAAAACCAATACCGATCCCATCTCCCTTCCCCACCTGTTTCTCCTAATCAAGAATCTTAATCTCACACCATTTGGCCCGCTTCAACACTGTAATCACTTGATGATAGTTTGTCAAAAATTTAACACACATCATGAAATACAAGACGACCTACAAACTTGAGACAAGGTTTAAGGTACCCTGATTATGGAGAACTACAGGTTCTTTAATGTAACCAAGAGATGCCTAGGGTAAATATGTCGTTCTTCAAATATTAATACTAACATGATTACTGTTTATGGAATATCACAAAAGCAAACACATGCATGCAGGGAAAGGGCTATCTGGAAGCGCAATGGAAGTCATACCTCCTCGAAGAACAGCGCAGTTCAGAAATATTTCAATAGCTCAAAATCTTAAAAATTTCATTTTACCATCAGAATCTCACTTAAATTACGTTTGCATCTCATTTCCACACTCTTACCTACTTTCTATTTATAATTTAATGTTTTCACCAAAAATAATTTCTAATATTATCAATAACCAAACAGATTATTACAGAGACTGGGCATATCCGATAAAAATTATCAGCTCGGATAACAAAATGTATATTACACTCTCCAATTCAATGTTTGAATTTATACCCACCAAATATTTTACAAAAATATTGGAATATAAGCTAGCATACCTTAAATTTCATATGGAATTCTATTAGAAACTTTAATTTGTTTTAATTTTAGCTTTCTCAATTTTTAATATTTTTTTGGTATATAGAATAAGATTTTTATGCTGTAACTTGCGTCATCATGGTTCATCGAAATCATCCCTCGTTCTCTCTCTCTCTAGCCATGTTCATCACGTAAAAGCCTCTTGTGAGTGATCAATAGATATCATTATTATGAAAAAATTTAGAGCAAAGTAAAAATTGGCATTGAAACAATATCAAAACATAAATCAGAGCAGCCAAGATGAAGCATTCCCAAGAATCAATGCCATGTCAGAATCACCAAAACTAAGCTTCATCACAAAATGATGGACAATAATTTTCTCATGTGGGAAAGAAAGGTTGTGACGTGAGAAAGAACTCACATACCATTTCTTGCTTCATCAAATCATATTATGTTCAATTCTCTTGTTCTCAACCAAATAGGCTGCTCTTGAGAGTTGAGAGAAGGTCCTATTTCACAATCCGTCTCTTCGATTCATCCATTTAGCATGTATTGAATCATCATTGTTAATGCTACTCACTGGAACTGGCCGATAGATTCGGTACCTTAATTATTTAATGTCAGAGAGGATTGGTTTTGCTGCCTGGCACTTAACATTAATTTTTCAATCCGATGTTTCTCTCTATGCATACCCCCCTTCTCAAGTTTTTCAACCAACTTCTTATAAGTACAGTCCATGGGGACAAATCCCTTAATCACTAATTCCTCAAAAAAGGAACAAGCATAATCAAGTTTCTCGCTACGACATAGCTGACTGACCAAAAGAGTATAAGTTCCGAGATCGATGCTAACATCATTCCTAAACATGTGGCTCAATAAAAAAGCAAGCACCTTCATTCTTTTCAGTTTGCAGCACATTTTTAGTAATGGAGCATAAGTATTAAGATCAGGCTTAATATGATTTTCTTCCATTTTCTGAAGTAAAGTCAGAGCCTTCTCTTCTTTCAAGTATTTCGCAGCATTAGTAATTACTATGTTGTATGAATACGCATCTGGAACAACTCCCTGTTTAGACATATTCTCGAACACATCGTCAGAATCTTTTAACCTCCCTGTGGCGCTTAGAGCATTAATAAAGACGCCATAAAAAGCAGCATCGGGAGAACAATTGTTCTGCTTCATCTTTTCATAAATCTCGAAAGCTTTATTTGTTTCCTTTGCCTTTGCCAAAGCTTTTATTATAATCGTGTAAGTCACAACACCAGGAGATAATCCATCTTTCCGCATTTGTTCCAAAGTAGCATCGACATTACGAAAATCTTTTTCAATACAGTAGGTTGCAATGAAGTGCGTGTATGTAATCAAATCAGGAGTAAATCCATAGGCTTTCATCTCATTCATGGTATTTTTAGCTTTGGCTATCTGTCCAGATTTGCACCAACCATGAATTAACACATTGTAAGTCTGTAAATTTGGAGGAATGAGTTCCCTAAAATCCAAAAGCAAGCCCTCCGCATGCTCAACACTTCCTTCTTTCACCAACGCATCCATCAATAAATTCATGGACATTACATCTCGTTTGACTCCAAATAATTTCATTTTCCCGAATGCTTCTACAGCATCCTCATACTTACCAGCTTTAGCCAGACGTCTCATGACTTTAGACATAGTATCCAATGTAACATATGCTCCCAAACTTTTCATTTCTTCCACCAATTCCCACATAAGGTCAAATTTCTTCATTTTCCCCAAATTGTCTACCATCAAGTTATACAGTTCAGGCGAATGAGCAATTCCATTTTGTAAAGCAGACCACTTAAAAAATCCCAGAGCTGCTATCCACTCATAGCTAAATCTCTTCAATGTGTGCTTGATCAAGCACTGGGATAAATCAACATCGCAGTCATTTAACGCTTTCACAACCATATCGGGGGATTTAAACTGATTCTTTAGAAGCTTACTTATTTTGTCAAAATCACTTTCAAAAAAACCATTTTCGACGCTTTTCACATCAACTTTGTGCTTGTCAATCTTGTGATTCTCTATCCAATACGATATTGAAGGAGGCACAAAGTCATCATCCTCTTGATTTCTAGTAGCTGTGACATTACCAGGAACTGTAACCCAATGAGGAAGCTCAGGTGTTTCATTAGTGTCACATTTATCTTTAGCCTTAAGTGGCTCGAGCACAAAGTTAATACCTATATCAACATTACTATAATATCTTCCACAACATTTGAAATACATCCGAGTCCCGAGTTGCCAAAAAGAATAGAAATGCTTCAACTTCGATTGCATTATCAGCAATCCTGATATCAAATAAACACGATAAAATAATTAAAAAGCGTAAAAAAGGATCTTAGGCGTCTAAAAAGCAAGGAAGACAACATTTTTAACAATCCCGGTGAGGAAAAGACAAAGAACTTAGAAATCACAATATTTCCAAAGGAAGTAAAAATGTAAAATGAACCTTAGAAGGAAACTGAAGAATTCAAGAAAATATTATCTTTTCCTTTCTATGAAAAAGAAAAAGAAAAGAAAGAACAAATGGGCAAGCCTGAAATCAGTCAATTATCATTTTATCATAAGTTTCATGGAATCTGTGCAGCTAAGATGATGGAAAAATAACATAAGAGTGAAAAAGGTGGAAATTAGCGGACTTTCACAGAATCAAGCTTATTCAAACAAAACTGTCGAGGCTTGATTAAACAATTCGTCGAAACTTGAAGCGGAGAAGACTTGCACGCATAAATTCATGTAAAATTTACCTGAAAGAAGAAGCAGTGTTTGGATTTGGGGAAATCTTAATTTACAATTTGAGGGAATAAGAACGCCGTTAGCCAAGCGCGCTTGCCCTCGGGGGCTATATAGTGTTGTTACGCGGCCTTTATGTTCGGACCAGATATCAGCAATCCATGATTTTTCAGACTATTTTATCAAAATCTGTAATATATAATTTTATATTTGAAAAATGATATGGATGTAAACGAACCAAACCGTCTGTGAGCTATTCGAAATTCGATTCGATAAAAGCTCGTTTGAGCTCGTTTAATGAAGCTCGTTAAGTTAAACAAACCAAACTCAAGTTTTACAGTATTCGGCTCGTTAGCTCGTGAACATGTTCGTTGGTAAGTTCATGAGTAAACTTTTAGATGAAAAAATAATAATTTTGATATTTGATTTATTGATTTTGCATATTATTTATGAAATATATAGAAAAATCTATTAAATTTTACAAATTTTAATAAGAATAATATATATTTTTTTAAATGTGTAATTTATTTTTTAATTAATTTAATGAAAATTTAAATGTATAATTCATTTTTATTAAGCTTGTTTAGACTCGATAAAGGCTTGAATAAGCTCGTGAGCCATGCATATATTCGTTAAATAAAGCTCGAGCTCGGCTCGATTATAAACGAACCAAGCTCCAACATTAAAGAGCTCGGCTCGGCTCGGCTCGGCTCGGCTCGGCTCGATTACATCCCTAGTTATACCGTCAAAATTGAGTCTTCACCTGTATTTTTCATTTTTTGACAAATTTTAAATTCAAAAAAATAAAATAAAATTGCATAATAACATAAATATACCAAAATTACCGAAATAAAAATATAGAGGGTCCAAAATTACAATTTTCCTAAAACTTCTCACACTCGTTCACTTTTTTTTTGCAGTATTGTTTATCAAATAACTTCGCGGATGCCATATCAGTGAGTAGTAGATGACCTCTACTGGTGTTAATAGTAAAAAACTGATCTCGATCTTCAAAGATCATCAGTTAATGGCTATGTAATACGGCTGAAACGTCTACTATTCGTTTTTCTTTAAAATATACTAGATAATTTTTTTTCCAAAACCCTAAGGCTTCGGCCGAATTTATACTTACATATATAAATATATAAATATAATTTGCACCATTTAAAATAACTCAACCAATTAGTTCACTCAAAAATCCAAAAGTGTATTGAAAACATAAAATCATCAAATCAAATCCTAAAGCTAGCATTTTTCAAAAACAACATAAATATCTTAAATCCTCTCAAAACCAATCAAAAGCATAAAATTCATAAAATTTTTAAAGTACTGTAAAATCAACATAACACGGAAAAACTAGCATCGTCCTCGGGTGATGTGCACCATCAGTCCAGCAAGTTCAACCATCAAGTCCTCCTATATCATCATAAACATCTTTACTTGCATCATTCACACCAAGCGATTCTAATTGTAACGTACCGTACTTTTAAACATATTTAAAATTCGCGGAAAATAAAAATTTTATTAAATAAGTAATTCTCCTTCAAAATGCCATAAAAATAAAATGTTTGAACAAATATTTGAAATGTAACGAACTTGCAACGAGTACTTGTTTAAAACAACATAAAGTAATTTCATTAAAAATCAGAGTAAATAATTTTATCATTCATAAAACTCTTGAAACTAAAGCGGTCCTCGGGTTAGGCCTCCGCACAGTCCGAGCCAACTCACTGATCCCCGCCTCTCGTCTCCTCATACTCGTCATCACCTATATCGATCAAGTCTAGTGAGTCTAAAGACTCAACATGTATAAATTGAGAATAACAAGTAATACATAATAAATCTGCATGCATTTTAAATTAGCCCAATACATATTTAAACTCTGAGCATACTTACATAAATATAGATGTGTCATCAATTCATAAACTTTTCATAATCGTACTTGCAACATACATACTTAAACATACATAATCATCGTCATTTTGCGTAGAAATATTGTAGATCCCAATAATCAGTATACCTAAAACCCATGCATTTATTTAAATTGCTAAATTATTTACCTAATTTTAAAATGATTTTAGCAATGCACGATTAATGATTTGCATTATTTTAAATTATTATAGTTTAGTTGATAAACGTTAAAATGTTTTCTTGAGTTTCATGTTTCAGGAGATTATTCGATGCGGGATCAAGGAAAAGAGACCTGCGACGATTTGAGCGATTTGTAAAATGTGGTATTTTATTTCAAGTCAAGAAAGTATCATTTTAAATGATTTATTAACTTTTTAGTATTTTTAAAGCCTAATTTAATTTATTAGGTGATTTAAAGATTTTTAAACTTTTAAAGTTTAACACATGTGCATTTTATTTCAAATTTATGGATGCTAGTAATTTAGTGGAGAATTTGTATTTTAATTATCATGTAATTGCTTATTATTTATTTAATTAAGCTAATTAGCCCCTAATTACCCTTAATTTATTTTAAAACACACGCACACACACATTCACGACACACACACACACACACACATTTCATTGTGTTTGTAAGACCGAGTGCTTACCGCTTTACCAAAAGCTATAGCTAGTAGTAATAGTGCAACTCAAATCTTTTAAACCGCACAGCAGCTCAAGCACCACGGTTCGATCGCTCTACCAAGCAGGGACAGTTATTGCACCCAACAATCTCCCTACCAATAATTGCACTCCTTGCAATCAATGGGAATCGAACCCGTGACCTTGGCTCTAATACCAATTATAGGACCGAGTGCTTACCGCTTTACCAAAAGCTATAGCTAGTAGTAATAGTGCAACTCAAATCTTTTAAACCGCACAGCAGCTCAAGCACCACGATTCGATCACTCTACCAAGCAGGGATAATTATTGCACCCAACAGTGTTTCATTTCATTTTTGAAAGATAGCTAGGGTTCTTGTTACTCTCTCCAGCAGCCACTCTCACCTTCAAAAAAATTTCAGCAATCACACGTTGTTTTTAGAAGAAAAATCGTGCTACAATACGTCCCGGATCAACCCTCGCATCTCCACTTCGGTATCGTCGTTTCGTGAGTATATTCATCAAAGACATGTATATTCTTTTATTTTTACATCGATCTTGTTGTAGTAAGTATTTTGATATATATATTGTATGAAAAATCTGTCAATGTTATGCAAAGATTTGAGCAAAAATATTTGAAACGATTTTGGATCAAAATTTTAGATCTCAAAACCGAGTCTGCTGTCATTTCGAATACTGTGAAATTTCGGTTAACTTTCTGGATTATCTTTCAACATATAAAACGTAGTAATTTTTGATATCTTGGATTTGATAGAAAATTAGTAATTGTCTGATAAGAAACGAGGGAGATATGATTTTTATCGTAAAATAGCACAAGCTGTGAATTTTCTGTATCACAAAACCCGTCACCACCTGTTATTTTGACTTCTGCGACCTATAGGTTGGTTTTCTAAAAATGTTTTCAACATATGATTTGTAATACTCTGTCTAATCTTCAATTTTATAGCAAATTCGTAATTTTCTGATAAGAAACGAGTGATATATGATTTTTATCGTAAAATCACACAAGTTGTAAAATTTCTGTGTCACAAAACCCGTTAGCCTCTTTTATTTTGAATTCTGCAACTTATAGGTTGGTTTTCTTGAAATGTTTTCAACATATGATTTGTATTACAATGTGTTATCTTTGATTCGATAGCAAATTCGTAATTTTCTGATAAGAAATGAGAGAGATATGATTTTATCGTAAAACCGCTCAAGCTGTGAAAATTTGGGCATGTTCTTCACGTTTTCTCAAGTTTTGGTTGCAGGCTTCGTTGGGATCTCCTGAATTTTTGCTTTTGTGGTTAGGTCAGCATGTCCAGAGAGTTCCAACGAAGCCCTCGGTGTTTTTAAGTGAGTTCGACGTGCAAAAAAAATGTTTTATTTTTTAGGTATGCTAAATGTCTTTTGACCAAATATGAACAGGTTTGGAAGCCGGAGAACGTGGCCAAGGATCTCTCCACCCCGGTAAAGTATGATCGGGTTTTGATCAGGATTGAAAGGCGGTAAAGTATGACCAGGGACCAATCCACTCGGTAAAGTATAACCGGGGATCTTATGTATGTGGTAGTGGACATCCCTACCAGCCCAGTACTTTGGTTTAGTCTGATCAGGCGCATTACATATGGGTCACTTTCTTTGAAACATATCTCTACGCAAAATGATGATGATATGCATGTTTAAGTATGTATGATGCAAGTACGTTTATGAAAATATTTATGAATAGATGGCATGTCGATGTTTATGTAAGTATGTTCAAAGTTAAGATATGTATGTGCTACTTTAAAATGCACGTGGTTTTATTATACGTTACTTGATATTCTCAGTTTATACATGTTGAGTCTTTAGGTTCACTAGACTTGATCGATGCAGGTGAGGACGGGTTTGAGGAGACGAGAGGAGGGGTTCGGTGAGCTGGCTCAGACTGTGCGGTGGACTAACCCGAGGATCGCTTAGTTTTCAAGGATTTTTATGCATGTTATTTCATTTACTCTGATTTTTAAGAAAATTATTTCATTTGCTTAAAGCAAGTACTTTTGCAAGCTCGTTACATTTAAAATATTTTGTCAAACATTTTATTTGTATTGCAATTTGAAAGATGATTACTTATTTAAGAAAATTTTTATTTTTCCGTAAATTTTAAGTATATTTAAAAGCACGGTACGTTACAGTTGATATCAGAGCGGTGTTCTTGTAAAGGGTTATTCTTACTGCCGGTTGCGAGAAGCTCACGAAGTCACGCATCATGTCTATAAGTTTTAAAGTTTTAAAATTCTTTCATGTAGTAAGCATCAAAGTCATGATTTCAGCATGTGCATGTTTAAACTCGAATTACGTGCATCTTATGATATTGATATTATGTTCATGCATGTTGGTTTACGTGTTGGGTAAATTTTGGAATAGTTTGCCTCCTAGACGTATGATTGTACGAGGAGCAGGTGAAGAGAACAGAGAGGCTCAGGATGAGGATAGGGCCACTCTTCCTCGCCCACCGCCAGATATGCAGGCACAGATGCTT
Source organism: Primulina tabacum (assembly GCF_025594145.1). Lineage (NCBI taxonomy): Eukaryota > Viridiplantae > Streptophyta > Magnoliopsida > Lamiales > Gesneriaceae > Primulina > Primulina tabacum. The sequence continues at coordinate 5,943,357 of NC_134556.1, read as the reverse complement.
GCAGGTACGACTCAGTTCTTCGCACAGTTTGTGGGGAACAATGATGGAGTAGATATAGGGGCGAGGCCCAGGCCAGAGGCAGTATGTGAGAGGTTCAGGAGGATGGACCCAAAAGAGTTCTCGGGGACTACTGACCCGATGATAGCTGAGGGATGTATTAAGTCCATCGAAGTGATTTTTCGCTTTCATGGAGCTGCAGGATGCAGACAAAGTTAGATGTGCCACCTTTCTGCTGACAAGGGATGCTATATTGTGGTGGGAGAGCGCGTCTGTGTTAGTGAACTTGCAGACTCTGTCGTGGGATGGTTTTAAGGAAGTCTTCTACTCCAAATACTTCTTTGCGGAAGTACGCTCCAGAATGACTAGGAATTTATGACTTTGCGATAGAGAGACAGCAGTGTAGCCGAGTTTGTGAGGAAATTTGAGAGGGGGTGTCACTTCGTGCCCCTAATTGCTAATGATGCCCGGGGAAGATGGGTTTAAGATATGTATGTGCTACTTTAAAATGCAAGTGGTTTTATTATACGTTACTTGCTATTCCCTATTTATACATGTTGAGTATTTAGACTCATTAGACTTCATCGATGCAGGTGAGGACGGGTTTGAGGAGAAGAGAGGCGGGTATAAGTGTGCTGGCTCGGACTGTGCGGTGGACTAACCCGAGGACCGCTTAGTTTTCAAGGATTTTTATGCATGTTATTTCATTTACTCTGATTTTTAAGGAAATTATTTCATGTTGCTTAAAGCAAGTACTTTTGCAAGCTCGTTACATTCCAAATATTTTGTCAAACATTTTATTTTTATTGCATTTTGAAAGATGATTACTTATTTAAGAAAATTTTTATTTTTACGTAAATTTTAAGTATGTTTAAAAGTACGGTACGTTACAGATATGTTTCAAAGCAAGTGACCCATAACATAATGCGCCTGATCAGACTAAACCACAGTACTGGGCTTGCAGGGATGTCCACTGCCACATACATAAGATCCTCGGTCATGCTTTACATGGTAGATTGTTCTCTGATCATGCTTTACCACTTCCCAATCCTGATCATAACTCGGTCATGATTTACCAGGGTGGAGAGGACCCCAGACACGTTCCCCGGCTTCCAAACCCGTTCATAATTGGTCACAAGACAAATCACATACCTCAAAAACATAAACATTTTCTTTTTACACGTCGAACATACTTACATAGCGCTGAGGTCTTCGTTGGATCTTGCTTGGCTACTGCTGCACATACATATTAATACATTATTCCAACAACTAAAAATTCCATAACTTAACCGTATTAATCAAAACTCACCACCAAAGTAATTAAATAACTTATGACTTTCTAGACCACTCGGGACTTGACCACTTTTAATCAACATACAAAACCATGACCTCGAACTCCGAAACAATCTTGACATGAAGTTGAACATTTCCCAAGCAATGGAAGACACATACATCGCTTAAACCATAGTTCAACGTTCCCTATTCAAACTTCGTAACGTCTAATCTAACCCTCACTAAGCTTGGACATAACGACGTATTAATACCCAAATGAAGCAATAGCACCTAAACTTGAAGCTCGAAGACCCCTGAACCAACGCCTAGGCGCTGAGGTGTAGCGCTGCAGTGCTTGGTCAAGCGCCTAGGCGATACCAACAAGTGCCGCGGAGCTACCAGCGCTGCAACACTCCAAATGAAGCTCTGAGGTGCTAACACTGCGCGAACCAAACCCCAAAAATGTCATCTTTTACCCATTTGCTTCTATATGACTTCTAATGTAACCGAACCCATACCGACTCGAAACAAAACACCGATTAGCGTTTGACCACAACACATGACATACCTAAATGCAGCAATGATCACCCGACGATTCCCAACAAATCCTGCAACCAAAAAAATTGAAGAAACATGAAGAACATATTTTATAACATCACAGTTTGAATAGTCACACGAGAATGATCATAATTCACTTGTTTCTTGTCTGAAAATTATGAATTTACTGTAAAATTGAAGGTGTCAAAAAGTAACACATTTTACATGTTGAAGGTTTTTCCAGAAAACCGACCAAAAATTCACAAGGGTTCGAAATGACAGTAGATTCGGTTTTTGAGATCTAAAAACTTGTTCAAAATCGTTTCAACCATTTTTGCTCAAACTTTACATTGCATAACTAGATTTTTACACACAATAAGCATCAAAATACTTACTACGGCAAGATCGATGAGGAAAATTAAAGAATATACATGTCTTTGCGTTAGAACACACGAAGATAACGAATACCGACGCAGTGGATTACAGGAGATGACCGGGAGACGCTTGCTACACGATTCTTGCTCAAAAAACCAACGTGAATCTACTGAAAAAATCGAGGGAAAGGGGTGGCTGCTAGAAGAAACTTAGAACCCTACTTTTCTACCTCCAAAAAAATGAAAACAAAATGTGTATGTGTAAGTGTGTGCAGCCGAGAGTGTGTGAGTAATGTGTGTGTGTAGGGAATTAATTAGGGGTTGCTTAGGTAAATAGTTAGAAATAAAACATTACTAATCTAATTATTTAATCCCACTCAAAGATTTAATAAAAATAATTAAGTACAAATTTTCAAGATTAAAATCTCCCAATAATCAAATTAGTATTTGAAAAGTTTGAAATCTTAAAAATCGCCTAATAAATTAAATTAAATTTTAAAATGATCAAAATTTCGTAAATAAATTAAAATACCAATTTTTCTGACTTGACATAAAATACCATATTAATCGAAAAATCGCCTAAATCGTCACCGTTCTCTTTTCCCGATCCGTATCGAATATTCGTTTGAAACATAAAACTCAAGAAAACATTTTAACGTGCATCAAATAAACATGCAATAATTTAAATAAATGCAAATCATAAATCATGCATCGTTAAAAATCATTTTAAAAATAAATAAGTAATTTAACAATTTAATAAATGCATGAGTTTACGTGTACTGATTTAGGGCTCTACAATTCCTCCCCCACATAAATAAATTTTTTCCTCGAATTTAAATCATACCAAACAACTCCGTAGCGGCTTCTCGTATCTACTTCAGCCTCCCAAGTGGCCTCCTCCACTGATTGATTCAACCACTGGACTTTGACCAACTTGGTCGCTTTGTTCCGAAGTCTCTGCTCCTATCTGTCTAGAATTCGGAGAGGTCTTTCTACATATGACAGATCTGGAGCAAGCTCCAACGGCTCATAACTCAAAACATGCGAAGGATTTGTCATATACTTCCTCAGCATCGAAACATGGAACACATTGTGTACTCCGGCCAGATTCGGCGGTAGAGCTACACGATAAGCAAGTGTCCCAACTCTGTCAAGAATTTTGAATGGCCCAATGAATTTCGGACTCAGCTTGCCTCTCTTCCCAAACCTCATAACCTCATTTATATGTGCTATATTCACGAATACGTGATCTCCTACGGAAAATTCGAGATCCCTTCTTCTCTTGTCAATATATAACTCTTTTGGCGACCCTGGGCGGTTTTCATCATGTCTCAGATCTTGACCACCACATCTGCAGTCTGCTGAACAATCTCTGGGCCAAGTTCTGATCTCTCATCGACTTCATCTCAATGAATCAGTGATCTGCACTTTCTTCCATACAGTACTTCGTAGAGATCCATACATATAGATGATTGGAAACTGTTGTTGTAGGTGAACTCCACTAGAGGTATCTTCGATTCCCAATTCCCATGGAAATCGATCACACATGCTCGCAATAAATCTTCCAAAATCTGAATCACTCGCTTAGACTGGCCATCTGTTTGAGAGTGGAATGCCGTACGAAATAGCAACTTCGTCCCCATAGCTGAATGTAAACTCTTCCAAAAGAATGATGTGAATCTCGGATCCCTGTCAGACACAATAGAAACGGGGATCCCGTGTAATCGGATTATCTCCCGGATATAGAGCTCTGCATACTGAGTCATGGAGAAAGTTGTCTTCACCGGTAAGAAGTATGCCGATTTAGTAAGTCGATCCACTATAACCCAAATGGCATTAGATCCTCTGACTGACCTCGGCAATCCAACAAAAAAATCCATGGTGACATTCTTCCATTTCCACTCGGGAATAAGGAGTGGCTTAAGCATCTCTGCTAGCCTCTGATGCTCTTCTTTCACTTACTGACAAGTGATACATTCAGATACAAATCGGCGAATGTCCCGCTTCATCCATGGCCATCGGTACCCCCTGGATGGATAGAGTACGGAGATGTATGTGCCTCTGTCAAAATATCCTCTCTGATGGAATCAACACTAGGCACCCACATCTTTCCTCTGTACCTGATAATACCATCGGACACTGCATAGAGTACACTGCCCTTGGCTTCCTCCTTCAGTCTCCATTTCTGTAAATGTTCATCCAAAGGCTGACCTCTACGGATTCGGTTTAGCAAAGAAGACTGGACTGTCAGATTAGACAACTTGGGAGCTATGCAATTAGGGTAAACTTCTATGCCAAACTAAATCTCTGGCTGAAGAGATCTCTGCGCTAACAGCTGTGTTACGACTGCTACTTTCCTACTCAAAGCATCTACCACACATTAGCTTTGCCCGGATGGTAGCTAATTTCATAATCGTAGTCTTTTACTAAATCCAAACACTATCTTTGTCTCATGTTCAGCTCTTTCTGCGTGAAGAATTACTTGATACTCTTGTGATCAGTGAATATCTATCATTTCTTGCCGTACAAATAGTATCTCCATATCTTCAATGCAAAGACAACGGCAGCTAACTCGAGGTCATGAGTCGCGTAGTTCTTCTCATTGGCATATGCTATAACCCGAACATGCTACATCAATACTGCACCTAAACCGAGCTTAGAAGCATCTGTGTATAACACAAAATTTCCTTGCTTTGATGGTATGGCTAAAACTGGCGCTGTGATAAGAGCTTGATTCGAAGTATCGAAGCTCTTCTGACATTCTTCACTCCATACAAAATTAGCATTCTTCTTAGTCAATGAAGTGAGTGGCACTGCAATCGAGGAAAACTCCTGAATAAATTTCATGTAGTGGCCTGCCAAACCTAGGAAACTACGGATCTCTGACGCATTCTTCGGCTCAACCCATTCTTTTACTGTGGCCACTTTACCTGGATCCACCTCAATGCCACTGCTATATATAATATGTCCCAAAAATGCTACTTTCTCCTACCAGAATTCACACTTATTGAATTTTGCAAACAACTTGCGACTCTATAAGACTTGCAAAAATGTACCCAAATGCTGAGTGTGGTTCTCATGGTTCTTCGAGTATATGAGAATGTTGTCAATGAATACTATGAAAAACTTATCTAGGAAGGGCTTAGATACTCGATTCATTAGGTCTATAATAATCACTAGAGCATTCATCAGTCCAAATGACATCACTAAGAGCTTGTAGTGTCCATATCTAGTTCTGAAGGCTGTCTTGTGAACATCTGCATACTTTACCTTCAGTTGATGATACCCAGAACGTAGATCTATTTTAGATAACAATGTAGCTCCTTGCAACTGATCGAATAATTCCTCGATCCTTGGTAATGGGTATTTGTTCTTGATCGTTACCTTGTTCAATTCTCGTTAATCGATACACAACCTCATGATTCCATCTTTCTTCTTTACGAAGAGCACTGGTGCACCCATGGCGAGAAACTAGGGCGGATGAATTCTTTGTTTAGGAGCTCCTGAATTTGCTGTTTGAGCTTTAACATCTCTGCTGGAGCCAAACGGTACGGTTCCTTAGAGATTGGCACAGTTCCTGACAAGGTGAATGGCGAACTGCACCTCTCTCTCTCTGGTGGAAAGCGTGTGACGTCGTCTGGGAAAACATAAGGAAAATCTCTGACAACTGGTACATCAGATATCGATGGGGTAGGTGTGTCAGGTGTTGAAATAATACTGGCCAAGAATGTCTGACACCCCTTATTAATAAGTCTCTGTGCCTGCATTCAAAAGATCATGCGAGGGAAACTTCTCCACCTGTCTGGTTCAAAAAGAAATTGCTCCATGCTCAACGGTCTTACCAACACTGACCTTTTTTGAATGTCAATTAGAATCTATTCTTCATCAGCCAGTTCATCCCTAAGATAACATCAAACTCTATCATTGGAAATACAATCAGATCGGCGTAAACCAGGTGACCCTGTAGTTCAAGATCGATATCTCTGACCACGCTAGTAGCTGATAACTCCTCCTCTGATGGGATTGTCACGGAGTAGCTCACATCAAGTCCAATGGACTTGACGCCCAAATAATTAGCAAAAGTCTCTGATATAAAAGAGTGAGTGGCCCCAGAATCTAACAAGGCCTTTGTGGCTACTCTGTTTATGAAGATATTTGCTGGAGGACGTTAGCACAACACATAAACTTATACACCAAAATACTAATCTTAGCCTCATGCATAGTTGGAAAACTCTATCCAAGGTCTCTAAAATACGAAAACAACATACTAATATCCCCAAGTAAAATTCGAAACATGAATGACCAAAAATAAATACTGTGCAGAATTAAATAGGTTACTAGTCAGTTGAGTCGTGTCTGGGTTCGCCTCCTCGGCATGCATGACAAACATTCTCTCCTGGGTTGGTTGCCTCCACTGCGGGCAGTCCTTCAGCATGTGATCACTGGCTCCACACTTGAATCATTTGACCGAACCCCATAAACATTGCCCCATATGTTGTCGGTTGCATTTCGGGCACGGTGAGTACTCACCAAGATTTTGAGGAGCCTTCTTTTGCGGCATAGGACCTTTGCCTTTCGGCGGTCCTTGAAACGGCCTCTTTCCCTGCTGTCCCTGGAAAGACCTCTAAACTGGTGCTGCTGGGGCGCCTGATAGGGCCTCTTGCCATGCCTGTCATTCTCAATGTCTTTCTGGTCCTGCTCTGCCGCCAAGGCTCCTGTCACTGCAATAGCATAAGTTGTAGGACCAACCACTCGAACATCAGGGCACAAGATCCGCCGTAAACCATCAAGGAAGTGCCTCAACTCTTCCCTAGAATCATTCACAATTAAAGGCACGAAGTGACACCCCATCTCAAACTTCCTTACAAACTCTGGTACGCTGCTGTCTCCCTGTCGCAGAATCATGAACTCCGTAGTCAATCCGGAGCGAATCTCCTCGGTAAAGTACTTGGAGTAAAACACCTCCTTGAAACTCTCCCAAGTAAGGGTCTGCAAATTCACTTCCACAGATGCACTCTCCTACCACAATCTAGCGTCTCTTGTCAATAGAAAAGTGACACACCTGAATCTGTCTACATCATGCAGTTCCAAAAATTTGAATATCACCTCGATGGACTTAATCTATCCCTCAGCTATCATCGAGTCTGTAGTCCCCGAGAACTCTTTTGAGTCCATCCTCTTGGGTTTGCAAATTCACTGCCACAGACGCGCTCTCTCACCACAATCTAGCATCTCTTATTTTAAATTAAGTATGTTTATGATGCACGTTAAAATGTTTTATTGAGTTTCATATTTCAGGCGATTATTCGATGCGTGATCGAGGAATAGAGACCGGCGACGATTTTGACAATTTTAAAATGTGGTATTTTAGTTTAAGTCAAGAAAATGATATTTAAATGATTTATTTAGTTTTTAACATTTTAAAATCCGAATTTAATTATTAGATGATTTTATGATTTTAAAACTTTTAAAGTTTAACAATTGTGCAATTTAATTTTAAATTAAGAGATTTTATTTAAGTTAGAAGAGGTTTAATATTTTAGTTAACTTGTTAATTATTAATTAAGCAATTTTATACCCTTAATTAACTTAAAACTAACGCGCACACACACCTCACACATGAGACACACACACATATATTTCATTTGCTTTGTTTTAATTTTTTTTTGAGAGCAAAGCCTAGGGTTCTAAGAACCTTCAGCAACAGCCCCCTCCCTTCAAAGATTTCAGCAATTCTTGTCCCTTTTCTTCAAGAAAATCGTGCCACGTTCGTCCCAGATCAACCCTCGCATCCTTCCCGTTTCGGCATCGTTTCGGTAACTTTAAAAATCAAAAGGCATGTATAATCTTTTTTCCTTCTGCATCGATCTCATTATCTTATGTGTTGTGATGTTTATTGTGCATAAACAATCCATGTATGTTGTGAAAAGTTTGAGCAAAAACGTTTGAAATGATTTTAGGATCAAAATTTTTAGATCTGAAAACGTGTCTGCTGTCATTTCGATTTCTGTGAAAAATCGGTTGATTTTGTGGGAAGGTTTATAACATATAAAACTTAGTAACTTTGATTTGACAGTAAGTTCGCAATTTTTGGATAGAAAACAAGTGCGTTATCATCGTTTTCGTGGGACTGCTCAAACTGTGAATTTATGAAAAATGTGTTTTTGACGTGTTCCTGAAGTTTATTGTTGCAGGCTTTGTTGGAGACCGTTGGATGAACGCTGCTGCGTTTAGGTATATTAAGTATGATGTGGGTTTGATTTTTGGAGCTTCGTTTCATGTCGATAGGCACTTGGTTGCATTAGAAGTCGTAGGAAAAGCTTTGGTGTCAAAATGTCGTCTTCATGAGTTGTGTTGTATTGCATGTCATGCTTCGTTGTTTCGGGGCATTTTTGTGTGTTGAATCATTGTCATAATGTCCTAGGATGATTCTTGAAGTGTTGGTTTGAGTCGATTGGGTGTGGCATAGTGTTTGCATCAAATTTTGTTCTTTGGGGTCGAGTTTGCGCAGAGTTAAGGTCGCAGCGCTCACCATGGAGCGCCGCAGAGCCCGTTCTGCGCAAGTATAGCGCCGTGGGGCTGCCCTTGTGGTGCCGCAGTGCTAGGCTGGCGTTAGAGCCTAGCGCCTGTGCCGCAGCGGAGCGCCGCCTAGCGCGTAGGCGCTCGTCCATGACTTTTTAAACCACTATTTTTAGGTTCATGTATTCCATGTTTGGGAAATGTTCACACTTTATATAGAGATTTTTTGGGCTTCGATGTCATGATTTAGTACGATTTTTAAGCGAAGTCAAGTCACGAGTGATTTAGAACGTCATAAGTAAATTGTCATTTAGGGTAGTGAGCATGACTAATACATCTAAGTTATAGAAGTTAAGTGCTTGAAATCATGTTAGTATGTGCAGCGGTGGCCCCAAGCGAGATCCAACGAATCTCTCAATGCCATGTAAGTATGTTCGGCGTTCAAAGAAAAATGTTCATTTTTGAGGTATGCTAAATGTCTTGTGACCAATTGAATGGGTTTGGAAGTCGGTGAACGTGGCCGAGGACCTCTCCACCTCGGTAAAGCATGACCGGGTTTAGATCAGGATTGGGAAGCGGTAAAGCATGACCAGGGACCAATCCACCCGGTAAAGCATGACTGGGGATCTCATGTATGCAGTAGTGGATCTTCCCTATCAGCCCAGTACTGTGGTTTAGTCTGATCAGACGCATTTATGTATGGGTCACTCGCTTTGAAACATATCTCTACACAAAATGATGAAGCTTATGCATATTCCAGTATGTATGATGCAAGCATGTTTTTGAAAAGTTTTATGCTGATGGCACGTCTATGTTTATGTTATTACGTTCATGTTTATGTATGTACGTTCTACTTTAAAGATGCATGTGGTTTTATTACTTATTACTTGTTATCTCAAATTTATACATGTTGAGTCTTTAGACTAACTAGACTTGATCGATGCAGGTGAGGACGAGTATGAGGAGACGAGAGGTGGGGACCAATGAGCCGGCTTGGACTGAGCAGGAGGCTAAACCTGAGGACCGCTCATGTTTTAAGAATTTATGCATGTTGATTCAAATACTCTGATTTTCACGAGATTGCTTTACGTTGTTTAAACCAGTTCTTTTTACAAACTATATTTGTAATCGGTTTTATTTCAAATATTTTAGACGAATAGTTTATTTTAACGCAATTTGATTGATTACTATTTATTTAAGAAATTTTTATTTTTCCGTAAATTTTAAAATAGTTTAAAAGTACGGTAAGTTACAGCTTTTGTATAGTTGTCGGTTGAACGTCATTTTCCTTAACTGATGGCGTGTACTACTGAAAGATCAGCTAATAGGATGTAGCTGATAAGCTCACAACTGATTGTAGTAACTGATCAGTCAGTTGTCTGCATAGTTCAGTTTGCTAGTTTAGTTGTCTTTGAAAATCTGCGTACTAATCTTCAGTTATGGGCAACCGATAGTTTGCATATTTTAGATCAGTTTCTATCAGTCTTCTTGATCAGTTAGTTCAATCTATTAAACGCTCAGTTAATCAAACTTCCGAAATTCAGTTTCCAACAATTTTTCCCTTTTGGTGTTTGACAAAACTTAGAAAATATGAACTGATCAAATGAACTCATTGTAGATAAAATAACCTTTTATTGACAACTCTTTCACTGTACATATTCGTACAAAAAATGAAAGAATAAAAGAATCTTCTAACTGACTAAAATAATCTTCAAAATATTCCAAATATCTTCTATAGTTGCCTGGGTCTCTTTGTAGATTGCTCCTGCTGATCTTTTCCTTCTTCTTTCCCCTTTTTGTCAAACGCATCAACCTTTTTGGATAACATACAAACATCCGAGGAGAGGCTTGATACTGCATTCATTAGAATTTCTTGCAGCAAATCCATTCTTTTTGAGACAGTGTTTTCCAAAAAATCAAGGCGTCTTGAGAACAAGGCTTGAGTTTGGAAGTGTTCTCCAGCTGACGCTCTGTCATTTCTAAGTTTGTCCAATTGGAAAAATAGTGAAGTTGCCCTTTGTGATTTGTTGTAGTCTTCCCATAGTGTACTACTTTGCAGAGTCGAGTTTCATAGTATGAAGAAATTGGGTTGACTTGATATAAAAAATGGAAGTCATTACACTGACAAGGTTGGTCTGAATGGCCTGAATTTCGTCGATCATTTATTCAGTTGCTATTGCTATTTACCTTTTTGCGGACTATAGTTTCTATGTCAATAAATTTCTTCAAAACTGATTTCTTCTGTAGTTGCCTGGCAAACACTTCAGTCCTAAACCTGACTCATTCATCATAAGCCTTTAGCTTAGTCTCAGAAAACTCATTGACCTCTTTCCAGATTAGGTCAATATGAGTTTGAATTGTGTTTGTAGGTCTGGGCTCTTCTGTCATCTTGGCCTTTCCCTTTGAGTCAGTCAGAACATGAGGAATACTCAGTCCTAATTCAGTTGCATCAATCATTTCTCTAATCACTACCCCTTTGGGTCTGGAAAATTGTAAAGTAGTTGGGCCAGAGATAGTGATCAGTGGAGCTTTAACTCCATCAAGTTTCTTCTTATCACCAGATTCGGTGATAGTCTTCTTGTGTTGAGCAGCAGGAGGAGGTAACTGATCTTCAGTTGAAGATTCAACTGGTATTGCTCTCAAAGAAGTAGCCTTGATCGGCTGTTCAGCTCCAGATTGTATCAGCCTGTCAGTTGGTATGGTGCTCAGAACAATTGTTGGTTTCATCTTGAGAGTTCTGGGCTTATTGACAATTTTAGGAGAGGGAGTATTCTCAAAATCAGTTTCACTGACAATCAGTTTGCATTTGATTGTCTTATTTTGAATTGTCTTCTTGGCTTTCTTGACTGATTTGGGAGCCTCATGCGTCCCAATCTCCTTTTTCACCTTAATGAACTGTTCAGGAGAGATGTCCAGCTTGAGCTTCGGCAGCTTAAAAATCTTGAACTTGGATGACCTCTCAGAGGAGTCACCCACCAAACCCTTGCTTTTCAGCAAATAGCTGAGCGGCACTACAAATCTCTTCGATTGTTTTGATGACTGAAACATGTTTTTGAGAAGGTTGAAGATGATACCTTTCCATTGCAGTATTTTTCCAACCATGATAGCAGTAATGACTTGAAATTTTTTCAGTGTGAGAGCAGCAAAAGATCCTGCTTTGGCGAGTAGCCCTTTGGCCACGATGTTAGCTAGTAACTGGATTTCTGGCTTTAGTTCTTTCTTGGGATATGAAACCTTGATTTTCAGTCCATCAGCAGATAGGAGAGTTTGCATCTCCTCGACATCAGATGTTTCACCTCAAAGATATTTGCCAGTCCATCAGTAGGTAGCTTAAAGATATTGCTGAAGGAGTCTTCTTTGATTATCAGCAACTGATTGTTGACTGTGGTAGTGATGTTGCCGTCAGCAGAGATAAATCCATTGGCATAGAGATCTTGAATCTTTTTTGGATAAATTTATTGGGAAGATAGTCCCAGAAATGTCTTCAGTCCAGCAACCTCCAGTTTGAGAAACACATTCTTTATATCCTCGTCCTGGACAGACAGGACTGAATCAAAATCAATTGCCATTGTGTTCAGCCTGTATGCCGGAACTTGATTTGCCATCATTGAAAGATTGGTTATCTGCGAGAGAAAAAGTTCTGTGTATTGATTTGCTCTATAGACTGAAATGCCTGTAAAGAAAAACTGAAATGAGGCGGGGACAAGTACATATGTATGTGACTGTTCAAATTTTTGGACACGTGTCAGTTCAAGATAAATTGAATAAAATTGTGTCTACGTGTGATGAAAACGTGTGTAGAATTTAAATGGGTTACGTGGGGCCACGTTTTAAAACACTATTCATTGAAGGACATCAATGAAATGCGTAATTAACAGTCACATCACTTATTATGGAATATTTATCGATTAATTAATTAACTTATTGGAGAAGATCAGTTAGGTCAGCAATTGAGTGATCAGTTGAAAGCTGAGTCATTTCAGTTGAAGACCAACTGACTATTGCCTTCTCAGTTAACCGTTTATATTCGATATTCCCCCTCAATAAATGCGTATTAATAAAAAAGAAAGGGTAAGAGAAGCTTAGTTTGAATATGTCAAAGGCTTTCAGTTGACTAGAGTCTCTTCATCTTCTTCTATTTCTTCAATATCGGTTGTCATGAATTGTCTAATTGGTTGTCCCTTTGGGAAGACGCCACTAAAAGAGAACTGAATCGTGTAACCTGGATGAGATTATATCAATAAAATTGTTGTTTCGATTCATTGATATTTTCTTATCTGCAAATGAACTGGTATCAGTTGACAAACAGTTAACTAATTGATAATGGCTAACTGAATAGTTATTAACTGATATTTGACTAACTGAATAAATATTAACAACAACTGACATAACAACATTATCATTGATTTAACTAAAACATATCAATTAAATTGAGAATATTGCGAAATGAGAAAACTTAGTCTTTGGTAACGGTTTAGTGAAGATGTCAGCTGCTTGTTGTTCAGTTGGTATGTATTTCAGCCTTATTGCTTTCTTCAGAGCATGATCTCTAATGAAGTGACGCCTGACATCAATATGCTTGGTCCTAGTGTGAAGAACTGGATTGTATATAATTGCAGTCGTGCTTGTATTATCACAAAATATTGGTGATTCTTTTTCAATGACTCCATAGTCTTTTAGTTGTTTCTGAATCCAGATTAGTTGTGCACAGCAGCTTCCAACAGGAAGATATTTTGCTTCAGTTGTAGAAGTTGCTATGGATGTTTGCTTCTTGTTGAACAATGAAATCAGTATGTCTCCTAGACTGACATGTTCCACTGGTGCTTTTATGATCTAGCTTACATCCTGCATAATCTGCATCTGAATATCCAACTAAATTGAAAGAAGAGTCGTTAGCATACCATAAGCCCACATTTTGTGTGCCTTTAAGATATTTTAAGATGTGTTTGGCAGCTGAAAAATGTGATCGCTTAGGATCTGCCTGAAATCTAGCACACATACAAACAGCAAATACAATATCAGGACGACTAGCAGTTAAGTACAATAATGAACCAATTAAACCTCTGTAAAGTGTCGTCTCAACTGATATTCTACCTTGATCATTGTTTAGTTTGATTGATGAATTCATGGGAGTACTTGCAGCTGAACATGTTTCCATGCCAAATTTCTTAAGCAATTCCTTCGTATATTTGGTCTGACTGATAAAAGTACCAGTTTCCAGTTGCTTCACTTGCAGACCGAGGAAAAATGTCAGTTCACCCATCATACTCATCTCAAATTTGTCCTGCATTAACTTAGCAAACTTCTCACATAATTTGGGGTTAGTTGACCCAAATATAATATCGTCAACATAAATTTGTGCAAGTAAAATGTGATCATTCTTAGAAAATTTGAACTAGTCTTGTCAACTGATCCAATAGTAAAATCATGATCAGTTAAGAATTTTGAAAGTGTCTCATACCAAGCTCTTGGAGCTTGTTTAAGACCATATAAGGCTTTGTTCAAATGATAAACATGATCAGGAAGAGAATGATTAAAAAAACCTTGTGGTTGTTCAACATATACTTCTTCCTGCAACTGACCGTTCAGAAATGCACTCTTCACGTTCATCTAGTAGACTTTAAAGTTCTTGAATGAGGCAAAAGCAAGGAACATTCTGATTGCTTCCAGTTTTGCAACTGGTGCAAAAATTTCATCGTAATCTATTCCTTCTTCTTGCCTATATCCTTGTGCTACAAGCCTCGCTTTGTTGCGCACAACTGAATCATCTTCGTTCAGTTTGTTTCTGTATACCCACTTTGTACCTATAATGGTTTTAGAAACTTGTCTTATGGGTAAAATGATTTAGCTCTTCTTGCATGACATTTATCCAGTTAGGATCAGCAAGAGCTTCATCAATTTTCTTAGGTTCCAGTTGGGAAACGAAGCTGAATGAATAAATATATTAAACATTTGATTCTGAATTCTTACCAGATCAGATGGATTACCTATTACCGATTCTAGTGGATGTGATTTCTTCCATCTGTACTCATCATTTGTTGCATCCATCTCAGCAACTGCTTCGGTTGGCAACTGAATATTTTCTTCAGTTTCAGTTGTTTTTGTATCAGTTGGTAACTGATTATTATCATTTTTCTCCACGAACTGATTATCAGTAACAATTTCTTGTTCAAATGATTGATCCAGCACTTCTGGTTCTGGTGTTTGAAGGATATTTCGATTAATGTGATTCTCTTCTTCATTGTCATTCTCCAAAAAAATATATGTAAAGAGATCAACTAGCTCAACTGGATCAGTTGGCTTATCAGTTAGCATAGATTCATCAAATACAAGATGAATAGACTCTTCTACATTCAAAGTGCATTTGTTAAAAACTCTGTAAACTTTACTAACTGATGAAAACCCAAGAAATATTCCCTCTACAGATTTAACATCAAAAGCTTTTAAATGATTTTTTCCATTATCAAGAATAAAACATCTGCAGCCGAATATTTTCAAATAAAAAACCAGGTTTTTGCGTCCATGCCAGATCTCATACGGTGTTTTAAAATGATTCTTATTAATCATTGATATGTTCTTAGTGTAACATGTAGTGTTTAGTGCTCCTGCCCAAAACCTCTGAGAAATACCAGAATCAGCAAGCATTGTTCTAGCAGCTTCTTTGAGGGTCCAATTTCTTCTCTCAGCTACACCATTTTGCTGAGGAGTTCTTGCTGCTGAGAGCTCATGCTTGATCCCAGTATTTTCTAAACATTGTGAAAAAGTTTTAATTCAGTCCCTCGATCAGACCTTATTCGATCAATCCCAACTGATTTTTCATTTAATAGTCTTTTGAAAAGCTTAATCAATTGTGCAGCAGTTTGGTCTTTGGATTTAAAAAAGATAACCCAAGTAAATCTTGAAAAATCATCCACGACTTCTAAGGTGTATTTCATTCCCCCTAAGCTCACGACTGGTATAGGACCAAAAAGATCCATATGTAGCAGTTCTAAGCATCGAGAAGATGATTTACAACCCTTGTTGTTAAATGAAGATCTTATTTGCTTACCAAACTGACATGGTGAACAAATTTTATCTTTTGAAAAATCTATTTTGGCCAAACCAGTTACAAGATCGTGGTTACTCAGATAGGCAATAGATTTAAAGTTTTGGTGGTTCAATCTCTTATGCCACAACCAGTTTTTAGAAAATTTAGAAGCTTTAAGACAAACTGGTGCATAAGGTTGTTCAGTCCAACTGACTTTATATGTATTCCCACAACAATTTCAATTTAGGATGACCTCATCAGTTGAGTCTCTAACTGAACAAGTGTATCTGTCAAACTGAACTGAGAATTTATTGTCGCATAACTGACTGATGCTAATCAAGTTATACTTCAAATTCTAAACTAGTAAAACATCTTTGATAGTAAAGTTACTATGGATAAGCTTACTCTTAACCACAGTTTTACCTTTGGAGTTGTCTCCAAAACTGATGTATGGACCAGTGTATTTGATCAGTTGGGAAAGAAAATTTACATCCCCTGTCATATGACGCGAGCATCCATTGTCCAGATACAAGGTTGATTCTTTGTTTGTACCTGTCACCTGCAATCACACACAATATATAATCTTGATACCCACATCTATTTGGGTCCTAAACTAATTAGTCCTTTAGGAACACAGACTTGTACCAGACTAACTGACTTTCCAGTTTCTCTGTTCCAAATAGTTTTTCTCGGCTCGTGTGTGCTTGATGTGTAGTGTGCAAATGAAGCAATATGAGCTTTAGCCTTGTTCAACTGGTTGTTCAGCCGATATCTTTTCTGAACTGGCTTACCGTTATAGTAATTGGAGTATCCATTTGAATAGTTCAGGTATTTATTACTGAACTTTTTTGGTGACTGACTTTGTGGGTCAATTGAAATTTTTGGGCTATAACCAATATCATACCTTCTATCCTTGTTCTTATTTTCAACAGGCTGTACAACTGGTTTACTTGGCTCAGGTTTCTCTTGTACCACAACTGATTTTACAAAATGAATATATTTCCCTTTCCCATGTTCAGTTTTGGCTGAGTATCACTGGTGAAATTTTCATCTTGGTTGCTAAACCCTAAACCAGTTTTATTAGTAACTGATTTTTGCTTATCTTGTATTTCATCTAGTGCAACAGATGATTTATTCCATGCCTTAATAAGCTCAGTTTGCTTTGAATTCTCAATTATTAACTGCTGAATCAAAGATTGATTCTTGCTTTTTTCAGCATTTAGCTCAGCAATTTCCCGTGTAAGACTCAACAAATCAACTGATTCATCAGTTTCAGTTTTATCGTCTTTGGGATCAATTTGCTTTGCTCTGTCCTTCTCAAAAGATAGGTCAAGCTTGTGATACTCATTGACCATGTCATGAAATGTAGAAATAAGTTCATCTTGTGTGAAGTCAGTTGGACTAAATTCGAATACCTGTTGACTGGTTGACTCCAGTTCTATTTCATGAGCCATCAGACACTTGACCTCCACATCATCATCACTGGAGCAGCTCAAGCTCTCAGTTTCTGAATCATAACTCTCAGATTCTGCTCATTTGGACTTGCTTTCCTCTGCTAGAAGCACCTCATGTTTCTTTCTGTATGATTTCTTATCATCCTTAGTTTTTCTCTTGTGCTCGTAAGATTTTTTTCCCTTTTCAGTTGAGCCTCGACTGTCCTTCTTTGGCTTAGGACAGTCAGCAATAAAATGACCAACTTTGCCACAGTTGTAGCAAACATTAGGTTCTTTCTTGGAGTTATTTCTTTGATATTGTCTTTGAAAGTTTATGTGAAGGGCCTAAAACTCCTTTCTTGAAAATTTGCGGAAAATTAAATTTTTTTTTTTAAAAGAACTTAAATGGCCTCATTCATAAAATCACTGGGGAATCAAGTTCAATATTTCAAAATATTGCAGCGGAAGAAAATTAAAGTTTTGCCAACAACAACGATTTAAAAATATCCAACGACTGATAAAATTGTTTGCGGAAAAAAATAACAACTGCTGCTCTGAGGTCCTCGGGTGCCACTACTGCCGACCCAAGCTGGCTCACTGGTCCCCACCCTCGGCCCTGGCCTCAACAGTACCTACAACAATCAAGTCTAGTGAGCCTAAAGACTCAGCATGCATATATCACAGGTAACGAGTAAAAATCTGAATTAAAATATGCATGAGTTAACATATCCTGTCCTGAGGCATACTGAAAATAATCTGTACTGAGCAATTATAATACGTGCATAATTGAACTGGAAATCATTGTAAAAATATTTGCTCCTTGGAGCCTGCACTGAAATATCTGGTAAAATTTTCTGTTGAGAT
This sequence comes from Primulina tabacum, assembly GCF_025594145.1. NCBI lineage: Eukaryota > Viridiplantae > Streptophyta > Magnoliopsida > Lamiales > Gesneriaceae > Primulina > Primulina tabacum. Next base: position 5,925,334 of record NC_134556.1, on the reverse strand, counting down.
TATGTTTTACGCCTGTGGCCACTGCACTAAGCTGAACTGATCGGTAACTGGCTACCGGGGAGGCTGAAACTGAACTGAGCTGGCCGGTCACTGGCGACCGGGTGGTACCATACTGAACTGATCGGTCACTGGCGACCGTATAAAATAACACTCCCACATAGTGAATGAACCACAAGCCATATCGCATAAATCTCAAAAATAATCATTTTCTATTTAATGCACGTAAAATAATTAACTGGCATAATGAAAATTCCTGTAATTTTACCAACTGGATTGGATTGGATCGTTCCCAGGCTCGCTGCAACCTAACTGTGCCATGAAAATTATGCAATAGCTTAAACTTGACCAACTATGCAATTTACGTTCAAAAGATGCGACTATGACGCCTAATGACTTCGCATTTAATCATGACTCCGAGCCAACCTGAACCGACACTGAACCGACGTATAGTCATGATTAAAATACGCTGAAAAATCATAAAATAATGTTCCTAAAATGATAGGGTCGAAATCTAGGTGGAATGGAGGCCATAACACGAAACGCTCTTTCGAGAGTCAATTTGGCACATTGCACCGTAAATTCTCGTACGACCTCGAAAATGATCCGAATGACGAACGGTCAAAAACATGACCTTCCCAACTCAATGCGGCATTGTCCAGTCCAAGGCCATGGGCTAAAAGCCAACCAAGAACTCGAACGAGCCTCTGAACCGACACAGCAACTTGCTGTAATTTCCAGCAGCTGCGCAACTACAAGACTTGCGTTGGTTTCGAGACTATCGGCCATTAGGGGAGTGAACCACCAACCAGAGACTCTTACCAACATCCCAAGGAATGATTTGAACCATGGCTAGGGGCCCTAGGCCAGCCACAATCCGCATCACACCATAACTCAACCGGAGGGTCCAACCGAGAGCATCTTGAATGCGTGTGTAGTGTTTATGCTATGATCGATGTCTCGTGTCGTTCCAATGGCCATTTGATTGACCATGGCACGATCTAGACATCTAGGAGCATGATATGAACCGTGGCTAAGGGCCATAGGCCAATTAAGATCCATACCAAGCAACCAAAAGAACGAACCAAAAGCTGAACAAATGAAGAAGCCGAAGGGGTATAGGGGCTGTTTTGACGTTTTTATTAAAAACCGATGAACCATGGACCAAGCCACCAAAATGGAAACTTGTCACGTCTTAGACTTTCTAGGGAAGTGATCCAACCATGGCTATAGGCCCTTGGGGCAGCCAAGATCAGATCCTTCCTCCATGACAAGAAACTGAATTTTTCGAACAACATTTCTGCACCTATGGGGACTTGCTGTCATTCTGAATTTCCAGCAAGCATGGGGCTGGTTTGAATGGACCAACATGGTCCTAATGCATCCTACTACATGTATATAAGCCGCCTTGGGAGCCTGGAGTCGATCCAATACCTGAAACTCACAAACCAAAAGAAATCGTGAAGCTTGCCAAGGAAATCGAAAATTCTGCATGTGTGGTTACAAAATGTTTTGACATGGATCTCGATTTTTACTTGAATAAACATGATCATGTACTGAAAAATAAATGATAATATGACTTGATTGAGGTTTGAAAGAAATCTAGACATGCCTGGTTTCGTTTCGAAAGGAAACGAACGAAACAACGACGACGCGGCACGGAGGAGGTGGAGCGCTTCTCTTTCTACCTTACCTTGCTCTCGATTTTTCTCTCTTCTTTTTGGCTAGGTACCTCACGATTTTTCTACTAAAAATGAGTGTGAATTCACTCTGAATTTTCGAAAAGGAGAGGGGGGAAAAATGGTTATGAGGGGTGAGGAGAAGGGTGCACAATATAAGGAAGAATCAAGACCAAGTCCACTCCCCCTTGAATTTTAAATTTTGAATTGATATCAAATGAGTTGGTGGATGCTTCTAGGAGGTAGTGGCCGAAATATTTCTCTTGATTCTAGACTAGGATATGTCCATTTATTTAATTAAATTGTGCTCCCAAAAATCCTAAAATTATCCTACTAATTACATGCAAAGAATTGGTCAAAGTTGATGAGTTGGAAAATGAATCTTCTAGCAACTAAGGGTGGCCGAAAAATGCATGATAAAATAAAGGGAAATGTTGATTATCTAGTCAACTAATAATCCTTGAAAGCCTTACTAATCCTTTAAATAATTTAGTGAGCTAACCCCTTAATTAAATAACTTAAATGAGTTCATTTCTTAATCACCTCAAATAATTAAATTAAATCCTCAAACCTCCCTTACTAGCTTAAATGAACTTACTTGCTAGCTAAATTAACTTCTGGAATTATTTCTCGAATCTTAAATTCTACCTCAAAACTCCGACTCCGGTCCGGCCTCACTGAAATAACTGAAATGCTAAAAATCAAACTACTGAACTGAAATAATAAAATAATTAACTTCAAACAAATGCATTTAAAATAATCATGCAATGAAGTCAATTAAATTTAAAAAATATAGAATTATGCCCGGCTTATACGTCTACTGACTTACGGGTTCTACAATCCTTCCCCCCTTAAATAAATTTCGTCCTCGAAATTAGAACTCACCGAATAACTCAGGGTATCGACTTCTCATCTCCGGCTCAGACTCCCACGTAGCTTCCTCCTCTGAATGGTTGAGCCATTTGACTTTGACTCGCTTAACCAACTTGTTCCGAAGTTTCTTCTCCTGTCTGTCTAGGATCTGCACGGGTTTCTACTCATAAGATAAGTTCGGAGTAAGCTGCAACGGCTCGAAATTCAGCACATGCGAAGGATTTGCCATATACTTCCTCAGCATGGAGACGTGAAAGACATTGTGTACTCCGGCCAGATTTGGCGGAAGAGCCACACGATAAGCAAGCGTCCCAACTCTGTCAAGGATCTCAAACGGTCCAATGAATCTCGGACTGAGCTTCCCTTTCTTGCCAAATCTCATGACACCCTTCATAGGTGCCACTTTCACGAAGACATGATCGCCCACTGCAAAAAACTCTAACTCTCTCCTCCGCTGATCGGCATAACTCTTCTGTCGGCTCTGAGCAGTCCTCATTCTATCACGGATCTTGACTACTACATCTGCTGCCTGCTGAACAATCTCTGGACCCAACTCTGCTCTCTCTCCTACTTCATCCCAATGAACAGGAGATCTACACTTGCGGCCATACAGCGCCTCATACGGAGCCATACCTATAGACGACTGGAAACTGTTGTTATAGGTGAACTCTACCAATGGTAAGTTCGACTCCCAACTCCCAGAGAAATCAATGACGCAAGCACGGAGAAGATCCTCTAAGATCTGAATAACTCGCTCCGACTGTCCATCTGTCTGCGGATGGAAAGCTGTGCTAAACAGCAACTTCGTACCCAAAGTCGAATGCAAACTCTTCCAAAATGAGGAAGTGAATCTGGGATCTCTGTCGGATACGATAGAAACTGGAATACCGTGGAGTCGGACTATCTCTCGGATATACAGCTCTACATACTGAACCATGGTGAAAGTCGTCTTAATAGGCAAGAAGTGCGCTGATTTGGTAAGACGATCTACAATCACCCAGATAGCATTCGATCCTCTGGCTGACCTCGGCAATCCGGTCACAAAGTCCATGGTAATGTTCTCCCACTTCCACTCGGGAATAGGAAGAGGCTTGAGCAAACCTGCTGGTCTCTGATGCTCGGCCTTCACTAACTGGCAAGTCAGGCACTCGGATACAAAACGCCTGATGTCCTTCTTCATTCCTGGCCACCAATACAATAGTTGCAGATCTTTGTACATCTTCGTACTCCCAGGGTGAATGGAGTACGGGGACGTATGGGCCTCTGATAAGATATCTGCTCGGATAGAATCACTGCTAGGAACCCATATCCTATCTCGGTATCTCACAATACCGTCGCTGACTAAATACAAAACACTGCCCTTGGCTTCATCTCTCTTCTTCCACTGTGCCAACTGCTCATCTGCTGCCTGACCGCTGCGAATACGGTCAATAAGAGAGGACTGGATAGTCAAGGTAGATAAACGAGGAACTCTACCTCGAGGATAAGTCTCAAGATCAAACCTCTGCATCTCAATCTGAAGAGGTTTCTGCATCGTCAAATGAGCCATCACTGCGGCTTTCCTGCTCAAAGCATCCGCAACTACATTAGCTTTACCCGGGTGGTAGCTAATGTCACAATCGTAGTCTTTCACAAGCTCCAACCAACGCCTCTGACGCATGTTCAGCTCCTTCTGCGTAAAGAAATACTTGAGGCTCTTATGGTCGGTAAAGATCTGGCACTTCTCTCCATACAGATAGTGCCTCCAAATCTTCAAAGCAAAAACTACGGCCGCTAACTCCAGATCATGGGTAGGGTAATTCTTCTCGTGGATTTTCAGCTGTCGAGAAGCATACGCTATCACTCTCCCATGCTGCATCAAAACTGCACCTAAACAAAGCTTCGAAGCATCGGTATAAAGGACAAACTCGCCGGGCCCTGATGGCATGGCCAAAACTGGTGCTGAAATAAGAGCTTGCTTCAAAGTATCGAAGCTCTTCTGACACTCCTCGCTCCACACAAACTTCACATTTTTCTTTGTCAGTGCTGTGAGTGGAACGGCGATAGAGGAAAATCCTTGGATGAATTTTCTGTAATATCCTGCTAGCCCAAGGAAACTGCGGATCTCGGATGCATTCTGAGGCACAACCCAATCTCTGACTGCTACAACTTTTGCGGGGTCTACCTCAATACCACTGCTAGAAACAATGTGGCCCAAGAACGCCACCTTCTCTAACCAGAATTCGCACTTACTGAACTTTGCGAATAATTTGTGCTTCTGCAATGTCTGCAACACTGTGGTCAGATGCCTGCTGTGCTCCTCCCGATTCTTGGAGTAGACGAGAATGTCATCTATGAACACTATCACAAACTGGTCGAGGTACGGCTGAAATACGCGATTCATGAGATCCATGAAGATCGCTGGCGCATTCGTCAGACCGAACGGCATCACAAGGAACTCGTAGTGACCATAACGAGTCTTGAAAGCTGTCTTCGAAACATCTGCACCTCTCACCCTCAACTGGTGATAACCAGAACGCAAATCTATCTTGGAGAAAATCGAAGCTCCCTGCAACTGGTCAAACAGATCCTCAATCCTCTGCAGTGGGTATTTATTCTTCACTGTAACCCTGTTCAACTCCCTGTAGTCAATGCAAAGCCTCATCGTGCCATCCTTCTTTTTCACGAATAAGACTGGCGCGCCCCATGGAGAAAAGCTCGGGCGAATGAACTCCTTGTCGAGAAGTTCCTGGATCTGCTTCTTAAGCTCTGCCATCTCTGTCGGTGCTAGTCGGTACGGCGCTTTGGATATCGGAGCCGTACCTGGCATAAGCTCAATGGAAAACTCCACCTCTCTCTCGGGTGGCATACCAGAGACGTCTTCGGGAAAAACGTCTAAGAAATCTCTGACAACCGGAACATCTGAGGCTGACTGGTTGGGTTCCTCGGGGACAGATAAAAAAGTTGCTAGAAATGCCCGACACCCTCTATGCATGAGCTTCCTAGCCTGAACATAAGGAATAATGCGCGGTAAAGAAAAGTACCTGTCCGGCTCAAATAAGAACTGCTCCATTCCAGGCGGTCGGACAAGAACGGATCTCCGCTGGAAGTCTATCAACACTCTGTTCCTCAATAGCTAGTCCATCCCTAGGATGATGTCAAATTCCGGCATCGGTAGCACAATCAGATCCGCATAAACAAGATTACCGTGCAACTCAAGGTCTATATCTCGGATAACATTGGTAGCTGCCATCTCCTCGCCTGACGGCAATACTACTGAAAAGGCTGTATCTAGCCTAATGGTCTGGATCTTGAGAAAGTTAGCAAAGACCTCCGAAATAAACGAGTGAGTGGCCCCTGAATCTATCAAGGCCTTGGTAGCGGAACCAGATATAAAAATTCTCCCTGAAAGAGCGGAGCTCTAAGTTGAATCCCACTACAAGATCTAAACTTATAGACATGCAAAGGTCTAGGTTCCTCTAGCTTAATTTCCCCGAAATAAATCTGAGTAGAGCATGCAATCCTATAACAGTTCTAAGTTCAAAATCTAAATCCCGATTCCCAAAACACGGAAATTCAAATAATAGCTTAAAGTTTAAAGGTACCTGTCAACAAAATAGTCTCCGGGTTGGTTTCCGCGGCATGGAGAGCAAAAACTCTGCCTTGGGTAGGCAGATTTCTCTGAGGACACTGCAGCAACATGTGGTCTGGACTGCCACACTTAAAACACTTTCCTGAGCCAGCCATACATGCTCCAGGATGGCGACGTGAGCACCTGGGACAGACTGGGTGCTCCTGAGTCCTCGGGGCTGGGCGTCCCCGCTGCTGCTGCTGCTGGCCTCGGTTCCTGGGCGGTCCATGAAAAGGCCTCTTATTCTGCTGCTGATGCTGATGAGGAGGAGGGCGGTGCGGTGCCTGGACTGGGCGCTTGCCCTGGCGATTCCTCTCGATATCCCGCAGATCCTGCTCTGCGGCTAAGGCCTTGGAGACGGCAACCTCATAAGTAGCAGGGTCAGATACCCTAACATCCCGGCGCAAGATCGGCCGTAAGCCCACCGGGAAGTGCATCAGCTTGGCTCTGGCATCATTCGCTATCAGGGGCACAAAGTGACAGCCCCTCTCGAACTTACGGATAAACTCCGTAACCGATATATCCCCCTATCTCAGACTCATGAACTCGGTGGTCAGCCTGGTGCGAACCTCCTCAGCAAAATACTTGGAGTAGAAAACCTCCGTAAAGCGGGTCCAAGAAAGTGTAGCCAAAGTCAGGGCTACCGAAGCTCCTTCCCACCATAAGCGGGCGTCTCCAGTGAACAAGTAGGTGGCACATCGGACTCGGTCTGCGTCCCCCAGCTCCATAAAATCGAAGATAACCTCGAGGGATTTGATCCATCCCTCGGCAACCATGGGGTCAGATGCCCCAGAGAACTCCTTCGGGCGCATCTTCATGAATCGCTCATACACAGCCTCGGGCCCTGTCGGCCTGGCTGCGGCTGCGGCTACGGCTGCGGCATTGCCCCCCGCAAACTGTGCGAAGAACTGTGCCATCCCAGCTAACATCTGGGCACTCATGTCCGGTGGGGGCGGTGGAGGAGGTGGTAGGTCTCCCTCTGGTCTACGCTCCTCCCTGTATTCTCGGCGAGGCTCCTCCTCTCTGTTGCGCTCTAAAATGCGTCTAGGGGGCATACTGTTCCAACATAACCCATACGTAACTAACATGCATAATTCCATAATTTATTTTAAATTAACTCTGAAATACTGAAAATCTGGAAGCATGCTGACAAACTAATTCATGCTTTAACTAAAATGCTGAACAAAATGCTGAACTGAAAAACTTACAGACCAAAGGCGTGGCTTCGTGAGCTTCTCGCGGTCAGTAGTAGTGAAACCCTATACAGAACCACCGCTCTGATACCAATTGTGAAGGGCCTAAAACTCCTTTCTTGAAAATTTGCGGAAAATTAAAATTTTTTTTTTAAAAGAACTTAAATGGCCTCATTCATAAAATCACTGGGGAATCAAGTTCAATATTTCAAAATATTGCAGCGGAAGAAAATTAAAGTTTTGCCAACAACAACGATTTAAAAATATCCAACGACTGATAAAATTGTTTGCGGAAAAAAATAACAACTGCTGCTCTGAGGTCCTCGGGTGCCACTACTGCCGACCCAAGCTGGCTCACTGGTCCCCACCCTCGGCCCTGGCCTCAACAGTACCTACAACAATCAAGTCTAGTGAGCCTAAAGACTCAGCATGCATATATCACAGGTAACGAGTAAAAATCTGAATTAAAATATGCATGAGTTAACATATCCTGTCCTGAGGCATACTGAAAATAATCTGTACTGAGCAATTATAATACGTGCATAATTGAACTGGAAATCACTGTAAAAATATTTGCTCCTTGGAGCCTGCACTGAAATATCTGGTAAAATTTTCTGTTGAGATTATGTTTTACGCCTGTGGCCACTGCACTAAGCTGAACTGATCGGTAACTGGCTACCGGGGAGGCTGAAACTGAACTGAGCTGGCCGGTCACTGGCGACCGGGTGGTACCAAACTGAACTGATCGGTCACTGGCGACCGTATAAAATAACACTCCCACATAGTGAATGAACCACAAGCCATATCGCATAAATCTCAAAAATAATCATTTTCTATTTAATGCACGTAAAATAATTAACTGGCATAATGAAAATTCCTGTAATTTTACCAACTGGATTGGATTGGATCGTTCCCAGGCTCGCTGCAACCTAACTGTGCCATGAAAATTATGCAATAGCTTAAACTTGACCAACTATGCAATTTACGTTCAAAAGATGCGACTATGACGCCTAATGACTTCGCATTTAATCATGACTCCGAGCCAACCTGAACCGACACTGAACCGACGTATAGTCATGATTAAAATACGCTGAAAAATCATAAAATAATGTTCCTAAAATGATAGGGTCGAAATCTAGGTGGAATGGAGGCCATAACACGAAACGCTCTTTCGAGAGTCAATTTGGCAAATTGCACCGTAAATTCTCGTACGACCTCGAAAATGATCCGAATGACGAACGGTCAAAAACATGACCTTCCCAACTCAATGCGACATTGTCCAGTCCAAGGCCATGGGCTAAAAGCCAACCAAGAACTCGAACGAGCCTCTGAACCGACACAGCAACTTGCTGTAATTTCCAGCAGCTGCGCAACTACAAGACTTGCGTTGGTTTCGAGACTATCGGCCATTAGGGGAGTGAACCACCGACCAGAGACTCTTACCAACATCCCAAGGAATGATTTGAACCATGGCTAGGGGCCCTAGGCCAGCTACAATCCGCATCACACCATAACTCAACCGAAGGGTCCAACCGAGAGCATCTTGAATGCGTGTGTAGTGTTTATGCTATGATCGATGTCTCGTGTCGTTCCAATGGCCATTTGATTGACCATGGCACGATCTAGACATCTAGGAGCATGATATGAACCGTGGCTAAGGGCCATAGGCCAATTAAGATCCATACCAAGCAACCAAAAGAACGAACCAAAAGCTGAACAAATGAAGAAGCCGAAGGGGTATAGGGGCTGTTTTGACGTTTTTATTAAAAACCGATGAACCATGGACCAAGCCACCAAAAGGGAAACTTAGTCACGTCTTAGACTTGCTAGGGAAGTGATCCAACCATGGCTATAGGCCCTTGGGGCAGCCAAGATCAGATCCTTCCTCCATGACAAGAAACTGAATTTTTCGAACAACATTTCTGCACCTATGGGGACTTGCTGTCATTCTGAATTTCCAGCAAGCATGGGGCTGGTTTGAATGGACCAACATGGTCCTAATGCATCCTACTACATGTATATAAGCTGCCTTGGGAGCCTGGAGTCGATCCAATACCTGAAACTCACAAACCAAAAGAAATCGTGAAGCTTGCCAAGGAAATCGAAAATTCTGCATGTGTGGTTACAAAATGTTTTGACATGGATCTCGATTTTTACTTGAATAAACATGATCATGTACTGAAAAATAAATGATAATATGACTTGATTGAGGTTTGAAAGAAATCTAGACATGCCTGGTTTCGTTTCGAAAGGAAACGAACGAAACAACGACGATGCGGCACGGAGGAGGTGGAGCGCTTCTCTTTCTACCCTTGCTCTCGATTTTTCTCTCTTCTTTTTGGCTAGGTACCTCACGATTTTTCTACTGAAAATGAGTGTGAATTCACTCTGAATTTTCGAAAAGGAGAGGGGGGAAAAATGGTTATGAGGGGTGAGGAGAAGGGTGCACAATATAAGGAAGAATCAAGACCAAGTCCACTCCCCCTTGAATTTTAAATTTTGAATTGATATCAAATGAGTTGGTGGATGCTTCTAGGAGGTAGTGGCCGAAATATTTCTCTTGATTCTAGACTAGGATATGTCCATTTATTTAATTAAATTGTGCTCCCAAAAATCCTAAAATTATCCTACTAATTACATGCAAAGAATTGGTCAAAGTTGATGAGTTGGAAAATGAATCTTCTAGCAACTAAGGGTGGCCGAAAAATGCATGATAAAATAAAGGGAAATGTTGATTATCTAGTCAACTAATAATCCTTGAAAGCCTTACTAATCCTTTAAATAATTTAGTGAGCTAACCCCTTAATTAAATAACTTAAATGAGTTCATTTCTTAATCACCTCAAATAATTAAATTAAATCCTCAAACCTCCCTTACTAGCTTAAATGAACTTACTTGCTAGATAAATTAACTTCTGGAATTATTTCTCGAATCTTAAATTCTACCTCAAAACTCCGACTCCGGTCCGGCCTCACTGAAATAACTGAAATGCTAAAAATCAAACTACTGAACTGAAATAATAAAATAATTAACTTCGAACAAATGCATTTAAAATAATCATGCAATGAAGTCAATTAAATTTAAAAAATCTAGAATTATGCACGGCTTATACGTCTACTGACTTACGGGTTCTACAGTTTCCTTGATTTATTCTCATAAATATTTCAAACTTTTTTACAAATAATGACATAGCGTCATTGCTTAATTGATCAGCAGATTTGTCAACTGAACTTGTTGTTTCGAGTTTGACAGCAGTTTGGGCAGTTGTAGCAGCTGGTATAGAAGGTTTTCCTTCTCTGGTTTGCAACTCAAACTCGTAGGCTTTTAAATCAGCAAATAAATAATGAAGTTCAACCTTGTTCAGGTCCTTTGAATCTCACATTGCCATGGTCTTAACATCCCATTCCTTGCAAAGACCTCTGACTACTTTCAGTGCTACCTCTTTATTTGAATACACCTTTCCGAGTCCATTCAGTTCAATTACTATGCTACTATTTCTTTCATAATATTCGTGTATGGATTCTCCAATCTTCATCTTGATATTGTCGAATTTTTGAACTGTAACAGATAGTTTATTCTCCTTGGTTTGCTCATTGCATTCGCAGAGTTGAATCAGTTTCTCCCAGATTTCCTTAGCAGTTTCGCACATTTTTATTTTGCTAAAAGTGACTTTATCCATCGTTTTGTACAAAATGTCTTTAGCCACGTTGTCCAACTTGGCTTTTATCTTGTCTTCAGCTGTCTATTCATCTCGAGGTTTTTCAATGCGGTGTGGTGCCCCATCAGTTATGGCAACAATAGTGTTTTTCTTTAATATTTTCATGGTTCCGTCTGTAATAACGTACTACGTGTCATCGTCTTGTGCAGCTAGATGAGCCCGCATTCTGATTTTCCAATCATCCAAATCCTCTCTAGAGAACATTGGAATTTTCTTGAATGAAGACATGGTAATCAGTTTGTATATTAGAATATTCAGGAACAAGATTCAACTGCTCTGATACTACTTGATAGGATCGGGTAAAGGTGAAAGAGTGTTTAGAAGGGGGATTGAATAAACAATAAAAATTTTCACAACCTTTTCTCTTTTTATGAGTTAGTTTAGTGATAAACTGATACTCGAAAATCTTGTAAGTCGATATCAATCAGTTAACAATAAAAGTGCGGAAATAAACTGACTAATAGATAGAATAATACTGAAATAAGAAGACGCGAGATTTTATGGATGTTCGGAGATTTCAAAAACTCTTACGTAACCCCTTTTATCACAAAGATAAGATATTCACTAAAAGACTTTGATCGATACAAAGATTTGTACAGACCCACTTCAGTTTTGGACTTAACAATGCCAAACTGAAACTTTTAGTTACGAACCAGTTTACAGTACTCAATTGGACTGAAATAATTTAGCACAACTGATCTCTTCAAGATCAAGTATTATAATAATAACAGTTTGTTCTTGTAAGCTCGAAGTATAGCCTTGAATGCTATGAATGTATACAATAAGCATGAGCTTTGAAATTTGCAAAGATTTCAACAGAGTAACAGCTCAGTTGATAGAATAGTATATCGATCGGGTTGATTCATAGATTCAGAGAGTTTCTCAGCTGCTCTTCTCTGAAATTTATAAGTTTTGCCTCCAACGGTAATATTGAATATGATTTGAAACTTTCTATCCATTGTTTTCCACGTCAACATTCTTTTGACAGTCGTACACTGCAGCTTTTCAGAAATGCGGCGATCCCACTACTTGTTGTAGTCAGCTTTTGTATAGTTGTCGGTTGAACGTCCTTTCCCTTAACTGATGACATGTACTGCTGAAAGATCAGCTGATATGATGTAGCTGATCAGCTCACAACTGATTGTAGTAACTGATCAGTCAGTTGTCTGCGTAGTTCAGTTTGCTAGTCCAGTTGACTTTGAAAATCTGCGTACTTATCTTCAGTTATGGGCAATCGATAGTTTGCGTATTTTAGATCGGTTTCTAAGACTCTTCTTGATCAGTTAGTTCAATCTATTAAATGCTCATTTTGTCAAACTTCCAAAATTCGGTTTCCAACAATATACAATCACATGCATTGAAAATCATACTTTTACTTAAAATAATCTTTTGAACATAAATAAACCATTTGAAATCATTTTTAGCATAAACAAATCATATATCGTAAAATCATTAAATCGTAAAGCTTTCAATAATATATCATTTTGGGTGAAATTTGAGCCTTGAAAGTGATTAGCTTTTATCATCCGTTCTACTGATCGATCTTCAGTTCCACATGGTCCATGGGGGCGGGCATTAGGCTCCACCGTGAAAATATGATCGTCTGGCTCCCTCGAGGGCCTTCTCCCATAGACGGGCTCCTCTGGGCCTTTTCTCAAAAATGGGCTCCCTCTAGGGCCTTCTCCCGTAAATGGGCTCTCTATGGGGCCTTTTCCCTCACGGCATCCCCACAAAATCATATATCATTTGTCATAGTCAATTCAAATCTCTCAAAATATTTTTCATTTTTTTAAAAGCGTAAAATATCACAACTTTCCTAAAATAGCATTTTAACAGTAAAAATTGCACTGATTTACCTTAAATCATAAAATCTCATATTTTCGTAAAAATCATCATTTAAAATCATAAGATATCATTCAACATGTGTTATGATCCTTCGGGATATCGAAAGTCAATATCTAAAAGATTGAATATTTCTAATATATATAAATAAATTAGAATGAAATAGAATATTGTAGAGGGGTTTCATACCGGCGGAGTATTCACGGGGGGTACTGCAGAACATGTGCGAGCCCCTTCTAATGGAAAAATCAAATTCAATGAGGATTTTGTTCATCCGACACGTACACGCTGCCAAGCTTTAAAGTATTTTCCCAAGTATAAAATGATCGTTTTGCCACTAGACTCTAAAATTCTGGATTTTGACTTTTCTTACCTCTATTGACTCAAGCATATCCCATAATATCATATAAGCATAAATTTGACTTCTAATATTTTTCTTAGATGTAAACCCGAGTCTTTCTATTTATTAACTTACTTACTAAATCTTAAGGCGTTTTAATCCCGAAATAATTTAAAACTTAACGTACTCTTCCCAAATTTGAACCATGACTTACCAAAATGTATCTAACCCATATAACTCCTAAATCAAACCCATGTGAACCCATTCAAAATTCAGAAACCCATCTGCCCCAAAACACTTCTCGGCCAACTAAGAGATCACCTCAACCATGAGATGTACTTTGTCTAACTCAAACCAGCCACTGCCAAGCCTAGACCAGACCTTGATCAGACCTCCTAGGGACCCTACTGGACCATCTCGAGCCATCTTACCTATCCCAGAGCCCTGCGCATGAAGCCCCATTAACCTGCGCATCTTCTCCCCCCATGGCTGCACCTCTCATGCAGCCCCTAGCAAGACCTACGGCTTCCACCCCTGGCCACCTTCCCAGCCTCCTGACCACCCTCCTAGGACTACATGAACCCATCTGGACCAGCCCGTAACGCCCAGCCTTCCCCTCCACCAAACCATGTTGTGCGCAGATCACCCTCATCCCCGCGAGATGCTTGGTGCCTTTCTCCCTCGGGCCAGCGGACCACCAGCCCTTAGCCACTCAGACCCTCACCGTTCTCCCTCTCTCAGACCGTCACGATCCCTCTGGTTCAAACCCAGATCATGCACTCAGCCCCCTAGCATCAAACACAGCGCATGCATCACCCCGTCATGGCCATGGTTCCTCAAAGAACATCTTTTTGTTTTCTTTCCTAATCTTGCATACTCTCTAAGCCTCGATCTATCCATCGAAACGTAGTTAAACGACTCTTTTCCTACCCCATAAATGTCTCCCTATGGCAGCGATGCCCCTAGGAATCTTAGTGTGTCGTAACGGACCGTAAAACGTCAAAACATTAGAATAAACGTTCAAACGATAAATAAATCGTTCCATAAAATTTTGTGCTTTTAAAAAAATAGGCCACACATATTATTATTTGAATGGTGCAAAAAGAATGGTTGAAAACACGTCTTTGCGTTAAAAACGCTCAAATATTTGATAATCGTTGCAGGGAAGTCGGTGGGCGATCAGACCGGCATTTTGATTGTTTCTTTTGCGTAAAAGTGGCATGAATCGATAGTGCTACGCATGACAATGGATCGGTGATTGTTGGATCGAATGAATCAAGTAAAAAAAATTAAAACCGTAGGCTAGAAAATCTCGGCTGCTTGTGTGTGTAATTTGTGACGTACCGTAATTTTTTTTTAACTAATTGAAATTTGCGGAAAAATAAAAAATTTCTTAAATGAGTAATAAACCTTCAAATCGCGATGAAAATAATTTGCTTATCTAAAAATATTTGAAATGAAAACAATCACAAACAAAGTTTGCAAAAAAGTAATCATTTAAACATCGTAAACAGTCTCATGAAAATCAGAGTATTTGAAACATGCATAATGACTTAAAAACGTAGGCGGTCCTCGGTTTAGCCTCCTGTGTAGGTCGAGCCGGCTCATTGGTCCCCAACCATCATCTCCTCATACTCGTCCTCACCTGCATCGATCAAGTCTAGTGAGTCTAAACACTCAATATGTATAAACTGGGAATAACAAGTAATACATAATAAAACCACATGTATTTTAAATTAGAGAGTACATGTTTAAACTTGAACTTACGTACATAAACATAGACGTGCCATCATTTCATAAACATTTTCATAAACATACTTGCATCATACATAATTGAACATGCATAACATCATTTTGCTTAGAGATATGTTTCAAAGCAAGTGACCCATAAAATAAATGCGCCTGATCAAACTAAACCACAGTACTGGGCTGGAAGGGATGTACACTACCACATACATGAGATCCCCGGTCATATTTTACCGGGTGGATTGGTCCCTGGTCATGCTTTACAGCTTTCCAATCAGGATCAAACCCAGTCACGCTTTACCGGGATGGAGAGGTCCTCGGCCACGTTCACCAAACCCGTTCACAATTGGTCACAAGACATTTAGCATACCTCAAAAACATAAAATATTTTTCTTTTGAATGTCGAACATATTTCAAAACGTCAAGGGCTTCGTTGGAACGCTCTGGACATGCTGCCCTAACCACAGCAGAAAAGATTCAGGAGATCCCAATGAAGCCTGCAACCAAAACTTGAGAAAACGTGAAGAGCATACACAAATTTTTACAGCTTGAGCGGGTTTACGATAAAAATCATATATCTCTCATTTCTTATCATAAAATTATGAATTTACCGTCAAATCGAAAATAACACAGAGTACTACAAATAATATGTTGAAAATATTTCCAGAAAACCAACCTATAAGTCGCAGAATTCGAAATAAAAGAGGGTGACGGATTTTGTGACACAGAAATTTCGCAGCTTGTGCAGTTTTACGATAATGATCATAACTAACTCGTTTCTTGTTAAAAAAATACGAATTTACTGTCAAATCAAAGGTATCAAAGAGTAATACGTTTTATACGTTGAATATTTTTCCAGAAATTCGACCAAATATTCACAGTAATCAAAATGACATCAAACTCGATTTTTGAGATCTAAAAATCGTTTCAAAATCAATCAAACCATTTTTTCTCAAACTTTGCATATCACACATGAATATTTGCACATAATAAACATCAAAACAAATAATATGATGAGATCGATGCAAAAACGAAAAAATATACATGCATTCGATCTTTAAATCTCACGATATGGCGAATAATAAAACGACGCGGTGCGGGAAGCGATCCGGTCGACTTGAGGCACGATTTTGCTGCTAAAATCAATGTGTGGTTACTAAAATAATTTGAAGGGGAGGGTGGCTGCTGAACAAAGAACTACGAACCCTACCAATTTTCTCCAAAAAGAAATGAAAGGGTGCAAGAGATGTGTGTGTGTGCATAGGCCAAGTGTGTGTGTATATAGTGCATGTGTGTGTGAGTGAGAGTAACGTGTGTGTGTGGCATTAAAGGGTTTAATTAGGATATTAAAATACTAATAATCAATTAGTATACTAAATAAAATATTAATTCCGCACTAAAATAATAGCATCCCTAAATTTGAATTAAAATACACATGTATTAAACCTTAAAAGTTTAAAATCTTAAAATCACTTAATAAATTAAATTAGGCTTTAAAAATGTTAAAAACTTAATAAATCATTTTAAAATGCCACTTTATTGACTTTAAATAAAATACCACATTTTAAAATCGTCTAAATCGTCGTCGGTCTCTTTTCCCCGATCCTGCATCGAATAATCGCTTGAAACATAAAACTCAAGAAAAAAATTTAACGCGCATCACTTAAACTTGTAATAATTCAAAATAATGCAATTTCATAAATCATGCGCCGCTAAAAATCATTTTAAAATTAAATAAATAAGTAAAAATTTAAATAAATGCATGGATTTTACATTTGCTAATTTTGGGCTCTACAATTCCTCCCCCACTTAAATAAATTTCGTCCTCGAAATTAAGTCTTACCAAACAACTCTGGGTAACGATTCTTCATATCTTCTTCGGTCTCTGATGTGGCCTCATCCATTGATTGATTCAGCCATCGGACTTTGACCAACTTGGTCACCTTGTTCCGAAGTCTCTGCTCCTGTCTGTCTAGGATTTTGACATGTATTTCCTCATACGACAGATCTGGAGCCAACTGCAACGGCTCAAAACTCAAGACATGCGAAGGATTTGTCATATACTTCCTCAGCATCGAAACGTGGAACACATTGTGTACTCCGGCCAGATTTGGCTGGTAGGGCTACACGATAAGCAAATGTCACAACCCTGTCGAGAATTTCGAAATGGCCCAATAAATCTTGGACTCAGCTTGCCTCTCTTCCCAAACCTCATAACTTCCTTCATATGTGCTATCTCACGAATACGTGATCTCCTACGGCAAACTCAATATCCCTTCTTCTCTTGTCAGCATAACTCTTTTGACGATTCGGAGCGGTCTTCGTCCTGTCTCGGATCTTGACAACCACATCTGCAGTCTGCTGAACAATCTCTGCTCGAAGTTCCGATCTTTCACCAACTTCATCCCAATGAATCGGCGATCAGCACTTCCTCCCATACAGTGCCTCGTAGGGAGCCATACCTATAGATGATTGGAAACTGTTACTGTAGGTAAACTCCACTAGAGGTAGCTTCGATTCTCAATTCCCATGGAAATCTATCACACAAGCTCGCAACAAAGCTTCCAATATCTGAATCACTCGCTCAGACTGGCCATCTGTCTGAGGGTGGAATGCAGTACTGAATAGAAAATTCGTCCCCATGGTTGCATGTAAACTCTTCCAGAAGGACGATGTGAATCTAGGGTCCCTGTCGAACACGATAGAAACTGGGATCCCGTTCAATCGAACTATCACCCTGATATAGAGCTCTGCATACTGAGTCATGGAGAAAGTCGTCTTCACTGGTAAGAGATGTGCTAACTTAGTAAGTCGATCCACTATAACCCAAATGGCATTGGATCCTCTGACTGACCTTGGCAAATCAACAACGAAATCCATGGTAATATTCTCCCATTTCCACTTGGGGATAGGGAGCGGCTTAAGCATTCCTGCTGGCCTCTGATACTCTGCTTTCAGTTGCTGACAAGCGAGACATTCAGATACAAATCGGCGGATGTCTCGTTTCATACCTGGCAACCAATACATCATCTGCAAATCCTTGTACATCTTGGTACCCCCTGGATGAACGGAATACGGAGATGCATGTGCCTCTGTCAGAATATCCTCTCTGATTGAATAAAAACTGAGCACCCACATCCTTCCTCTGTATTTCACAATACCATCAAACACTGTATAGAGTACACTGCCCTTGGCTTCATCCTTCAGGTCTCCATTTCTGTAACTGTTCATCTGAAGGTTGACCACTACGGATTCGGTCTAGCAAGGAAGACTGGACAATCAGCTTAGGAGCTCCGCCCTTAGGATAAATTTCTAGGCCAAACCTCTGAATCTCTGACTGAAGAGATCTCCGCACTGACAGCTGTGCTACGACTGCAACGTTTTTGGTCAAGGAATCTGCCACAACATTAGTTTTCCCCGGATGGTAGCTAATTTCTCAATCGTAGTTTTAACTAATTCCAACCACCGTCTTTGTCTCATATTCATTTTTTTCTACGTGAAGAAATACTTGAGACTCTTGTGATATGTAATGACCCGAATCCTTGTTTTGAATTCAGTATTAAATAAGATATAATTAATGAGTTGTTAATTAAGTATTATTAAGGAATTGATAAATCGGGATTAAGTTGTTGGTATCCACTGAATTTTAAATGGATAACCCGATCTACTTCAGATTTCATTAACTCGAGAAATCCAACTAGACCAATGAGATTCTGACACGTGGCAGATAAGATTGATTCGGATTTCTGAAATATTGCGGATGCAGCCTATAAATGGAAGCCAAATTCTTTTGTTTCCTTCACCGCATTCTTCAGAGAGAGTTCTAGTTATATTAGGTTTTCTAGCTAGTTTCTAGGGCACTTTGGTGTCGGGAAGTTTCGGAGCTAGTGTCGACTCGAGGAGGGGTCGGTGATATGAGATCGAGACATCATCAGCGGGCTGACGAGGGACGCAGGTATAATCCTAAAGCCTTAAATAGTGATTTAAGGATCATTAGGGAGAACTTGTAGCATGTTTGTTCTGGTTTGATAGTGATTTAATTATGTTGGTATTGTCTAGATTCAGAGCTTTCTGTCAGATTGTTTTAGTGAGGTACGTGATGTACTGACTGAGATATCCAAGCGTAGTATACACACTTATATGCTGCATATTTATCTGTTGCATGATACATGTTTTACTACTTTGGCATATTATGCATGACACATCATGTTGAGCCTGATATCTTTTGAGATATACCTCGTTTGTTAGGGCTGCTCAGCCCTATTATGTATTGTGGACGATGGGGCATCGAGAGTTACAGTGTCCGACGGGACCCGTGGGCTCTGATGACCTGGACATTGCAGGTCCACGTCTTGATGATGAGTGTGGGAGCCAAAACATGCCTAGGGCAGATCAGAGACTACACACTCAGGCGCCTCTAGACTGAGCATGAGATTCTTGACTTGATCCTTGATATCCGAGCATATTGCATTTTGCATGCATCATATCAGTTTGTATACTCGTACATTCTCGTATTGGGCGATTGTCGCTCACGTCCTTGTTTTCATCTTGGGCACCCCATTTCACGGGGCAGGTATTAGGTTGGACGGTTCGGACGACCAAGGTAGTGGCTAGAGCAGTTGGCTTTTCGGTGGTGATCCAGTGGAGGTTTTATGTGGTTTATCGTTTTCTCGTTCAGAATTATGTTTTCGTTATGGTTGTAATAATGTTTAAGACTGATGTTATTGATCTGTTTTCGTTTGGGTTGTAAGATGATTAAGTAATTGGTTTCCGCAGTTTAATTGTTGTTATTAAGCTTTAATGTTGTATGTTTATTAGTCTGTTTAGTAGTGGCTCGGGTAAGGGCGCTACATGATAAGTGAATATCTGGCATTTCTCGCCGTACACATAATGTCTCCAAATTTTCAACGCAAAGACAACGTTAGCTAACTCAAGATCATGAGTCGGGTAGTTCTTCTCATGTACTTTCAACTGTCTGGAGGCATAAGCTATAACCCGACCGTGCTACATCAATACTGCTGATAAAGATAAAAAATTGTATATTAATTAAATGTTTTATAATATAAATTTATAGTTTTTGTTTTATTAAATGTTTAAATATTATATGTTTTATAATAAATTGTATAAAATATAAGTTTTTACTATTTTTACAGGTTTGATAAAACAAGAATAACCTTGGTGTTGCAAATGAGATTAAGATGATTCTTGGACCTGTAGAAAGTTGATGATAATATCTACAATATTGATGACAAGCATGAGATAAAAATCTTCTCACAATTGAGATCAAATTAAGCAACAAATAAAGTTACCAAAGGAGTGGAAGTTTTACCATGCTCTAGCATTTTGACCGTATCTCTCAAATTACCTAGTCAAATGGTGAAAAAATACCACAATTAAAACAACTCAATTATCTACATGTTTTGTTTTATGTGGAAAAAGAAAATTTGGATGAGAAGATTTTCAAAAGTGATGTGTATTAAAATATAATTTTTTGGAACACCAATGAAGACTTTTGTGTAAAAAATTAATATTTTATTTGTGGTTGTCTCCCCAATTTGGCTATAAATAGGGGTGCATTGTAATGTATTGAGATATACCCTCATTTTATAAACTAACCTTTGAGTTCATAATATTTATCTCTTTGTTTTTCTTTTATTTCTTCATTTAAATATAATTAGCATGTTAATTTCATTATTCAAAGTTTTACACTTTGAATAATGAGTAGCTAACTTCCCAAACTGGAGATGAAAAAGTGAAACTCTTAGCACGATAATAAGTTTATTAAAAGGTAAGAATCTATATTTTATATTATTTAATCATTATTTATTGTTTATGTTATATTTATTTCTTTAAGCAATATTATACCCTACTTATATGTGGGAGTTTTGATTTATTGTTGGTATATGTTAAACTAAATTCTTGGAACCATTTAAATGTTAGATTGGTAATACCAACCTTTTAAAGTGGATGCCTTAATTTATTATATATGAATATATCATAATATTAATTTCTTGGTACCATTTAAATGTTTGTTTGGTTTTATCAACAATTTAAAGTGGATGCCTTGATTTATTATAAACAAATATATCATAATATTAATTTCTTGGTACCATTTATATGTTAGTTGTGTTTTACCAACCATTTAAAGTAAGAATCTTGATTTAGTGTTTACAAATATATATATATATATATAGCACAATAAATACTTGAAAACATTTATAAGTTTTGGTATATATACTTATAAGATAATAATATATAACATAATATAAATATTATTATTTAATATATTTGAACCATTTTATTAAGTGGATTTCAATAATGTTCATCAATGTTAACTTTATTACATTACCAAGAGTGGATCCTTTAATCTCAACTACTTATATTAAAATTTGAACATTAAAAATTACAAATTAAAGATTGAAACAATTAAACGAAAACAAAAAACAAAAACAAAAAGACATTGTAGTGGACTTGTAATTACCTTAGCTTCCCTGTGGATACGATATTCGGACTCACCGAATTATACTACTTGTGGACAACCTGCTCTTGGGAGTGCAACAATCAAAGTCGCATCAAGTTTTTGGCGCCGTTGCCGAGAAAGTATAATTTAATTTCAAGTCTATTTTATTTTGTTTATAGTTTATTTTTCTTTCTTTAAATTTTTATTGTTTTTGTGTGTTTTTATTCTTTTGCATTTGCATTTGCATGAGCATTTGGTCACGTACACTTAGTGGTCGCCTAATTCGAAATAACCCTTTATTTTTACAAAACATGGCGGAAGAACTCATCCAAGAAAATGAAGATGAAATTCAATCTCAACATGATCATGATAGACGAAGAATACTTAGAGATCACATTAATCCTACACGTACTAGTGCACCTTCATGTCTAGTTTTTCCCCCTGATACATCTCATTTCAATTTTAAGCCTGGTATTATCCAACTTTTATCCAATTTTAATGGCTTAGATTCTGAAAATTCATACATGCATTTACGAGAGTTTGAAGAAGTGTGCAACACATATAATGATCTAAATTGTAGCATGAACACCATTCGACTTAAGCTTTTTCCTTTTTCTTTAAAAGATAAAGCTAAAACTTGGCTACAAAATCTTAGATCGGGATCCATTCGAACTTGGGATAAATTGCAACAACAATTTTTGAAAAAGTTTTTTCCATCTCATAGAACAAATTCTTTCAAAAGCAAATCACCACTTTCACTCAAAAACAAGCAGAAACTTTTTATCAGTGTTGGTATAGATACAGAGAATTGCTTAATCTTTGTCCACATCATGGTTTTGAAATTTAGAGAGTTGTTTCTCAGTTTTATGAAGGTTTAACACCTAAAGATAGGCAAATTGTTGAATTTATGTGTAATGAAACATTTGAAGATAAAGATCCAAACGAGGCAATTGAGTATCTCGATTCATTAGCTGAAAATGCTCAAAATTGAGACACTATAGATACAATCGAACCATCAAACAAGATTCAATCTCCCACATCTGGTGGAGGTATGTACACCCTCAAAGATGAACATGATCTCCAAGCTAGATTTACCTCTTTGGCAAAAAAAGTTGAGGCACTTAAATTGAAAAAGAATGGTCAATTAAAATATGTTCAAGAAATTGTGTGTCACATTTGTGATACAAGTGATCATTCTACAAAAAATTATCCCACTTTGCCCTCTTTTAAAGAATGTCTCCATGAACAAGTCATGTTTTGAACAATTTCAAAAGGCCAAATTTTGAACCATTTTCTCAAAATTACAATCCAGGTTGGCGAAATCATCCAAATTTTAGTTGGACGAATGATAATGCTGCACAATTTTCACAACCACATTTCCAAAATCAACAAAATTTTTTTCAAAATTATGCACCTTATGTTCCTCCACCTAAAAGGAACTTGGAAGATATATTGAATTCTTTCATTGCAAAGCGAGAGTCTATCAATACTCAAACTGCTCAAACTATGACAGATTTGAAAGATACTCTTGCTAAATTTGCCTCTGCACTTAATGTTCATGAAAAAGGTAAATTTCCTTAACCACCACAGCCTAATCCCAAGGATCATCATTCACAAACTGGAACTTCTTGAACTCAACCAATGGATCAGGTAAAATATGTTATTACCCTTCGCAGTGGTAAGGTTGTGGAAAAATCCATTCTTGAACCTTGTGAAGATGATGATAAATCAACTCCAAAGGGTAAGGAAGTGGAACCCATAACTTGCGAAGAGGAGGATCAATAGACAGTGTCACCACCATTCCCTCATGCATTGAAAAATACAAAAAAATAAAAATTTTGAAGTATGATATATATGATATTTTTAAACAAGTAAAAGTTAATATCCATTTATTAGATGCAATAAAGCAGGTACCATCATATGCCAAATTTTTGAAAAACTTGTGCACTGTGAAAAGAAAATTGAATGTGAAATAACGCATTTTTAGCCGAACAAGTAAGTGCAATCTTTCAAAATAATAACACTTTGAAATACAAAGACCCTAGTTGTCTTACTATTTCATGTATTATTGGAGAACGAAATATTAAAAAAGCCTTGCTTGATCTTTGAGCTAGTGTGAATTTATTTCCATATTCAGTTTATCAAGAACTCAATCTAGGCGAGTTAAAACCTACTTCGGTAACACTTTTACTTGCCGATAGATCTGTTAAAGTGCCAAGAGGTATGGTAGAAGACGTGTTGGTCCAAGTTGATAACTTTGTATATTCGTCGATTTCATTGTTTTAGATACACAACCTATCGAAGCTTGTAATGCAATTCCTGTAATTTTGGGTCGTCCATTTTTAGCAACTTCTAATGCTCTTATAAATTACAGGAATTGAATAATGAAGTTTTCATTTGGTAACATGACCTTGGAGCTTAATGTTTTTAATCTTTGTAAGCAACCACATGACAAAGGAGATGAAAGTGAAGATGAAAATCTTATTGAAACTCTTGTGGAAGAAAACATTCAAGAAGGGAGTACTCGTGACCAATTAGATATTTTTTCAATTGAAACTGTTAAAGAAAATATTGAAATTGAGCTTGATGATTTTATCAGGTATCACTCGTTACAAGGATCAGTGAAAGAATTTGAGGCAAAATATGAGAACAAAGACGAACCACCTATATTGGAATTAAAACCCTTGCCAGAAGAATTGAAGTATGCATTTCTTGGAGAAAATGAAACATATCCGGTGGTAATTTCTTCCAAACTAGCAAGTGATCAAGAAGGTAAATTAGTTGATAAAACAAGAATAACCTCGGCGTTGCAAATGTGATTAAGATGATTCTTGGACCTGTAGAAAGTTGATGATAATATCTACAATATTGGTGACAAGCATGAGATAAAAATCTTTTCACAATTGAGATCAAATTAAGCAACAAATAAAGTTACCAAAGAAGTGGCAGTTTTATCATGCTCTAGCATTTTGACCATATCTCTCCAATTACCTGGTCAAATGGTGAAAAAAATACCACAATTAAAACAACTCAATTATCTACATGTTTTTTTATGTGGAAAAGAAAATTCGGATGGAAGATTTTCAAAAGTGATGTGTATCAAAATATAATTTCTTGGAACACCAATGAAGACTTTTGTGTAAAAAAATAATATTTTATTTGTGGTTGTCTCCCCAATTTGGCTATAAATAGGGGTGCATTGTAATGTATTGAGATATACCCTCATTTTATAAACTAACCTTTGAGTTCATAATATTTCTCTCTTTGTTTTTCTTTTATTTCTTCATTTAAATATAATTAGCATGTTAATTTCATTATTCAAAATTTTACACTTTGAATAATGAGTAGCTAACTTCCCAAAGTTGAGATGAAAAGGTGAAACTCTTGGCATGATAATAAGTTTATTAAAAGGTAAGAATCTATATTTTATATTATTTAATCATTATTTATTGTTTATGTTATATTTATTTCTTTAAGCATTATTTACCCTACTTATATGTGGGAGTTTTTATTTATTGTTGCTATATGTTACACTAAATTTTTGGAACCATTTAAATGTTAGTTTGGTAATACCAACCAGTTAAAGTGGATGTCTTGATTTATTATATATGAATATATCATAATATTAATTTTTTGGTACCATTTAAATGTTTGTTTGGTTATATATATACATATATATAGCATAATAAATACTTGACAACATTTATAATTTTTGGTATATATACTTATAAGATAATAATATATAACACAAATTAAATATGATTATTTAATATATTGGAACCATTTTATTAAGTGGATTTCAATAATGTTCATTAATGTTAACTTTATTAAATTACCAAGAGTAGATCCTTTAATCTCAACTACTTAAATTAAAATTTGAACAATTAAAAATTACCAATTAAAGATTAAAACAATTAAATGAAAAAACAAAAAGACATTGTAGTGGACGTGTAATTACCTGAGCTTCCCTGTGGATACGATATTCGGACTCACCGAATTATATTACTTGTGGACAACATGCTCTTGCGAGTGCAACAATCAAAGTCGCATCAACTACGCCTAAACCGAGCTTAGAAGCATCGGTGTATAGCACGAAATTGCCTTGCCCTGCTGGCATGGCTGGTAGTGGTGCTGAAATAAGAGCTTACTCCAAAGTATCGAATCTCTCCTGACACTCTCCACTCCATATGAATTTAGCATTCTTCTTAGTCAATGAAGTGAGTGGCGCTGCAATTGAAGAAAATCCCTGGATAAATTTCCTCTAGCAGACTACTAAGCCTAGGAAACTGTGGATCTCTGAAGCATTCTTCGGCTCAACCCATTCCTTAATTGTTGCTACCTTAGCTGGATCCACCTCCAACCGAAATTCACACTTACTAAATTTTGCAAACAACTTGCGACTCTACGAGACTTGCAAAAATGTTCCCAAATGCTGATTGTGCTTGGCATCGCTCTTCGAGTAGATAAGGATGTCGTCTATGAACACTATGACGAACTGATCTAGGTAGGGCTGAAATACTCGATTCATCAAGTCCATAAAAATTCTTGGAGCATTCGTCAATCCATATGGCATCACTAAGAACTCATAATGCCCATATCTGGTTCTGAAGGTTGTCTTATGAACATTTGCATCTTTTATCCTTCTGTTGATACCCTAATCGTAGATCTATCTTAGAAACACTATGGCTCCCTGCAACTGATCGAACAAGTCCTCGATCCTTGGTAGTGGGTATTTATTCTTGATCGTTACCTTGTTCAGTTCTCGGTAATCGATACACAACCTCATGCTCTCATCCTTCTTCTAAACGAAAAGCACTGGTGCGCCCCCTGGTGAAAAACTATGGCGGATGAATTGTTTATCTAGTAGCTCCTGAATCTGCTATTTGAGCTCTAACCTCTTCAGTTGGAGCTAAACGGTACGGTGCCTTAGAGATTGGCATGGTACCTGGCACAAGGTCAATGGAAACTCCACCTCTCTATGTAGTGGAAGGCCTATGACGTCATCAGGAAAAACATCAGGAAAATCTCTGACTACTGGTACATCAGATATTGCTGGAGTTGGTGCGTCAGGTGCAGAAATAATACTGGCCAAGAAATCCTGACACCCCTTGTGAATAAGTCTCTGTGCATGCATGCAAGAGATCATGCGAGGGAAACTTCTCCATCTGTTCGGCTCAAAGCAAAATTGATCCATGCCCAACGTCTTACCAACACTAATGTTTTCTGAAAGTCAATAAGAACTATGTTCTTCGTTAGCCAGTCTATTCCCAAGATAATGTCAAACTCTGGCATCGGCAACACAACCAGATCGGCATACACTAGGTTACCTTGCAGTTCGAGATCGATGTCTCTGACCACGCTAGTAGCTGATAACTCTTCCCCTGATGGGACTGTCACTGAATAGTTAACATCGAGTCCAATGGACTTGACGTCCAAATGATTAGCGAACGTCTCTGAGATAAAAGAGTTAGTGGCCCCGGAATATATCAAGGCCTTCGTGGCTAATCTCTTTATGAAAATATTTCCCATCAGAAGAGTCGTATCTAGGTTCGCCTCCTCAGCCTGCATAGCGAACACTCACCCCAGGGTAGGCTGCCTCCACTGCGGGCAGTCTTTCAACATATGGTCACTGACTCCACACTTGAAGCATTTGCCCGATCCCCATAGACACTGTCCCGCATGATGACGGTTGCATCTCGGACACACTGTGTACTCACCAGGCCTCTGGGGAGCCTTCTTATGAGGATAGGACTCTTGCCTTTCGGCGGTCCCTGAAATGGCCTCTTCCTCTGCCGTTGTTGGAAAGACCTCTTAAACTCAGGCTTCTGATGTTGCTGTTGGGGTGCCTGATAGGGCCTCTTGCCCTGCCTTTCATTACCAATCTCCTTCTGATCCTGCTCTGCGGCCAAGGCTCTCGACACGGCGATAGCATAGGTGGTAGGGCCAGCAACTCTCACATCACGGCGCAAGATCGGCCGCAAACCATCAATATAAAATGCCTCAGCTTCTCCCGGGCATCATTTGCAATCAGGGGCACGAAGTGACACCCCCTCTCAAACTTCCTAACAAATTCTGCCACGCTGCTGTCTCGCTGTCGCAGCATCATGAACTCCCTAGTCAGATGGGAACGTACTTCCTCAATGAAGTACTTGGATTAGAAAACCTCCTTGAAACCATCCCAAGTCAGTGTTTGCAAGTTCACAGACACAGATGCGCTCTCCCACAACAGTTTGGCGTCTCCTGTCAGCAGGAAAGTGGCACACCTGACCTTGTCTGCATCCTCCAGCTCCATAAAAGCAAAAATTGCCTCCATGGACTTAATCCATCCCTCAGCTATCGGGTCAGTAGTCCCTGAGAACTCCTTTGGGTCCATCCTCCTAAACCTCTCATAAACAGCCTCTGGTCTGCGCATCGCCCCTATATCTACGGCAGCATTGTTCCCCGCAAAATGCGCGAAGAACTGATTCATCCCTGCAAGCATCTGAGCCTGCATATCTGGCGGTGGACGAGGAGGAGTGGCCCTCTCCTCATCCCGAGCCTCTCTATTCTCTTCACCTACTCCACGTGCAATCATACGTCTAGGAGGCATACTATTCCAAAATTTACCCAACACGTAACCCAACATGCATGAACATAATATCTATATCATAAGATGCACGTAATTTGAGCTTAAACATGCACATGTTGAAATCATGACTTGATACTTACTACCAGAAAGAATTTAAAACTTTAAAACTTACAGACTTGAGGTGGGACCTCGTGAGCTTCTCGCAACTGGCAGTAGGCATAACCCTTTACAAGAACACCGCTCTGATACCAATTGTGACGTACCGTAATTTTTTTTAAACTAATTGAAATTTGCGGAAAAATAAAAATTTTATTAAATAAGTAATAAACCTTCAGATCGCGACGAAAATAATCTGCTCGTCTAAAAATATTTGAAATGAAAACAATCACAAACAAAGTTTGCAAAAAAGTAATCATTTAAACATCGTAAACAGTCTCATGAAAATCAGAGTATTTGAAACATGCATAATGACTTAAAAACGTAGGCGGTCCTCGGTTTAGCCTCCTGTGTAGGTCGAGCCGGCTCATTGGTCCCAACCATCGTCTTCTCATACTCGTCCTCACCTGCATCGATCAAGTCTAGTGAGTCTAAAGACCCAACATGTATAAACTAGGAATAACAAGTAATACATAATAAAATCACATACATTTTAAAGTAGAGCGTACATACTTAAACTTGAACTTACGTACATAAACATAGACGTGCCATCATTTCATAAATATACTTGCATCATACATAATTGAACATGCATAACATCATTTTGCGTAGAGATATATTTCAAAGCAAGTGACCCGTAACATAAATGCGCCTGATCAGACTAAACCACAGTACTGGGCTGGCAGAGATGTCCACTACCACATACATGAGATCCCCGGTCATGCTTTACCGGGTGGGTTGGTCCCTGGTCATGCTTTACCTGTTTCCAATCCTGATCAAACCCGGTCATACTTTATTGGGTGGAGAGGTCCTCGGCCATGTTCACCGACTTCCAAACCCGTTCATAATTGACCACAAGACATTTAGCATACCTCAAAAACATAAAATATTTTTCTTTTGAATGTCGAACATACTTCTAAACGTCGAGGGCTTCGTAGGAACGCTCTGGACATGCTGCCCTAACCACAGCAGCAAAGATTCAGGAGATCCCAATGAAGCCTGCAACCAAAACTTGAGAAAACGTGAAGAGCATGCACAAATTTTTACAGCTTGAGCGGGTTTACGATAAAAATTATATATCTCTCATTTCTTATCATAAAATTACGAATTTACCGTCAAATCGAAGATAACACAGAGTAATACAAATAATATGTTGAAAATATTTCCAGAAAACCAACCTATAAGTCGCAGAATTCGAAATAACAGAGGGTGACGGATTTTGTGACACAGAAATTCTGCAGCTTGTGCAGTTTTACGATAATGATCATAACTAACTCATTTCTTAGTCCAAAAATTACGAATTTAGTGTCAAATCGAAGGTATCAAAAAGTACTACATTTTTTATGTTGAATGTTTTTCTAGAAATTGGACAAAAAATTCAGAGTTGTTGTGAATAATCCCAGCTATTCCTTCTCCCGTTTAAGATCAAGACTTCTCTTCCCAGTAAGCACATACACGCACACACAATCACTATGTTCAACCCAACACTTTGCACAGAAATCAACAAGAAGAATTTGACAAGAACACGAGACACAAGATTTATAGTGGTTCGGCTTTCTTCGCCTACGTCCACTTTGGGAACTCAGAGCAAGAATCTTTATTAAGCTTTTCAGAAGATAATGATCAATACAAAATGAAAACCAGAAGAATACGATTTACAGATACAAGCTTGATATATATATCTCCAAGACTTTTCTTCCGTTGACTCACTCCTAACTTGACTAAATCAACTAACTAACTTATTAGTTATCTAATCAGTTATTAGTAGTTCAACAATAAACCATCCACTACTGACTTCTTTTGTTGACCGCATCTTCTAAGTTGAGCTGCCTACTGTATGTTGATCACTATTTGCAACAAATCTCCACCTGATCAGCATACCAGTATACCTTGCTCTTCATTGTTCCCCCTTTCCTCCTTCCTAAGGAGGTTTTCCCAATTTGATGAGTGACATACAATGTTGAAGCTTCGTTCCTGTCACTACATTGGTCAGCATATCAGAAGGATTATCATCAGTCCCAATCTTCTTTATTTTCACTTTGCCTTCAGATACAATTTCCCTTATGAAATGAAGCCTAACATATATGTGTTTTGTCCTATCATGATGCACTGGATTTTTCATTATTTGAACCGCCCCTTGACTATCACAGTGCACCACGGTTTCAGCTTGACTTCCTTCTAGTTCTTCAACCAATCCTTTTATCCATAAGGCTTCTTTAAATGCCTCTGTAGCAGCAACATACCCAGCTTCTGTAGTGGACAAAGTTACAATGTGTTGAAGAGTAGACTTCCAGCTGACTGTATTTCCATACACTGTAAACACATATCCTGTTTGTGACTTCCTTTTATCCACATCACCAGCAAAGTCTGAATCTACAAAGCCTTCAATCTTGTCACTATCTTTCCACTTATTATCATAATTCAGCCCAGCCTCCTTGGATCCTTTAAGATACCTTAGCACCCATTTCACTGCTTGCCAATGTTTATACCCAGGATTGGACATAAACCTGCTTACTAAGCTTGATGCAAAAGCTATATCAGGTCTGGTACACACCATTCCATACATAATACTCCCTACAGCACTGGATTATGGTACTTTGAGCATCTCTGCACCTTCCTCTTCACTTTTCGGGCTTTGTTCAGATGAGAGTTTAAGATGTGCTCCTATTGGTGTTGTAACGCCCCAGATTCGACGACTGTCCTCACTGTATCAAGACGAGTCTTTCCAGCGTGCTTATGTCCTCACTCACACGCACCCTGGGAAACTTCCCAGGAGGTCACCCATCCCAAAATTGCCCCAAGTCAAGCACGCTTAACTTTGGAGTTCTTATGTGATGAGCTATCGAAAAGAAGATGCACCTTCGTGATATGAGTAGTACAAATCAAATCTTTTAAGCCCTCTTCAACTGTACAGTCCATTACATTGAACAGTCTCGGAATCCCTCTCATTCCCGTGTGGGTCGGTTCATTCATGTTCCCTCCACCTAGAAGCCTGCCAGGAGCCGCTCATTGTCCGTGCAACTGATGGCACCGGCGATCACCCCCCGCCCTCTTCGGCCCCGGGCCTCACATGCCCACCAGCTTCCGCTTGGTTCGTCCCCGAACCACACCGTACTAAGAGAGGTCGGCTCTGATACCAACTGAGACGTCCTGCTCTTTTTATTGCTTTAAAAGTACTAGAAATTTTTTTTTTCCTCACTTAGCATCGGTCGAACCATAAAATATTTTGACATCATTTTAAAAATAACCATCCAACTGCTATTTAAAAATCCAAAGGAAAATATTTTAAAGCATAAAATCGTCAAACATTTTACTAAACCTAAAAAGCAATAATTTGAAAAGTAAAGCCCATACTAAACCTCTCAAAAATCTCTCAAAAGCATACATAAGTAATCTTAAAAATCTTTAATCATAAAGCATGAGTCAAAAGTCATAATGCGGAAAAAGTAGAAGCGCTGGTCCTCGGGTTGTGTGCGCCTTCAGTCCAGTCAAATCACTCATCAAGTCCTCCCTCAATACCACCTGCATCCATCACACCTAGTGAGTCTAAAGACTCAACACACCATAATCTTGATAACGAGTAATACGTAATACAGTCAACATATAACGGTGAAAAATATGTGTACTTAAAATATCGTTTTCATGAAGATGCATAAACATAAACATTTTCATAAATATTTTCATGATGCATAAACTTTAAACATAAAAATTTTCATAAAATACTTTTTCATGACATGCAACCATAAACCTTAACCTTTTCCCTTTTTCCTCAACATGACATGACATAAAACATTTTTCATGATCATAAACATTTTTCCTTTTCCTTTTCCTTTTCCTTTTGTTGAATTCAGATCGTTAATTGTGACTTTCCTGATCATGCTCATGAGGGTCGATGGATCCATCTACATAAAACCACAGTACTGGGCGGCGGGGGACACCAGCAACACTCTCACCGGTCAACTGGGCCCTGGCCTATCATGATTCGAATAGAAATACGATCGTCGGGGCTCCCTCTGGGGCCTTTTCCCATAAATGGGCTCCCTCTGGGGCCTTTTCCCCTCACGATATTCCCATTCTTCCGTTACCACAAAACCGTTACGACATATCCGTTACCACATATCCGTTACCACATATTCGCAATGATGGAAACACGATCGTCGGGCTCCCACTAGGACCATAACCCTCACGACGTCGCCAACATTAACGAATTAGTCACAATTATTTCACATCCTTCAACATTTTTCATTCACATCACTTTAGAAAAATCATGAATATCATTACATTTTTCATTTTTGAAACCAAGCATGCAACATGTATTTTAAATGTCTTCCCTCAATCATAAAAATCAAATAGACATTTAAAAATCATCATTCAATCATGAACAATTCATAAACATTTAAAAATAATCATATTTTCATAAAATAGCATTTAGGGCACTGCCATGACCTTAACTAATTTCTAGGTGTAAAAAGATCGTTTTACCCCTGGACTCAACATTTTACGTTTTCGACTTTTTCCTTGATTTCACGACTCTAACATGTCCCAAATAATTATTTAAGCTTACGTGAATTTTTCCATAATTTTATTTGGCTTAAATGTTAGACTTTTTCAATTATCTTTTCTTAATTGTTTTAACAGTGTTTTAATCCCGAAAAATACCAAACTTTAATATAAAATTCTTAAATTCTAAATTTAGTCTTTTTATATTATTTTAGCCCTTATGGACCCCGACTCGACCCCCGTGAGCCGTTTTCCAATTTTTTTCTTTACTTAAAACCCTATTTGACACCTAAATTTCACCCCCGAGCCAACTCTCGATTTTCACGAGTTACCCCCGAACTATGTCGAGCCAAAAGGTGCCCAACATAATAAATTAACTTATTGGACCCTAACTTTATCAAGGAAACCCTTCTAATGCCAAAAACGAGCCCTCTACTTCCTGAACAAAAGCTGGCCGAGAAACCTTGTTGGACAAGGTCTCTTGCACGCACTGCCTAGCCCCTAACCACGAACCCAGCCACCAAACCAACCTGATTTCCACCCCCTAAGGACCCTAAGGACTAGACCTGACCCAGCCCAGACCCCCTGAACCGCGCGCCCAAGCTTGTGCGAAGCACAGAACCCTGCACGCGATCCCCTTGATTCTCGGGTGGGAGTCCTAGCTTGCTAGGACTCCTTCCCTGCCTTAGTGCGCGAGTCCTAGCGTGGCTAGGACTCCCTTCCTGACTCTCTCATGACCCTGGCTAGCCCCTGGAACGAGCCAACCAAGCCCTCCGTCCCTGCACAACAAAACCGAACCCCAATAGTTTCGAAACCCCCTTTTATGGTTTTCTTTAATTTTTGGCCCTTAGACTTTTTATTCTGAATCTTAACATCCTTCACATAAAATAAGGCACAAAAATTCGAATCATTTTTCTATGGTTTCTAAAATCATCGCTTAAGGCCAACTAAGTAGAACATGCAACCTAATTTATTCTAGGTTGAAACTTAATCACAATTCAATTCTAATAACCAATTTAACATTTCATGCCGAAATAAGGAATATAAAAATGTTAAATGACTAGGTTACCCGTGATGAGTGTAGTGTCTGCCTCTTCCTCGGCTTCCTCGGCATTCATCACATAAGCTCGGGCCGTAGTAGCTGCTTTCCTCTTTGGGCAATCAATAGCTTTGTGACCGGCCTCCTTGCAGTAGAAACATTTATACGATCCCAACTCGCATTTGCCAAGATGTAGACGGTTGCACTCCTTGCATGGTTGCCTCTCAGCAGGCTTTGGTGCTCCCGGATTCTGTGGCTTTGGTGGCGCTGGCTTCTTGACTAGACCTTGGGGCTTGTAAGGTCCAAAATTAAGACGACGCAATCCAACTGCATGCGAATCTAGGAAATTATGAAAAATTGAGTAATTAATTGATTTTAGCTGCTAATTAATTATGTGACGTACTTGTTTATATGCTAAATGAGATTTATTTGTCATCATGCATAAAAACAAAATGTATTTTTAGGATATTCAAGTGACGATTGAGGAACAGGGATCGAGGACTGAAGAAAACGTAAAATATTTTTATTAAATAATTATTTTTAATTATTTAAAAGATGGTCGATGCTTTTTAGTATTTATGAAAATAAAGGGTTTTTGAGGTGATTTTATACGCCGGGACGTAAATTTTATCGGTGTTGGTTCTTCAACTAAAATACAAACTTTTTGGCAACCCGGCTAATAAATTCACATGTTTAATTAATCAAAACTTTGGTTAAAATTTTATTAATCCTAATTAAAGCTAATGGGCTTGAATTTGGTGGCTTAATAGGCCTAAAGCCTACTTAGTTAATGAATTAGTATTTAAAGTGTTAATTGTATCAAAAACCCTACACTTTGCAAAAGAAAACTCACGCCTCACTCTGAAAACTCTTCCCTCCCCACACCCACACACACACGGCAGCACACACTTGCAATTAGGAAGGGGTTTTCGAAGGTCTATCAAGAGCAAACCGTAGTCGTCCCTCCGTTCTTCGTCGTCAACGATTATTCGAGCGTATACTACGCAAAGGCACACCTTAATCTCCCTTTTCTCATCCATTACATCATATTATTGTTTAAAGTATGTGTGCATGAAAAGCTTGAAGTCATACATGTATATATTCAGAATTTTCGAAAAAAAAAAATTTCTAGTACTTTTAAAGCAATAAAAAGAGCAGGACGTCTCAGTTGGTATCAGAGCAAGGGGAGTATGTTCTTTATACCGACGCTTCTAAGCTAGGTTTAGGTGCAGTTCTGATGCAAAACGACCGAGTTATCGCCTATGCATCAAGACAGTTGAAAATTCATGAAAAGAACTACCCTACTCATGATCTTGAGCTTGCAGCAGTAGTCTTTGCATTAAAGATTTGGAGACTCTACCTTTATGGGGAGAAGTGCAAAATATTCACTGATCATAAAAGCTTGAAATACTTCTTCACCCAAAGGGAGTTGAATATGAGACAGCGCAGATGGCTTGAATTGGTAAAGGACTATGATTGTGACATTAGCTACCATCCGGGGAAAGCTAATGTAGTGGCAGACGCATTGAGTAGAAAGGCAGCGGTTATCACTCAATTATCACTCCAAAGACCTTTGCAGTCCGAGATACAGCGGTTTGAGCTTGCCGTGTATGCTAGGGGGCGAGGCCCCTAATCTTGCCACATTATCAGTGCAGTCGACTTTGAGAGACAGAATTCGGGATGGACAGCCTACTGATGAGCAGTTGCAAAAGTGGAGAGCAAGAGATGAAGCCAAGGGCCGGAATTTATATTCAGTAGTGGATGGCTTAGTCCGTTATCGAGACCGTCTATGGGTTCCTAGTGACGATTCTTTGAGAGATCTTATTATGAAGGAAGCCCACGACACACCATATTCCATTCATCCGGGCAGTACAAAGATGTATAGAGATTTGCAGTTGTTATATTGGTGGCCAGGCATGAAGAGAGACATCTTGAGATATGTATCCGTGTGTTTGACTTGTCAGCAAGTCAAAGCAGAGCATCAGAGACCAGCGGGAAAATTGAAGCCACTCCCTATTCCCGAGTGGAAATGGGAAAATATCACCATGGACTTTGTTGTGGGATTGCCAAAGACAGTTAAAGGATTTAATGTCATTTGGGTGATAGTGGATCGTCTTACGAAATCAGCGCATTTTCTACCTATTAAGACGACATTCACCATGATTCAGTATGCCGACTTGTATATTCGGGAGATAGTTCGGCTGCATGGGATTCCTGTATCCATCGTTTCTGACCGGGATCCGAGGTTCACGTCGTCTTTTTGGAAAAGTCTGCATGCAGCGATGGGGACCAAGTTATTGTTCAGTACAGCGTTCCACCCTCAAACCGATGGTCAGTCAGAAAGGGTTATTCAGATTTTGGAAGATCTACTGCGAGCATGCGTCATTGATTTCCAAGGCAGTTGGGAACAAAAATTACCTCTAGTGGAGTTCACTTACAATAACAGCTATCAATCATCAATAGGAATGGCTCCTTTTGAGGCACTCTATGGAAGAAAATGTAGATCTCCTATTCATTGGGACGAGGTTGGGGAAAGAAGAGACATTGGTCCAGATGTGATTGAAGAAACAGCTGAGCTTGTAGTCAAGATTCGTGATAGAATGAAGACTGCACAAAGCCGACAAAAGAGTTATGCGGACAAAAGACGAAGGGACTTAGAGTTTGCAGTAGGCGACCACGTGTTTGTGAAGATAGCACCCATGAAGGGTGTTATGCGTTTTGGCAAGAAGGGCAAGCTTGGTTCTAGATTTATTGGCCCATTCGAGATTTTGGAGAGGATTGGGACACTAGCTTATAGAGTGGCATTGCCACCCGCACTTTCTGGAGTTCACAATGTGTTCCATATTTCGATGCTGCGGAAGTACATGTCTAATCCATCGCATGTGCTTAATTATGAACCTCTTCAACTAACTCCAAATTTGTCGTATGAAGATAGACCTGTCCAGATTCTGGCTAGACAAGAAAGACGATTGCATAACAAAGTAATTCCAATGGTCAAGGTCAAGTGGCTGAATCACTCGGAAGAGGAAGCTACTTGGGAAACTGAGAGGGGCTTGAAGAGTCGCTATCCGGATCTATTCGG
Organism: Primulina tabacum; assembly: GCF_025594145.1. Lineage (NCBI taxonomy): Eukaryota > Viridiplantae > Streptophyta > Magnoliopsida > Lamiales > Gesneriaceae > Primulina > Primulina tabacum. The sequence goes on along the minus strand of NC_134556.1, from coordinate 5,888,531 downwards.
TAAGTTCTAATTTCGAGGACGAAATTTTATTTAAGGGGGGAGGAATTGTAAGGTCCAAAATTAAGACGACGCAATCCAACTGCATGCGAATCTAGAAAATTATGAAAAATTGAGTAATTAATTGATTTTAGCTGCTAATTAATTATGTGACGTACTTGTTTATATGCTAAATGAGATTAATTTGTCATCATGCATAAAAAAAATGTATTTTTAGGATATTCAAGTGACGATTGAGGAACGGGGATCGAGGACTGAAGAAAACGTAAAATATTTTTATTAAATAATTATTTTTAATTATTTAAAAGATGGTCGATGCTTTTTAGTATTTATGAAAATAAAGGGTTTTTGAGGTGATTTTATACGCCGGGACGTAAATTTTATCGGTGTTGGTTCTTCAACTAAAATACAAACTTTTTGGCAACCCGGCTAATAAATTCAAATGTTTAATTAATCAAAACTTTGGTTAAAATTTTATTAATCCTAATTAAAGCTAATGGGCTTGAATTTGGTGGCTTAATAGGCCTAAAGCCTACTTAGTTAATGAATTAGTATTTAAAGTGTTAATTGTATCAAAAACCCTACACTTTGCAAAAGAAAACTCACGCCTCACTCTGAAAACTCTTCCCTCCCCACACCCACACACACACGGCAGCACACACTTGCAATTAGGAAGGGGTTTTCGAAGGTCTATCAAGAGCAAACCGTAGTCGTCCCTCCGTTCTTCGTCGTCAACGATTATTCGAGCGTATACTACGCAAAGGCACACCTTAATCTCCCTTTTCTCATCCATTACATCATATTATTGTTTAAAGTATGTGTGCATGAAAAGCTTGAAGTCATACATGTATATATTCAGAATTTTCGAAAAAAAAAAATTTCTAGTACTTTTAAAGCAATAAAAAGAGCAGGACGTCTCAGGTGTTGTCACAGTCTTTGCTTGTTGCATATTGAACCTTGTGAGTATTTTACTCAAGTATGCTTGTTGTGTGACATGTAAGTGGCCCAGAGACCTGTCCCTTATTATATCCATACCTAAGATTCTTGATGCTTGCCCCATTTGTTTCATTTCGAACTCTGTTCCCAGCAGCTGCTTCAATTTGTTAACTTCCTTGATTTCTGGGCTTGCAATGAGCATATCATCCACATATAATATCAAAAACAACCTGCTGCCTTTTTCCAGATTCTTAAAGTAGAAACATCAATCATAGTTTCTTCTTTGATAGCCATTTCAGGTCATAAACGTATCAAAACTCAGGTACCACTGGCGGGGTGATTGCTTCAGGCCATATAGAGACTTTTCCAAGAGACAAACTTTGTGTTCCTCACCGGCTAATACATAGCCTTCCGATTGTGCCATTTAAATGGTTTCTTCCAACTCCCCATGTAGGAACGCCGTCTTAACTTCCATTTGCTCTAATTTCATATTATAATAAGTCACTAAGGATAGACGTATTCTTATGGAGGTGTATTTTACTACTGGTGAGAAGATCTCATTGTAGTATATTCCTTCCCGCTGAGAATAGCCCTTTGCCACATACCTTGCTTTATACTTTGCTTCCATAACACCTGGAACTTCTTCCTTGAACTTATAAATCCATTTGCAACCTATAACCTTTTGTTTTTTCGGGTTGTCTACTAGTGTCCATGTATGATTTTTCTTTAAGGATATCATTTCTTCATCCATTGCTTGTCTCCACAAATGGGCCCTGTTACAGTTAGTAGCTTTCTCATATGTTCTTGGTTCTTCATCCATTATGTTTTGGCCAGCAGCAAGAGCATAGGCAGTGAGTTCAGCAAAACCAAGTCTGTTCGGTGGTCTAATGTCCCTTCTTTTCCTATCTCCGGCAAGCTGGTACTGACTCAAATCAGTTTGATCAGTAGTGACCTTTACTTCTTCTTCTTGAATTTCATTCTTAATAGTTTCAGGTTCACACTCCACCTTAGTCTGATAGTGTCTTTCTTGTTCTAGTTGGACAGATTGTATCCCACTGTTATCTTGGCTATTCTTGTCGAGTTTTAGTATCTCCTGCTCGTTGAAAATGACATCCCTACTGGTGATTACTTTAGAGTTGTTTTCTTCGTCAGACCAACATCTAAATCCCTTCACTCCATCAGAATATCCCAAGAAAATGCACCTTTTTCATCTAGGCTCAAGTTTTCCTTCATTAGTGTGGACATATGCTTGGCATCCAAAGATTCTTAAGTTTGAGTAATTCACAGGTTTTCCAGACCATATTTCTTCAGGTACCTTAAATTCCAATGCTGTAGAAAGACTTCTATTAATTACATGAACGGCAGTAGACACAGCTTCCTCCCAGAATTTCTTGCCCAAGTTTGCATGGTTAAGCATACATCGCACCCTTTCCAGTATTGTTCGATTCATGCGTTCTGCGACGCCATTTTGTTGGGGGGTGTATCTCACCGTCTTGTGTCTTGCTTTCCCTTGATCCTTACAAAATTCTGTAAATTCATTTGCAAGATATTCAAGTCCATTGTTTGTTCTTAGTCTCTTAATCTTCTTCCCAGTTTTGTTTTCTACCAAGGCTTTCCATTGTTTGAAGCTTTTAAATGCCTGCCTCGTTCTTGTGCTTTAACATGTAGACCCAAACCTATCTAGAGAAATCATCAATAAAGGTTATGAAATATCTTGCCCCCCCTAGAGTGTTAGCCTTAGCTGGTCCCCAAATATCAGAATGAACATAATCCAAGGTTCTCTAGTTACATGTATGATTTTTCTTTAAGGATATTCATTTCCGGGTTGTCTACTAGTGTCCACGTATGATTTTTCTTTAAGGATATCATTTCTTCATCCATTGCTTGTCTCCACAAATGGGCCCTGTTACAGTTAGTAGCTTCCTCATATGTTCTTGGTTCTTCATCCATTATGTTTTGGCCAGCAGCAAGAGCATAGGCAGTGTGTTCAGCAAAACCAAGTCTGTTCGGTGGTCTAATGTCCCTTCTTTTCCTATCTCCGGCAAGCTGGTACTGACTCAAATCAGTTTGATCAGTAGTGACCTTTACTTCTTCTTCTTGAATTTCATTCTTAATAGTTTCAGGTTCACACTCCACCTTAGTCTGATAGTTTCTTTCTTGTTCTAGTTGGACAGATTGTATCCCACTGTTATCTTGGCTATGCTTGTCGAGTTTTAGTATCTCCTACTCGTTGAAAATGACATCCCTACTGGTGATTACTTTAGAGTTGTTTTCTTCGTCAGACCAACATCTAAATCCCTTCACTCCATCAAAATATCCCAAGAAAATGCACCTTTTTCATCTAGGCTCAAGTTTTCCTTCATTAGTGTGGACATATGCTTGGCATCCGAAGATTCTTAAGTTTGAGTAATTCACTGGTTTTCCAGACCATATTTCTTCAGGTACCTTAAATTCCAATGCTGTAGAAGGACTTCTATTAATTATGTGAACGGCAGTAGACACAGCTTCACCCCAGAATTTCTTGCCCAAGTTTGCATGGTTAAGCATACATCGCACCCTTTCCAGTATTGTTCGATTCATGCGTTCTGCGACGCCATTTTGTTGGGGGGTGTATCTCACCGTCTTGTGTCTTGCTATCCCTTGATCCTTACAAAATTCTGTAAATTCATTTGCAAGATATTCAAGTCCATTGTTTGTTCTTAGTCTCTTAATCTTCTTCCCAGTTTTGTTTTCTACCAAGGCTTTCCATTGTTTGAAGCTTTTAAATGCCTGCCTCGTTCTTGTGCTTTAAAATGTAGACCCAAACCTTTCTAGAGAAATCATCAATAAAGGTTATGAAATATCTTGCCCCCCCTAGAGTGTTAGCCTTAGCTGGTCCCCAAATATCAGAATGAACATAATCCAAGGTTCTCTAGTTACATGTATGATTTTTCTTTAAGGATATTCATTTCCGGGTTGTCTACTAGTGTCCACGTATGATTTTTCTTTAAGGATATCATTTCTTCATCCACTGCTTGTCTCCACAAATGGGCCCTGTTACAGTTAGTAGCTTCCTCATATGTTCTTGGTTCTTCATCCATTATGTTTTGGCCAGCAGCAAGAGCATAGGCAGTGTGTTCAGCAAAACCAAGTCTGTTCGGTGGTCTAATGTCCCTTCTTTTCCTATCTCCGGCAAGCTGGTACTGACTCAAATCAGTTTGATCAGTAGTGACCTTTACTTCTTCTTCTTGAATTTCATTCTTAATAGTTTCAGGTTCACACTCCACCTTAGTCTGATAGTTTCTTTCTTGTTCTAGTTGGACAGATTGTATCCCACTGTTATCTTGGCTATGCTTGTCGAGTTTTAGTATCTCCTACTCGTTGAAAATGACATCCCTACTGGTGATTACTTTAGAGTTGTTTTCTTCGTCAGACCAACATCTAAATCCCTTCACTCCATCAAAATATCCCAAGAAAATGCACCTTTTTCATCTAGGCTCAAGTTTTCCTTCATTAGTGTGGACATATGCTTGGCATCCGAAGATTCTTAAGTTTGAGTAATTCACTGGTTTTCCAGACCATATTTCTTCAGGTACCTTAAATTCCAATGCTGTAGAAGGACTTCTATTAATTATGTGAACGGCAGTAGACACAGCTTCACCCCAGAATTTCTTGCCCAAGTTTGCATGGTTAAGCATACATCGCACCCTTTCCAGTATTGTTCGATTCATGCGTTCTGCGACGCCATTTTGTTGGGGGGTGTATCTCACCGTCTTGTGTCTTGCTATCCCTTGATCCTTACAAAATTCTGTAAATTCATTGCAAGATATTCAAGTCCATTGTCTGTTCTTAGTCTCTTAATCTTCTTCCCAGTTTGGTTTTCTACCAAGGCTTTCCATTGTTTGAAGCTTTTAAATGCCTCGTTCTTGTGCTTTAACATGTAGACCCAAACCTTTCTAGAGAAATCATCAATAAAGGTTATGAAATATCTTGCCCCCCCTAGAGTGTTAGCCTTAGCTGGTCCCCAAATATCAAATGAACATAATCCAAGGTTCCCTTTATGATATGCTGCGACATGCCTAAATTTTACTCTAGTTTGTTTGCCGAAAACACAATGTTCACAAAAGTCTATTTTGTGAACGAAATCAGAACCAAAGACCCCTTGTTTCTTTAGCTCATCTATTCCTCTTTGACTAATGTGTCCAAGCCTAAGATGCCACATCTTCGTCATATCTTTTTACTGTTCTGTGACTAAGCTTTCAATGGGGGTGAATGTGTTTCCTTGCAACACATACAGGCCTTCTTTCTTGATTCCCTTCATAATGACCAGAGCACAAGAACTTACTCTTAGGACTCCTCCTTCAGCTTTGTATGTGTAGCCTTTATTATCCAAAGATCCAAGTGAAATTAGGTTTCTTTTGAGGCCTGGGACATACCGAACTTCTGTCAAACTCCTACTAATTCCACCATCCATGGTAAGTTTTATGGACCCTATGCCCAACACTTTGCATTCGGTGTTATTTCCCATGATCACTCTGCCACCGTCCTCTTCTTTAAAGGTTTCAAACCATTCTCGATTTGGTGTCATCTGATATGAACACCCTGAATCTAGTATCCACTCAGTCTTTTTCCTTTCAGTGGACACAGAAAGTACTTCAGAGCTTTCATATCCATCTGAAATCATGGCTTGGTTCGTAGATTCATGTTCTTTGTTCGTTATCTTCTTTTTCAAATTCGGACAGTCCCTTTTGAAGTGTCCTTCTTTATGGCAGAAGAAGCACTTGAACTTGGTCCTCGATTTATATCGACTTCTTCCTTTACGCTTAATATTATGTTGCTCCTTCCTTTCTGTTCTGCCCCTCATGAATAAACCTTCCCCATCTCCCTCATCTTGCACTAGCCTATCTTGAAAATCTCAGGCCTTTAAGGCTGTTTGGACTTCATCTAGTGTCAATGTTTCACGGGCAAACTTGATTGTATCAACGAAGATTGAATATGATTTAGGCAGAGAGTTCAAGATCAGAATTGTCTTGTCTTCGTTGTCGATCTTTATTTCAAGATTGTCCAAAGCAATGATGATTTTATTGAACTCATCAAGATTGTCATCTATGGATTTATCTTCAAATATCTTGAATCCAAACAGTTTGCCCTTAAGGTGTATTCGATTGTAAAGTGTGTTTGTCATATACAGCTGCTCCAATTTTAACCAAACTCCAGCTACTGTAGATTCTTGATCAACTCTCGTAATACTCTGTCACTAAGATGAAGAATAATAGTGCTATATGCTTGCTCGAGAATATCCGCTTTCTCGTCGGAACTCATCATCGATGGTAGACTCTTCTCTCCTTCAAGGACTTGGCAACCTTCATTTGAACCAGAATTGCCTTCATCCTTTTCCTCCAAATTGAGAAGTCGGTTTTTCCATCGAATCGTTCAATCTCGACTCTGGGAACTCCCATTCTTAAGTTTTATCGGACTTCCTGAAAACCTAGCTCTGATACCAGTTTGTTGTGAATAATCCCAGCTATTCCTTCTCCCGTTTAAGATCAAGACTTCTCTTCCCAGTAAGCACATACACGTACACACAATCACTGTGTTCAACCCAACACTTTGCACAGAAATCAACAAGAAGAATTTGACAAGAACACGAGACACAAGATTTATAGTGGTTCGGCTTTCTTCGCCTACGTCCACTTTGGGAACTCAGAGCAAAAATCTTTATTAAGCTTTTCAGAAGATAATGATCAATACAAAATGAAAACCAGAAGAATACGATTTACAGATACAAGCTTGATATATATATATATATCTCCAAGACTTTTCTTCCGTTGACAATAAACCATCCACTACTGACTTCTTTTGTTGACCGCATCTTCTAAGTTGAGCTGCCTACTGTATGTTGATCACTATTTGCAACAACAGTAATAAAAATGACAGCAAACTCGGTTTTTGAGATCTAAAAATCTTTTTAAAATTCAATCTAACCATATTTTTCTCAAATTTTGCATATCACACAAGAATTTTGGCACACAAGAAACATCAAAACAAATAATATGACGAGATCGATGCAAAAACGAAAGAATATACATGCATTTGATCTTTAAAACTCATGATACAGAGAATAACGAAACGAAGCTGTGCGGGAAGCGATCTGGGCGACTTGATGCACGATTTTGCTGCTAAAATCAACGTGTGATTGCTGAAATAATTTAAAGGGGAGGGTGGCTGCTGGACAAAGAACTAAGAATGCTACCAATTCTTTCCAAAAAGAAATGAAATGGTACAAGAGATGTGTGTGTGTCTGCATAGGCCAAGTGTGTTTGTATATATAGTGCATGTGTGTGTGAGTGAGAGTAACGTTTGTATGTGTGTGTGTTAGTGGGTTAGTGGCTTAGTGGGGAGGGCACTAAAGGGTTTAATTATGATATTAAAATACTAATAATCAATTAGTATATTAAATAAAATACTAATTTCCCAATAAAATAATAGCATCCCTAAATTTGAATTAAAATACACATGTGTTAAATCTTAAAAGTTTAAAATCTTAAAATCACTTAATAAATTAAATTAGGCTTTAAAAATGCTAAAAACTTAATAAATCATTTTAAAATACCACTTTCTTGACTTGAAATAAAATACACATTTTAAAATAATCTAAATTGTCGCCGGTCTATTTTCCCCGATCTCGCACCGAATAATCGCCTAAAACATAAAACTAAGAAAACATTTTAACGCGCATCACATAAACTTGTAATAATTCAAAATAATGCAATTTCATAAATCATACGTCGCTAAAAATCATTTTAAAATTAAATAAATAAGTAACAATTTAAATAAATACATGGGTTTTACGTGTACTGATTTTGAGCTCTACATAATTAGTGTGTGTTTTAGGTTTCCTTCACGTGGATCCAGTTTGGGTGTGTGAGTTGCCAACTAATAAATATCTAAACATAATTTAGGTTTAAACAAACTCTAATAAATAATTTAAACATTAACTAGATAATTAAGTTGACCCCCAAGTTTTATTTAAAAATTAAATACCAAGATCAAGAAACTCAAATTTAAAAGATTGATATTTCTATCTTCAAAATTTACCATAAAAAAATCTTAGATTTCACTTAAATACTAATTAATAAATTGATTAAGGCCTAAAAATCATCATAAATATTTCACAATAATTTCAAGAATTAAATTCTTACTTTTCAAAAATTAATATTTTAAAAAGCTTAAAATTTATAAATTGCCTAATAATTAAATTAGATCTCAAAATACTAAAATTCGTAAATCCTTTAAATTACTAATTTTATTGGCTTAAAATAAATATAACATTCAACTTTTTGCACCTTAATCGCCTCTGATCTCCGTCCCCCGGTCTGACTTCGAATATCCGGACATAAAATCCTTAGTTTCATGGATTCTTGTAAAATTATGCAATTAATCATTTAATTATGCAGTCCTACCTTTAATCATATAATATGCATCAAGTAAGCATTTAAAATCAATTAAATAAAATAATTAAGCAATTCAAATAATTTGCTATGCATATGGTTTACGTAGGTTGGTTTTTCGGACGTTAAAATAGACATAGTCAGTTCTGTTTTGATTGGAATTCAATTCAGCTTAAATCAATTTTACCTTAATTATTTGTTAACATCAAAATATAAATGTTTTATTCCAACAATATATGATCCTTACCACTCAGAAATATTAATCATGTAAATCTAGAAAATCATCAACAATGACCAGTGTATACTTCATTCCCACTAAAGCCATTGCGGGTGTTTGCCCCAAATAAATCCATGAGTAAAGATTCTAAGCATCAAGATGTCAGTTTTCTGCCTTTATTTTTAAAGCTAGATCTTATTCATTTTCTTAGTTGGTATGTTGAAGATACATATTTCTCAACAAACTCTATATCAGGCAATCCAATCACCAAATACATTTTATGCAGGTTGTTAATTGATATGAAATTAAAATAATTAAGACGTTTATGCCACTACCATTATTTATCAAAAGAGGATGCAACAAAGCAATGTGTAGATATCTGGTTGAGCATATTCCCAATTTATTCTGTAAATGTTTTCGCTTCTGATACCTTGAATCATATCATTAGAACCTGCACTCTTAATTGTGAATGTTTTCTTTTGAAATTCTACTTGATATCCATTATCGCATTACTGAATAATACTCATCAGCTTGTAGCATATGTTTTCAATTAGTAGCACATCGTTTATAACAATATTTCTGTGGGTAATCTTAAATTTACTCGTGGTTTTACCTTTTGATTTATCACAAAAATTATGTGTTGGTCCGCTATAACTAATGACTTCCGAACTTAGTGCTTCTTGACCAGTCATATTTCTAGAGCAACCACTATAAATAATGCTCTTGCTTTCTTCATGAGTGTTGTGTCTGGATCAGCATTGACCATGAGACATTGAACGTGTTTAGCATTACTTACACTAGATTGGCTTTCTGAATCAGAGGATTTAGAGGTGAAGTCTGCCTACTTAATTTTTCTTTCTTCAGCAACTATCGCCTTATGGTCCTTGCGAGACTTTTTAAACATTTTTCTTGTGTCATTTCTTCTTATGATCATCTTTATTCGGCTTTGTGCAATCAGCAATGAAGTGATCAGTCTTCCCACAGTTGAAGCATGCTATGTCACTAGATGGTGACTCCTTGTAGTTTTGGTTGGGATACTGGTAAGTCCTGTGATTTTTTCTCATGAATTTGGAGAACTTCTTAACAAATAATGATATACTATCATTGATTAGTTGTTCATCAGTCTTCTCCTGGACGGGTTCAGCAGTGGTGAAAACAAGGGCTTTGGTTGGATGATTTGAGGTAGATTCTTCCCCACTTCTGGTTTCAACTCAAACTCGTATGCTTTTATATCAGCAAACAAATCATGTAATTCCAATTTATTTAGATCTTTCAATTCTCTCATGGAAATTGTTTTCACATCTCATTCCATTGGAAAGGCTCTCATAACTTTCAATGTGATTTCCCTGTTGATCTACTTTTTCCCAAGAGCTGTCAACTCGATTATGATGCTATTGAATCTCTCATCAAAGTCATTCAGAGATTCTATGGACTTCATTTTGATTCCACTGAATTTTAGTATGGCTGTTGTGAGTTTGTTTTCTTTTGTCTAATCATTTTCTTCGCAGAGCTGAATCAGCTTGTATCATATCTCTTTCGCAATGGCACACATCTTGATCTTACTGAATGTGCTTTTTGGCAAGAATCTTGTATAATATATCTTTTGCCACGTTATCCAGGTCTGCCTTCTTTTTTATATGAGTATTTTATTATAATCGTGGCTTTTCTAGCGTTTGTGATGTACCATCTGTAATGGCTACTGCGGTGTTTATTTTCATGATTTTGATTTGTTCGTTAGTAATGACATACCACATGTCATGGTTCTGTGCTGCTAGATGAGCATGCATTACAATTTTCCGGCCATAAAACTCTTCTTTAGAGAACATGAGGATTTTGATAAAAGATATCATCGCTTCTGAATATGTAGGTTCATAGGTTGAGAAAACCCGCTCTGAGACCATAAAATCGATGGAAATGATATAGAGTAGGATGAATAAAGTACTCGACATTTTATTCTTTTACAAAACATAGATGACATCCACATGTGTTAGTAGTAGAAGTCTGATATCGAACTTCAAAGATCATTATTCAATTCATATCTAACGCGGAATGAGTCTCCCGAACTTTGTGAACAATGATAGCAGTAATTATAAGACACAATGAATGTTTCTGGAATTTTGAAGGATAAAATTTTTTTATGTCTCATCTTCTTCTGTTTCCAAAAAGAATTAACTAAAAGACTTTGAAGTTTACAGCTTTTGTAAACACCTACTTCAGTAGGACTTTAACACTGCCTACTGAAACTCTTAGTAATAGCTTCTTCGTAAATAAAAACATACTTCTGAACATAAAGATTTTTTATATCAGTTACAAAGACTTATTCAAATGAAAGAACAAAAATAATATTTGTAATGACTCGAATCTTTATTTTGAATGAAATACAAATTAAGAGATAATTAAAGAGTTGTTAATTAAGTATTATTAACAAGTTGATAATTTGGGATCAAGCTGTTGGGATCCATTGAATTTAAAATGGACAACCTGATCTACTTCAGATTACATTATCCCGAGAAAATCCAACTAGACAAATGATATTCTGACACGTGGCAGATAAGATTGATTTGGATTTTTTGAACTAGTCCGGATGCAGCCTATAAATGGAAGCTGATTTCTTTTGTTTCCTACACCGCATTCTTCAGAGAGAGTTCTAGCCATATATCTTAGGTTTTCTAGCCAGTTTCTAGTGAACTTTGGGGTCGGGAAGTTTCAGAGCTAGTGTCGAATCGAGGAGGAGTCGGTGAACTAAGAACGAGACATCATCAGCGGGCTGACGACGGACTCAGATATCATCCTAAAGCCTTGTGATTTAAGAATCATTGGGGAGAACTATGTAGCATGTTTGGTAATTCAGGATCTGGTTTGATTGTGATTTCATTATGTTGGTATTGTCTAGGTTCAGAGCTTTCTGTCATATTGTTTTAGTGAGATACGTGATGTACTGACTGAGATATCCAAGCGTAATATACACACTTATATGCTGCATATTTATCTGTTGCATGATACATGTTTTACTGTTTTGGAATATTATGCATGACATATCATGTTGAGCATGATATCTTTAGAGATATACCTCGTTTTTTGGGGTCGCTCAGCCCTATTCTTTATTGTGGATGATGGGGCATCGAGAGATAAAGTGTCCGATGGGACCCGCGGGCTCTGATGATTGGACATTGTAGGTCCATGTCTTGATGATAAGTGTGGAAAGCCAAAACATGCCTAGGGAAAATCAGAAACTACACACTCAAGCGTCTCTAGACTGAGAATGAGATTCTTGACTTGATCCTTGATATCAGAGCATATTGCATTTCTCATGCATCATATCAGTTTGTATACTCGTACATTCTTATATTGGGCGATTGTCGCTCACATCGTTGTTTTCATCCTGGGCACTCCATTCAACGGGGCCGACTTAGGTTGGATGGTTCGGACGGCCAGGACAGTGGCTAGAGCAGTTGGGTTTTCGGTGGTGATCCAGTGGAGGTTTTATGTGGTTTATCATATTCTCGTTCAGAATTATGTTTTTGATATGGTTGTATTAATGTTTAAGAATGCTATTATTGTTCTGTTTTTGAGGATTTAGAGGTTGATTTTGGTTTTCTTTCAGATCTCAGGAGATGGAAGCAGTCATGGAAGTGTGGGACATGGCCGTTATGGCGACGATGAAGCTCACCGAGAACATTGTCGTAGAGATCGTGACTGAAGGCGTCACCGAGATCATGATGAAAAGAGACATAAGAACCGTGTCAACATTATGAATTTCATGAAAATTGGACCTCCACCGTTGACCGGAGATGAGAATGCTGATATTGCTGAAGCTTGGGTCGATATCATGGAGCAGTGTTTTCGAGTGCTGCACTATGATGAGGATGAGATGATGTTGGTAGCCGATTTTGTAATAGCCAAGCCTGGTGAACGGTATGGTTTAAGATTTCGTATGATTATTAGCTCTTTGGGTAAGTTTAAGTATAGTTTTGATGTTAAGGATGGCAATTTATGATTTATAGTATTGTTGATGATAGATGTTGTGTAGTTTGATTGTAGCGTCATTACGATTAAATTCATGATAATTCGTATGTTGAGCCAATTGGCATGAGGCCAATTGGATTGGTTAGAAAAGACATAGAGGTGTAACTTTCTTATTTTGAGTTTTGTTCAAATCATTGTGAAAGGTAAGCCAAAAGTGCCCCGGAGTGTGTCGTGTGTTTCGACTGTTCCTCCAGTGACACATGTTGGGAGATTTAGTATAACTTTTTACTCAGACCTCCAAATGATCTGCAATTTTGAGAGGTTCAAGAAAATACATAGAGCTACAACTTTGTAGTTTACCATTTTTCCAAATTATGACGGGAAGAGGCGTTTCGGAGGCGAATCTTTGGAGAAGCTGTGCGCAGAGTGGAGAGCGCACCCGCGCTCTAAAAGATGACCGCACCCGCGGTCTACTGTTTCAAATTTTTGGATGAGTTGCCGAAGGCATAGCGCACCCGCGGTGCATGGGCTAGCGCACCCGCGGTCTGTGAACAGTAAAGTCGTGTTTTTGGTGTTTTAAGGTATAAAATAGGTGGAGACTTCACTTTTCTCTCATTTCTTTCCCATTCTCTCGGTTTCTTCAAAGCAAGGAAGCTAGGGTTCCTTTTCCTTTCATTTCCTTCCTTTGATTCAAGCATTTTGTTGGATTATTGAAGTGAGATCAAGATAGTTTTGGGTTCAAGGAAGCTAAGGTAAGCTTTTGGTCTAGTTTATTCTTAGTTTTTGGTGTTGGAGATTATATGGGTTGTTGATGGTGTTGGTTTTATGGCTTTATGGTATTGTTGTTGGATTATTGAGTTGTTGATGGTGTTATTCATGGTTTATTGTTGTAGGTTTTGTACCAAGATATTATAATCAATTGCTCCAAGGGTTGTAAGTGGAATTTCATTCTTGTGCTCACATGATAATATATGTATGGTATTTCAATGGTTTTAATGTGCTATTCCCTTCATTTGTTCATGATTATGTATTGATACACTTGTTATATATATTGGAGGCATTTTATGTCTCAATTGTGAAAAAGGGAATACAAGAGAAAGAGTATGCAAAGTGTTTGATAAAATGCCCAAGAGAGAGTTCAAATGTTTTATGGACTGATAGATACATAGTCAGAGATTGCATGCAATTAGTTGATCAACGACCATAGGCTTATATCCCTCAGAGTTATCGATTTATATCGATGGGATATAGGTACAGAGACAGAGATACTATTTAGATATCAATCCAACCAAATTAAAGAGAAATACCATCGTTATTGTTATTATTGCTATGATATTCATGTTTCAGAATATTCATGTTTCAGAGTTGATGGTATTTAATGTTTTCAAAGCCATGTTTTACAGAGTATGCTATGTATCCATTGTTATGTAAGAGTTCCACTTGCTGAGTTTTATACTCATTTCAGTTATTTCATGTGATGCAGATAAGAGCGATGGACCAGGACGTTGACTGGAGCCGGGGTCATATGCATATCATAGATGGACGGAAGAAGATATTTTGATAGCTCTTTGGACATGATCATACAAATGATATTTTGTATTTTGGTTTCATCATTTGATTGATCATGTATATACTTTTGTTTGTAAAAAGTGAATTTATGTGGTTGTCAAGAAAATTTTTAAATCCTTCCTCCCTTCAAAGAAATGTTTATTTAAATTCCGCTGTTATTTTACTAAAACGGGTCATAGAGCGTTACATTTAGTGGTATCAGAGCACCGTTCTTTGGACCAATGCATATGAATTCGTCTACTTTCAACGGTCCGAGTATGTCTTTTCTTGCATCTATTTATTGTTATCGATTGATATGTATTATGTGAGCACATTGTAGGAGTTATGCCTCCTAAGAGAAAGGCTTCAGAGGGTGAGGATAGTTCTTCATCTAGAGTTGTCGACGAGTTCGGCAAGTTATTGAAAGAGCAAGCCAAGGTCCATAGTGAGCAGATCCAACAGTTACTCCGCATGCAAGGTACAGGTCAAGGTAGAGGCCAAGGAAGAAACCAAGTGGTTCAAACAGTTGGAACCGATGGGGTATTTACTGCTTTCAAGAGAATGGATCCGCCTGAGTTTGCAGGAAGCACTGATCCATTGGTGGCTATAGAGTGGATCAAAGCACTTGAGGCGATCTTTGATCATCTCAACTATGAAGACAAGGACAGAGTTGGTTGTGCAGTGTTTATGCTAGTCAAGGCTGCACGTATATGGTGGAATGCTACCAAAGTAGGTGTTGATGTTCCGGCAATAAAGTGGCAAGAGTTCACTGATCTCTTCTATGACAAGTACTTTCCAGATGCACTTCGAGCTAGGAAGGTGACTGAATTTTTAGAGCTTCGCCAAGGAGATTTGAATGTTGGTGAGTACATTCTGAAGTTCGAGGAGGGCTGTCTGTTTGCCCAGTATATTGCTTCCAACGACAAGGATAAAGGTGCTCATTTCATTAGAGGCCTTCGAGCAGAGATCCGGAGGGATATCAACATGTCGAAAGCTGTGACATTCAAAGAGATTGTGGCTAAGGCTTTGTTGGCCGAGCAAGATGAGAAAGATATTGCAAGAGAGAGACAGGCGAGACAGCAGGCCATTGCTCAAAGAGGCCAAGGTTCGAATCAAAGAGGAAATGATCGTTTCAAAGGAAAAGGCAAGTTTGAGTCGAGTCCTAAACCACCAGCAGTTCCATTTGATCCAGAGAAGCCCTTGTGTCCCAAGTGCAGTAGGCATCACAGGGGAGAGTGCAGGTTTGATTCTTATACTTGCTGTCGATGTGGCACTGCAGGCCATGTTGTCAAGGATTGTCCGAGAGGATCGAGTAAAGAGAATGGTGCAGGGTCGCATCTTCACCATGACGAAGGAAGGTATTAATCAGGATTCTTCTGTGATCCCTAGCAATATCTTAATTTCAGGCAGAGTAGCTACGACATTGATTGATAGAGGTGCTACTCATTCTTTTATGTCTAAACTATTTTTGAGATCTTTGGGTTTAGTTTCTTCTGTTCTTCCGCTTCAGTTTAATGTTGTATTGCCTTCTGGTGATGTGTTATGTCCCGACGTCTATTATGTATGCGTGTTCTGTTCAAATTGATGAGCGAGTGGTTTATGCCGATTTGATTGTTATTCCGATGGTTGCGTTTGATATTGTACTTGGCATGGATTGGTTATCAACTTAACGTGCAGTGATTGATTGCTTTGCCAAGACAGTCAAATGTGCAGATGATGCAAATAAGGAAGGTATGCTTGCCAGTACAGGTACTTCACTGGTTTTTCCTTTTATTCCGTGTCTTGAGGCTAAGAAGTTGTTGTTTAGAGGTTGTGATGGGTTTTTGGCTTCGATTGTTGATATGGATGGAATTGTGAAGTTGAATATTGATGATATTGATGTTGTGAGAGAGTTCCCTGATGTTTTTGAGGATGATGTGCAGGGTTTACCGCCGGACAGAGATGTAGAATTTGTGATTGATCTAGTTCCAGGTACGGTTCCTATTTCTAAGGCTCCGTATAGAATGGCCCCTACAGAGATGAAAGAGTTGAAGGCGCAGTTGCAGGATCTTTTGGAT
This sequence comes from Primulina tabacum, assembly GCF_025594145.1. Classification (NCBI taxonomy): domain Eukaryota; kingdom Viridiplantae; phylum Streptophyta; class Magnoliopsida; order Lamiales; family Gesneriaceae; genus Primulina; species Primulina tabacum. The sequence goes on along the minus strand of NC_134556.1, from coordinate 5,872,380 downwards.
AAAGGTTTCATTCGGCTGAGTTCTTCGCCTTGGGGAGCTCCGGTTCTTTTTGTTAAAAAGAAAGATGGGTCTTTGCGGTTATGCATTGATTATAGAGAAATCAACAAATTGACGATTAAAAATAAGTATCCGTTGCCACGGATAGACGATCTTTTTGACCAATTGCAAAGGCTACAGTGTTTTCAAAGATTGATCTATGATCTGGTTATTATCAGTTGAAAGTTAGGGAATCTGATATACCTAAGACGGCATTTCGGACCAAGTATGGTCATTACGAATTTCTGGTTATGTCGTTTGGTCTGACTAATGCTCCTTCAGTCTTCATGGATCTTATGAACCGGGTGTTCAAGCCGTATTTGGATAGTTTTGTCATTGTTTTTATTGATGACATATTGATCTATTCCAAGACCAGAGAGCTTCACTCAGAACACCTCAAAGTTGTTCTTCAGTTGTTGAGAGAGAAGAGGTTGTATGCTAAGTTGAAGAAGTGTGAGTTCTGGTTGGAGCAGATTTCTTTCTTAGGCCATGTTGTTTCGAAGGATGGTATAGCGGTTGATCCAGTAAAGATTGAGGCAATACAGAAGTGGCCTATTCCTACCACTGTATCAGAGGTACGCAGTTTTCTTGGTTTGGCGGGTTATTATCGTCGCTTTATTTCAGATTTTTCCAAGATTGCCCTGCCGTTAACCAATCTGACGAGGAAGACTGTGAAGTTTGAGTGGTCCAATGATTGCCAAAGTTCATTCCAAGAGTTGAAAGATAAGTTGACGTCAGCTCCTGTACTTTCTTTGCCCAGTGGTTCAGAGGACTTTGTTGTTTATACCGATGTGTCGAAGAAGGGTCTTGGTGCAGTGCTGATGCAGCGTGGGAAAGTTATAGCTTATGCTTCTCGCCAGTTGAAGGAATACGAGAAAAATTATCCTACGCATGATTTGGAGCTAGCAGCAGTGGTTTTCGCCTTGAAAATCTGGAGACATTATTTATATGGCGAAAAGTGTGAAATTTTAACGGACCACAAGAGTTTGAAGTATTTGTTTTCTCAGAAAGAACTCAATATGCGACAGAGGAGGTGGTTAGAGCTTGTCAAAGATTATGATGTGACGATTAGTTACCACCCAGGGAGAGCGAATGTTGTAGCAGATGCTTTGAGCCGTAAGTCAAGTTTTTCTTTGAGTTCTTTGATTCAGAAGCCGTTGTTGTTAGACTTGCAAAGAGAAGAGATAGCTTTAGTAGTACCGGGAACCATTGCTCGCTTTTCAGCGTTGGTCATTCGGGCTACATTGACAGACAGGATCCGTAGAGAGCAAGCCAATGATGTACAATTGACAGAGATGAGAGCTAGAGCAGAGGAGAGATGTAATTCAGAGTTTGGGATGAATAGAGATGGTTTGTTGACATTCAGAGGTCGTATATGCATTCCTATTGGGGATGATATTTGGCGAAATGTTTTGACAGAGGCACATACCGCGCCATATTCGATACATCTAGGTAGTACCAAGATGTATTAGGATCTTCGTAGACTCTATTGGTGGCCAGGTATGAAGAAGGATATTGCCATGTTTATTTCTCAGTGCCTAACTTGTCAGCAGGTGAAAATTGAACATCAGAGACCTGCTGGGACATTGCAGTCATTGCCAATTCCTCAATGGAAATGGGAGCACATTACGATGGACTTCGTGACTGGTCTTCCCAGAACGCTGAAAGGTTTTAACTCTATTTGGGTTATTGTTGATCGGTTAACCAATTCAGCGCATTTTCTCCCAGTTAAGACAACGTATTCCATGAACCAGTATGCCGAAGAGTATATAGCAGAGATTGTTAGACTTCATGGTGTTCCTGTGTCGATTGTGTCTGATCGTGACCCTAGATTTACTTCAGACTTTTGGAAGAGTTTGCACAGAGCCTTGGGTACATGGTTAGCAGTTAGTACAGCATATCATCCCCAGAGCGACGGTCAATCAGAGAGAGTGATTCAGATTTTAGAGGATATGCTCAGAGCTGGTACTATAGACTATCCAGGTAGTTGGGATTCCAAATTGCCTTTAGTTGAGTTCACGTACAATAACAGTTACCAAGCGACGATCGGCATGGCACCATATGAAGCGCTTTATTGCCGAAAATGTAGATCTCCCTTGTATTGGGATGAGATTGGTGAGAGGAAGATGTTGGGTCCAGAGTTGGTCCAACAGACAGCTGATGTTGTTGCTGTTATTCGGGAGAGGATGAAGACAGCGCAGTTGAGACAGAAGAGTTATGCTGATGTGCATCGTAGGCCGTTGCAGTTTGAGGTTGGCGACCATGTGTTCTTGGAGATTGCACATCTCAAGGGTGTGATGCGTTTTGGCAAGAAGGGAAAGTTGAGTCCGAGATTTATTGGTCCATTTGAGATCTTGGATAGAGTTGGTGATCGAGCTTATAGGTTAGCCCTACCGCCAGATCTTGACAGAGTTCACAATGTTTTTCATGTATCTATGCTCAGGAAATATATTGCGAATCCTTCCCATGTTCTTCACCACGAGCCATTGGATTTGACGCCGAATTTGACTTACCAAGAGATTCCGGTCCAGATTCTGGATCGCAAAGTTAAAGTATTGAGAAACAAAGCAATCGGCATTGTTAAAGTCCTTTGGCGGAATCATTTGATTGAAGAGGCCACGTGGGAACCAGAGGACGAGATGAAAGAGAAGTACCCTGAATTGTTTGCGCAGTGACGTCAATTTCGAGGACGAAATTCCTCTAAGGAGGGGAGATTGTAATAGCCAAGCCTGGTGAACGGTATGGTTTAAGATTTCGTATGATTATTGGCTATTTGGGTAAGTTTAAGTATAGTTTTGATGTTAAGGATGGCAATTTATGATTTATAGTATTGTTGATGATAGATGTTGTGTAGTTTGATTGTAGCGTCATTACGATTAAATTCATGATAATTCGTATGTTGAGCCAATTGGCATGAGGCCAATTGGAGTGGTTAGAAAAGACATAGAGGTGTAACTTTCTTATTTTGAGTTTTGTTCAGATCATTGTGGAAGGTAAGCCAAAAGTGCCCCGAAGTGTGTCGTGTGTTTCGACGTTCCTCCAGTGACACATGTTGGGAGATTTAGTATAACCTTTTACTCAGACCTCCAAATGATCTGAAATTTTGAGAGGTTCAAGAAAAGACATAGAGCTACAACTTTGTAGTTTACCATTTTTCCAAATTATGACAGGAAGAGGCGTTTCGGAGGAAATCTTTGGAGAAGCTGTGCGCAAAGTGGAGAGCGCACCCGCGCTCTAAAAGATGACCGCACCCGCGGTCTACTGTTTCAAATTTTTGGATGAGTTGCCGAAGGCATAGCGCACCCGCGGTGCATGGGCTAGCGCACCCGCGGTCTGTGAACAGTAAAGTCGTGTTTTTGGTGTTTTAAGGTATAAAATAGGTGGAGACTTCACTTTTCTCTCATTTCTTTCCCATTCTCTCGGTTTCTTCAAAGCAAGGAAGCTAGGGTTCCTTTTCCTTTCATTTCCTTCCTTTGATTCAAGCATTTTGTTGGATTATTGAAGTGAGATCAAGATAGTTTTGGGTTCAAGGAAGCTAAGGTAAGCTTTTGGTCTAGTTTATTCTTAGTTTTTGGTGTTGGAGATTATATGGGTTGTTGATGGTGTTGGTTTTATGGCTTTATGGTATTGTTGTTGGATTATTGAGTTGTTGATGGTGTTATTCATGGTTTATTGTTGTAGGTTTTGTACCAATAGATTAGAATCAATTGCTCCAAGGGTTGTAAGTGGAATTTCATTCTTGTGCTCACATGATAATATATGTATGGTATTTCAATGGTTTTAATGTGCTATTCCCTTCATTTGATTCATGATTATGTATTGATACACTTGTTATATATATTGGAGGCATTTTATGTCTCAATTGTGAAAAAAGGAATACAAGAGAAAGAGTATGCAAAGTGTTTGATAAAATGCCCAAGAGAGAGTTCAAATGTTTTATGGATTGATAGATACATAGTCAGAGATTGCATGCAATTAGTTTATCAACGACCATAGGCTTATATCCCTCAGAGTTATCGATTTATATCGATGGGATATAGGTACAGAGACAGAGATACTATTTAGATATCAATCCAACCAGATTAAAGAGAAATACCATCGTTATTGTTATTATTGCTATGATATTCATGTTTCAGAATATTCATGTTTCAGAGTTGATGGTATTTAATGTTTTCAAAGCCATGTTTTACAGAGTATGCTATGTATCCATTGTTATGTAAGAGTTCCACTTGCTGAGTTTTATACTCATTTCAGTTATTTCATGTGATGCAGATAAGAGCGATGGACCAGGACGTTGACTGGAGCCGGGGTCATATGCATATCATAGATGGAAGGAAGAAGATATTTTGATAGCTCTTTGGACATGATCATACAAATGATATTTTGTATTTTGGTTTCATCATTTGATTGATTATGTATATACTTTTGTTTGTAAAAAGTGAATTTATGTGGTTGTCAAGAAAATTTTTAAATCCTTCCTCCCTTCAAAGAAATGTTTATTTAAATTCCGCTGTTATTTTACTAAAACGGGTCATAGAGGTGTTACAGATTTCGTGATCCAAGGAAAAGATCAGAAATTGTGGAAACCTGTTTCTGCAATTCTAGTTCAGCAGCATAGGCGAATTCTTTTGGGAACGTTTCCGCCAGGCCTTCATCAATCATCACTTTCCGCCAGCTCTTCATCAGGCAAAGGAGATGGAACTGTTGACCATTAAGCAAGGATATTCGAGCATTGAAGATTACCAAAAGCGTTTTATGGATCTGTTGTCATACGCTCCTCACGTCAGTGAGAATTCTGCAGCAAAATAATCTCACTTTTTTAATGGTTTGAACCAGGAGATTTTTATTGGGGTTCTGTTTGTGACGATCCTACTTCGTACGAAGGATTAGTGAATCGTTGTCGTCAAGATGAGATCAGTATTTCTAGGAGGAAGGCTATGCAAGCTAGCAAAAGTTCTAGTTCCTTGGGACCGAGGGGTAAGTCTTTCAAGAAGTCGGTATCTTCTTCTTCTTCCGGTTCTGGAGGGATGCAGAGCTTTGGTAGGAAAAATCTGCAATGTGGCCACTGCGGAGGCAATCACCAGATGGAGAATTTTCGAAGAGTAACATGTGCTTGTTTCAATTGTGGTGGTTTTGGTCACATGAAGAGGGATTGCTCTAATTTAGAGAATCAGAGTGGAGGTGGAGGTTCTATGACAGGGTCTTACAATGGAAAACAGTCTGAGGCCACTATGCAACAGAAAGGTTTTCCTGCTCAAGGCTCTCGTCGTGGTGGAATATCACAAGGATCTCAACAACGCCCATGAGTTCAGGGACAAGTGTTTGCCCTAAACTAAGAACAAGCTGAGGAGCAAAACAAGAGAGTCATTGCAGGTAATTTTCATTTATGTGGTATTCATGCATATGTATTAATTGACATTGGGGCATCGCATTCATTCATAGCATCAATGTTTGTTAAGAAGCATAAACTACCCTACGTGTAATTAGATTTTTTGATGTCGGTGTCTACACCTATGGGAATGAGGTTTTAGCTAAAAGACTTGTAGTAGAGTGTTTGTTAGAATTTGTTGGAAAATACTTGTCTACCAATTTGATGATATTGGCTATGGAAGATTTCGATTGTATTATGGAAATCGACATATTAACTAAGTATAGAGCGATTTTAGATTGTTATCAACATCTTGTTCAGTTTCGTCCAGAAGGAGACGAGAATTGGTTCTTCTTTGGTGAGGGAGCTCGACCTCCAATACCAGTAGTTTATGCTGTAAAGGCACAACTGGGCTTTAGCGAAAGGAGGAAAAGGATACCTCATTTATGTTGTTGACATATCGAAGGATGTAATCAACGTGAAGAACATTCCAGTTTTCGATGAATTTCCTGATGTTTTGCCTGGATGAAATTCCTGGATTTCCTCGGGAGAGGGAAGTGGAAGCGGAGATAGAGTTGGTACTAGGAACCGCACCTATCTCCAGAGTGCCTATAGATTGGCACTAATGGAGATGAAAGATTTGTAACAACAGTTACAAGAGCTTCTTGACAAGGGGTACATTAGACCCAGTGTATCTCCTTGGGGAGCACCGGTGTAACGTACCGTACTTTTTACTACTTAAAATTTGCGGAAAAAATTAAAAATTTTCTAAATTATAAAATAACTCTCGATTTCGATTTACAATAAACCGTACGCCTCAAAAGTATGTGCAACAAAAGACCAAAAAAATAAAGTTTGACAAATGTATTTGTTTAAAATCACATAACCAGTAGCGTGAAATCAGAATGTTTGACATTTCATAAAAACTTAAAAACTTGGACGGTCCTCAGGTCTAGCCTCCTGCTCAGTCCAAGCCAACTCCTTGGTCCCCACCCTAGTCTCCTCGAAATCATCCTCACCTGCATCGATCAAGTCTAGTGAATCTAAAGACTCAACACGTATTAACTGGAAGTAACGAGTAATACGTAATAAAATCACATGCAGCTTTAAAATAGAACATACATACTGGAACTTGAACTTGCATAAATAAACTTGAACATACCTACATACATACATCGACTTGCCATAACATGAAAAATTTCTTAAACGTGCTTGCATACTTGTACATACTTGAACATACTTAAACTTCATCATTTTGCGTAGAGGCATGTTTCAAAGCAAGTGACTCATACACAATTACGCCTGATCAGACTAAACCACAGTACTGGGCTGAAAGGGAAGAATCCACTGCCACATACATGAGATCCCCATTCATGCTTTACCGGGTGGATTGGTCCCCGTTCATGCTTTAACGCTTTCCAATCCAGATCTAAACCCGTTCATGATTTAACGGGGTGGAGAGGTCCTCTGCCACGTTCACCGACTTCCAAACCCATTCATAAATTGGTCACAAGACATTTAGCATACCTCAAAAACTTAAAAATATTTTCTTTGCACGTCAAACATACTTACTTGGCGTTGAGGGATTCGTTAGATCTCGCTTGAGGTCGCTGCTGCACATACTAACGTGATTACATTCACTTAACTTTCATAGCTTAGACGTAGGTACTCATGCTCACCACCAAAGTAATTAAATAGTTTACGACATTCTAGATCACTCGGGACTTGACCTCGTTAAATCATCGTACTAACCCATGACATCGAACCCCGAACAATCTCTAAAATGATGTGCGAACATTCCCCAAAAATAAAAGACATGAACTCACTATTGAACTTGAAAAGAAGAAGGAAACCAAAAATTTTTACAGATGGGGCCGCGCTAGGGGCGGTAAAACTTCGCCGCTCGAGCGCCAGAGTCCGCGTTCGGACAGTAACAAATTACCGCTCGAGCGCCAGATCTTCTGGACGTCTACCCTCGGACGGAAAGAGCGGCGCTCGGGCAGGTAAAATATTACCGCTCGGGCGCCGTGTCTTCTGGACTCCGCGACTCAGAAACTTATACTCTCCAATTTCGATTACACAGACAGTGAACAATGCCTCGAGACTCATCCTAGGACGCTATGGCACTGACTCGACTCTGTTGGAACTTTTCAAGTTCGCAATCTTGATTTTGATGTTAACAAAACTTGTTATTGTGTTTCTAACATATTTACTCAAGTGTGAAGTTGCAAACACAAGAAGCAAGCTGAAACTGAATTTTGCACAAACTGAATTTCTGGCGAGCTTCGGTATTTTGATGATATCTCTCAACTGGATTATTCAAATGACAATACGCCAACTAGACTGATTAGAAAACTCAATTTGGAACAAATCGTATTTCACGTCAGTTGGGCAAAATCGGATGTTATCATGGTCTAACTGATCGCTCAATTACCGAACTGATCACACAAAAACAACAATCAGTTTAGTTTGAGCAGCTGCGGTATTTTGGTCATATCTCTCAGCTCGATTATCGAAATGAAGCGATTCAGTATGCGTTGGAAAGATAAGACGATGATCTACAAATCATCTTCAGAAGTCAAAGTCTGAATCAAAGCTTAAGATGCTGATAAATGACGATGAAGTTACTGATTCTGCACAAACTGAAATCAGCTAGGTTGATTTCAGCACACCAGCTGAAACTGAACCAACTGCTGACCAGCTGACCAACCAACTAAACTGAACCAGCAGCTGACCAACTGAAACTGAACCAGACCAGCGGAAAACCAGTTGAACCAGACCAGCTGAACTGAACCAGACCAGCTGAAGATCAATTGAACCAGTCCAACTGAACCAGACCAACTGAACCAGTTGAACTGATTGACCAGTTGAGTTGACCAGTTGACCAGAGTTGACCAGTCGAGAAAATGTCCAGCAAGACGAATTTGACCTGTTGCAATTCCAGAAACAGTACAGAAACTTTCCAACTGTCATATTCCTGTGTCTAACGAATATATCAGTGTTGGAGCCTATAAATACAACATATTGAAGATCAAATAAAAGCTTTTGAAATGGATTCAAAGCATGGGCAGTTAGCATGAAGATATCAGCTAGTTGAGAGCACAAGCCCTTGTGTGAGGATACATTTGAGATATACACTGTAAATGATAAATTCCTCACACACAATCACTCACACATATACAAGAGAGTTGAACTTCAAATATTAGTTGAGTGAGTCTTGCACAAAGACAATAAACTTGTGTATGTAGTCTTTGCATATGAGACATTAAACAATATGCTGAATTGTGAGGTGCTGCCTACAATCTTGAGTGATAGGCGTTCTAGTTGGGTGATGCCCCTCCGGAATGGGTTTGTACAAGTAGTTGTATAAATCAAAGTCTTCTAGTGGATCCTTCCCAAGGGGAAGAAGGGGTGACGTAGAAGTGTTTGAAATCTCCGAACATCCATAAACAAATTCGTGTCTATTTGTTTATTGCAGTTGCTTATCATTTTCACTATTTTTAAAGATGCATTGTTGAAGCATTTTATGTGTTCTTCAAATATCAAAATATTGTATACCAAATGTTTGATAAAATGCTTCAACTGAATATTTTTACTCATTCAACTTGCATATATTTTAAATGGTTTACAAAATATTTAATAGATTTCTACGAAGGATTATTTCGAATATCTTCCGCTTGGTTTTTAACCAAACTCGATTTAATTCATCGGTGTACAATATTTCAAGAACCGAGCTATTGTAGCTCAACGGTGATCCCCCTAACCGATCCTAACAGACACCACAAAACGTCCCAAACGACGCCGCACATCGAACAAGCAACAAAATCCGTAAACTCAAATTTTGACACCAATTGATTCCTACGATTTCTAATGCAACCAACGACTAACGACACGAAGCGAAGCTTCAAACTCATCCCAAACTCATACTCCATATACCTAAACATAGCAGCGATCGCCCGACGGTTCCCAACGAAGCATGCAACAAATAAACTTCAAGAACACATCAATAATATATTTTTTAGAAAACGAAGTTTGAGCAGTCCCACGAAAATCACCATAAATCACTCAATTTTTATCCAAATATTTCGAATTTTATATCAAATCGAAGGTATCAAAAATTCTACGATTTTCATGTTGAAAGTTTTCTAAAAATCGCGATCGAAAAATCGCAGTTTTTAAAAGAACAGCAAAAACGAGATTTTCAGATCCAGAAACGTTTAAAATGCGATCTAAACAATTTCCGCTCAAACTTTACACATCACCCATGTATTTTTATGCATAAAAACAACGCAACACATACTATGACATGATCGACGCAGGAAAAAACAACGTAACAAGAGATATGTGTGTGTGTGTTATATTATGGGGAAATTAGGACTAATTAATATGATTATAATATATATACCAATTATTTAACATGCTAATTTAAAGTTAATTCCATAATAACCCCACTAGATTTTTCTTAAATTTAAATAAAATGCACAAGTGCTACAACTTTAAAAGTTTGAAATCATATAATTACCTAATAATTTAATTAGGCTATTAAAATGTTTAAAACTAATAAATCATTAAAATGCCCCTTTCCAATTTAAAATAAAATACCGCATTTTAAAACTACCCAAAAAAAATCGTCACCGGTCTTTATTCCTCGATCCCGCCTCGAATAATCGCCTGATACATGAAACTCGAAACACATTTTAACATGCATCACATAAACATAAATAATTTAAAATAATGCATTTAAATAATTTATGCACCACTAAGACTCATTTTAAAATTAAATAAATGCTTTAACAATTAAATAAATGCATGAGATTTACGTGTACTGATTTTGGGCTCTACATGTTCCTCCCCCACTTAAATAAATTTCGTCCTCGAAATTAAATCTTACCAAACAACTCCGGGTAGCGAATCCTCACATCTTCTTCGGTTTCCCAAGTGGCTTTCTCCACTGATTGATTCAACCACCGGACTTTGACCAACTTGGTCACTTTGTTCCGAAGTCTACGCTCCTGTCTATCTAGGATTTGGATGGGTCTTTCCTCATATGACAGATCTGGAGCAAGCTGCAACGACTCTTAACTCAACACGTGCAAAGGGTTTGCTAGGTACTTCCTCAACATCGAGACATGGAACACATTGTGTACCCCGGCCAGATTCGGCGGAAGGGCAACACGATAAGCTAGTGTCCCAACCTATGTCAAGAATCTCAAACGGCCCAATAAACCTCGGACTCAGCTTGCCTCTTTTCCCAAATCTCATAACACCCTTCATGGGTGCTATCTTCACGAAAACGTGATCACCTACGGCAAACTCTAGATCCCTTCTTCTCTTGTCAGCAAAACTCTTCTTACGACTCTGGGCGGTCTTTATTCTGTTTCGAATTTTGACCACAACATCTGCAGTCTGCTGAACTATCTCTGGACCAAGTTCTGCTCTCTCACCAACCTCATCCCAATGAATTGGTGATCTGCACTTCCTCCTTTACAATGCCTCGTAGGGAGCCATACCTATAGATGCTTGAAAACTGTTGTTGTAGGTAAACTCCACTAGAGGTAGCCTCGATTCCCAAGTCCCCTGGAAATCGATCATATAGGCTCGCAATAAATCCTCCAAAATCTAAATCACTCGCTCAGACTGGCCATCTGTCTGAGGGTGAAAAGCTGTACTGAATAGCAACTTCGTCCCCATGGCTGCATGCAAACTCTTCCAAAAGGACGATGTAAACCTCGGTTCCCTGTCGGACACATAGACACTGGGATTCCGTGCAATCGGACTATCTCCCTGATATAGAGCTATGCATACTGCGTCATGGAGAAAGTCGTCTTTACTGGCAAGAAGTGTGCCGACTTGGTAAGTCGATCCACTATGACCCAAATGGCATTAAAACCTCTGATTGACTTCGGCAAGCCAACAACGAAGTTCATAGTGATATTCTCCCATTTCCACTCGGGGATAGGGAGTGGCTTAACCTATTCCTGCTGGCCTCTGATGCTCTGCCTTCACCTACTGACAAGTTAGACATTCAGACACAAATCGACGAATATCTCGCTTCATACCTGGCCACCAATACAGAATCTGCAAATCTTTGTACATCTTGGTACCTCCTGGATGAATAGAGTACGGAGTTGTGTGTGCCTCTGTCAGAATATCCTCTCTGATCGAATCAATACTAGGCACCCACATTCTACCTCTGTATCTCACAATACCATCAGACACTGCGTAGAGTACACTGCCCTTGGCTTCGTCTTTCAGCCTCCATTTCTGCAACTGCTCATCTGAAGGCTGTCCTCTACGAATTCGGTCTAGTAAATCGGATTTGAATGTCAGATTAGATAGTCTGGGGGCTCTGCCTTTGGGATAAACCTCTAACCGAAACCTCTGAATCTCAGACTGAAGAGGTCTCTGTACTGACAACTGAGCTACGACTGCCACTTTCCTGCTCAAGGCATCTGCCACCACATTAGTTTTCTCCGGATGATAGCTAATTTCACAATCGTAGTCCTTCACCAATTCTAACCACCGTCTCTGTCTCATATTCTGCTCTTTCTGCGTGAATAAATACTTGAGACTCTTGTGATCAGTAAATATCTGGCATTTCTCGCCGTACAAGTAGTATCTCCAAATCATCAAGGCAAAGACAACGGCGGCTAACTCAAGATCATGAGTCGGGTAGTTCTTCTCATGCACCTTCAATTGCCTGGAAGCATAAGCTATAACCCGACCTTGCTGCATCAACACTGCGCCTAACCCGAGCTTAGATGCATCAGTGTATAGTACAAAATATCCTTGCCCCGATGGCATGGCTAACACTGGCGCTGAAATAAAAGCTTGCTTCAACGTATCAAAGCTCTTCTGACATTCATCACTCCACACGAATTTAGGATTCTTCTTGGTCAGTGAAGTGAGCGGCACTGCTATCGACGAAAATCCCTGAATAAACTTACGGTAGTAACCGGCTAAACCCAGAAAGCTGCGGATCTCTAAAGCATTCTTCGGTTCAACCCAATCCTTAACCGCTGCTACCTTAGCTGGATCCACCTCAATACCGCAGCTAGATATTATGTGACTCAAAAACGCTACCTTCTCCAACCAGAATTCACACTTACTGAACTTCGCAAACAACTTGCGACTCTGCAAAACCTGCAAAACTCTCCTCAAATGCTGTCTATGCTCCTCAAGGCTCTTCGAGTAAATGAGAATGTCGTCAATAAATACTATGACGAACTGATCAAGGTAAGGCTGAAATACTCGGTTCATGAGGACCATGAAAATTGCTGGGGCATTCGTCTGTCCAAACGGCATTACTAAGAACTCGTAATACCCATATCTGGTTTTGAAGGCCGTCTTATGAACATCTGCATCTTTCACCTTCAGCTGGTGATACCCCGATCGAATATCTATCTTAGAGAACAGTGTGGCTCCCTGCAAGTGATCGAGCAAGTCCTCGATCATTGGGAGTGGGTATTTATTCTTAATCGTTACCATGTTCAGTTCTCGGTAATCGATACACAACCTCAAGCTCCCTGTCTTTCTTCTTCACAAAAAGCACTGGTGCGCCCCATGGTGAGAAACTAGGGCGAATAAATTCCTTGTCAAGGAGCTCCTGAATCTGCTGTTTGAGTTCTAGCATCTCAGCTGGAGCTAAACGGTACGGTGCCTTAGATATTGGCACTATGCCTGGCATAAGATCAATGGCGAACTCCACCTCTCTCTCTGGTGGGAGGCCTGCGACGCCATCTGGAAAGACGTCAGGAAACTCTCTTACTATTGGTACATCAGATATAGACGGAGTGGGTACATCAGGTGCAGAAACAATACTGGCCAAGAAAGCCTGACTACCCTTGTGCATAAGTCTCCGCGCCTGCATGCAAGAGATCATGCGAGGAAAATTCCTCTATCTAGCTGGTTCGAAGAGAAATCGCTCTATACCTAAAGGTCTTACCAACACCGACCTTTTCTGGAAATCGATAAGAACTTTGTTCTTCCTCAGCCAATCCATCCCCAAAATGATATCAAACTCTGGCATCGGCAACACAATCAAATCGGCATACACTAGGTGGCCTTGCAGCTCGAGATCGATGTCCCTGACCACGCTAGTAGCTGACAATTCTTCCCCTGATGGGACTGTCACTGAATAGCTCAAATCGAGTCCAATAGACTTGAAGTCCAGGTGACTAGCAAATGTCTCCGAAATAAATGAGTGGGTGGCTCCTGAGTCTATCAAGACCTTCGTGGCTAATCTCTTTATGAATATATTTCCTGAGAGACGTCAGCACAACACAAAACTTATATCCTCAAACTTCTACGTTAACCTCAAGCATCGCAGAAATTAATATCCCAAGTGACTCAAAAATATTACTAGCACACTAATAATCCCATTTAAAATTTCAACATGCAAGGCAAAATAATACTGAGCTTAGGTAGAAAAGTTTACCGGTCAGTAATGTCATGTCTGGGTTCGCCTCCTGCGCATGCATGGCGAACACTCTGCCCTGGGTCGGCTGCCTCCACTATGGGCACTCCTTCAACATGTGGTCACTTGCCCCGCATTTGAAACACTTGCTTGACCCGTATAAATATGGCCCTGGGTGCTGGCGGTTGCACTTCGGGCACACCGGGTGCTCACCCGGCCTCTGGGGCGTCTTCTGCTGTGGCATAGGACCCTTGCCCTTTGGCGGTCCCTGATAAGGCTTCTTTCCTGGCTGCCCCTGGAAGCGGCCTCTTAAACTGAGGTCGCTGCTGCTGCTACTGCTGTGGAGCCTGATAGTGCCTCTTTCCCTGCCTGTCAGCCTCAATATCTCTCTGATCCTGTTCTGCCGCCAAAGCTCTAGACACGGCAACTGCATAAGTCGTAGGACCAGCAACTCGAACATCACGGCACAAGATCGGCCGCAACCAATCCATAAAATGCCTCAACTTCCCCTGGGCATCATTAGCTATCAGGGGCACAAAATGACACCCCCTCTCAAACTTCCTCACAAATTCTGCAACACTGCTGTCTCCCTATCGCGGTGTCATGAATTCCCTGGTCAGTCTGGATCGTACTTCTTCAGTGAAGTACTTGGAGTAGAATAGCTCCTTAAAACCATCCCAAGAAAGGGTCTGCAAGTTCGCTGCCACTGACGCGCTCTCCCACCATAGTCTGGCATCCCCGGTCAGTAGAAATGTGGCACACCTGACCCTATCTGTATCTTGCAACTCCATAAAGGCAAAAATCACCTCGATGGATTTAATTCATCCCTCGGCTAACATCGGGTCAGTGGTCCCCGAGAACTCCTTTGGGCTCATCCGTCTGAACCTCTCGTATACTGCTTCTAGTCTGGGCCTCGCTTCTGTATTTGTAGCAGCCTGGTTCCCCGCAAACTGTGCAAAGAACTGATTCATACCTGCAAGCATCTGTGCCTGCATTTCTCCCCTCCTCTCGGGCCTCTCTGTCTTCATCCCTACCTTCCCGGTTAATCATGCGTCTAGGAGGCATACTGTTTCAATAATTACCCAACACGTAAACCTCGTATGCATGAACATACTATCAATAGCATAAGATGCACGTAATCTGAACTTAAAACATGGACATGCTGAAATCATGACTTAATGCTTAATACATAACATAATTCAAAACTTTAAAACTTACAGACTTGAGGTATGACTTCGTGAAATTCTCGCAACTCGCAGTAGGCATAACCCTTTACAAGAACACCGCTCTGATACCAACTGTAACGTACCGTACTTTTTACTACTTAAAATTTGCGGAAAAATAAAATTTTTATAAATTATAAATAACTCTTGATTTCGATTTACAATAAACCTACGCCTCAAAAGTAGATGCAACAAAAGATCAAAAAAATAAAGTTTGACAAATATATTTGTTTAAAATCTCATAACCAGTAGCGTGAAATCAGAGTGTCTGACATTTCATAAAAACTTAAAAACTTGGGCGGTCCTTGGGTCTAGCCTCCTGCTCAGTCCAAGCCAGCTCCTTGGTCCCCAGCCCCTAGTCTCCTCTAAATCATCCTCACCTACATTGATCAAGTCTAATGAGTCTAAAGACTCAACACAGTATAAACTGAAAGTAACGAGTAATACGTAATAAAATCACATGCAGCTTTAAAATAGAACATACATACTGGAACTTCAATTTGCATAAATATACTTGAACATACGTACATACATACATTGACGTGCCATAACATAAAACTTTTCTTAAACGTGCTTGCATACTTGTAAATACTTGAACATACTTAAACTTCATCATTTTGCGTAGAGGCATGTTTCAAAGCAAGTGACCCATACATAATTACGTCTGATCAGACTAAACCACAGTACTGGGCTGAAAGGGAAGAATCCACTGCCACATACATGAGATCCCCGTTCATTCTTTAACGGATGGATTGGTCCCCGTTCATGCTTTAACGCTTTCCAATCCTGATCTAAAACCATTCATGCTTTAACGGGGTGGAGAGGTCCTCGGCCACGTTCACCGACTTCCAAACTCATTCATGAATTGGTCACAAGACATTTAGCATACCTCACAAACTTAAAAATATTTTCTTTGCACGTCAAACATACTTACTTACTTGGCGTTGAGAGATTCGTTGGATCTCGCTTGGGGTCGCTGCTGCACATACTAATGTGATTACATGCACTTAACTTTCATAGCTTAGACGTAGGTACTCGTGCTCACCACCGAAGTAATTAAATAGTTTACGACATTCTAGATCACTCGGGACTTGACCTCGTTAAATCATCGTACTAACCCAAGACATCGAACCCCGAACAATCTCTAAAATGATGTGCGAACATTCCCCAAAAATAAAAGACATGAACTCACTATTGAACTTGAAAAGAAGAAGCAAACCAAACATTTTTACAGATGAGGCCGCGCTCGGGCGGTAAAACTTCGCCGCTCGAGCGCCAGATCTTCTGGATGTCTACCCTCAGACAGAAAGAGCGGCGCTCGGGTGGTAAAATATTACCGCTCAGGCGCCGTGTCTTCTGGACTCCGCGACTCAGAAACTTATACTCTCCAATTTCGATTACATAGACAGTGAACAACGCCTCGAGACTCATCCTAGGACGCTATGGCACTGACTCGACTCCACAAAACATCCCAAACGACGACGCACACCGAACAAGCAATAAAATCCGTAAACTCAAATTTTGACACCAATTGATTCCTACGATTTCTAATGCAACCAACGACTAACGACACGAAACAAAGCATCAAACTCATCCCAAACTCATACTCCATATACCTAAACACAGCAGCGATCGCCCGACGGTTTCCGAACGAAGCCTGCAACAAATAAAATTCAAGAACACATCAATAATATATTTTTCAGAAAACATAGTTTGATCAGTCCAACGAAAATCACCATAACTCACTCAATTTTTATCCAAATATTTCGAATTTTATATCAAATCGAAGGTATCAAAAAGTTCTATGATTTTTATGTCGAAAGTTTTCTCAATCGCGACCGAAAAATCGCAGTTTTTAAAAGAACAGCAAAAACGAGAAAGAAACGTTCAAAATGCGATCTAAACAATTTCCGCTCAAACTTTACACATCATTCATGTATTTTTACGCATAAAAACAACGCAACATATTATGACTTGATCGACGCAGAAAACATAGAATATACGTGCCTTATGATGTTAAAGTTTACCGAACCGACGATACCGAAGCTGAGATGACACGAGGATTGATCCGGGACGATTGTGGCTCGATTTTCTTTGAAGAAAATTCAACAAAACCTTGCTGGAACCTGAAGGGGAGGGGCGGCTGCTCTATAGTGCCAAGAACCCTAAAATTTTCTTTTAAAAACATGGAATGGTAACAAGAGAGATGTGTGTGTTTGTTATACGTGTAGGTGTGTGTGTTGTGATAAAAAAACAATTGAAACGTGTGTGTGCATATTAATGGGGAAATTAGGGCTAATTAATATGATTAAAATATATCTACCAATTATTTAACATGATAATTTAAAGTTAATTCCATAATAACCCCACTAGATTTTTCTTAAATTTAAATAAAATGCACAAGTGCTACAACTTTAAAAGTTTGAAATCATATAATTACCTAATAATTTAATTAGGCTATTAAAATGCTTAAAACTAATAAATCATTTAAAATGCCCATTTCCAATTTAAAATAAAATACCGCATTTTAAAATTACCCAAAAAATCGTCACCGGTTTCTATTCCTCGATCCCGCCTCGAATAATCGCCTGAAACATAAAACTCGAAGCACATTTTAAAGTGTATCACATAAACATAAATAATTAAAATAATGCATTTAAATAATTTATGCACCATTAAGACTCGTTTTAAAATTAAATAAATGCTTTAACAATTAAATAAATGCATGAGATTTACGTGTACTGATTTTGGGCTCTACAACCGTTGTTGTTCGTTAAAAAGAATGATGGGTCTATGCGACTTTCCATAGATTATCGACAGTTGAACCGAGTAGCAGTCAAAAATAAATATCCGTTACCACGGATCGATGATTTGTTTGATCAATTGCAAGGGACTTCAGTGTACTCGAAGATCGATTTACGGTCTGGATATCATCAACTTCGAGTTCATCAACGTGATATCCCTAAGACTGTATTTCGAACAAGGTATGGGCATTACGAAGTTTCTAGTGATGTCGTTTGGTTTGACGAATGCTCCAGCAGTATTTATGGATTTGATGAACCGAGTATTCCAGGAGTATCTTGACAAGTTTGTCATTCTCTTTATTGATGACATACTGCTATAGTCTAGTAGCCTTAAAAAGCACACACAAAATTTAAGAATTGTGTTGCTAACCTTAAGGAATCACCAACTGTATGCTAAGTTGAACAAGTGCGAGTTTTGGCTCGACAGAGTTGTCTTCTTTGGACATATTATATCCAAAGATGGGATATCAGTGGATTCTAGTAAGATCGAAGCAATGTTGAGTTGGGCACGACCGGAATCAGCTCAAGAGATACGAAGTTTTCTAGGTTTGGCAGGTTATTACCGGAGATTCGTCTCGGGATTTTCTCAGATTTCCAAACCATTGACACATCTGACGTGTAAGAATGTGCAGTTCGAATGGACACATGATTGTAAAATAGTTTCAACGAACTGCATCAAATTTTGACAACTGCACCAGTTTTAGCTCTGCCATCTGGATCAAGGAGGGTACATTGTGTACACTTATGCATCATTTCAAGGACTTGGTGTGTTTTAACCCAGAATGGTCATGTGATTGCATATGCATCCAGATAGTTGAAGAAGCATGAAGAGAATTATCCAGTTCATGATCTGGAATTGGCAGTGATTGTGTTTGCTTTGAAGATCTAGCGACATTATCTCTAAGGAGAGAGATTTGAGATTTTTACAGATCACAAGAGTTTGAAGTATATTTTCACTCAAGCAGAGTTGAATATGCGCCAAAGAAGATGGATGGATTTGTTAAAGGATTATGAATGCGAAATAAAGTATCATTCAGGATCAGCGAATCTTACAACTGATGCTCTTAGTCGCAAGGTGAGATTATCTGCATTTCAGACAAGTTTCATATCAAGTGTAATCCAAGATTGTTGTTCTCTGGGATTTCACTTCCGTCATAAGAAAGGAATGGAACACATTCGAGTAACAAGAATTTTATCTGAACCGACGTTGAATGCCAAAATTAGAGAAGCTCGGTTTTCTGACCCGAAAGTGAAAAAGTTAACAAGGTTAGCTAACGGAGACAACACATCAGGCTTTGCGTTCTAAACAGATGGAACATGTGTCTGTCAGGAAGAATCGTAGTTCCCAAAAATTCTAAATTACGAGATTTTATCTCAAGCCCATAGGAGTAATTCGAGTATCCACCCTAGAAGCATGAAAATGTACAAGGATTTGAAGACTAGGTTTTGGTGGAAATGTATGAAGAAAAGTGTTTACCGATTTGTAGCCAAGTGTTTGGTTTGTCAGCAAGTGAAAGCTGAACATTGACGACCAGGAGGATTACTTCAGAATCTTCCTATCCCTGAGTGGAAGTGGGAGCATGTGACGATGGATTGTCACCCACTTGCCGTTGTCTTCTAAGAATTGTGATGCCATTTGGGTTGTTTTGGACCGACTGACTAAGTCAGCACATTTCATTCCGTATAGTCAGGAATATAGTTTCGATCGCATGGCAAGACTATACATCCAAGAGATTCTTAAATATCATGGTGTGCCAACAAGTATAGTCAGTGACAGAGATCCACGCTTTACCTCAAGATTCTGGGGAAGTTTTCAAAAAACCTTGGGAACGACATTGAGTTTCAGTACTGCCTATCATCCAGAGAATGATAGTCAGTCTGAGAGGACTATTCAGAGCTAGAGGAGATGTTGTGTGCTTGTGCTCTGGATTTTGGACCAGCGTGGCACGATCATCTGCCGCTTGTGGAGTTTGCATATAACAATAGCTACCACAGCAGCATTGGTATGGCTCCGTTCGAAGCATTATATGGTATACGTTGTCGTACTCCATTGTTTTGGGACGAAGTAGGGGAACAACAAGTGCAAAGACCTGAATTATTACAACAAGCGATTGACCAAGTGGAATTGATTAAGAAGAGAATTAAAACTGCACAAGATCGTCAATCGAGTTACGCAAATACCAAGCGTATACCTCTACAGTTTCAGTCAGAGGAAAAAGTTTTCCTTAAAGTTTCACCATTCCACAGGGTGATGAGATTTGGACTCAAGGGAAAATTAGCCCCAAGATTCATCGAACCTTTTCGAGATCTTGGAATGTGTTGGAAATTTGGCGTATCAATTGGCTTTACCGTCGTATCTGTCCAGCATTCATAATGTCTTTCATGTATCGTTACTACGACGGTATGTAGGAGATGAATTGCATGTCCAATAGATGTTCAACTTGAAGAAGACTTGACTTATGTCGAGCACCCGCTTTTAATCCTGTGTAGGAAAGAGAAAAATCTCAGAAACAAGACCATTCCACTTGTTCTAGTGCAATGCCAACGCCGAGGTACTGCAGAGGCGACTTGGGAATTAGAGAGTCATATGCGTTCAAAATATCCACATTTGTTTTGAGTTGTACCTTTGTAGTCATGGGTTGTATTTTATTCAGTTATATTGTACTTCAATTCTGATTTCGAGGACGAAATCTTGTGAGGAGGGGAGGATGTAATGACCTGAATCTTTATTTTGAATGAAGTACAAATTAAGAGATAATTAAAGAGTTGATAATTAAATATTATTAAGAAGTTGATAATTCGGGATCAAGCTGTTGTGACCACTGAATATAAAATGGACATGAACCCGATCTACTTCAGATTACATTATCTCGAGAAAAATCCAACTAGACAAATGAGATTCTGACACGTGGCAGATAAGATTGATTCGGATTTTCTGAACTAGTCCGGATTCAGCTTATAAATGGAAGCTGATTTCTTTTGTTTCCTACACCGCATTCTTTAGAGAGAGTTCTAGCCATATACCTTAGGTTTTCTAGCAAGTTTCTTGGGAACTTTGGTGTCAGGAAGTTTTGGAGCTAGTGTTGACTCAAGGAGGGGTCGGTGAACTAAGATTGAGACATCACCAACGGGTTGACGACGGACGCAGGTATAATTCCAAAGCCTTAAATAGTGATTTAAGGATCATTATGAAGAACTCTGTAACATGTTTCGTAATTCAGGATCTGGTTTGATAGTGATTTCATTATGTTGGTATTGTCTAGGTTCAGAGCTTTCTGTCAGATTGTTTTAGTGAGGTACGTGATGTACTGACTGAGATATCCAAGCGTAGTATACACACTTATATGTTGCATATTTATCTGTTGCATGATACATGTTTTACTGCTTTGGCATATTATGCATGATATATCATGTTGAGTCTGATATCTTTTGAGATATACCTCGTTTGTTGGGGTTGCTCAGCCCTATCCTGTATTGTGGATGATGGGACATCGAGAGATAAAGTGTCCGACGGGACCCGTGGGCTCTGATGATTGGACATTGTAGGTCAACTTCTTGATGATGAGTGTGGGAGCCAAAACATGCCTAGGGCAGATCAGAGACTACACACTCAGGCGCCTCTAGACTGAGCATGAGATTTTTGACTTGATCCTTGATATCCGAGCATATTGCATTTCAAATGCATCATATTAGTTTGTATACTCATACATTCTCGTATTGGGCGATTGTCGCTCATGTCCTTGTTTTAGTCTTGGGCACCCCATTACACGGGGTCGGTCTTAGGTTGGACGGTTCGGACAGCCAACACAGTGGCTAGAGCAGTTGGGTTTTCGGTGGTGATACAGTGGAGGTTTAATGTGGTTTATCATTTTCTCGTTCAGAATTATGTTTTCGATATAATTGTATTAATGTTTAAGACTGCTGTTATTGTTCTGTTTTCGTTTGGGTTGTAAGATGATCAAGTATTTGGTTTTCGCTATTTAATTGTTGTTATTAAGTTTAATGTTGCATGTTTATTAGTTTGTTTAGTAGTGGCTCGGGTAAAGGCGCTACAATATTACACTAAATAAGTTGCACAAGATGACTCTAGAAATATTTTATACAACTTGAAAGTGCGCTTATGATATTTTCAGCAATATTCTAAGTTGTAAGAATTGATCGCGTAGATTGTTTGTTTCTCCTTTGCTGCAATATGGATCGATCTTATATATATTATCTTCAGACGTTCGGATTTGAATGGCTATAAATTGATCGTATCTAGATCATAAATGCATTTGTATGATAATGTCACGTGTCATACGACATGTTCTAAAAATAAAATACGACAATAAATTCTTGACACATATGGTCAAATCAGTCAGAAAAAATGCTCCTTTACTAGAATACTTGACATTCTTTGAGTGTTTGTTATGTTGATTATATGCTCTTAATAAATAGGATAATAATTTCAATGTTCATAAATTATAGTTGAAAACTTTCGATAGTTTGAGAATGTTCAGAAATGCTTGCCCATTTAATTTGGTAGTATCTGAACATTTAGCAAATGGTTGGCTACTACCTACCTACTGATTTTATCATAGTGCTGAATTTTAATAATCTTGACTTAATTTCTTACATTCTCACATTCACCAAAACTTATATATTCCAACATTGAAAGTAGCATTTTTCACTCAAATTAACATATATTAAACAATATATTTTTTCGTAAATAATAATATTTTTCAATTAAATAAACATTTATTACCCAATATTTCTTCATTTCAAAATTATGTATTTGTGTCTAACTCTACACCAAAAGTTTGCTTAAGGTAGAGGTATGTAAAGCCCCCCTGGGTGAACTTTGGCCCAAGAGCTCATTGGTGAAGTTCGGCCCATAAAACATTACTCATAAAATTCTCCATACAGTTTCATGGGCCGAAGTTCACCTAGTGAGTTCTTGGGCCGAAGTTCACCCAAGGATCCTGCCTGGGTCGAAGTTCACCTAGTGAGGGCTTTACAATAAAAAGTGTATTTTATTGTAATGATAATGGGCTATCCCGATTTTGGGTTTCCTCTTAGGTATTTTCCATCACGGGCTTTCCACATGCGCTAGCTCAATTGGTATCAAGTCTCTTTGAAACTAAGTACTTATGACAGGAGGTCTTAGGTTCGAGACTTGGGGAAGCATGACTCCACCAACTTGATGTGGAGAGTTCTATGAGTAAAGTTTCATGGGCCGAAGTTCACCCATGAGTCCATGGGCCAAAGTTCACCCACGGATCCTGCCTAGGCCGAAATTCACCCAAGGAGGCTTTACAAGGTTTGTCCAAGTCCATCATATATATAACTCCCAAGAACGTCATCCAACCGAGGTGAGATATTTAACAATCTCTTTACGACCAAGAATAAACAATTGGAGGGTAAAATTTACAATAATTTGGCATGTGGCTCATAAGAGAAGTTCAACAATAACGATAGATCTGGACTCTAAGACTATGTTAAGATTATGAACTTGGAGCTACATGAGTTTTTGTATTAATTTTGGCAGCAAAAATATTGAAAACGATAAGTGGAACTTGCGCCCTCGTAAATGTAGTTTTAATACGTTTTCCCATAGCGAAATACAAATTTCGTGTACATGACAAAAAATTGAAATTTCCATAAGAGATGACTGATATCGTTGATCGTGTTAAATAATCCACAAGATAATTATAGTAACAATCAGTTGTCCTTTTAAAAGGCACCCCCAAATGCAATATTGGAATTAACTTATCTCAAATCATATTCTAGTTTCTACAAGAAATACAAAATTAATACAAGATTTGTACATTTGAACAACAAATGAAGTTCTTTTTCAACAGACGACGAAAGAGAACATAGGATCAATAAGAGGTCAAGATCCTTAAATACTGCATAACATCTGTAAGGCCCGAGAAATTTATCCGGCTAATCTAAAAGGATTTGGCGATAATTATTATAATCTATTGGTGATAATTGATATGATTATAGACGGAACAGATCAGACCGGGAAAGACGAAAGAAAATCAAAATGAGGAGCAAGAAAGAGTCCTCGCGCACATGCGCGACGTGATGGGCGCACATGCGCGAGGTAGACAGAACCTTGCGCGCACATGCGCGAAGAAAGACGCACATATGCGCGAGCAGCTCATGGCGAAGGCAGAGGACCTCGCGCATATGCGCGAGATAGGGCGCGCATATGCGCGAGGTGGTGTGTCGGTAAGACTCGAGTCCAGAGAATGTCGCGCACATGCGCGGAAGGACGTCGCGCATATGCGCGACTTGCTGTAAGTTCGGACAGAACGTTCGGCGCATATGCGCGGGACTTGGGCGCGCATATGCGCCAGGCATGCATCACGAAAAATCGACATTTGGTCTCTTGGAGTGCAACGTGTGTATATATATATATATATATATATATACATTACACAAATTGATTCAGTGGAGAAAAACGAGAAAGAACCGAGGGAAGAAAAATCCAAGTTCCTTTCGTGTGAAATTTGAGGGTTACGCAAAAATCCCTCCGTCCGATTCATAATCTGAGTACGGCACCGAGTTCCTAACGACGTAGGCTACAACTGGACGTAAGTTTTACTACGTTTTGATATGTCTTGAAATTATGATATTGCCAGAATTGAATGGAATTCATATATGATGTTCTTGACATGTTAGACATCATAGAATCGAAGTCAGATTAAGAAACGGACTGATTATGGAATTGTTATGAATTTTGGAGTCGATTTGATTGAGAATCGATATCAGATTTATATTATCGTTGAAATTATGAGTTATATCGATAGTGATTATGAGTTCTGGTATTATATCTATGGTGTTGGAATTGACGGGGTTATCGAGACTATATTGTTATGCCGTCGAAACATCAGTCGATTGATATTGATCAGAATCGGTATTGGTTGAGATGGTATCGTGGTATCATATGTCGATTGGCATTGATCCGATTATGTTTTGATTTGAGTATTGATCAGAACAGGTTTTGAACTGAGTTATATACTGATATTGTATCTATTCGATTGTCATTATCAGATTTGGGTATGGACAGAGTTGACTTCGATACTTCGTCTTCATCGGACCGAGAAGATAAAGGTATAAATTAATGTTGAGTTGGGATTGCACAACTCGAGTGAGGTTTGGCTCGAGTTTCCCTAAATCACATACTTTACCTTATTGTATTGATTTGATTGATATACTTGTTTTCTTGATTGATAGATAGCAGGTATTAGATGAGAATCTTGTGACAGAAGTGTCCGATAGTGGTGGGATCGTCACGGGCACATTGCACAATGTCACAAGATAGTGTATTGGCGATTGTGCCAAAGTCTGTCACCGGATTTTTGGCTATCGATGTGGATAGAATTATAACTTCTTCTATTACTGATGATCGATATTATATCGATGTGGATAGAATCGGGGCTTCTTCTATTATTGGTGATCGATACCATATCGATGTGGATAGGATTGGTATTTCTTCTATTACTGGTGATCGATACCCTATCGACGTGGATAGAACTGGAGTCTTTTCTATTACTGTTGGTCGATATGAGAATGCTAACTTCTGGAAACCGGGATCCCTAGACTAGGATTGAGTCTAGTCTTAAATGTGAAGTCATGAGTCTAATTGACAGTTATATTGATTCATATTTATTTATGTTCCTGATGATGGTACATGTTTAGAATAGGATTTATTCTTGATATGGATTTATATTCTGATCTGAATACATGTTAGACATATCTGTTATATGCTTTGATATTGTTTTTATGATTGCATGTATACATAATTTATACTGAGAATGTAAGCTGTTGTCTTGTTTGTATGTGTGCATGGCAACAGGTGGGATAGGATCAGGGTCAAGAAGAGAGAGAGGCTGGACTAGATAGCGTGGAGATCCGGGCTTCGAAACAACTTAGGATTCAGCACTGAGATATAGTTGAACCTAGTTGAATTCTTGTAGATAATACAAGATTTGTATATTTATGTTTAATATGTAATTTGAATTGAATTACATTACGTTTCCGCTTTGTATTTAAAAAAAAATTTAGACCCTGTTTATTACAATTGTTTGAATTATTCCTAAAGACGATTAAGGAATGAATTAGCGTCCGGGTCCCCACAACAGGTGGTATCAGAGCATTAGGTTCCAGAACAGTAGGTTCTAGAACTGTAGGTTCTTGAGATTGAGATAGAAGAGAATGAGCGGGGTAGATTGAGTTTTCTTTTCTGCATGTGATTGCTAGCATGTGAATTACTTATAATGTGGAATTACATTGTGTATGCTAGCATGATATTATGTTTACTGCTTTTAAATACATGTTACCTGAATATCCTGAGTTGATTTGGTAATATGTCTGATTTGAAAATGAATCAGAACCAATTCTTGATCAGAAGGTAAGCTGATCAGGAAGGAACTGAGATTGATTTATCTCATGTGGTACTAACCCTTGTGGTAACCAGATATCCCTCCCAGAAGAATTAGAGAATTGGGTAATACTTCGATTGATCAGATGGATGAGACAGAAACTCTGATGGAAACACAGTTGAAGAAATTTCAGTCGTTTCAACAGCCGATTCTGAAGGGTAATGAGACACCAGTGGAATGTGAGAATTGGTTAGATGATATAGAGATACTGTTTGATTCACTTGATTATCCAATCGAACAGAGAATTAAATTGGTGCCCAATCAGTTACACGAGGTCGCTAGGAGTTGGTGGATTACAACCAAAAGGGTATTAGAACAGCGGGGTACGGTGATTACGTGGAAAGTCTTTAAAGCTGAATTTTATCGAAGATTCTTCTCAGGATCGTACCGAGAGGACAAAAGAGCAGAATTTGAGAATGAGACAAGGCCAACTGAATATTGAAGAATATGTTGCTAAATTCTCTACTCTACTGCGTTTTGTTCCTCAGATAGCTGGGAATGATGAAGCTGTAACTGAGCAGTCATCAAAGGATTGAATTCAGAGATAGTTGCATTGATAAATATGCAGCGACCTTACCATTTTGTTGATACTTTGAATAAAGCAAAAAGAGCTGAGGCGAGTCTGATTAGACAACAAGAAAGGGTGTGTGCAATGCAACCCCAGACCCAACAATCCCCTCTCCGATTGGATAGTGGCAGTACGAGTGGGAAGCAAGATTTGCTGAAAGCTCGAAAGAAACAGTTCAAGAAGTTAGGAAGCGGTTCATCTAGCTCCGGTTGTTCTAGCCTGAGTGATACTGGAGTTTATTGCAGGACTTGCGGAGGGAGACATCCCATGGAACAGAGCCAGAGAGTGACTGGTAGGTGCAATATCTGTAAACAGCAGGGACACTTTGCTAGAATCTGTCCACAGAAAGGTTCCCGAAGATTTCAGGGAGCAGAATCATTTGGTGGTAGTGATAGAGGAACAGACCCAGGACACACATGATGATATAGTGGCAGGTAATAATCTTTTATGATTATGTTGCATATGTATTGATATATACTAATGCATTCCCTACGATTATCTTTGACTGAGTTGTATTGATATATGTTGTACCTGCTGGGTCTGTATTACTGTAGTATGGATCTTTGTCCCTTTTGGGGAGAGGAATTGATATCAGTGAATTCTGTGATATATTGTGTACTCCAGTAAAAAGAGAATGAGATTGAATTAGATTGTATTGTACTTGTGTTGTCTGATTCTGACTACATGATTGATATTGATATATCGAACAAGTACAGAGTTGTTATAGATTCTTGCCAGGAGATGGTAAGATTCGGACCTGAAATGGCCGATGAACGACTGATATACGGTAAGGATTTTCGATTTTGAATTCCTTGATATCCGTATTATGTATGATTCGATGATTATCGAAAAGAATGAAGTAATTCCTTATGTATTCAGTTGATTACTGAAGTTGAGCCTATCTGGAAATGATTTGTCAGTAGCAGGAGAGTTGCTATAGTCGTTCCAGATGAAATCCGGGTTTGTCTTATATCAGGGAGAGTGACTTCAGCCTTGATTTGATATCAGGTATAGATTTCATTTTAGACTTCTGTACAGAATGATCTTGAAAGAATTGAAATGTCAGTTAGAAGATTTACTGCCTGAGAGTTAGAGTTACATCTGATTATGTGTTTCTCTGGGAAATACTTCAGTTCTGTGTATGGGTTGATAAATCCTGTGTTCCGAAGTGTTCTGATGACTTTATGCTCGTTTTATCTATGATATTTTGATATATTCGCAGCGTATGATTGATTGAATCGAAGAGTTGAAATTTGTATTGAATATTCTGGGAACTGAAATTGTTGTATACAGAATTGTTCGGCTATGAATCCAGATTGCAACAGATTGTATTCAGAGTCTGTGATATCTGAAGATAGTACACTGATTGATTGTAGCACAGTTGAGACCGTGATCAAATTGTTCAGAACTTGATTTCGATAGTCAGAACAGTATATCAATCAGAATACCAGGTAGGTAATGCATTATTTTATATAATTAGCTGATTTGTTTGTGCCAGATATTTCGAATTTGAAATGACAGGTATTGTCAGATGCACACAGTAGTACGTGAGTTAATTATATCATACCGTGATTTTGTTTGATTTTGTACTTTTGGCAGAATGTATAACATGATCTTATATCTATGGTTTATAGATTGACGGATAGTTGGAGTGAACTATCTAGATACTGGAGGATATCCAGGAACTGTAGTGCTGGATTTTAGCACTAGTGACCTGATGTCTTGTCACTTTATGAATTATTGTATAATGATAGCTATTAGATGATTATCGAGATAGCTCTAGTCGAGGTATTGTACAGTGACTACTGCGGATTTCCTCTGAATGAGAATGATATTACGGTGATATCTGAGATTGAAGTTGATAAAAGCAGAAATCTTATAAAGAAAAGGAAGCTGATTCAGAAAAGGATGAACACCAGCTTCGAATGAACCGACTTAATATGCCGACGTCGGATGGTGACAATTGGTATTTGAAGCCGAAGATTGAGTAAATCTTTGACTGGGATAAACAGATTTGACAACAGCTGATAATATGGATTTGGTATGAGCTGTTGATTGGTATATACGGATGTTGTATAGCCAGTATTTGCAAGTAATTTTATCAGAATGGTTTAATAGAATGAATTTGCTGAAGTAACCTCTATTATACATTCCTTCTTTATCTGATTTGATTGCCTGTGATTTCGAGGACGAAATCATATCTTAGAGGGGGAGAAATGTAAGGCCCGAGAAATTTATCCGGTTAATCTAAAAGGATTTGGCGATAATTATTATAATCTATTGGTGATAATTGATATGATTATAGACGGAACGGATCAGACCGGGAAAGACGAAAGAAAATCAAAATGAGGAGCAAGAAAGAGTCCTCGCGCACATGCACGACGTGATGGGCGCACATGCGCGAGGTAGACAGAACCTTGCGCGCACATGCGCGAAGAAAGACGCGCATATGCGCGAGCAGCTCATGGCGAAGGCAGAGGACCTCGCGCATATGCGCGAGATAGGGCGCGCATATGCGCGATGAGGTGTGTCGGTAAGACTCGAGTCCAGAGAATGTCGCGCACATGCGCGGAAGGACGTCGCGCATATGCGCGACTTGCTGTAAGTTCGGACAGAACGTTCGGCGCATATGCGCGGGACTTGGGCGCGCATATGCGCCAGGCATGCATCACGAAAAATCGACATTTGGTCTCTTGGAGTGCAACGTGTGTATATATATATATATACATTACACAAATTGATTCAGTGGAGAAAAACGAGAAAGAACCGAGGGAAGAAAACTCCAAGTTCCTTTCGTGTGAAATTTGAGGGTTACGCAAAAATCCGTCCGTCCGATTCATAATCTGAGTATGGCACCGAGTTCCTAACGACGTAGGCTACAACTGGACGTAAGTTTTACTACGTTTTGATATGTCTTGAAATTATGATATTGCCATAATTGAATGGAATTCATATATGATGTTCTTGACATGTTAGACATCATAGAATCGAAGTCAGATTAAGAAACGGACTGATTATGGAATTGTTATGAATTTTGGAGTCGATTTGATTGAGAATCGATATCAGATTTATATTATCGTTGAAATTATGAGTTATATCGATAGTGATTATGAGTTCTGGTATTATATCTATGGTGTTGGAATTGACGGGGTTATCGAGACTATATTGTTATGCCGTCGAAACATCAGTCGATTGATATTGATCAGACTCGGTATTGGTTGAGATGGTATCGTGGTATCATATGTCGATTGGCATTGATCCGATTATGTTTTGATTTGAGTATTGATCAGAACAGGTTTTGAACTGAGTTATATACTGATATTGTATCTATTCGATTGTCATTATCAGATTTGGGTATGGACAGAGTTGACTTCGATACTTCGTCTTCATCGGACCGAGAAGATAAAGGTATAAATTAATGTTGAGTTGGGATTGCACAACTCGAGTGAGGTTTGGCTCGAGTTTTCCTAAATCACATACTTTACCTTATTGTATTGATTTGATTGATATACTTGTTTTCTTGATTGATAGATAGCAGGTATTAGATGAGAATCTTGTGACAGAAGTGTCCGATAGTGGTGGGATCGTCACGGGCACATTGCACAATGTCACAAGATAGTGTATTGGCGATTGTGCCAAAGTCTGTCACCGGATTTTTGGCTATCGATGTGGATAGAATTATAACTTCTTCTATTACTGATGATCGATATTATATCGATGTGGATAGAATCGGAGCTTCTTCTATTACTGGTGATCGATACCATATCGATGTGGATAGAATTGGTATTTCTTCTATTACTGGTGATCGATATTATATCGATGTGGATAGAATCGGAGTTCTTTCTATTACTGGTGATCGATACTATACCGATGTGGATAAAATACGAGCTTCTTCTATTACTGGTGATCGATACCATATCGATGTGGATAGAATTGGTATTTCTTCTATTACTGGTGATCGATACCCTATCGACGTGGATAGAACTGGAGTTTTTTCTATTACTGTTGGTCGATATGGGAATGCTAACTTCTGGAAACCGGGATCCCTAGACTAGGATTGAGTCTAGTCTTAAATGTGAAGTCATGAGTCTAATTTACAGTTATATTGATTCATATTGATTTATGTTCCTGATGATGGTACATGTTTAGAATAGGATTTATTCTTGATATGGATTTATATTCTGATCTGAATACATGTTAGACATATCTGTTATATGTTTTTATATTGTTTTTATGATTGCATGTATACATATTTATACTGAGAATGTAATTCTCATCGGAGTTATCCGGCTGTTGTCTTGTTTGTATGTGTGCATGACAACAGGTGGGATAGGATCAGGGTCAAGAAGAGAGAGAGGCTGGACTAGATAGCGTGGAGATCCGGGCTTCGAAGCAACTTAAGATTCAGCACTGAGATATAGTTGAACCTAGTTGAATTCTTGTAGATAATACAAGATTTGTATATTTATGTTTAATATGTAATTTGAATTGAATTACATTACGTTTCCGCTTTGTATTTTAAAAAAAAATTAGACCCTATTTATTACAATTGTTTGAATTATTCCTAAAGACGATTAAGGAATGAATTAGCGTCCGGGTCCCCACAGCATCCTAGCGCCTTGTAAACAACCCCATTTCAGATTAAGATTATTTCTGGTGATTATAAACCTCGTGAACCAAAATGAGGTCACAGTTAACTTCTTTGGTGATTCTTTCCGATTATGCTATGAAAATGCAGCAACTCTTGCTAACCTTTTGTTCTCATAATTGTTATGCTCCCTTTTCTGCCTTCTGTGTGAATTTTAGTTCTCCCAACAGGTTTCCCAGAGAATGCTGATGTGAGACAAGAGTCTGAAAGATCTTCATTGTTCTGCTAGCAATTTTGGAAGAGTATGAATCTTCTGGTTTATATCCTTTAGAGTTATGTCTCCGTGTATACCACATGTTTTGATGAAGGCAAATGGTTTGACAACAGAAGAGGCTTGTTTAGGAGGCATACGCATTAATGATTTTCTACCTGTGAGGAAAAAGGAAAAATAGGTAGGTTTGTGACAACCAAAACAAGGTCTACAAACTTAGAGAATATTTTCATCCGTGATGGCAAATCGAAATATTTTCTCATTGTAGGATCTAGCTGTCTATGTTATGCTAAAATCATAGCTAGCAACAATGATGCACTCAAATATATTAAACAAGCCACGTTGCAATAACTACGTCACATAGATAGCAGTAGGGACCATCGTTGCTCAACACTTATGACCGAAAAGATCTAAATGGGTGTTGAATCCAGGAAAATGAATACAGAAGGTACCATTACCTTTGAAAACAACATTTCCACGAGGGTGAAACAGATGCTTTTTGACAGCATTAGCATCATATTCAGGGGGCTGTTGAAAATATCTGCAGTAACAAATGATAAATGTTTGAACACAGCGATGAAATGACAGGAAACTAATGTTAACAATGAAGAAATTATTGCAAATGCAAGTAGATGATTGACTACTGTCAGTAACAATATTTTTATGTACCTATAATGTCTATTTGAATATCAGTCGTTCCAGATGCACTACTGTTAGTTCACATCAAGAAACTAGTCATAAGCATTATTTTGCCTAAACAAAAAGTTAAGTTCAAGGAAACATACATATCTTCCATGTTGAAACTCATATCAACGTCGTTAAAGCAATCAGTGATCCAACCTTCAGATGATGGGTCCGAATCACTACTGGATGCCGATATGCGTTCTGAATATATAAGAGACATCATTCAATATCCAGTCATCAATTTTGATCATTCTGTATGTCACTATATATAAACAAAATATACTTTGCAAGAAACAAACCTGCAAATCCAGCAACCCACTCTGCATCTCTCACATAGAATCCTCGAGAGTGCAAGTTAAATAATAAATTGCTATTTTGGACAGCTCTCATGACTTAACTTTTGAGAAAATTGGTTTCTAATCGAACTCTATAAGCCTGATCTTTGAAACAAAAGAGCTTCAATATTTGGTACATGCGTGAAGAGAAAAAGTAGATGAATGCTTTAAATTTTTAAGCAAAACTTGGTTCAAGTATTACAATTGTCTTAAACATTATCTCTTGCCAAATTGGATGCGAAAACTATACGAGAAATTATATATCACATCCAAAAGTCAAAACACATAAGATTTAAACTCAAAAGACCATGTGAATGACATTCTACTTCTTTCAAGTATTAGGAGGATGAAATAGAACAAATTTTCAAGAGAAAAATATAATTTAGCATCCTCCTTGGATCTTAAAAATGCCTCACTGCACAATGGTGCATCCAAACCTTTAGATTCAAACTGTAGCATCTGGCGCCTTTTTACTCGAGAGGAAAGCTCATCGCATTGCTCTAACTCTTTCCCTGTAACTTCTTGAGTTGGTTTAATGAAATGCGTGTAAGCTGTGTCCATGTGATATGATGTTATTTGCAAGTACATTATTCAGATAAATATTCCCGGTCAGGCCGAAAATAAGGCTCGGTGGATGCAACTAAGTTGATGGAAAATTAGAAAGAAAATAACACATCAAGTTTGCAGCATGCAAAGAAATGCAAATCACAAATCTAATACAGAGAAATATATGGAGGGATGCGTCTAGGAAAGGATTATATATTATACCACAATCAGCTACTTGGTAAGCTAATTTTTTATTTGCTAAATTGATTAAAGCAAAATTCTTTTAAAAAAAATCCCAACAAAGATGATCAAAATCAAGAACAGGCAATTCAATTGTAGTAACCCAGTAAAAGTTCGAACTTTAGAAAATGGGCTGCATTTACAGAACTAGCCACCAAAAAATAATAATAATAATCAACACAATGATTTAATGAAGTAGACTACACATACACAGCATATTTACACCATCCCTTTGATTTGCTAACCTGAGTAAAGCAAAAATATTTAAAAATAACAATCCCACCTAAGGTGAGCAAAATCAAAATCAAGAACAGGCATTTCAATTGCAGTAACCCAATAAAAGTTTCAACCTTTAGAAAATGGACTGCGTTTGCAGAACTCGCCACCAAAACATTAAAAATAAACAATCAACACATTTTTTTATAAAAAAAAAACTAAGCCAAAAAATCAACCCATTAATAAAGACAGCCAAATCGAAAGCGAAAAGGTCCATCAAGATTCAGGAAGCTCACTTATCATTGCTAAAATTCTTTTTCTTTCTGGGTCTGGATCCTTCCTCCCACTGCAACCAAAATGCATACAAAACGAAGAGAAATGTAGCCGTATCGGCGCACATGTGCACGTATATACACAATCATAGCACAGTTACAGACAACCCGTGATTTTACTTCAAAGATTCACGAACAAAAACAAAATTGCAAAACATCCCTTGAAATCTGCAAGTAGTGATGTAGGTTGCTAAATACATTGACTGTATCTGGTTAGTAGAAATCGGGTATTTAAACTTGTGAAACGGTTTTGGGATTAAAAATTTTATGTTAAAAATATTATTTTTTATTATATATATAAATCAAATTAACTCATTTCATAAAAATTTACTCTGTTTGTAGAATTCGTAACTTAGACTATGTATAAGTCATATGCATAATTCTAGTATTTAAATTAAAATGATTTTTATTTCATGAGTATTTAAATGCTTTTCCTTAAGTTGATTATTTTATGCAGTAGTTTGATTTTTATCATTTCAGTTAATTCAGTGAGGCCGGACTGGAGTTGGAGTTTAGAGATAAAATTTAAGATTTAGAAAACATTTCCAGAATTTATTTTAGCTAGCAAGTAAGTTAATTTAAGTTAATAAAGAAGTTCAAGGAATTATTTAAGTTACTTGAGGTGAGTAGAAAATAAATTCATTTAAGTTCCTTAATTAAGGGGTTAGTTCACTAAATTAATTAAGGGATAGGTAAGGCTCTTAAGGTATTAAAATTTATCAACTAAACAACATTTTCCCCTTCATTTTTATTGTGTAAATTCGGCCACCCTTAATTGATTAAGCATTGATATGCCAACTCACCCTTTGACCCATTCTTTGTTATTTTAGCATGCTAACCTTTTAATTATTAATCAACCTTAATTAATTAATTATTAAGCTTTATCCTAGTCTAGATTTGCATGAGAGAATCGGCCACTCATTCTAGATCCATCCAAGAAGCCATTTGATATCAACCAATTCAAATTTCAAAAAGAGAAGAGACTTGGTCATACCATTTGAATTCCTTTATTAGTGGATCTCCCTCACTCTCCTAACCATCACCTCCCCTCACCCATGAACGAAATTCAGAGCATTTTAGAGTAGAAATTTCGTGAGCCTCATAGCAAGAAGTAGGAGAGGAAATCGAGTAGCAAGCAAGAAAAGAAAACGCTCCATCTCCTCCGCGCCGAATCGTCTTATTCTTTCGTTTTTTTTTCAAACGAAACCAGGCATGCATATATTCTTCCTTGACTCTTCAATCAAGTCTTATTATCATTATTTTTACATTTCATGATCATCACTTTCATGCTAAAACCGAAATGTACCAACAATTTTCAGAAAATTTAACATGCAGAATTTTCGGTTCCATGACAAGCTTCACGGTTTCTTTTGTTTCCATGGTTTCAGGTATTGGTTCGATTCCAGGCTCCTAAGGCGACATCCAGACATGTAATAGGATGCATTAGGACCATGTTGGTCCATTCATATAACCCCATGCACTCTGGAAAACACGAAAACGACAGCAACTCCACCTCTTGTCCAATTGAGCTTTTCGAAAATTCAGTTTCTGTCATTTGGGAAATGAATCTGATCATGGCTGCCACAAGGCCTATAGCCATGGTTAGATCACTTCCCTAGCATGTCTAAGACGTGACTAAGTCGCCCTTTTGGTGGCTTGGTCCATGGTGAATCGGTTTTCAAATGAAACAACAAGAACAGCCCCTTCCCCTTCGGCTTCTTCCTTTGTACAGCATGTGTGTTTCGAAAATGGTGGAATGGTGTGGATCTTGGTTGGCCTATGGCCCTTAGCCATGGTTCATACCATACCCCTAGATGTCTAGATCGTGTCATGGTCAATCAAATGGCCATTGGAACGATTCGTGACATCCAAACAAAAGTAATGCATCCTACGTGAAGAATTTGTTCTCGGTTGGAACGTTCGGTTGTTTGCTGGTGTGGTTTGAATTGTGGCCGGCCTAGAGCCCATAGTCATGGTTCAAATCATTCCTTAGGATGTTGGTAAGAGGTTCTGGTCGGTGGTTCAATCCCCAATGACCATTAGCCTCGCAAACGACACAAGCAACCCAAGCGCAGCTGCTGGAATTTCTGGACAGCAGCTTGCTGCGTCGGTGCGGTGGCTCGTTCGAGTTCTCGGTTGGCTTTTAGCCTATGGCCTTAGACTGGACAGTGCCACATTGAGTTGGAAAGGTCATGTTTTTGACCGTTTGTCATTCGGATCATTTTTGAGGTCGTACGAGAATTTACGGTGCGATGTGCCAAATTGACTCTCGAAATAGCGTTTCATGTTTTGGCCTCCATTCACCTAGATTTCGGCCTTCACCATTTTAGGAGCATTATTTTATCATTTTAGGCGTATTTTAATCATGACTACATGATGATTCAGTGTTGGTTCGGGTTGGTTCGGAGTCGTGATTAAATACGAAGTCGGTAGGCGTAATTGTCACATTTTTTAAGGTTATTGCATAGTTTGGTCCCATAAATCTATTGCATATTTTTCATGGCATATTTAGGTTGCAACGAGCCTTGGAGCGATCCAATCCAATCAGTAAAATGGGTACAGGATATTTAATTCAGTTATTTCATTATATTACGTGCATAAAATACAAATTTTGAGATTTATGCGATATTGCTTGTGGTCACTTTACTATCAGTATTAAATCCGGTCCCCAGTATCGGTCCGGTCACCAGTTACCGGTTAGTTCAGTTGTTTCACCCAGTACTGTGGCAGTAGTCTGATCAGACGTAAATCCGATCCCCAGTATCGGTCAGCTCAGTTCAGTTCAGTTCAGTTCAGGGACCACTTGCGTGGACCATAATCTCACCAGAAAATTATTACAAGCTATTTCAGTACAGGGCTCTAAGGAGCAAACAGTTTCACTATGATTTTCAGTTCAGCTATGCACGTTTTATAATTAATCTTGACACGATACTTTACATTATGCCTCATGACATGATATTTGTACTCCCATGAAATTTTACTATATTTACTTGTTATTTACGATATATGCATGTTGAGTCTTTAGACTCACTAGACTTGATTGTTGTAGGTACTGATGATGTCGGGATCGAGAGCGGGGACCAGTGAGCTAGCTTGGGTCGGCAGTAGTGGCACCCGAGGACCTCAGTTTCAGCACTTGCCATTTTATTTTTGATGCTCAAATATTTTATTAGTTGTTGAATACTTTAACTTGTTATTTTGGCAAGTAATAATTTCTTCCGCTGCTATTTTGAACGTTAAACATTTTATCAGTTTTTGGTATGAATGAGGCACTCCATTTATTTTAAAAGAAAAATTTTAAATTTCCCGCAAATTTTCAAACATGAATTTTCGGGACGTTATACTATTTTTATTTGTATAAGATTTGGTTGATGTATGTGACATATTTATGTATGCTAAAGAAAATATATCAAAGATTGTTGATTAACTTAGATATATATTAACATAATTAGTTGAATTACTTAATTATTTGATTGGAAATCACTATTTATAACTTTCAGTTCATTGTATTATTACTATGTCACTATAAGATTTATATTTTCCAGTCACGTATACGATACAAATTATATAATATTACATAAAATTCACAAAAACTCATATGAGATTATTTTACGGGTCAATTTTATGAGGCGAATCTTCGATCCGATTCGACACATGAAAAAATATTATTCTTTTTTATATCAAAAATATTAATTTTCAGTGAAAATATGGATTTAGTCGACTCGTCTCACGAATATAGATCTGTGAGACCCTCTCACAAGATATATACTCAGAAAAACTCTCTAAATTGTAATCAAATTTTTTGTTGGATAATTTAGTTTCGATGATTTATCATTAGGCTACTGATTAAAGAAGATTTATTAAAAGTCAAGCTAAACTAAATTAAAAAAGGAAACTGGTTATTAATGAGTTAATGTTTCCCGAATTGAACTGATCATCAAAGCAAGAATGATCTTATTATGACTACTGATATCAAGTGTAGCTGTTGGAAGATAGTTGATTCAAGGGTCACTTAATAAAGTAAAACTGATGACCCTACCTAACTGAATCAGTCAAGCTTTGTAGTGGACATCCTCTAAAGCTTTCCAGATCATTCTGTAATGATTAGTGCCCAAATGAAAGGTCGGAAAGGACAATAGCATGGTACAACGACCTCTCGATTTGGGAAAGACTATCAAATTCAAAATGTCGATCGTTGGAATCGAAACATATAAATAGATCAGTTGGATGGACTTTCAAGTCTCTGTCAACTTTCTGAATCATCATGTATTATCAAGTTCTTGAGATCGAGAAAAAATTCAGCACACACATATCTTATTCTATTTAATCATATAAGGATCATTTTGTACTTAATATTTCTTTGAAAAATATATGTAACTAACAGTAAGAAGTCTTACTGGTCACTTTGCTTAAGTTTGTGAATATACTAGGAGTTTCAGTCAGCTAGTGGTAAGTCTTACTAAGTGGATATTTGCAATATTTGTAATTATCAAATTCTTTTAGTACGATCTTTCTTGTGTAGAAGAAGGGGTGACGTAAGAGTTATTCAAGTCTCTGAATATCCAAAAACAATTTTGTGCTCTTTACGTGCTATTTTTCATTTCAGCTTGATATCCCAACAGTTCACTTCTTTAGCCATTTTTAATATTCAAAATGTTTCTGTGAACCTATTTTCGTGTAGTGCATAACTGTTGGTTTATTGTTATCCATCTAACGAGAAATTCAACTCAGTGTTCCTAACACAACCAGATTAATTGTTGAATTTGTCAAGATTGTTTATTCAACTTCCCTCTAAACCAATTTCTCAATCCTAACAAGTGTTATCAGAGTTGGTTAATAATTGTCTCTGCACACTAAGTTCAAAATGACCTCCTTAAGAATTTCATGTTCTCCAAAGTTGGTTTCGATGATTTGAAAATCAGGATGCGGGCTCATTTAACTGCACAACACGATGATGTGTAGTATGTTATCACAGAAGGACCAATAAAAATCATGAAAGCATATACTGCCATTGTCATCACTAACGGTGCTCCATAAATGATTGAAAAGTTGAGAATTGAGTGGCACGTGAAGATAAAAAGAAAGTCAACTTAGACAATGCGACTAAAGATATTCTATATAATACATTGAACAAAAAATATATTCAGCAAAATCAATATGTGTTCTACTACTAAAGACATCTGCGTGAAACATATTCGTGCGAGGGCAAGGACCAAAGGAATGAAAACAAACTTTATGTTGCAAAACAGAAATTTGACATCATTAAAATGAAAGCTGGTGAGTCCACGTTGGACTTTTATGAGAGAGTGAGCAACATCATAACATCACAATCAAATTGGCTGCTCTTGACAAAAGTATGATAATCGTGAAATAGTCTTGAAAGTGATGAGGGAAATCCATGAGTTTGGGATGTCAGAACTATAGTTATGTGTGAATTTAAAGACCTTAACAAGCTGCGTTGGGGATCAATATAGAGTTTAGAGGGGTGAGTAAACTCGTTCATTTGTTGGACGTTTTTGCAAAGGGTGCCAGAATCCTGTTAAAGATTATAGCTTATCTTGTTCGAATAAATATCCAGCAGATCACAATAATAAGTATGGAAACTGATCTAATGGTATGAGGGTAAAAACAATAAAATAGTAGGCAGTAGACAGTGGTTGTTTCTGGAAGTTCGAAGATCAAATCTTCTACGTCTCCCCTTCTTCTGTTTCCAGAAGGTATCACTAAAAGACTTTGGCTATTACAGTACAACTTTTGACACACCCACTTCAGTAGGACTTATCCTTAGCCTACTGAAACTCTTAGCTTCAGAACACAGTATAACGAATACAACAAAGTTCTGGAAAAGACTCTTTTCCAGATTACAGACTCTTCTCAACAAGATGTAGTAAAGTGTATAGATTGTGAAGAGATAACGAAATAGCAACACAATATGATCTTCGAAGATCAGATAAATGCTATAACGAGTGTGCTGCTTTTTCTTATGTTGAGCTTTGAAGATTACGAGTAGTTCTTTGATTTTCTCAAAATAATGTTGGATAGATAATTCGTTGCTTGATAAAAT
The DNA here is from genome assembly GCF_025594145.1 of Primulina tabacum. Taxonomy (NCBI): domain Eukaryota; kingdom Viridiplantae; phylum Streptophyta; class Magnoliopsida; order Lamiales; family Gesneriaceae; genus Primulina; species Primulina tabacum. The sequence goes on along the minus strand of NC_134556.1, from coordinate 5,832,257 downwards.
TTATCATCTTTTTCTATATAGGATTGATCTCTATATAGAGAAAGCTTTGAATCCAACGTCTATAAACAAAACAGCTTCTATGACTTCTAAGTAGAATCAGCTTTAATACCTAAAAAGGGTCCTGCAGAAAGTTTCAAAAAAATTAGTCTTTGTTTCATACCAAAACTAGCAAGGAGCGTTAAATGTCTTCGTACAACATTAATGGTGCAATTAATAATAGTACTAGGTAAAGTAACGGTAACATTTAAGACTTGTAATGTGGGGACCCGGACGCTAATCATCTTCTTAATCATCTTTGGGATTTAATTATCAATTAAGATAAACAGGGTCTAAAAATTTTTCTTTTTAAAAATGTAAGTGCGGAACGTAATGGAATTTAACTAATATACATCTCAGTATAAAAGTACAATAATGTACAACACTTATTCAAACTAGTCTATGGTTCAACTACTAAATTTCAAGTATTAAACCAAGTCTACAATAAGTCCGGAATCACCACTCTAACTCATCTTCTCTCATCATCTTCTTGACCCCGATCCTGCCCCACCTGTTGTCATGCACACATACAAAACAAGAAAACAGCTGGATACTCCGGTGAGAACAAATCCCAGTATAAAACATGGTAGACATGCATGTACACAATATAAATCATAAAGCATACTATCATGCATAGAATCAATAACAATAGGTTTCATAGTCTAGGAAACCAACTCAAAATAAGCATGCAGTAACAATGGATCCCATAATCTCTGAAATCAAAATAAAATAAGCATTTAACTCAATTCCATTCATATCTTGACTCGACTCGACTCTAACTCTAGAGATCCTGGTGTGAATAAGACGTCACTGTCTGTCACCTACCCTCCCAATCGGGGTAACTGTACGTCTTATTCCTAGACTTCGGTCCTGTCTGTATCGAATGTCTACAATCGGATTGAATCTGATCCGAAGCGTCGATACCACCGAACGTCTAGTTTGGCAAGTCTGCCAATGACTCTCCTATGTCAAATGCTTGAATATAAATCTATAAACAAGGCATCGTCATATCAAGAGATTTGAATATAATTCTATAAACAAATCAAATCATATCAAAAGATAAACAACAATTCTAGTATGTGATTTTGTTGGGAAACTCAAATTGAATCTCATTTGAGTTGTGTCTTCTCAAAACAAAACATGAATTATACCTTTGTCTTCCCGGTCTGACGAAGACGAAGTCTTGTATTCCAATCTATCCATAACCAGTCTGGCAATGACAATTGCATAAATACAATATCAGTATATAATTCAATTCAAAACCTGTTCTGATCAATACTCAATTCAGTATATAATCTGATCCATATCTGAACAAGGTACAATCTAATTCATATAAACGATATCACGATACACTCGAGATCATTACTGAATCTGATCAATCTAAATCAACTGATGTTTCAACGGCATAACAATGAAATCTCGATAATCCCGTCAATCCCAACATCACAGATATAGTACCGGAATTCATAATCCATACCAGTACAACTCATAATTTCAATATCGGTATATTCAAAATCAGTAACAACACTACTCTGATATCAAATCTCAATCAATATCTTTCGAAAATCATAACAATTGCGCATAACCAATCTATTCTTTAATCTGACTTCAATTATACAATGTCTACTGTAGCATAAACATCATATCTGATTCGTATTCAATTCTGACAATATCATAAATTCAAATCATGTCTAAATGTAACAAAACTTACGTCCAGTTGTAGCCTGTGTCGATAGGAACACAGTACTGAAATCGGATTAAAATTCTAACGGGCTGATCTTTCACAATCACAAATCTAAAAAGGTGTAAGGATTTTTCTCTCAAAAGATTCGACCCTTTTCTGAATTTTGTGAGGGAAAGGCGTGCAATTCTTATATATATACTGCATGCAACACCAGGAAACGTGGCTTATTTTTCATGCTGCACGTCGCACCGCTGGTGCGCTCATTCCATAAGCGCGGGTGCGCTCAGTGTAATGATATACATAAACTTTTCCGAAAGCTTCGACCGCGGGTGCGCTCAGTCCTCTAACGCGGGTGCGCTGACCTCACTGTAACAACACCGCGGGAGCAGTCTGTCTATCACCGCGGGTGCGCTCACCCTCCAGTAGCAAATCTCATACCCTACTGTCCATACACCGCGGGTGCGGTAGAAAATGGAGTGCGGGGGCGGTGGCACTTTGCAAATAAACTCAAGGTTTGCACATCGTTTCTCCCCGTCTGTTCTTGCATTTCTGATTCATACTATATATATCAATTCAGACATATCAACAAGAATCTCGGGCATTACATGTAACTATTAAACAAAAGACGTTAAGTTCTTCTTATTTAAGCTAAGTTCTGCTTCTGCTTTTTTAAGTTCTGATTCTGCTTTTCTAAGCCGTTAAGTACTAGAAAAGTACTGCTTCTGTTAAAGCGATACGCAAGCTTCTGCTTATTGTACTATCTTCTGATTTAGCTATCACGGTCTACTGGTTTTGACTCTCATTACCACAATTAAATTAAGTCTAACAATTTCTCCCTTTGTGGTGATGCCAAAACCTAGATGTTAGTAACGATGAAGAAAAACAGTTATGAAATAAAGCAGATAGCAATTATAATAAGTAAATAAACAAAAGAGTTTAATCATCAGTTTCAATATCCATGAATATTGTTTCCTCATCCTGAGAATCTTGATTTCTGAAGGAGGATTCTACGTGATGTCCTCCAGTTCTGCCTTCTTCTGTCCTGCCTTCTGCTTCCATTTTTTTGGCATCATTTTCCTGAATTCGATTGAGTAAGTCATCCACTCGCCCAGTAAGGGTGATAATTCCATGATTCAGCATCTCCAGATAAGGTGCTTGACTCAAAACTCGTTCATTAAGAGCTTGAATAGACTGAGATTGAGACTCAATCTTGGTATCAATAAGTTCAAGTTTTGAATCCATAGACCAACTGGGATCCAGAAGAGCTTCTTCAATCTTCTTTAGTTCATCCTGAGAAATAAAAGCAGCATGCATATATTCATTTATCATTTGCCTTCTGGTTATTAATGGAGATGCTGGATTTCCAATAACCAAAGATGGAGGGTGAGATTCTCTCCAAACAAAAGGGTTTAGAGGGATTTTTTCCTGATTTAATGGATTTGGATCATGTGCAGCTAAAACAGTAGCAGGTTCTGGAATGTTAGCTGCTGGTTCTGGTACATCCTGTGTCTGAACAACTGGTTCTACCAGAGGAATTTTGGTTCTGGATTTTGAGCATCTTTGACACTTGGTTCTGCATTATTTTCACTATCCAGTTCCAGATGAATTCTGCCTAATGTGTTACTTATATTTGAAATGTTAGAAATTCCAGGAGCACTGTTATCTTAATCAAAGACAACATGAATAGATTCTTCAACATTAAGAGTTTTATTATTGAAAATTCTATATGCTTTGCTTACTGCTGAATATCCAAGAAATAGTCCAGCATCTGATTTTGAATCAAATGCAGACAAATAATTTTTACCGTTATTATGCACAAAACATCTGCAACCAAACACATGAAAGTATGATACATTAGGCTTCCCGCTTTTTCCATATCTCATATGGAGTCTGATTATGCCTCTTGTTGATCATGGTTCTGTTTTGTGTATGACATGCTGTGTTGATTTCTTCTACCAAGAAGAGCTGAGAGATGTCTGCATCTGTTAACGTTGTTCTAGCAGCTTCCTTAAGAGTTCTGTTTCTCCTCTCAGCTACTCCATTTTGTTGAGGCGTTCTGGCAGCTGAATATTCATGATGAATACCATGTTCATCCAAATATAACTCAATAATTTTGTTAGTAAATTCAATGTCCCGATCACTTCTGATTTTAATGACAGAAATTGATTTTTCATTTTGAATCTTTTTCAGAAGCTTGATCAGGAGGCTACTGGTTTGATCTTTTCCAGCAAGAAATATAACCCAAGTAAATCTAGAGAAGTCATCAACAACAACAAGAGTATATTTCATCACTCTTAAGCTCATGATAGGATTGGACCAAACAAGTCCATATGCAATAATTCCAAACATCTTGATGTTGATTTACCACATTTATCCTTGAAGCTAGATTTTACTTGTTTGCCAAGTTGACATGCAGAACATACATGATTCTTAATGAATTAATATCAAGTAAACCATCAACTATGTTATGCTTCTTGAGATTATTGATAGACTTGAAGTTAAGGTGATTCAATCTCTTGTGCCATAGCCAATGTTTATCACTAAGGGAGGCAACTAAACATGTAGGAACATTAACATGATCTTTGTTCCATGATACTTTGTAGGCATTGCCTTCTCTTTTTCCGGTTAAGACTATAGATTCATTGGCATCTTTAACTGTGCAAGTGTGCTTCTGAAAAGCTACTGAGTAACCATTATCACACAGTTGACTAACTCTGATTAAATTATAACAGAGATTTTCAACCAAGAGCACATCATTTATAGTGATATTACCATGGATAATCTTACCCTTACCCACGATTTTACCTTTTGAGTTGTCCCCAAAAGTTATCTTTGGTCCAATACAACTCATTATTTCTTAAAGTAGACTCTTTTGTCCAGTCATATGTCTGGAACATCCACTATCCAGATACCATGTAGAGCTGCTTATCTTGGCTTTCTTCTCATGTTTCTGCAAGCACAAGTTTTAGTAACTGGTACCCAATCTATTTGGGTCCAAGCCTTATCAGTACTTTAGAAACCCACATTTGTACAATTCTAGGTGACCTTATACTTCGAGTATCTCCAGAAGTGTGTGCAACAGAGGGTCTGTTATTTCTAACAGAATGCATTTTAGGATGTTGTATTTCCTTCTGTTTCTATCGTCTGATCTGTATCTCTTCTGAACTGATCTGCAGTTATAGTACTGGTAGTTTTTAACCTTCATAGAGGGTTGCCCTCCTGAGTTGAATCCTCTACTGGGTCTAGCACTCTGATGGACTCTTCTCTTATATTCAACATAACCCAGACCATGATGTTTACTTCTGTTCATCTGATCTACAAACCTTTCAACTTGAACAGTTGGTACTACTGGTTCATGTACCACACTGGATTTAACAAAGTTAATGTATTTGCCTTTTCTCATATCCAATTTTGTCTTTGTACTTGTTTCAGAAGTGCTTTCATCATTACTGAATCCGAGACCACTCCTGTCTCCAGATTGCTTCTGTAATTCTTGCATCTTCTCTAGTGAAACAGAAAACTTGTTCCATGCATTTACCAAAATCGACAGCTTCTGATTTTCAGACATTATCGTATGGTAATCTGCATTTACTCTGTCATTTTCGATTCTTAATTTACTTATCTCAACTTCTAGATCTCTGCAGCTGTTTTCTGTAAGCAAGAAAACTTACTGATTTGATCATTCAAGTTTTGATTTTCAATATTAACGTCCTCGAATGACTGAGAAAGTCTTGCGTACTCTTCTACCATATCATGCAGTGCTTTAACCAAATCATTTCGTGTAAATTAATCATAATCGAAATCAAATACCTCTCCGGATGTCGAGGCTGATTCAGTGTTTGCCATGAGACATTTGACTTCTTCTTCATCACTACCACTGGAGTGGCTATCTGAGTCAGAAGACTCAGAGCTAGAATCCGCCCACTTTGATTTATTTCCTCAGCAATCATTGATTTGCGGTCTCTTCTGGACTTCTTATCATTTCGCTTGTACTCCTTTTTCTTCTGGCTATCCTTCTTATGTTTCGGGCAAATCAGCAATAAAATGTCCGATTTTTCCACAGTTGAAGCAAGCCATATCACCAGGTGGTGATTCCTTCTTGAAGTTCCGGTTAGGGCTTTGGTATGCTCGGTGATTTTTCTTCATGAATCTGGAAAATTTCTTTACAAAGAGGGACATAGCATCATTGCTAATTTGTTCAACAGTCTTGTCAAATGTGCTTTTAATAGCAGCAGCAGGTGAAACATTTGAAACAACTGCATCAGCATCAGTAGCAGTAGCAGTAGCTGCAAGAGCCTTGGTAGGTGGATTCAACAAGGGCTCTTCTCCGCTTCTTACTTCCAGTTCAAACTCATAAGTTTTCAGGTCTGAAAACAAGTCATGTAGTTCCAACTTGTTCAGATCTTTTGAGACTCTCATCGCCATTGTCTTGACGTCTCATTCTATGGGTAAAGCTCTCATCACTTTGAGTGCTACTTCTCTATTGTCATATTTCTTTCCCAAAGCTGCTAGCTCATTTACTAAGCTGCTGAAACGTTCATCAAACTCGCTCAGAGTTTCTCCAGCTTTCATCTTCATATTTTCAAACTTTTGCATTGCCACAGACAGCTTGTTTTCTTTTATCTGTTCATTTTCTTCACAAATCTGGATAAGTTTCTCCCAGATCTCTTTGGCTGTAGGACACATTTTGATTTTACTGAAGGTGTTTTTGCCAAGTGTTTGTAGAGAATATCCTGCGCAACATTGTCTAAGTTTTCTTTCTTCTTGTCCTCGCCTGTCCATTCACTTCTTGGCTTTTCAAGCATTTGTGGTGCACCATCAGTAACAACAATAGCTGTATTATGCTTTAGAATTTTTAATGGACCATCTGTGATGACAAACCACATGTCATTATCTTGGGCTGCAAGATGGGCTTTCATCCTGATCTTCCAATCATCAAAATCTTCTTTTGAGAACATAGGGACTTTGCTGAAGTGTGCCATTCCTGTTGTAAATTTTCAAAACAAGAAAAATCTGCTCTGATACCACTTGTTGGGGATCGATATAGAGTTTAGAGGGGGTGAATAAATGTGTTCCTTTGTTAGACGTTTTTGCAAAGGGTGCTAGAATTCTGTTAGAGATTATAGCTTATCTTGTTCGAATAAATATCCAACAGATCACAATAATAAGTGCGGAAACGATCTGATGGTATGAGGGTGAAAACAATAAAACAGTAGGCAATAGACAATTGTTGATTCTGGAAGTTCGAAGGTCAAATCTTCTACGTCTCCCATTCTTCTGTTTCTAGAAGATATCACTAAAAGATTTTGGCTATTATAGTACAACTTTTGTACACACCCACTTCAGTAGGACTTACTCTTAGCCTACTGAAATGATTAGCTTCACAACACAGTATAACGAATACAACAAAGTTCTGGAAAAGACTCTTTCCCAGATTAGATACTCTTCTCAACAAGATGTAGTAAAGTGTATAGCTTGTGAAGAGATAACGAAACAGCAGCACAATATGATCTCTGAAGATCAGATAAATGTTATACGAATGTGCCGCTTTTCTGTATTTTGAGCTTTGAAGATAACGAGTAGTTCTTTGATTTGCTCAAAATAATGTTGGATAGATAATGTGTTGCTTAATAATATTGATCGTCTTTTTCTATATAGGATTGATCCCTATTTATAGAAAATTTTGAATCCAACGTCTATAAACAAAACGGCTTCTATGATTTCTGAGTAGAATCAGCTTTAATACCTAAAAAAGGTCCTGCAGAAAGCTTCAAAATAATCAGTCTTTGTTTCATACCAAAACTAGTAAGGAGCGTTAAATTTCTTCGTACAACATTAATGGTGCAATTAATACTAGTACTAGTTAAAGTAACGATAACATTTAAGACTTGTAACTATCAAACAAAAGACGTTAAGTTCTTTTTGTTTAATCTAAGTTCTGCTTCTGCTTTCTTAAGTTCTGATTCTGTTTTTCTAAGCCGTTAAGTACTCGAAAAGTACTGCTTCTGTTAAAGCGATACGAGAGCTTCTGCTTATTATAATGTCTTCTGATTTAGCTATTACGGTCTACTGGTTTTGACTCTCATAACCACAATTAAATTAAGTCTAACAAGCTGGAACTACATGATCTGTTTGCATACCTTAAGGCATATAAATTTGAACTTAAATCGAGAGCTGATGACGAAACGATTGCCAAAGTGAAGAAGGCTCCGGCTGGTACATCATGATCATTATTTCTCCAAAGCAAAGTCAGTCGAGCAGTAATGCAATGATGTGATATCTTGTATGTGTAGAAATTTGACAAGTTTCTAAGCAAGAACCAGGGCAATTTTCAAAGCCTAAGTAAACTCAATCATTACAAGAAAGAGACCACTGATGAGGACAATGCATGTTTCAATTATGGGAAATCGAGCATTTCATAGTTGCTTGCACTAAACCAAAGAAGGATAAGCAGGCCAATTGACAAAGAATGTCGATCTCATGACAATAAGAAGAGGTTCAAGGATAACAATAAGTCATTTAGGAAGATGAGAGATCAGAAAGTTCTAATGGCCGACGAAAGTAAGCTCAAGTGGGCTGATTCTGATTCTGACTCATCCCAGAGTGTTCCAGCAGCAGTAGTGATGAAGAAGATGTGAAGTGACTCATAGCATATGTTGAGCAGGAATCCACCAGTGGAGAGGTATTTTATTTTAGTTCAACTAATTTTATATGAAATTATCTCCTCACTACACTTCATGATATAGTAAATGAGTATAAGAAACTTTCTCAATCATTTAAGGAAGTCCAAGCAAAGTAAACAAGCCCAAATTACAGTGATACAAAGCATAACTGTGAACAGTCAAATGGAGTATTCTATGTTAAGTAGAGATTGCAAAGCTTTAGACTAAGAATGAGCGAGTACAGGTTGGGCATCAGCAAGTTAATTTCTGATAATAAGAAATGGATTGAAGTGATCAGAATCTGGGACAATTCATCAGTCACTCTAGAGGAGATGCAATAGCTGCAAAAATCATCAGGAGACATGACTGATATTGGCTTTAGTAGCAATGAATGCACTCCTGAGTCAAGTACTCTAATTTTATGATTTGAGACACATCACCAAAATTTATAAATACTCAATAAGATCGTTTAAAATTGTATTTTAAAAATGATTAAAACCACCCTGAAAATGAGGTAAATGCGTTTGATTTTAAAATAACAGTATTGTAAAAGTTCTTTAGTTAACATAACATATATATATGTGTGTGTGTGTAGGGTCTCACGTGGGATTGATTCTATCAATCTTTTTGGGGGCAAATGTCACGTGGGATTCATTCTATCAATCTTTTTGGGGGCAAATCTCATTTATCACACACACACACATATATATAGATATATTTTCAAAAGTGAAGCATGCAAAATCGAGTGTAGACAATAGAAACCTAGACAATTTAGCATTGTTATTACAAAAATGGCTCGTGTTCACAAGACCAAATATCAAACAAATCCACCATATTATTAATGAAAACTCCAATTGACCCATGTTGTTGGGAAATTAAATCGAAACGATGCCGATCACGATGGTAATAGTACCCAAACATATGGAATAAAATAATCAACAAGAACACAAAGATTTACGTGGTTCACCCAAAATAGGCTACGTCCACGGAGCACTGCAATTTTTATAACTGGACGAAATATTACAACAAGTGTATACACTAATACACTCAATATTTCTCACTCTCAACCCGAGTATGCCGAGAAAATAATTTCTCTAATTCACAAGAGAATTCTCGCACTCAAGAAAAAAATACACTCTTTTTTTTATGCACTCTCTTTTTATCAAAGCTGAAAAGCTTTTGATTTTGGGATACTAAAAGCAAAAAAGGAAGGCTCAATTTATAACAAATTTCCCAACATTGAAAAAATTCCCGATGTGGGATTCCAATTTCCTGAATTGTTTATTCAGCGTGGGCCCCAATTTATATCAACTTTCCTAAAAATTCTCCCACTTGAAGACTTAATTTCGATCATGTCTTCACACCATCATTGTAGCAGCTTATATATCTCCATTTATACTTGCAGTCCAACTGAAGTTGAACACAACTTCAGTTTGTCAATGGTTACCGTCTTCGTGAGCATATCAGCTGGATTTTTACCTCCAGGAATCTTCTCCAGCATCAAGACTCCATCTTCTAGCACTGATCTGATGAAATGGTACCTAACCTGTATATGCTTTGTCCTAGCATGATAAACAGGATTTTTCGCTAAATGAATAGCTGTGACACCTCGACCCGTTTACAATAAAAATAGCAGCGGAATTTAAAATTTTCTTATAAAATGAAGGAAGGTTTCAAAATACATCACCATGAAATGTTTAAAAGTAAATAAATGATCATTCAAATGATATAACAAAATACAAAATATCATTCATATGATTATGATCCAAAAATACTTGCAAAATAACATCTTCCTTCCAACTTCGTATGCATATGACTCCGGGCCACAATCAACGTCCTGGTCCGTCGCTCTTATCTGCATCACATGAAATAACTGAAATGAGTATACAACTCAGCAAGTGGAACTCTTACATAGCAATGATACATAGAATAATCTGTAAAACATGGCTTTGAAAACATAAATACCATCAACTCTGAAACATGTATATTGTAGCAATAGCATAACAATGAGATGTTATTTCTCTTTACTATGGTGGATTGATATCAATAGTAACTCTGTCTGTGGTGCTCTTATCCCATCGATATAAATCGACAACTCTGAGGGATATAAGCCTATGGTCGTTGATCAACTAATTGCATGCAATCTCTGACTATGTATCTATCAATCCATAAAACATTTAAACTCTTTCTTTGGGACATTTCATCAAACACTTTGATATTTTTTCTCTTTTGTATTCCCTTCTCAAAGTTGAGACATCAATTGCCTCCACAATATACAACAAAGGTATCAATACATAATAGTGAATCAAATGAAGGGAATAACACAATAAAACCTTTGAAACACAATACATATATAATCATGTGAGCACAAGAATGAAATTCCACTTACAACCACTTGAAACCTTGATTCTATACTCTTGGTAGCAATCCTACAACAATAAACCATAATTTGCACCATCAATAACCCAATAACCCAACAAGAATACCATAAAAGCCAAAGAATCAACACCATCACAAACCCATAACATCTCCAACACCAAAAACTAAGAAATAACCAAACCAAATGCTTACCTTAGCTTCCTTGATCCCAAAATAATCTTGCTCTCACTCCAATAATCCAACAAGAGGCTAGAATCAAGAGAACAAAAGAAAGAAAATGGAACCCTAGCTCACCCCTTGAGAGAAGAATCGAGAATGAGGGAAGAAATGAGAGAAAATAGAGCAACTCTTGTATATAAGCACTTAAAACTCCAAAAACACGCTTTTTAAAAATTGTTGGCCGCTCGGGCGAACATATTTTTCCGCTCGGGCGCGGAACTCACGGCCAAAACACAATATTTTCGAACAAGGCCCGCCCGGGCGGACATTTATTCCCGCTCGGGCGCGCACTCTGCGCACTGCCACTCCAAATATTGCTTCTGAAACGCCTCTTCCCTTCATAATTGGGAAAATTGGTAAACTACAAAGTTGTAGCTCTATGTCGTATCTTGAATCCCTCAAAATTTCAGATCAATTGGACGTCTGAGTAAAACGTTATGCCCATTCTCCCAACATGTGTCACTGGAGGAACGTCGAAACACACGAAACACTTCGGGGCACTATTGGCTTACCTTCCACAATGATTTGAACAAAACTCAAAATAAGAAATTACACCTCTATGTCTTATCTTTCTAATGGATAAGGCCTCACCTCATTTGGATCAATATACAATTTATCATGAATTTAATCGTAACGCCGCTACAAAAGCACTACACATCATCTATAACCAACCATACTATAAATCATAAATCGAAACTCTTAACATCCAAACTATACCTAAACTTGACCAAGTAGTCAATAAACTTATGAAAACTTAAACCGTACCATACACCAGGCTTGGCTATTACAATCTCCCCTCCTTAGAGGAATTTCGTCCTCGAAATTGACGTCACTGCACGAACAACTCAGGATACTTCTCTCTCATCTCATCCTCTGGTTCCCACGTGGCCTCTTCGATCAAATGGTTCCTCCAAAGAACTTTAACGATGCCGATATCTTTGTTCCTCAAAACTTTAACTTTGCGGTCCAGTATCTGAACCGGAATCTCTTGGTACGTCAAATTCGGCGTCAAATCCAATGGCTCGTGGCGAAGAACATGGGAAGGATTCGCAATATACTTCCTGGGCATCGATACGTGAAAAACATTATGGACTCTGTCAAGATCTGGAGGTAGGGCTAACCTGTAGGCTCGATCACCAACTCTGTCCAAAATCTCACAGGGGCCAATAAATCTCGGACTCAACTTGCCCTTCTTGCCAAACCGCATCACACCCTTGAGAGGTGCTATCTTCAAAAACACGTGATCGCCAACCTCAAACTGCAAAGGTCTACGACGTACATCCGCATAGCTCTTCTGTCTCGACTGCGCTGTCTTCATCCTCTCTCTAATAACAGCAACTACATCAGCAGTCTGTTGGACCAACTCTGGACCCAACATCTTCCTCTCACCAATCTCATCCCAATACAAGGGAGATCTACACTTCCTTCCATAAAGTGCTTCGTACGGTGCCATCCCAATCATCGCCTGGTAACTGTTATTGTACGTGAACTCCACAAGAGGCAATTTAGAATCCCAGCTACCAGAATAATCAATAGTGCAAGCTCTGAGCATATCCTCTAGAATCTGAATAACTCTCTCTGATTGACCGTCGCTCTGAGGGTGATATGCTGTACTGAAAGCTAACCATGAACCCATAGCTCTGTGCAAACTCTTCCAAAACTCTGAGGTAAATCTAGGGTCACGATCAGACACAATCGACACAGGGACACCGTGAAGTCTAACAATCTCTGCTATATAATCCTCGGCATACTGGTTCATGGAATACGTCGTCTTGACTGGGAGAAAATGCGCTGACTTGGTCAATCGATCGACAATAACCCAAATAGAGTTAAAACCTTTCTGCGTTCTGGGAAGACCAGTCACGAAATCCATCGTAATATGCTCCCATTTCCACTGAGGAATCGGCAAAGATAGCAATGTCCCAGCAGGTCTCTGGTGCTCAATCTTCACCTGCTGACAAGTTACACACTGAGAAATAAACATGTCAATGTCTTTCTTCATACCTGGCCACCAGTAGAGTCTACGAAGATCCTGATACATCTTGGTGCTGCCTGGATGTATCGAATATGGTGCGGTATGTGCCTCTGTCAAGACGTCTCGCCGAATATCATCACCAGTAGGAACACAAATACGACCTCTGAATGTCATCAAACCGTCTCCATTCACTCCAAACTCTGAATTACCTCTCTCCTCAGCCCTGGCTCTCAACTCTGACAACTGAACATCTACAGCCTGCTCTCTACGGATCCTGTCCGTCAAAGTAGCCCGAATGACCAACGCTGAAAAGCGAGCAATGGTCCCCGGAACCACCAAAGCTATCTCCTCTCGCTGCAAGTCTAACAACAACGACTGCTGAATCATCGAACTCAAAGAAGAACTCGATTTACGGCTCAAAGCATCTGCTACAACATTCGCTTTCCCTGGGTGGTAACTAATCGTCACATCATAATCTTTGACAAGCTCTAACCACCTCCTCTGCCGCATATTGAGCTCTTTCTGAGAGAACAAATACTTCAAACTCTTGTGGTCCGTGAAAATTTCACATTTTTCGCCATACAAATAATGTCTCCAAATCTTCAAGGCGAAAACCACAGCTGCCAGCTCCGAATTGTGCGTAGGATAATTCTTCTCGTAATCCTTCAACTGGCGAGAAGCATAAGCTATAACCTTTCCACGTTGCATCAGCACTGCACCAAGACCTTTCTTCGACGCGTCGGTATACACAACAAAATCCTCTGAACCACTGGGCAAAGCAAGAACAGGAGCTGTCGTCAACTTGTCCTTCAACTCTTGGAATGCACTCTGGCAATCATTGGACCACTCGAACTTCACAGTCTTCCTCGTCAGATTGGTTAACGGCAGGGCAATCTTAGAAAAATCTGAGATGAAACGACGATAATAACCTGCCAACCCAAGAAAACTGCGTACCTCTGAGACAGTGGTAGGAATAGGCCACTTCTGAATCGCCTCAATCTTTGCTGGATCAACAGCTATGCCATCCTTCGAAACAACATGGCCTAGAAAAGAAATCTGCTCCAACCAAAACTCACACTTCTTCAACTTAGCAAACAACCTCTTCTCTCTCAACAACTGAAGAACAACTCTGAGATGTTCTGCATGAAGCTCTCTGGTCTTGGAATAGATTAGAATGTCATCGATGAAAACAATGACGAAGCTATCCAAATAAGGCTTGAACACACGGTTCATCAGATCCATGAAAACTGAAGGAGCATTGGTCAGACCAAAAGACATCACAAGAAACTCATAGTGACCATACCTGGTCCGGAACGCTGTCTTAGGGATATCAGACTCCCTAACCTTCAACTGATTGTAGCCAGACCGAAGATCAATCTTCGAAAATACAGTAGCACCTTGCAGCTGATCAAACAAATCATCTATCCGTGGCAACGGATACTTGTTCTTGATAGTCACTTTGTTGAGCTCCCTATAGTCGATACACAGCCGCAACGACCCATCTTTCTTCTTGACAAAAAGGACCGGAGCTCCCCAAGGCGAAGAACTCGGTCGAATAAAACCCTTGTCTAAAAGATCCTGCAACTGCGTCTTCAACTCCTTCATCTCGGTAGGGGCCATTCTGTACGGAGCCTTAGAAATAGGAACCGTACCTGGAACCAGATCAATCACAAACTCCACATCTCTATCCGGCGGCAAACCCGGCACATCATCCTCAAACACATCAGCAACTCCCTCACAACATCGATATCATCAATATTCAACTTAATCATTCTATCCACATCCACAATCGAAGCCAGAAACACATCACAACCTCTACACAGCAACTTCTCAGCCTCAAGACAAGAAATAAAAGGAAGGACCAGCGAAGTACCTGCACTGGCGAGCATACCTTCCCTATTGCCATCATCTGCAAAAGTCACTGTCTTAGCAACGCAATCCATCACTGCACGATAGGTTGATAGCCAATCCATGCCAAGTATAACATCAAATGCAACCATCGGGATGACAACCAAATCAGCAAAAACCAAATGCCCATCAATTTGAACAGAGCACGCATACACAATCGATGTCGGGCACAACACATCCCCCGAAGGCAAAACAACATTGAACTGGAGGGGAAGAACAGAAGGAACTATACCCAAAGATCTCAAAAACAATTCAGACATAAAAGAATGAGTAGCACCTGTATCAATCAAAGTGGTAGCTACTCTGCCTGAAATTAAAATAGTACTAGAGATCACAGAATAATCATGGTTTATACCTTCCTTGGTCATCGTAAAGATGCGACCCTGCACCTTATCCTTGCTCGCTCCCCTTGGACAATCTTTAGCAATGTGGCCAGCCGTGCCACAACGATAACACATATGAGTGCCAAATCTGCACTCTCCTCGATGATGTCTGCTGCATTTAGGACACATCGGCTTCTCGGGATCAACTGGAACTGGCGGTGGTCTAGGACTCGATTCCATCTTGCCCTTCCCTTTGAAACGATCCTTGCCTTTCTGATTCGAGCCCTGGCCTCTCTGAGCAACAGCTTGATGCCTCTCCTGCCTCTCTCTGGCGATATCCTTCTCGTCTTGTTCGGCCAATAACGCCTTAGACACAATCTCTTTGAAAGTCACAGCCTTGGACATGTTGATATCTCTCCTGATCTCAGCACTAAGGCCTCGAATGAAATGAGCACCTTTATCTTTGTCATTTGAAGCAATATACGGAGCAAATAAACAACCCTCCTCGAACTTGAGAATGTACTCATCAACGTTCATGCCTCCCTGTCGAAGCTCTAGAAACTCAGTCACCTTCCTAGCTCGAAGTGCGTCGGGAAAGTACTTGTCATAGAACAGGTCTGTGAACTCTTGCCACTTCAAAGCTGAAACATCGACACCAACCTTAGTGGCATTCCACCAGATACGTGCAGCCTTTATCAACATGAATACTGCACAGCTAATCCTGTCTTTATCCTCATACTGAAGATGGTCGAAGATTGCTTCAAGCGCCTTGACCCACTCGACAGCCACTAACGGATCAGTGCTACCTACGAATTCCGGTGGATCCATTCTCTTAAAAGCAAAAAAGACGGCATCAGTGCCAACTGCCTGAGCTACTTGGCCTCTCACTTGGCCTCTCCCCTGTCCTGTTCCTTGCAATCGAAGCAGCTGCTGAATCTGCTCGCTATGGACTTTGTCCTGCTCTTTAAGCAACTTGCCGAACTCGTCGACAACTCTCGAGGAAGAACTATCCTCACCCTCTGACGCCTTACGCTTAGGACGCATACTCTACAATGTGCTCACAAAAGACAAATCAATAAATAACAATGAATAGATGCAAAAGAAAACATACCCAGACAGTTGAAAGTAGACGAAGTCATATGCATTGGTCCGAAGAACGGTGCTCTGATACCACTAAATGTGACACCTCGACCCGTTTACAATAAAAATAGCAGCGGAATTTAAAATTTTCTTATAAAATGAAGGAAGGTTTCAAAATACATCACCATGAAATGTTTAAAAGTAAATAAATGATCATTCAAATGATATAACAAAATACAAAATATCATTCCTATGATTATGATCCAAAAATACTTGCAAAATAACATCTTCCTTCCAACTTCGTATGCATATGACTCCGGGCCACAATCAACGTCCTGGTCCGTCGCTCTTATCTGCATCACATGAAATAACTGAAATGAGTATACAACTCAGCAAGTGGAACTCTTACATAGCAATGATACATAGAATAATCTGTAAAACATGGCTTTGAAAACATAAAATACCATCAACTCTGAAACATGTATATCGTAGCAATAGCATAACAATGAGATGGTATTTCTCTTTACTACGGTGGATTGATATCAATAGTAACTCTGTCTGTGGTGCTATTATCCCATCGATATAAATCGACAACTCTGAGGGATATAAGCCTATGGTCGTTGATCAACTAATTGCATGCAATCTCTGACTATGTATCTATCAATCCATAAAACATTTAAACTCTTTCTTTGGGACATTTCATCAAACACTTTGATATTCTTTCTCTTTTGTATTCCCTTCTCAAAGTTGAGACATCAATTGCCTCCACAATATACAACAAAGGTATCAATACATAATAGTGAATCAAATGAAGGGAATAACACAATAAAACCTTTGAAACACAATACATATATAATCATGTGAGCACAAGAATGAAATTCCACTTACAACCACTTGAAACCTTGATTCTATACTCTTGGTAGCAATCCTACAACAATAAACCATAATTTGCACCATCAATAACCCAATAACCCAACAACAATACCATAAAAGCCAAAGAATCAACACCATCACAAACCCATAACATCTCCAACACCAAAAACTAAGAAATAACCAAACCAAAAGCTTACCTTAGCTTCCTTGATCCCAAAATAATCTTGCTCTCACTCCAATAATCCACAAGAGGCTAGAATCAAGAGAACAAAAGAAAGAAAATGGAACCCTAGCTCACCCCTTGAGAGAAGAATCGAGAATGAGGAAAGAAATGAGAGAAAATAGAGCAACTCTTGTATATAAGCACTTAAAACTCCAAAAACACGCTTTTTAAAAATCTTTGGCCGCTCGGGCGAACATATTTTTCCGCTCGAGCGCGGAACTCACGGCCAAAACACAATATTTTCGAACAAGGCCCGCCCGGGCGGACATTTATTCCCGCTCGGGCGCGCACTCTGCGCACTGCCACTCCAAATATTGCTTCTGAAACGCCTCTTCCCTTCATAATTGGGAAAATTGGTAAACTACAAAGTTGTAGCTCTATGTCTTATCTTGAATCTCTCAAAGTTTCAGATCAATTTGACGTCTGAGTAAAACGTTATGCCCATTCTCCCAACATGTGTCACTGGAGGAACGTCGAAACACACGAAACACTTCGGGGCACTATTGGCTTACCTTCCACAATGATTTGAACAAAACTCAAAATAAGAAAGTTACACCTCTATGTCTTATCTTTCTAATGGATAAGGCCTCACCTCATTTGGATCAATATACAATTTATCATGAATTTAATCGTAACGCCGCTACAAAAGCACTACACATCATCTATAACCAACCATACTATAAATCATAAATCGAAACTCTTAACATCCAAACTATACCTAAACTTGACCAAGTAGTCAATAAACTTATGAAAACTTAAACCGTACCGTACACCAGGCTTGGCTATTACAATAGCACTCTGACTGTCACAGTGTAATGTGTTATCTTTAAGCTTCTGACTCAATTCTTCCAGAAAGGATCTCAACCATATCATCTCCTTACTAGCTTCTGTAATTGCAACATACTCAGCCTCAGTAGTCGAAAGCGCAACAATATTTTGCAGCTTAGACACCCAGCTTACCACTGTACCACCTAATGTGAACACATATCCAGTAGTACTTTACCTACCATTCAGGTCACCACCCATATCGACATCCACAAAACCCTGTAAGCCCAATTTTGACCTCCTAAATCATAAAGAACAACTAGCAGTACCTTTCAAATACCTGAGAATCCACTTAACTGCTTCCCTTTGTTGCTTTCCTAGATTACTCATAAACCTGCTCACAACTCCCACTGCATGTGCTATGTCTGGTCTTGTACACAACATTGCATACATGAGGCTTCCGACAACAGAAACATAAGAAACCTTATTCATATAATCATGCTCATGCTCCATCGATGGTGATGTGCTTTGGTTAGTTTGAAATGACTAGCCAAAGGAGTACTCATAGATTTAGATTCATCCATATTAAATCTACTAACCACCTTTTTCATGTATTCTTCATGAGATAACTTCAAGAATCCATTCACCTGGTCTCTAAATATCCTCATTCCAAGGATTTGCTTTGCAGTTTCCAAATCCTTCATGGCAAATTCCTTTGATAAATCTTTCTTGAGTTTATCAATTTCTTCCAGACAAGCTCCAGCTATCAGCATATCATCTACATATTGCAGTAGTATGATATAAGAACTATCAAATTTTTTCACATAACAGCAGTGATCAGCTTGACAATTTAGGAAACCATTTTTACTCATGAATCCATCAAACTTCTTGTACCACTGTCTTGGAGCTTGTTTGAGACCATACAAGCTCTTCTAAAGTTTTCACACCATTTTCTCTTTTTCTCGTACTTCAAATCCTTGTGACTGCTTCGTATAAATTTCTTAATCTAGGTCACCGTGAAGAAACGCAGTCTTTACATCCAACTGCTCCAAATGTAAGTCTTTCTTAGCCACTAGTCCAAGTACAGTTCTGATAGTGGTTAATTTAACCACCGGAGAGAAAATCTCGGTGTAATCAATTCCTTCCCGTTGTTGGAAGCCTTTTACAACAAGTTTTGCCTTGTACCGCTTGCTACCATCATGCTCTTCTTTTAACCGGTACACCCACTTGTTATGTAACACATTTTTGCCTTGCGAAAGTTTTGTCAATTCCCACGTCTGATTGGATGACAGTGAATCCATCTCATCTTCCATGGCCAACTCCCACTTGGTTGAATCCATCGTTTTGCATTGCCTCTTCATAGGTCTCCGGTTCACCTTTGTCTGTCAGCAAAATGTAAGGCTTGAGATTTATTAGTCTTCATTGATGTGATATTCGGAAGATATGAGTATGCATGACATGTAATGAGAGGCACTAAATGAGATTATGAAATATTGCATTGATGAGACACCGCCCCGTACTTCCTTTTCTACCGCACCCGCGGTAGGTAGGACAAAAAGTTAGAGTTTTTGAAGATAAGGAGACCGCACCCGCGCATAGAGAAGCACCGCACCCGCGGTGGATAGGCAGAAAGTTGGGCATTTTTACAGTAGGGTCATCGCACCCGTGGTCCAGAAGCAGACGCACCCGCAGTGCTGCCTACAGTAGTACTACCGCACCCGCGGTGCAAACCAGACCGCACCCGCGGTCGGCGATGCTAGGATATTGATAGGGTTGCCGAGAGTTAAGCGCACCCGCGGTTCGGGAGAAGCGCACCCGCGGTGCCCTGTGCGAGAAAGCCACCTTTGTTTCTTATGTTGACACATGGCATATATATATATAGAATTGTGATGAGTCTTCATTTTCAGCAGTTCCATCAGTCAAGAATCGAGGGAGAGAGTGAGAGAAAAGAAAAGGCTCTTTCATCTACAAAGCTAGCTTGTGCAAGATTTAACCATCCCAACTTCAATCCAAACATAGATTATTGCTCCTCTCATCAAGTGCTACAAAGGGATGTAAGTATTGTTCATTTCCAGCATGTTTTGAAATCTATATGTTGGAGGAATGATGATTTGAGTAGAGATATATGTTCTTGAGATTTTGTACATCGTAGAAACGTAAACGGATTGAAGAAATGATATCGTATATGATTGTTCTCAATTTCCAGCATATACATATTCCGATTTCCACATATTTCGAGATGCTAACGAGTATATTATGTTGGTTATGAATTGAGGATTATGGTTTGTTGATATATGTTGAAATTCTTATTGTTTGAGTTGATCGGTATATCGAGAATTCGCCGTTATGCCGTCGAAATGCCTTGAAATGAAATATTGATTCCTATGTGTATTGAAGTGTACTAGAGCTTGATAGAATGTACATTGATGATGCCATTTCAGATTTGTATTGGCGACTTTGACATCGAGACTTCGACATCGACAGAGATTGTGCGACGAAAGGTATAATTCATGTGAATTCGAGATGATACGACTCGAATCAGACTTGGTTGGAGTTTCCCTAAATCACATACTAGATTTATTATTTATATTTGATTATGACTATGTCTTGTTTATAGATTTATATTCTAGCATTGAAATAGGAGAGTCATTGGCAGACTTGCTAAACTAGACGTTCGGTGGTATCGACGCTTCGGATCAGATTCAATCTGATTGTAGACATTCGATACAGACAGGACCAAAGTCTAGGAATAAGACGTACAGTTACCCCGATTGGGAGGGTAGGTGACGGACAGTGACGTCTTATTCACACCGGGATCCCTAGAGTTAGAGTCGAGTCGAGTCAAGATATGAATTGAATTGAGTTGCATGCTTGTTTTATGTTGATTTCAGAGATTATGGAATCCATTGTTACTACATGCTTATTTGATTTGGTTTCCTAGACTATGAAACCTATTGTTATGAATTTTACGCATGATAACATGCTTTATGATTTATATTGTGTATATGCATGTATACATGTTTTATACTGGGATTTATTCTCACCGGAGTATCCGGCTGTTGTCTTGTTTTGTATGTGTCAATGACAACAGGTGGGACATGATCGGGGTCAAGAAGATGATGAGAGAAGATGAGATAGAGTGGTGATTCCGGACTTATTATAGACTTGGTTTAATACTTGAAATTTAGTAGTTGAACCTTAGACTAGTTTGAATAATTGTTGTACATTATTGTACTTTTATACTGAGATGTATATTAGTTAGATTCCATTACGTTCCTCACTTACATTTTTAAAAATAAAAATTTTTAGACCATGTTTATCTTAATTGATAATTAAATCCCAAAGATGATTAATAAGATGATTAGCGTCCAGGGTCCCCACAACAGGTGGTATCAGAGCGATAGATCCTTTAGACTGAGATAGAAGAGAATGAGCGGGGTAGAGTGAGCTTTCTTTCCTTGCATGTGATTGCTAGCATGAGATTTATTTTAATGTTGAC
The DNA here is from genome assembly GCF_025594145.1 of Primulina tabacum. Taxonomy (NCBI): domain Eukaryota; kingdom Viridiplantae; phylum Streptophyta; class Magnoliopsida; order Lamiales; family Gesneriaceae; genus Primulina; species Primulina tabacum. Next base: position 5,810,631 of record NC_134556.1, on the reverse strand, counting down.
TTACATTGTGTGTGCTAGCATGACATTATGCTTTACTGCTTTAAAATACATATTATCTAATTATCTGATTTGAATTGGTAATATGTATTATTGAGTATGAATCAGATTTGATTCTTGATCAGCAGTAAGATGATCCGAGAAAGATTGGAACATATTTGTAGTATTTGAGTACTAATGTTTTGATAAGCACATATACCTCCACGGAGAATTCCAGAAAGGAGTAGTACTTCGACTGAACAGATAGAGGTATCAGAAACTCCGATGGAAATACAGTTGGAAGAATTTCAGTTTTTTCAGCCGTCGATTCTGAGTGGGGTCGAGGCGTCTGAAGATTGTGAGAACTGGTTTGATGACATAAAAATACTGTTTGATTTACTTGATTATTCAGATGAGCAGAGAATTAAACTGATATTCCACCAGTTACGAGAGACTGCCAGAAGTTGGTGGATTACAAGTAAAAGAATGCTAGAACAGAGAGGTACAGTGATTTCGTGGGAAATATTCAGAACTGAATTTTATCGAAGATTTTTCTCAGTTTCGTACCGGGAGGACAAGAAAGCAGAGTTTGAGAATTTGAGACAAGGTTAACTGAATATTGAAGGATATGTTGCTAAATTCTCTACTCTACTGCATTTTGCTCCTCATATAGTTGGGAATGATGAAGCTGTAGCGGATCAGTTCATCAGAGGATTGAACTCGGAGATAGTTGCATTGATGAATATGCAGCGACCTTACCATTTTGCTGATGCCTTGAGTAGAGCGAAGAGAGCGGAGGCGAGTCTGATTAGACGACTAAAAAGGGTGTGTGCGATGCAACCCCAGACATAGCAATCCCCTCTCCGATTTGATCGCGGCAGTACGAGTGGAAAGCAAGATTTGCTAAAAGCTCGAAAGAAGCCATTCAAGAAGTTAGGGAGCGGACTGAGTGGTTCGTCTAGCTCCAGTGGTTCCAGCCCGAGTTGTACTGGAGTATATTGCAGAACTTGCGGAGGGAGACATTCCACAGAGCAATGCCAGAGAGTGACTGGTAGTTGCCATATTTGTAGACAGCCGGGACACTTTGCTAGAGTTTGTCCTCAGAGAAGTTCCCGAAGATTTTAGGGAGCAGAAGACCGAGGAACAGACACCGGACACACCTGATGATAGAGTGGCAGGTACTGTTCTTTTATGATTATATTGCATAGGTATTGATATATACTAACGCATTCCCTACGATTATCTTTGACTGAGTTGCATTGAGATATGTTGTATCTGTTGAGTTTGATGGTACTGTAGTATTGAGTCCCTTACTTGTTGGGAAAGAAAGATGGATATCAGATATTTCTGTGAAATATTGTATACTACAGTAAGATGAGAATAAGATTGAGTTAGATTATGAAGTACTTGTGTTTTCTAAGTGGACTTTATTATTGATATTAAGATGTTGAACAAGTACAGAACTATTGTAGATTCCTGCCAGAAAAAAATATAAGATTCAGACCAGATAGGTATTATCAGTGGAAATTCCTCGGTAAGGATTCTAGATCTAGAATTTCTTTGATATCTGTATTATTTATGACTCGATTAATACAGAAAGGAGCAGATGGTATCCTTATGTATTCAGTAGACATACTGAAATCGAGCCTAGAATTGGCAGATTTGCCAATAATGTATGAGTTTCTGATATTTTCCAGATGAGATTTCGGATTTGCTTCTGATTGAAAGATAGACTTCAGAATTGAAATGAGATCAGGTACTGTTTGCTTTATTAGAATTCAGTACAGAATGATATTGAATGTACAGAATGACACAGAGTAAGTTGAAAGAATTAAAAGATCAGTGGAAGAGTACCGACCAGGAGTTACATCTGATTTAGTGTTTCTCTCTGGCATGTTTCAGTATGTTCAGAGATATTCTGATGATTTCATGCTTGTTGTATATATGATAGCTTGATATACTTACAGCATCTGATTGACTGAATCGAATATCTGAAGATTGTATTGAATACTCTGAGAACTGTGAATATTGTATACAGATATTATTCAGATATGAATCCTGCTTGAAACAGATTGTATGCAGAATGTGCGATATCTGAAGTTAGTATACCGATTGATTTTGACACAGTTGAGATCATGATCAGTAGATAAGAATAATACTGATATCAGAAAGAGCAAAAATGTCAGAAATTTATGTTTGGTCTGAATTGACAGATTTTCGTATACGATTGTTGTTTTGCGTCTGCCTGAGTATTGTTATATTTCTACAGCCGTATTTGATACAGATCAATGTGAACCGTTGAGATTATATACAGTTCAATCCGAATCAGAGTTGAATTCGAGAATTTCAGTAGATCAGAAATATAATCAGAATGTTCAGAGCTTAATTTCAATAATCAGAACAGAGCATCGATCAGAGTGATAGATATGTGATTTTACGGTATGAGAATGATTATCTTGTGATGTCAAATGTTTCAGAATTGTACAACAGAATTTGATATCAACAATCAGAACTGAATACCAGGTAGGTATTTTTCTTTAATTTATATTATTAACTGATTGTTTATACCAAATAGTTCGAATTGGAAATGACAGATAGGGTCAGAAGCGCACAGAAATGGATTCAGTAGTCGTTCAGGTAACAGAAAGTATATGATATTCGAACAGATAGTTCTGACTTGGACAGATTAAACCAGCTGTGACAGAATTTGTACTGAAATGTTGGCAGAATTTGTACTGAAATGTCTGAATCGCCAATAAAGGAAGATAGAAAGATAGAAATCAGAAAAGTTATTACAGAATTGATATATTTCTGACTAGACACGGAGGGTATAATTCGATGAATTTCGTAATGAGATCACTATAATACCTTCCAGATTGTGATATGATATGATTGTGATTGACAGATTGTTCAATCTATATCTATTAGTTTGTACAAGATGACGTACAAACATGACTAGATGACAAAGATCGATGTCAAAGAAATGGTCAGATTGATCAGAATGTTGAAATAGATTATATCAGGTTGTGATTTTGATTGATTTGGTAATTGTGGCAGAATATACCTTGAACCCATTCAAATATTATCCACAGACTGACAGATAGCCAGAGTGTACTATCCAGATATTAGAAGATAATTATGGAGTTGTAGTGCTGGATGCTAGCACTAGTTAATATGACATATTGTCATCCTATGAATTATAGTATGATAATAGCCATCAGAAGAGTAATGAGATAGTTGCAGATAAGATATTGTACAGTGAGTACCACAGATTTCTTTCATATAGAGATGATATCTTTGAGATATATGAACTTTAATCTAAATTGATCAGAGATATGACAAAGAAAATGTAGCTAATTCAGAAGAGAATGAAAATAGCTCAGACCAGACAGACTTAATACGCTAACGTCGGATGATGACGATTGGTATTTGGGGCCGAAGATTTAATATATCCTTGACTGGGATAAACAGATCTGATATCAGCGAAGGATATTGATTTGGTATGAGCTGTTGATTGGTATATATAGATGTTGTATAGCCAGTATTACGAGATCGATTCTAGCAGAGTTACTTCAAGTGGTATTGTGATATGGTACTCCTTGAATTAATATTTCCGATTGGAATCAGAATCACTAGAAATAAGCAGCTCAGAACGAAGACTATTTCGCTTGTGAAAGTCCAGTAGAGTTGACCGGGCATAAAAGAGACTATCTGAAAGACAGAACTTGTCATTAGATTAAGATTTCAGAATGGATTCATTGAGACGAGTTTTTGAATTAAACTCTGTATACATTCCTTCTGATATGTCTGAATTGATTACTTGCGAGTTCGAGGACGAACTCAGATCTAAGAGGGGGAGAAATGTAAGGCTTGAGATTTATTAGTCTTCATTGATGTGATATTCGGAAGATATGAGTATGCATGACATGTAATGAGAGGCACTAAATGAGATTATGAAATATTGCATTGATGAGACACCGCCCCGTACTTCCTTTTCTACCGCAACCGCGGTAGGTGGATAGAAAGTTAGAGTTTTTGAAGATAGGGAGACCGCACCCGCGCCTAGAGAAGCACCACACCCGCGGTGGATAGGCAGAAAGTTGGCCATTTTTACAGTAGGGTCACCGCACCCGCTGGTCCAGAAGCAGCGCACTCGCGGTGCTGCTACAGTAGTACTACCGCTCCCGCGGTGCAAACCAGATCGCATCTGCGGTCGGCGATGCTAGGATATTGATAGGGTTGCCGAGAGTTAAGCGCACCCGCGGTCCGGGAGAAGCGCACCCGCGGTGCCCTGTGCGAGAAAGCCACCTTTGTTTCTTATGATGACACATGGCATATATATATAGAATTGTGATGAGTCTTCATTTTCAGCAGTTCCATCAGTCAAGAATCGAGGGAGAGAGTTAGAGAAAAGGGAAGGCTCTTTCATCTATAAAGCTAGCTTGTGCAAGATTTAACCATCCCAACTTCAATCCAAACATAGATTATTGCTCCTCTCATCAAGTGCTACAAAGGGATGTAAGTATTGTTCATTTTCAGCATGTTTTGAAATCTATATGTTGGAGGAATGATGATTTGAGTAGAGATATATGTTCTTGAGATTTTGTACATCGTAGAAACGTAAACGGATTGAAGAAATGATATCGTATATGATTGTTCTCAATTTCTAGCATATACATATTCCGATTTCCGCAGATTTCGAGATGCTAACGAGTATATTATGTTGGTTATGAATTGAGGATTATGGTTTATTGATATATGTTGAAATTCTTATTGTTTGAGTTGATCGGTATATCGAGAATCCGCCGTTATGCCGTCGAAATGCATTGAAATGAAATATTGATTCCTATGTGTATTGAAGTGTACTAGAGCTTGATAGAATGTACATTGATGATGCCATTTCAGATTTGTATTGGCGACTTTGACATCGAGACTTCGACATCGTCAGAGATTGTGCGACGAAAGGTATAATTCATGTGAATTCGGGAGATACGACTCGAATCAGACTTGGTTGGAGTTTCCCTAAATCACATACTAGATTTATTATTTATATTTGATTATGACTATGTCTTGTTTATAGATTTATATTCAAGCATTGAAATAGGAGAGTCATTGGCAGACTTGCTAAACTAGACGTTCGGTGGTATCGACGCTTCGGATCAGATTCAATCCGATTGTAGACATTCGATACAGACAGGACCGAAGTCTAGGAATAAGACGTACAGTTACCCCGATTGGGAGGGTAGGTGACAGACAGTGACGTCTTATTCACACCGGGATCCCTAGAGTTAGAGTCGAGTCGAGTCAAGATATGAATTGAATTGAGTTGCATGCTTATTTTATGTTGATTTCAGAGATTATGGAATCCATTGTTACTGCATGCTTATTTGATTTGGTTTCCTAGACTATGAAACCTATTGTTATGAATTTTACGCATGATAACATGCTTTATGATTTATATTGTGTATATGCATGTATACATGTTTTATACTGGGATTTATTCTCACCGGAGTATCCGGCTGTTGTCTTGTTTTGTATGTGCGCATGACAACAGGTGGGACAGGATCGGGGTCAAGAAGATGATGAGAGAAGATGAGTTAGAGTGGTGATTCCGGACTTATTATAGACTTGGTTTAATACTTGAAATTTAGTAGTTGAACCTTAGACTAGTTTGAATAATTGTTGTACTTTATTGTACTTTTATACTGAGATGTATATTAGTTAGATTCCATTACGTTCCGCACTTACATTTTTAAAAATAAAAATTTTTAGACCCTGTTTATCTTAATTGATAATTAAATCCCAAAGATGATTAAGAAGATGATTAGCGTCCGGGTCCCCACACAAAATATAGTGAAGTGCAGGGGAATATATATCAGGTGGTCTAATGGTTCTCAAAGATCTCTTGAGTTTAATCACCGGAGTTTGTGGGTCATCATCTTGTGCAGTTTCTTATTCATCTTCCTGGTTACTGGTTTTCGATTCATTCACAGGAATATATGTCAATGGAATATCAGTCTTCTTTTACTTCAGGACATTAATCTCCAGCTCCAATGTCTGACTTGTCCTTGTATAGAAGTTGCTCATTAAATATTACATCACTGCTCCGAATGATCTTCCGATTTTGGTCATCCCAGAAACGATAACCAAACTCATTATCTCCATAACCAATAAAGAAGCACTTCTTTGATTTCGGATCAAGTTTTGTTCTGCTTGCTGAATCAATATGAACATAGGATAGACATCCAAACACTTTCAAGAAAGAAAGGTTTATTTCTTTGCCGCTCCAAACCTCTTCAGGTATTTTGTAGTCCACTGGTACCGAAGGTCCTCTGTTGATCAGATATACTGCAAGTGTTAACAGCATCATCCCAGAATGATTTTGGCAATCCAGAATGCAATCTCATGCTCCTTGCGCGTTCATTCAAGGTCATGTTCATCCTTTCAGCTACACCATTATGTTGAGGTGTACCAGGAATATTTTTCTCCATCTTGATCCCGTTCTGTGCACAATATTTCTTGAACTCATCATCTTCATATTCTCCACCATTGTCAGACCGTAAGCACTTCACCTTCAAGTTGGTCTCATTTTCCACCATGGCTTTCCTCCTTTTAAAGGTCTCGTAAACATCATATTTATTTTTCATAAAATAAACCCAAACTTTTCTACTCGAATCATCATTGACTGTGACATAGTATCTCGAGCCTCCAAGGGATGTCACAGGAGATGGTCCCCATACATCAGTATGAACCAGCTCCAACTTTGCTGCTTTTGGTTCTCTACCGCCTTTTGAAAATGTCACCTTCTTCTGCTTTCAAATATACAGCTTTCACATAGTTGGTATTCAACAGTCTTTAATTCTGGTAGCTTTTCTTTTGATACCAACATCTTCATTCCCTTCTCACTCATATGTCCAAGTCTATTATGTCATAGACTTGAATTGGTTCCAGCATCCACACCTGCTAATGTGTCTCTACAACTAGAAGTCATATACAATGTTCCAGTTTTCTTTCCTCGAGCAACAATAATGGTTACTTTGTTCACTTTCCAGGAACCATCACCGAAGGTCACATTGTGGCCTTCATCATCAAGCTATCCCACTGAGATCAGATTGTTTGTCAATTTTGATAGCATGCCTAACTTTGTTGATTCTTCATCCGTACATCACCCATACCAACAATTTCCAAGGATTTTCCATCAGCCAGGAAAACTTTTCCGTAATCGCCAGCGATGTAATTATCAAATACATCACGATCACAAGTGGTATGAAACGAAGCTCCTGAGTCCATAACCCAAGAATCAACAGGACTTTCCATGGATAATAGCAGAGCATCATGTACTTCCTCAGTGACAGAATTGGCATTATTCTTCGTTGATCTGCAGTTTTTTTTTAAGTGACCAGTTTCACCACAGCTCCAGCACTTCAAATTCTTTTCAAAGTTGCTTTTGTCTTTTCCATTTCTTGATTTGGACCTACCGCGCCATCGGTTAGAATTCTTTTCGCCACTCCTACCCCTTCTTCTTTTCTCGAGATTTTGAGCAGATCTCGATGATGTTCCTTCACCCGAATCTATCATGCGAACTTCTTCAGCAAGAATTTGATCTCTGACATCATTGAATTGTAGCTTTCTTTTTCCAATAGAGTTGCTAATCGCTGCCCGCAGTCGTTCCCAAACATTTGGTGAAGACACCAAAAGAATAAATGCACGAATCTCATCATCAAAATTAATTTCAACTGATGTTAGCTGAGAAACAATCGTGTTGAACTCATTGATATTTTTAGCCATCGAAGAACCTTCTCCCATTTTCAAGTTGAATAACTTTTTCATGAGATGCACTTTTTTGTTTGCTGATGGCTTCTCGTATATGTCCAATAAAATGGACATCATCTCTTCTGCGGTTTGTGCCTCTGCAACGTTATGTGACACATTCTTCGTTAGGGTCAATCGTATCACACCTAACACCTGTCAGTCAAGAAGCTCTCAATCATCATCCTCCATCTTTTCCGGTTTCTTTCCTGATAGAGGTTGATGCAGCTTCTTACTGTACAGATAATCTCTTATCTGTAACCGCCAGAACGAAAAATCTATTCCGTCGAACTTGTTGATTCCCGGTCGCGATCCATCATCTCCGGCCATCACTTCTCTAGTCTTATCAAAAAATCTAAAAAATCTTTTCTGATGTGGAAGATCAGACAAAGCTGCAACCACAGAACATACTAAGAATTTTTAAGAATTTTCACAACTAGTCTCTGATACTAGTTGTTGGGAAATCAAACCGAAGTGATGCCGATCACAATGGTAATAGTACCCAAAAATGCGGAATAAAATAATCAACAAGATTACAAAGATTTACGTGGTTCACCCAAAATAGGCTACGTCCACGGAGCACTGCAACTTTTATAACTGGAAGAAATATTACAACAAGAGTTTACACCAATACACTCAATATTTCTCACTCCCAACCCGAGTATACCGAGAAAATAATTTATCTAACTCACGTAAGAGAATTCCCGCACTCAAAAAAAAAAAATTAGACTCTTTTTTTTATGCACTCTCTTTTTTATCAAAGCTGAAAAACTTTTGCTTTTGGGATACTAAAAGCAAACAAGGAAGGCTCAATTTATAACAAATTTCTAAGCCAACATTGAAAAAATTCCCGATGTGGGATTCTAATTTCTTGAATTGTTTATTCAGCATGGGCCCCAATCTTATATCCACTTGCCTAACACATGGATCTTGGTGTATTTTCCTTACAATATTCTTACATCATATCCTATGTTCCATGCATGCACAACTTCTACAAAAGATACATTTAACAAAATAAACATCTAGATTACTGAAAAATAGTTGTCTGAGAAACTAGAAAATAGTTGTCTGAGAAAAAAATAAGCTAACAAATCATGCATGCAACCCAACATATAGACTTGATAGTTTCATTAAAGTGAATTTGAAGAGAACAAAATCACAATTCGTATACAAAAGAACTCTATATTTTTTTCTCACTCTTTGTCTAGTTCTTGTTGAGCCCATGTGTTTGTTTGGATTTTTTTTCGGCAAACGGAAATTAACATTCCGAATTGCACTTCTCATCACGAGTATTGGGAAATTCTATTCGGATATAAATATTACGAGTACCAAAATAATTGATATTTGCCGTAATTAAACTCTTTTGATCAATTTGTAGATTAAGTGCTTCGGTTTTACCAAATACTATAATCAATTATGCAAATCAATTCTTTTAAACTGTATAATATTTCAAGTGCTATATTTTGATCGAGTAATAGAGACATGTATTACTCTCCACACAATCATAGATATTTCTAATTAACTAGGTACACTTTCTTTCATTTTAAGTAATAATTGAGTCGATTATTATTTAAAAAAAATTATGGCAGTATTGGATAGATCATATATCTGTTTTAATATAACGAATCTTAGTTAAGAGAAAGCATTGCCCTAGACTTGTGTTGTATAGGTGGTGGCCAAGAAAGAATTCTCACTTATTTAATTTTTAAAAATTATATCTAATTCATAAGTTTATCTCAAATTTTAGTTTAATTCATATATTAGATATGGCCTTTTAACAATCAGTGGATAAAAAACAACACACACACAACGGTTAAATGGCCCATCAAGAAAAAAAAATGTGGGTTGCTCCGGGGGCATATTGATGCAAACATGGTTGGTCAAGCACCAAAGAAGACATGGGAGTCATTGGAGTTGCCCGGAGCACCTATAACGAGGGGACGTAGCAAGAAGTTTAAAGAATCACTTCAAGGATTCATGGTGAGCTACCAAGGAAGTAATCCAAATTGGGTGTCTAAATTAGAGAAGCTTGAGGAACATGGATACAATGATGGAAGTGTTTGGAATGTAATTCAAGTGCTAAATGACCATGAGGACAGCATCACACGCACACCCGCGCCAGAAGCGGTGCAGACGCGCGCGCGCATGCGTGCCTGAACCGGCGCAGCCGCACGCCATCGCACGTGAATCAGCGCTGCAGCGCACCCCAGTGCTGATGCAAGGCAGAATGTTGTGCGCCATCGCGCGAGAAGTCGCGCCACCGCGCGCACTGCCGTGTCAAACTTGCTAGACAACTTTTGTTATGACTTTTTACACTACTTTTTCATGTTTTATTGATTATATAATCATTGTAAAGGACCATGAACGAAAATAATTCAGATATAAGAAATTTCTTGAGGTTTCTCTCAATATTCAAGGCTATTTTAGCTTGGTTCTTCACAAAATCAAACTTATCAAAGATTGCATCTTTGTGGCGTTTGTCAATTGTTTTCGTACGAATTGTCAAAACAAGTTCTTTGAAGGTTCGTATGAAATTCGATTGTTACTATCGTTGATATTTGTTGCTAAGTTTTAATCGCTTAGAGGTGAATATCACAAATCGTTGCTTGTTTCAAAAGATCGGAACAACACAATCGATCCTTGTTCGTTATTGAATTGAGGGCGCGATTCTAATTAATCGTGTTTGCTTCTCATTCGTACGAGGATTCGCATCATTTGGTATCAGAGCATTAGGTTCTCTTTGATTCAAGTAAGTTATCGTTGCTATTTTCAGATCTGTTTAAAATTTTGTTCTGTTCTCAGATCTGTGTTATCCTTTCGTTGCTATTTTCATATCAGTCTAAAATTTCGTTATGTTCTCAGATATGTGTTATCCTTTCGTTTTTATTGTCAGATTTTTCTAAAATTTTGTACTGTTTTCAGATCTGTGTTGTACTTTCGTTTCTGTTTTCAAATCTATGTTATCCTTTGTATTGTTGTAAGATCTGTGTTATTCTAGCGTTCTTTGTTTTGCGCAGTCCAAGTGAGACAGTTGCGAGTGTCCACGAGTTGAATCTTGTTAGTTTGTTATACAAATATAAAGATTGATCACACTTTCGAGAGAACTATCACATTCGAGTAAAAAAATTTGAGTGCGAGCGCTATTTCTTTGGAGTGATCGTGAGAATTTGGGTGAGGAATATCTTTTATTTCTACTAACATTTTCTTGCAGGTACAAAATCTGAAAGTAAAATGGAGAGGGAGGTAGGAGATAGTTCGAACCAGGGGTTGTCGAAGGTCCAAATGGAGGCATTATTTGGTCATTTTAGTAGGATGATGAGGGCTGAGTTGGATCCTTTACATGAGAGGTTGGATAGGCTTGAGGTTAGTAATAGCGAAAATAAATCTAATCCTAAAGGTTTGGGTAGAGGCGAAGAAGAAGAGGATGAATATGATTTGGGAGGAGAAGAGGAGAGTCAAAACGAGAACTGAGGTAGGAACGGAAGAGGTAGAGGGTTTGGTAGAGGAAGAAGAGAAGCCGTACGGGGTAGGTACGATAATGAGAATAGGGAAGATGGTAACATAGGTAGCATTAAGATGAAAATTCCGTCGTTCCATGGTAAGTCAGACCCAGAGGCTTATTTAGAATGGGAAAAGCGAGTTGAATTTGTTTCTGATTGTCACCAATATTCTGAACTCAAAAAGGTTAGATTGGCAGTGGTTGAATTTGATGATTATGCACTTAATTGTTGGGATCAATTATTGACCGCTAAGAGAAGATGCAATGAGAGGCCTATAGAAACTTGGGCTGAGATGAAGAGCGCAATGAGGAAGAGGTTTGTACCAAATCACTACTATAGAGAAATGTTTAAGAGGTTACAAACTTTGAGACAGGGTGCGACAGAGTGTTGAGGACTACTATAAAGAGTTTGAAGTTGTCATGATTAGAGCAAACATAGAGGAGGATCGTGAGGCTACTATGGCTCGTTTCCTGTGTGGTTTGAATAGGGAGATTCAAGACCAAGTGGAGTTTAGGCACTATTTGGATATATATGAGATGGTGCAGATGGCGATAAAAGTGGAGCAACAACTCAAGAGGAGAGGAGTTGGTCGCACCACTCAAGTGGGGAATGCATCAACACATTGGCGTTCCAACGTTGTTAAACGTGAAGAAGGCAAGGTTGTGGCCAAAATCAAAGTTGACATTAAACAGGAAGCGCCTAAGCATGTAGTGCAAGGTAAATTCGAAACTCATATTAATCGTTCTAGAGATATCAAATGTTTTAGTTGTCAAGGAGTTGGACATATTGCTAGCCAATGTCCCAATAAAAGGGTGATGGTGTTGAATACTTATGGGGAGTATGAATCTCATAGTGAGGGAGATGATGGAGAGGATGAAGATGAGATGCCTGCGTTAGAGGATCCTGATGAGGGATATGAGGCAGTTGTGGGTGAGGCTATAGTGACTAGGCGTATCATGAGTGCCCAAGTCAAGGAAGAGGAGACTAACCAGCGAGAAAACTTGTTCCATACTAGATGTTTTTTCAGTGGCAAGGTTTGCAATATTATTATAGATGGAGGAAGTTGCACCAATGTGACTAGTATTGAAATGGTATAAAAGTTGGGTATACCTACATTAAGGCATCTTCAACCATATAGGCTACAGTGGTTGAACGATTGTGCTGAAGTGAAAGTAAACAAACAAGTCTTGGTGGCATTTTCGATTGGGAAGTATGTTGATGAGGTGTTGTGTGATGTGGTACCAATGCATGCGTGTCATATTTTGCAAGGGAGACCATGTCAATATGATAGGCAAGTTACACATGATGGGTTTAGGAATAAATATTCTTTTGTACTCAAGAAAGAAACTATTGTTTTACTTCCTTTGTCCCCAAAACAAGTGTTAGAGGACCAATTGAAAAAAAAAAAAGAGAAGAGGCCGAAAAAAAAAGTGAGAACAAAAGTGAGATGGCCCTTGAAAGAAAAGATGAGATGGCTGAAAGAAAGAGATATCAAAAATGTGAGATAGCCATACAAAACAAAAAAGAGAGGAAAGAAATTGAGAGGAAAGAAAATGAGAGGAAAGAGGCAAAAAAAACATATGTGGCCCAAAAAGGTGAGATGAAACATTTAATGTGCACACATGAACCACTTGTGTTGATTCTTTATAAGGAGATTTTCCTTAACATAAGTGACATAGCCGGGTCCCTTCCGAGCATTGTTGTTTCACTTTTGCAGGAATTTGAAGATTTGTTTCCGGAAGAGTTACCTCAAGGCTTACCACCATTGAGGGGAATCGAGCACCAAATCGATTTCGTGCCGGGAAGTGCATTGCCAAATCGTCCAGCCTATAGGAGCAATCCGGAGGAGACTAAGGAACTTCAGCGGCAGATAAGTGAGTTGTTAGATAGGGGTTTTGTGCGTGAGTCCATGTCACCTTGTGTTGTACCTGTTTTACTAGTTCCTAAGAAAGATGGCTCATGGCGTATGTGTGTAGATTGTAGAGTAATCAATAACATAACCATTAAATATAGGCATCCCATACCTAGACTAGATGATATGTTAGATGAATTGCATGGTGCTTGTATCTTTAGCAAAATTGATTTGAAGAGTGGTTATCACTAAATTAGAATGAGAGAAGGTGATGAGCGGAAAATTACATTTAAAACCAAATATGGGTTATATGAGTGGGTGGTCATGGCTTTTGGCTTAACTAACGCTCCTAGCACCTTTATGAGGTTAATGCATCATGTTTTGCGTGCACACATAGAAAAGTTTGTTGTGTTTTATTTTGATGATATCCTAGTGTATAGCAAAAACTTGGATGAGCATGTTAACCACTTGAGACTTGTGTTAATCACACTAAGGGCTGAAAATTTGTATGCTAATTTAAAGAAATGTGATTTTTGTACAAGCAAGCTTGTCTTTTTTGGTTTCGTGGTACGTTCACAAGGAATACAAGTGGATGAAGATAAGGTAAGTGCTATTCGAGATTGGCCAACTCCTGCTACTGTTGGTCAAGTCCGAAGTTTTCAGGGTCTTGCAAGCTTCTATAGGAGGTTTGTAAAGGATTTCAGCACACTAGCAACACCGATGACGGCGGTGATTAAAAAAAATGTTTCATTCCATTGGGAGGAGGAGCAAGAGAAGTCTTTTAATATTATTAAACAAAAATTAATTAATGCTCCTTTACTTGTTTTGCCTGATTTTTCTAATACTTTTGAAATTGAATGTGATGCTTCAGGTGTAGGTATTGGTGGGGTTTTGATGCAAGGAGGATGACCAGCGGCGTACTTTAGTGAGAAACTCAATGGAGCAGCGCTGAACTATCCAAGGTATGACAAGGAGTTGTACGCGCTTGTGAGGACTTTGGAGATGTGGCAACACTACTTGAGGCCTAAGGAGTTTTTGATCCATACGGATCATGAGTCTCTAAAGCATCTTAGGGGACAACAGAAATTGAACAAGCGGCATGCCAAGTGGGTGGCGTTCATAGGAACATTCCCCTACATAATCAAGTACAAACAAGGTAAGGAAAATGTAGTGGCCGACGCACTATCATGGAGGTACGTACTAATCTATACCTTGGAATCAAAAATTTTGGGGTTTGAGCATGTGAAAGAGTTGTATTTGTTGGATGAGGATCTTAAGGAGATATTTGAAAAATGCATGCATAGTACACATGATAAATTTTATTTGCATAATGGTTTTTTATTTAGAGAAGATAGATTGTGCATTCATAAGTCATCAATTCGTGAATTACTTGTGAGGGAGGCACATGGAGGTGGTTTGATGGGGCACTTTGATGTGGCTAAAACTTTGAGTTCTTTGCATGAACATTTTTATTGGCCACATATGAAACGTGATGTTGAACGAGTTTGTGAAAGGTGCATAACTTGTAGACAAGCTAAGTCGAGAACACAACCATATGGATTGTATACATCACTTCGTGTTCCTAGTGAACCTTGGGTTGATATTTCTATGGACTTTGTTTTGGGGTTGCCTAGGACTAAGAAGGGGAGGGATTCAATATTTGTTGTTGTTGATAGATTCTCTAAGATGACACATTTTATTGCTTGTCATAAAACCGATGATGCATCAAACATTGCAGATTTGTTCTTTAAGGAAATCGTTAGGTTGCATGGTATGCCTAGGACTATTGTATCTGACCGTGATGTTAAATTTTTGAGTTACTTTTGGAAAACTTTGTGGGCTAAACTTGGCACAAAACTGTTATTTTCTACTACATGTCATCCTCAAACGGATGGACAAACTGAAATTGTTAATAGGACTCTAGGAACACTTTTGTGTGCTATACTTAAAAAGAACTTGAAAAATTGGGAAGATTGCTTGTCATTTGTTGAGTTTGCTTATAATCGTAGCATGCATTCTACTACGAATTATTCACCATTTGATATTATTTATGGTTTTAATCCTTTAGCTCCTTTGGATTTGATGTCTTTGCCTGTGAGTGAAAGGTTAAACATGGATGGCAAGAAGAAGGCTGAATTTACTAGGAGTTTGCATGAGAAGGTTAAGGCTAACATCGAGAAGAAAAACTTACAATACACGAAGCAAGCCAACAAGGGGAGGAAGAAGCTGGTTTTTGAAAAGGGAGATTGGGTGTCGTTGCACTTAAGGAAGGAAAGATTTTCAGAGAAGCGACGTTCGAAGCTCTTAACTAGGGGTGATGGACCATTTCAATTGCTTGAAAGGATTAACGACAATGCCTACAAACTAGATTTACCAGGTGAATACAATGTCAGTTCCACTTTTAATGTTATTGATCTTTCGTTGTTTGATGTAGGAGATGATTTGGTCAAGCACCAAAGAAGGCATGGAAGTCGTTGGAGTTGCCCGAAGGACCTATAACGAGGGGACGAGCAAGAAGTTTAAAGAAGCACTTCAAGGATTCATGGTGAGCTACCAAGGAAGTCATCCAAATTGGGTGTCTAAATTAGAGGAGCTTGAGGAACATGGACACAATGATGGAAGTGTTTGGAATGTAATTCAATTGCTAAATGACCATGAGGACAGCAGCACACGCACACCCGCGCCAGAAGCGGCGCAGCCGCGCGCGCGCAGCCGCGCGCGCGCATGCGCGCCTGAACCGGCGTGGGCGCGCGCGGGCGCGTGAATCAGCGCTGCCGCGCGCCCCGTGCTGATGCAAGGCAGAATGTTGCGCGCCATCGCGCAAGAAGTCGCGCCATCGCGCAAGAAGTCGCGCCACCGCGCGCACTGCCGTGTCAAACTTGCTAGACAACTTTTGTTATGAATTTTTACACTACTTTTTCATGTTTTATTGATTATATAATCATTGTAAAGGACCATGAACGAAAATAATTCAGATATAAGAAATTTCTTGAGGTTTCTCTCAATATTCAAGGCTATTTAGCTTGGTTCTTCACAAAATCAAACTTATCAAAGATTGCATCTTTGTGGTGTTTGTCAATTGTTTTCGCACGGATTGTCAAAACAAGTTCTTTGAAGGTTCATATGAAATTCGATTGTTACTATCGTTGATATTTGTTGCTAAGTTTTAATCGCTTAGAGGTGAATATCACAAATCGTTGCTTGTTTCAAAAGATCGGGACAACACAATCGATCCTTGTTCGTTATTGAATTGAGGGCGCGATTCTAATTAATCGTGTTTGATTCTCATTCGTACGAGGATTCGTATCACATATGCGAGTTAATAAGGTATGTGGTGACGTGGGAAGATTTCTCTCGACAATGTAAGATTGATTCTCGTGTGCATATGTCTCTTTGAAATATTAAGGAGGTATGCTCAGGGGGTCGATATTTGCGGTTCTCTCCCTCGGGTCCTCGTCTACTCGTGCACATACCTCGATACGTAATATCGTTATACCGAAAATTCGGTATTTTTTTCTCATCCCTAAGTAGGATATGCGAAACTTTTGGTAAATCAAGACGCAGAACAAGGAATTTAAGTTAGTGTAGTCTGAACTAAAATGAGCCAAATTTTATTTATGAAAAAAAATCTCATGAGCCAAATATAAGTATTAAAAATGATTGGATTGTGTAGATAAATTATACGGTGATTATTAAAGTAATTAAATGAGATTTGGAATAATGAATAGATAAATAATAATATGTTTATTTTTATTGATCATGATTAGGATTGATATTAAAATAAAATGTTGATTCCTAATTTACATCTTTGATCGTTATAATTTGTAAAATAAAATTAAATGATAATTATAGTTTAAAAATGTTGTTTCACAATTTATATTATATATTTAATTTTATTTGTTATAAATATCTTATGCTTAAAATATTTTATAATGTTCCTTGGATAAAAATAATATTTTAATTCAAAATAAATACATACGTAATTTCTTTTTCAGAGTGCTTAATAATTTTTATAATATAATATTTAATAATATTGAATTATCTCAAATACAAGACCGTACATTTTTAGTTAGTAATAATTATTAAAACTTTTATATTTAATTTTGTTATTGTTCTATTTCTTCTAATTTTTATAAAAACTATTGTAAATATTTCTTTTCATACTTCGAGAAGTATACATATAATCATTTTAATTTTTCTAAATGTAAATGTAAATAATAAATATATTTTTATAAATCATTAAGTAAATTATTTATATGAATATAATAATTTTAAATAATACTTAATATGAAATAATATAATGATATGTGATATGAGTAATTTTGGTAATTTGAGTTATATTAGATTGTTGGATAAAAAATTACACCAATTAAAAGGGATCAAAAATCATTCATTAATAATAATTAAAGGGCACATATATGAATTATTATTGTTAAACTTTCTAGTAAACAATTGATAGAGTATGATAATTAATCAATTTAAATTCAATCAAGTTAAGTAAACGCAACTTAAATGCATAGATTAAATTGAGCTAAATGTAAATTAAACATTAAACTCATGATCATATATTTACATACAAAGCCCATAACTTTTTTTAAAAAAAAAAAAAACTCATAATCATGTACATGCACTAAGCCATTGATTATATTTTTTAAAAAAAAAAGAACAAACAAATATATATAATTGAGCACCGTTTGAAGTTAAAGATATGATAATAATATGGACATAAATAATCTAACATAATAAGAAAATAAATAAAAAAATAATAATAGTTAGTATAATATTTGGTTTAATTAATAAATAATACTTTGTTTGTTTGATTGATTGATTAAATTTAAGATAAGATGATAAATTATCATTTTGTCTTTTTAATAATTAATAAAATATTAATAATAATATTTATTAAAGATGATATTGTAATTTAAATTCAATGATTTGATTGATGTCGGATAAATAATTAATGATTTGATTGATGTAAGATAAATCAATACGACCAATTAAACATAATATTGAATGAGATAAATTATTAATGTACAATTTCAAACGATGTTAATTAGTTAGACTCGGGCAGGCCTAGCCCCTGAAGTAGGTCCACCTTTGGGTAAATTGATTTGGTTAATATTTATTTTCTCCTCTACAGTTTAATGATTGAAATTTCTGGTTTAATCTCTTTTATTTCTCAAGTACTAAAAGGATTCATAAAACTTATATCCAAACCCAATAGACAATTAGGTCCGTTTGTTGGAGACAATACACATTGAAAGTGAAGAGTGTAAGAGATAGACAATATATCCAAAGCCCACAAACTTTGATTCAGAATATGTTAAGTTACACAATTAACTAACAAACAAACAAACAAACAAACAAAATCTTGAATCTTATCACACTATGTAACTTTATGAAATGGCCCCATGCCTCATACCTTCACTTTTAATTTATGTACACAAATTGTTGGTGACAGGACATCACATCTTAATTTCAATGGCTATGAAATTATTGTTTTTTTGAATGAATAACGCAATGCCTACGATATGGTTGATTTCTTTACAAGTTTGGTAGGCCTTCAAGGGGATGGTTATTTATTTTTTTATCAATACATTATTATATGGTTCAATGCAAATTAAGGCCATGAAAATTAAATTAGTTATATACGTAAAGTAATCTATGATATACACGCATATATACGCGAAAATATACGCACGTCCACGCAAAAATGAGAAAACAGTTTTTTTTTTTCACTAACTTGCTCAATTATAAGGTTTTTGTCGGCTGAGTTTTCCAAGTTTGATTTTTTTAACTTTTTGATTTTCGATTATTTTGGTCCAACTGTTGACGTGACACCAGAAAACGTTGATATGATGTCGAAAAATACTAAAGTGTAATTAACATATATAAATTAGAATGTTAATAATACTGGCAAAACAGTATACATCGTGGATCACAAATTCAACATTAGCGAGATTATTTTATTGTATTGGCCATGTGAGATTGTCTCCTGTCCGAAAATTTTCATACCTAACATGGTTGGGGAAGTGTAAATACAATATAGAGTCGGAAAAATACTCTAGAGTTTATATATGTTTCAAATTAGCATAAAAGATTCGCCTCAAATGAAATTAAAGGTGAAGTGTAGATTATGATTAAAAAAAATTACATGTAAGAATTATTTCCAAAAAATTATATTTTGCATAAATAAATATTATTTAAAAATATATTATATTTGTAAAAAACGATTAGACACAGTGGAATTGGGTGGCAAGCAACATCAATATGAGTAATTAATATTAAAGTTACATGGATGAAATGTCGCTGTCTTTTTAAACAAAATAGTACTACACTATTGAACTAATTTTTTTTCCGATTAATTAATAATCATTATTAGTATTATAGTTATCATTATCGTCTTCTCTTGGCACACCCATTGCATTTATATAATAATAATTTTGCTCTATTGTGTTAAACAAATTGTTTTTAGAGACTATATTACAGTTAAAAACTTTACATTGTTCAAGCGCTTTTTATATGACTATCTTATGTGACATGTTTTCGAGAATATATTCATAAATAGAATCAAATTTATGACTATTGGATAAATACTCATATATTTCATCAATTCAGAGTGTAATATCAAAGTTTCATTTAGGATGTTTTCGAAATTATTTTTATGGTGGATAATTTTTATTGTTAAAATCCAAAATTTTTAAGGCTTGCTATTTTTGAATATGGGTTAATGATACTTGTGATCCAACTGTTCTTTAATTGTAATTTTAGGTTTCAGACCGCTGGATCAATTCAAACCGTTCAGACATAACATCAAGAGTTTATGTTGTTCATGCAAAGAAGTCAAGCCGTAGAATTTATGAACTCTAGATGCAAGAGATTATCTGTCAATCTGACTGGATCAAAGTCCTATGTGCAATACACGTGTTCAAACCATTTAACTCCAACTGCATTAATGCAATCGGTCAGACTTGAGTAAATTCAAAAATGATACTACAAGTCAAGTCGTTCAACAACTGCCTAATATAGATTGATTACACAATATCTTATCAACTCCTGAATGAAAGAAATTTTTCTATCTCGTCCATAGCCTGTAGCTTTTTGAAAAGTACGAAGCTTAAAATCGCAAAGTACAAGAAACATAAATGAGATAATGATAGGTATAGCAACCGAAAGGCGACGTGTTCATTTTGTGAGGTAATAATACAACTGATCGTTAAAAAACAAATCCGACAATTGGTGTTTTTCAATTATATATATGCTGATCTAAAAGAGAAGAACATACCCAAACTATTTCATTATTTTCTCAATCCTCCATATTTCTATGGTTTTCAAGCACACTGAAAGCTTTCAAATTTCAAGTTGCTTACATAGCAAATGCTTATCAGAATTTACCAAATCTTCAAGGATCATTAATCTGTGCTACATTACCAAGTTGAGCCATCAAGATTATCGTTGGGTTATTTTGTATTGTTTTCTGGTGAATCGAGGGTTCTTAAACATCAAGATCTTGTAAAGCGATCACTAAGAATTTCAGTTTAGGCAGTGATAAGTCTTAGCTGAAGTTGGTTGTTATAAGACATTGTAAAACCAAAGTCTTTAATCAAGTAAAATCTTTTTAAAATAAAAAAAGAAATGACGTATGAGTGTTATCTCCGAACATCCATGAAATATATGTCTCATTTCATTACGTAATTTATGACGTATGAATGTTATCTCCAAATATCCATAAAATATATGTCTCATTTCATTACACTAATTTACATTCTTGCATACTATTTTCAAGTCGTTTATTCTTAACAGCCAATTGAATTATATAATTTATCATTGGTCAAGTTGGATTGTTTCCGCACTTATTCATTTTTCAGTGGTCCAGCAAAGCTAGCTGTTCGAGAATATTTCTTAGCAGCCTAAATATGTTAAAAATAGCTCAAAGTTTCGAAAATTTTAAAAGAGTTTATTCAATCTTCTCTAAGTTATAATATGATATCAACACATTGCTAACTTATGGCTGCACAACTTACCTGAAGAATCAAAATATAGTATAAAAAAAAATCTTTAAAAAAACGTAGATAGGATGAACTAAAAAATTTATTCACATGCTATGTGGACCCTAAATAATAAATTAAATTTACAAATTTGAAGTGCATCTCCATGTGCTTGGTCAATAATTATAATGTGGATATACTTTTAATGAGAACTATTTTTTTCGTAAAAGGTTAAAAAGAATTATATTCATTTATTTTTCTTGTTGCGTTGTACTTATAAATGAAAAAATATCACTTTATTTTTGAAATACTTTTACAGGTTCAAGAATCTCGATATACATAAATAAATTTGGATTTTTTTCTTTTAAAGTGTTTTTATCATCAGCAGATTGTATTGATATAAACGAACCTTATACAAATTTTTTTTAAGCTCGAAATTAACATATTTATGTGGATGTCAAGAAAAGAATACCACTTATATGTGTGTATTTGCTGCTACAGAACCTTATTAAAATAACTAATATGGTAATAAAAATAAAAACCTCGAAAAGAAATGAAAAATTATAGCATATTATTAAGAATGTAGTTAAAAAGAAGAGAAGGGAAAGAAAAGCACACTTTTATACTGCGAAAAAGTCAAAAATGTACAATTCCTTTTCTAATAAAGAACTCAATTTATAATCCAAATTAAGCCCCAAAAGTATTTTTATTTTAAAAATAGTAATTTATGATAAAAATTAGGGACGGCCCTATTTAAAATTCTTCTACTACATTATTTTCGACTCTAGTTTTTTCACTTTACATATAGCCACCATATAGGTGAATTATGCAGCAATATTTAATACTTGAAGACCAATATATATATATATATATATATATATATAGACACACACACACACACACGCACATACATGTGCGAGTAGATGATATACATGCATTGTGTGCATAAATTAATTGTCATACACAATGAGAATATATATAGACATACATGTTCGAGTAGGTGATATACATGCATTTTGTGCATAGATTAATTGTGTGGAAACTTTGAAATTCTATTTTACACTTCTTGATTTTGGATTTTTAGCTTTTCAGGTGAATTAAAAGGGTCAAGTATGTAAATTTAGTTTGGTGCAATCAAGTCTGACCAAATTAAGCGGGTTCAAGTTTGATTACATGTGTTTTCACACATTTTATTTAGAACGAATAACAAAATTTGAAATTTATATTTGAGACGGAGATAGTATAAAATTTGTTGGAAGTAACTAGTAGATTGGTAAAAAAATATAGAGAAAATAATATCGAATATAGATACTAAATTATATATCTAAAACGAATGAAATAGAAAATATAACATTTATATTCGGGACGGAGATAATATGCACATTTTATCTCTGGAATTTGGTGGGAAGAAAAGCAGTCATTTATTGCAATTTTATAGTCACTAAATGTGATTTAAAAGGGTTTCTCGGCGTATGTTGTAGAAGCCAAATAGCTAGGTTGAGGGTGATAGCTATCTCACTCAATTGAAAGCAAATTTAAATTTTATATAAAATATAATTTTTGAATGCATATTTTTACTTTTGAATTTTAGAAAGCCTCTTGTGAGACCGTCTCACGAATCTTTATCTGTGAGACTGGTCAACCTTAACGATATTTACAGTAAAAAATAAGATATCCTTATCACAAAATACGACATGTAAGACCGTCACACACAAGTTTTGTCTTTGAATTTTCTATTTTTTTACCATAATTTTTGTAAAATTTTTGATGTATTAAAAGTAGGTCGTACTCCAACCCAGAAAACATTCTTATTTGTTTTTGTTTCTATGCCTTTATTTATAAAAGGTCCTGTTAAAAGGGATGATTGTCTCTCGAATATGGCTTAAAAGGGAAGATTGTCTCTCGAATATGATTGACCACTTTTAAATATTGGGCTGGTTTCTAGCTGGTGCGATTGGAGTGTCTAGATGGTCCGGCTGGATATGTCCAGCTGGTCTGGAGATGTCTACTCGGTACGACTAGTTGTCTTGCTGGACCAAGTCTAGCTACACCAAGTCAAGTTGGTCTCTTCTCTTGATTATAACTTTTGATTAGACGACTTCTGGATAAAATGATGAACATTAAAGTTGTAGCTCTTTCTATTAGCTTTTCACAGAATCAAGAAACACTCAATTTTGAGTTCGTATAAGAGGGAAATACTCTAAATACCATACTATAAACAAGCTGGTGCATGTCTGACCGGTGCAAGATTGGCTGGTTTATTCTCTTGATTATAACTCTTCATTCTTAGATTTATGGGCAAAGTGATAAACATAAATGTTGTAGCCATTTTTCTTATATTTCTAAAGAATCAGGAATAACTCATTTACAAGTTTTTGTGAGAGATATATGCTCGAAATTATAGATTATATACAAGCTTTAACTTGTTCTTCATTCAGTGTAGAACCAGAAACTTCATCCTAGTTTTTCATCATCTTAGGATCTGATGTAGCGACCTTACGTGAGCCACTACTAAACAGACTAATAATCATGCATAATTAAACTTGATAGCTACAATTAAACATCGGAAACAAAATAACTTAATCATCTTATAATCCAAACGAAAACAAAACAAATATCCTAATATTAAACGCTAATAAAACCATATCGAAATCATAATGTTGCACGAGAATATGAGAAACCAAATAAAACATCCACTAGATCACCACCGAAAAATCAACTACTCTAACCACTGTATTAACCGTCTGAACCGTCCAACCTAAGACCTACCCCATTAATGGGGTGTCCAAGATAAAAATAAGGATGTGACCGACAATAGCCCGATATGAGAATACAGGAGTATACAAACCGATATGATGCATGCAAAATGCAATATGCTCGGATATCAAGGATCAAGTCAAGAATCTCATGCTCAGTCTAGAAGATATTGAGTGTGTAGTCTATGATCTGCCATAAGCATGTTTTGGATCTTACACTCATCATCAAGACATGGATCTACAATGTCTAGGGTCATCAAAGCTCGCGGTTTCCATTAAACACTGTTGCTCTCGATGCCTAATCGTCCACAATATTGAACATGGCTGAGCGGCCCAAACAAATGAGGTATATCTCAAAAGATATCATGCCAAATGTAATGTATAATATATCAAAGCAGTAAAACAAGTATCATACAACAGATAAATATGCAACATATATGTGTGTATAATACGCTTGGTTATCTAAGTCAGTACATCACGCACCTCACTAAAACAATCTGATAGAAAATATGCTCGTCTGAACTTAGACAATACCAACATACGGAAATCATTATCATGCCAGATCTAGAATTATTAAACATGCTTCAAAGTTCTTCATAACGATCATTAAAATCACTATTTAAGGCTTTAAGGTTATACCCGCATCCATAATCAGTTCGATGATGACGTCCCGATCTACATGTTTCAGTTCATCAACCCCTCATCGATTTGACATTAGCTCTGAAACTTCCCGACACTAACTGCATTAGAAATTGGCTAAAAACCTAAGGTAATTGGCTATAACTCGAGAGAGAGAATTTGAGGAAAAACAATGTAGGAAACAAAACAAAAGCTTTTATTTGTAGGCTGCATTCAGACTAGTTTAGAAGATCCGATCTCAATCTTATTTGCCACGTGTCATAATCTCATTCGTCTAGCTGGATTTCTCGTGATAAATTAATCTGAAGTAGATTGAGTAATCCATTTTAAATTCAGTGGATACCAACATGAGATCCTCAATTAATCAATTCCTTAATAATACTTAATTAAAAATTCTTTACTCATATCTTAATTAGTACTTCTGTGGGGACCCGAGCGCTAATTCAATTCTTAATCATCATTTGGATCAATTTATTAATTCAAGTAATTTGGGTCATAAAAAAAATTTCTTTAATTGCGGAACGTAATGGAATCTAACTAATATACAGATTCGTATAAAATAAAGTACAAGTCTTGTACAATCTACATTCAATAAAAACTAAAGTTTAACAACTAATTATCAAGTGTTCAACCCTATCTTTAATCCAAGTCCGTAGTCTCCACTCTAATCATGATCTCTCTCTCTTCTTGTCTTGACCATGATCCTGTCCCACTGTTGTCATGCACACATACAAACAAGACAACAGCCGGATAACTCCGGTGAGAATTATATTCCCAGTATAAATCATGTATACATGCATTTCATATAAACATTATAAAAGCATGAAATAAACATTCATAACTTGTATCAAAATCAGAAACATGAATCAATATAAACTCTGAATATAACATGTATCAAATCCGACACATGACTAAACATAAACTCTGAATCACACTCAGTGACTCATGGACTCTGACTCGACTCGTCCTAATCTAGGGATCCTGATCGGAATAAGAACATACACCCACCTACACTCCCGATCGGGGTGGTGGTATGTTCTTATTCACGGACTTTGGTTCTTTCCATATCGAACATCAGTAATAGAAGAAACTCCAATTCTATCCACTTCGATATAACCAAACGTCCGGTGTCTTGACCTAACCGTCACAGACTTTGGCATTTTCACCAATATCCTATCCTGTGGCAATGTGCAATGTGCCAGCGACGATTCCATCACTATCCGGCACTACTGTCACAAGATTACTCATTCACAATTAGGCGTATCCGCTTATGAATCAATACATAAATCAATAAATCAAAGGTATCAATCTCATAAAATTGCAAATATCAATGCAATAAAGTAAAGTATGTAATTTTTGGAAAACTCAGGTCAATCGGACTCGAGTTGTGCAATCCCACATCAACATAAATTTATACCTTTGTCTTCGCGGTCTGACGAAGTCGAAGTCTCGAACACAAATCTGTCCATATTAATCTGAAATACAATATTGCATAGGCACAATCTCAATATGCAACTCAATTCAAAATCTAGTCTGATCAATACTCAAATCAAACATAATCTGATCCATATCGAATCAAGACACAATCTAATCCATATCGACGATATCACAATATAATCGAAGTCACTACTGAATCTGATCAATATCAATCCACTGATGTTTCGACGGTATAACAATACAGTCTCAATAACCCCAGCAATATCAACATCACGGATATAATACTACGAGGCATAATCGATATCAATACAACTCATAACCCCAGCGATAATAGATTATAATTTCAATTCTGATATCAAATCGGTCTAATCATAATAAATCAACTGATGTGAATCTGGCCCGGACATGACGTGCTAATGACCAGGCATGACGTGCTAATGGTTGGAAGGAAGTTCAAAGAGGCACTACAAGGAGTGATGAGCAAGGAAGAGGGGCTCGTGATGTATGGGCGTACTGTTGGAAAGCCAAAAGAACATTATTCAAGCATTGTTGAATCAGGCCGAGCCTACACGGATGTCCACACGGACCTGCACATGGGGGCCGTGCCCATCACAATCGAGAATGAAGAAAATCGAGCCTACACGGACCCATGCACGGATATGTACACGGGGTCCGTGTCCTTTGTTTGCTGGAGAATATTTTTGGCCGAGTGTACACGGACCCGTACCCGGAGGCCTACACGAGGTCCGTGTCCTATGATTAGCTGCGAATATTTGCGAAGATTTGTTGCAGATTTTGTTACCTAGTTATCTTTTTGTTATCTTTGGATTTGGTATCAATATATAGACGAATTTTATCATTGTAGAAAAAACTTTTGAGTCATTGATTGAGTTTTATAAAAAAACATTCTTTGAGAATTCTCTCAAAAACAAGCTTAAGTTTCGTTATAACTTTTGCGTTGTATCAAATCAAACTTATCAAAAGATTTATCTTTTGTGGCGTTTGTCAATCGAATATCACGAGGGTTGCCAAGGACGGGTTCTTTGGAGGTTCTCTTGAACGAGATTGTTTCTATCGTTGATGAATTGTTGCTAGACCGCGTGATCTAGAGGCGATGATCACACCTATCAATTACTTGTTTCAAAGATCGGGACAAATCGAAGATCTCGTGGGCGGGATCGCATCAGGTGGTATCAGAGCTCAAGGTTTTTGATTCAAGTAAGCGTATCCATTCAATTCTTCGTAGGATTTTCAATACCGATTTTTCGTGTAGCGATTTCTACGGATTTGTTGAATTAAAAAAAAAATCGCGATTTACTGTTCATCGCCGGAATTACTGTTCACCGGGGTTACTGTTCTTGCGGAGTTACTGTTCACGCGTATCGGAATTACTGTTGATGCCGGATTTACTGTTTACTACACTATTCATTCGTCGGGATACTGTTCATCGGCACCGAAATTAATGTTTATTGCCGAATTACTGTTCAAGGCACTATTCATCCACCGAGATACTGTTCATCGTTGCCGAAATTACTATTCATCCGCCGACTTTAGTATTCACGACACTGTTCACGCCGAATTACTGTCATCTGCCTGCCAGATTTACTGTTCATGGTACTGTTCACGTACTGTTCACCCGAAAAAAAAAGAGAAGAAAAAAAATATATATATATTTGACTCGGGTGTTTGTTGGAATTTTAGCGCTTATATTTCAGCGTTAAGTTTGTCCTTGTCATTTAGTCGCATTCTAGTCAATTTTCAGAGTTGCTTATTCTTGTGTGGTCTAAGTGAGTCGAATTTCAAGCGTCACAGGATTGATCTCATAAGTTTGATACGTGGAAGCCACGAGACTTAAGCGCCCCCTTGAGAATTCTCATTTGAGTGAACATATTTGAGTGGAGTGAATTTTCATTGGAGTGATTTGTGAGGTTTTGTGGTGAGGGAAAAAGACGAGTTCGAGTGAATTTTCATTGGAGTGACTAGTGAGAATTTGTGGTGAGGAAACTTTATACTTTTATTGTTTTATACTAACCTTTTCTTGCAGGTATAATGGTTGACGATCTTCAATTTCAAACAATGTTAAGGGGGATTGATAGAATATGGGAAAAGGAGCTTAAGCCTTTACATGAAAGGTTGGATAGGCTTGAGGGTAGTGCTAATGAGAAGAGACGAGGTAGTAGATTTGGTGGGGATAGAGCATTGCATTTGGATCGTGATGATAGGAGGTGCAAATCGAGTGGTAGGCAGGGAATTGACTCGTGGAAGGAGTTCTTGACATCCGCACGAAGGTCGAGTGAAGAGAAGAAGGTCAAGACTAGACCGAAGTTGGTTTTGAAGCATGGGTATCAAGGTACATCTAAAATTTCAAATGTTAGTACTTATGATATCAATGTATTTGGTGTCTAGAGTTTGGACATGATATTAGCCAATGTACAAAGGAGGAGATGAATGTACTGGAGTCTAGAGTTGAATGTGAATCTAAGAATGCAGTCGAATGCGGAGTTGAAGTGAGCATTGATGTTGAACCTAAAGTGGAGGTTGAGAGAATTGAGAAGGTTGGTACTCCACTGATTTCTGACTTGAGCATAGAGTGTTGTGCTGTGGAGGGTGAATTCTTAGATGGTGGATTTGCTTCTAATGTGTGTGCTATGGAGGAGAAAGAAGAAAGTGGTAATAATTTGATGCACGCATGTTATGATTCATCATGTACCTTTCTTGATCAACCTATTTCAATTGTAACTACTGATGATCAACTGTAATTTAATTGTGAGAATGAAACAAAATTTAAATTGGCCGAAAGAATGAGTGATCAAAAGAGTAAGATGGCCATAGAAAGAAAAAAAAAAGAAAAAGAGGCCAAAGAAAAAGAAAAAGAAAAATGAATTAAAGGCCCAAAAGAGTGAAAAGAGTGAGGATGAGAGTTGTTTACTTTTGTATAAACCCCTTAAAGTACCTTTGTACAAAGTGGTTTATTATTCTTGTGATGATATAGCCGGTTCAATCCCGAGCATTGTTATTTCTCATTTGCAGGGTTATGATGAAGTTGTGATGAGGAGACGAGCAAATGTGGAAGGTGTAAAAATGCAATGGGATGATCCATTTGGCGTTGAGAGCAATCACCGTGAGGTAAGCATAGTTGCCAACTGCAACAAGCATGAGGTATGATTTTAGTCCTTATCTTAGTTCATTGTTGTGTTGTGCTCAAGAATTTGGGGTGAGTGTTGAAAGTGTGATGTCCAAATGGTCTAACGATGAGATGACGATTTTGTCAGGGAGTCACAGCGTTGAGGATGGTGATATAATGCATGAATTAAATTCAAATGTTAGTTATTTTGAGTGTTCAAAGATTGTCAAATTGATGAGGTTTTGGCATGTCAATGACTTGAGTGCATTAGAATTAAATTCTTGTGTTGTGTTAAATGATTACATGGATAGTACATCTGATGTGTTCTATGTGCATGATTCATATTTGTTTGATGATGTCGTTGAAAAGGGCATGAATGAATATCAGAATTTTTATGTGCATAATGAGTACAATTTTAAGGAGAATAAATTCTTCATTCTATATTCATTGCATGAGTTACGTACTAGTGATGCATATAGTGGTATTTTTATCTTTGATAACATGCATGATTATATGTGTTGGTTGCATATGAAGAGATATGTTGAGTGGAATTGTGAAACATGCATTGCATATAAGAGATTGACATTTTGGCTAGATTCTTATATCGTGCATTAACTATGTCTTATTCCTAGTGAACTGTGGATGTACACGTGTATGGATCTTATTTTTGTGTTAACTAGGTCTAAGAAGGAGAGGAATCTGATATTTGTGATACTTAATCATATTTTATCATTTGGTGTCTTTTACTATTTGGTATATGTTGAGGTTGGTGAATTGAAAGTGAAGTCGACCTTGGAGTTGGAGTTCAAAGCGTTGATGAAGCACGTGGACGATAGCACCTACAAACTTGAGCTTAGAGCTAAGCATGTTGATAATATCGTCCTTGTTATTACTAACTTGCTTCGTTTTTGTGCAGGGGGGCAAGATTTGAGGACAAATCTTTTTGAAGAAGGGGAGTATGATGTGAATCTGGCCGGACATGACGTGCTAATGACCGGGCATGACGTGCTAATGGTTGGAAGGAAGTTCAAAGAGGCACTACAAGGAGTGATGAGCAAGGAAGAGGGGCTCGTGATGCATGGGCGTACGTTGGAAAGCCAAAAGAACATTATTCAAGCATTGTTGAATCAGGCCGAGCCTACACGGATGTCCACACGGACCTGCACACGGGGGCCGTGCCCATCACAATCGAGAATGAAGAAAACCGAGCCTACACGGACCCATGCACGGACATGTACACGGGGTCCGTGTCCTTTGTTTGCTGGAGAATATTTTTGGCCGAGTGTACACGGACCCGTACCCGGAGGCCTACACGGGGTCCGTGTCCTATGATTAGCTGCGAATATTTGCGAAGATTTGGTGCTGATTTTGTTACCTATTTATCTTTTTGTTATCTTTGGATTTGGTATCAATATATAGACGAATTTTATCATTGTAGAAAAAACTTTTGAGTCATTGATTGAGTTTTATAAAAAAACTTTCTTTGAGAATTCTCTCAAAAACAAGCTTAAGTTTCGTTATAACTTTTGCGTTGTATCAAATCAAACTTATCAAAAGATTTATCTTTTGTGGCGTTTGTCAATCGAATATCACGAGGGTTGCCAAGGACGGGTTCTTTGGAGGTTCTCTTGAACGAGATTGTTTCTATCATTGATGAATTGTTGCTAGACCGCGTGATCTAGAGGCGATTATCACACCTATCAATTACTTGTTTCAAAGATCGGGACAAATCGAAGATCTCGTGGGCGGGATCGCATCATCAACCCTAAAAATTCATAACAATTTCATACGGTATTCGTTCTTCGATCCGGTTTCAATTATACAATGTCTGATATCGCAAAAACAACATATAGGAATTCTACCCGATTTTGGCAATACCATAATTTCAAATCGTATCTAAACGTAACAAAACTTACGTCCTGTTGTAGCTGTCGTCGCTAGGAACTTGGTGTCGTACTCGGATTCAAAATCAGACGGGCGGATTTAACACGATTAAAATTTGAAGCACACGAAACTAAAATCTTTCCTGGAGACTTTCGTTCATTTCCTCAGAGGAATGAAAGGTGATTCATAGATATATATACATATATATGTTGCATGTAAGGCAAGTGGAGCATTGTGCGTACTGCACGTCTCGCGCGTATGCGTGACCTGTCTCGGCGCATATGCGCGAGACCATAGGTCTTGGCGCGTCGTTCACACGGTAGCTCGCGCATATGCGCGCCCCATCATCGTGCATATGCGCGAGACCTACTGTCTCGTGCAATGCAACTCGCGCATATGCGCGCCTCCATCCGGCGCATATGCGCCAACTTCTCTGGATATTTCCCTATGCGCATGTGCGCGTCTTTAGGTCGCGCATGTGCGCCCAGCCTTCTGGACTCAGCACTCACCTGGTGCACATCTCGCGCATATACGCGCACATATCTCGCGCATATGCGCGAGGTCTTCTGCCACCCACGCGCATATGCGCGGCTCCTTGTCGCGCATATGCGCGAGGTGCTCTGTCCTCGCACATATTCCATGTTTTCTTCCGTCTTTTCGGTCTAATCCTTTCCGTATATAATCATATCAATTATCGCCAAATCATTTCAGATTATGGTAATCCAAATTCTCGGGTCCTTACAACTTCAATTGAATATCTACATTAAAATGTATTATTTAATATAAATAAAATTTAAATAAATTTAATCTAATTTAAAATTCAATCAAATCACCATATTACCATGGTTTAAAAGAATCAATAAAACTTCAAAAATAATTGATTCATTTTTGAAATTATAAAATTCGAGTTGAATTCGAACATATTCGAAGCGAGCTCTAGCTCAAAAGCTTCAATATCAATATTTTATAAATATAATATATCTATATATTAAATAAATATATTTCAAATCTTTGTTTTTGAGTTGCTAACGAATATGTATAAATATTTCTAGCCAAACTCGAACTTGAATCAAATTCAATAAAAAATACATTAAAATTTTCTAGTTTTAAATTGAACTCGAGGTGTATAATTCTAGCAAATTCAAGTTTTATTTTTTATTTTTCATATTCTTCTCTATTCCATTGGCTTAAATCCATATTACCATGTAATTGTAATATTAAAACAGCCATCGAAAATATTTTTTTTTAAAAAATAGCCTGTGAAAAGAACAGGATTTCCCGGAATATTTCACCCTACAAGTGGGGGCAGTGTCCCCATTTGTAGATCTAGGGTCAAGATTTAGCCACAAGTATACGAGGTCCACTTATTTTTTTTAAATCATAAATATGGTTAAATCTGGACCATCTAAATCTTTGCGAGGCAGGATCGAACGATCCGGATTTCCCTATTGGAAAATCCTTTAAAGTTGTTAATCAAAAAGCTTGGAGACTGCAGCCTTTGCCACTGTACACAGTCATGCTTTAGTCATGAGTGCACAGCATTTTCTAAACCCAAGAAAGTGGAGACAAAGGACATCAAATTACACAGAGACATATGTCCGTTTGCATAATCCTTATTCAATGCAATTTATCGATATACATATGTGTGTGTACATATATTTTTCTTCTTTTTAAATTCCTAATTCACATTTACATAAAATCATTTCGTCTCCTCCGGACACATGCCTCCATTCAAAGCAAAGGCAAAACTGTGTGTGTATATGTAAAGTTATGTACGTACATTATACATACAGATGTGGTGCTTTTGTCACTCGGCATACTTTGAATACTGACTCAGTACCAAACAAAAGCAAAGCCTGAACGAAGTGCAAATTGCCCTTCAAAGATTGAAGGCGAGAAGGGCGTTTGATGTCGGGACTGTGTGAAAAAATGGGGGTGAAATGTGTGATTTAATTGTCTGAAGTGCTTTTTCATAACAGCATCAACCAAGATTTTGTAAGTGGGTTTTTGTGATTTGTAAGTTTTGGTCTTTGTTTGCTCAGAATATATGATTTTTCCTTGCCAAAACTCAATCTTCTCTGGAAAGCCCATTTCCCATTTGCAAGAAATTTATCATG
This sequence comes from Primulina tabacum, assembly GCF_025594145.1. NCBI lineage: Eukaryota > Viridiplantae > Streptophyta > Magnoliopsida > Lamiales > Gesneriaceae > Primulina > Primulina tabacum. The sequence goes on along the minus strand of NC_134556.1, from coordinate 5,777,549 downwards.
ATTCGCTGATCTGATACAGGTCTTTGATGTTTTTGTAAATGTGGGCTCGTGCAATTTTTGTGTTGAACACGTTGTTAATTTGAATGGACTGTGATGATTCATTTTTGCAGTTTAGGTGAAGCTCCGTGGCATGAGAAGCTAGAAAGAATTATGTTTTACTTTATATTTGTGTATTTTTCCCTGATCTCTGCAATTTCTATCCACCAGAGAATAGTTTATTTGCCTTTGTTTGCATTTTGCTAGATCGCATACAAGTATGTTCTTTTATGATCAATGTAAAATCTCTCTTTATCTAAGAATGAATTACCAAGAGTTAGTGAAAGGACGTGGGCCTGATATATAATGTGATTATTTCCTCACCTCATCCAGTCATCTTCCTTTTTTTTTTCCCAGAAAAATCTATAATCATTTCATGTATTTTGTGCACTGTTTGGTGGTCTCATATGTGCTTTGTTGATATTTTGTGTGGTAAATGCAGATAGGGTTTGATTTTGTTAACATATTATCTCTTTGTATATGTTATTATTTATAATCTGAATCTCTACTTTTGGATAATTTTATTATCTCCAAGTAGTTTCGACATTGTAAATATATCTTGAAACTAGTAACTTCCTCTTTTTATTTGTTTTATTTTCTTAAAATTTTCCTACTGTAATGAGAAATCTTACTAATGTTGTTCCCATACAATTGATTACTTTTGGGTTCAGGTTTCTCCCGTATCTTAGCTTCAACGCCATTAAGTTGAGAGTCCATTTTCTGCTAACTCCTACTGATCAGGTTATTCCGAATCCCTTGATTTTCTATCACCGGTCTGTCATAGAAAGTGTGATGATGTGATTTTCTTTTATGTATTTATTTGTTTGAACAAACATAGATCACTAGAAAGTATGAAATGAAATTGGATGCATTTGGTTGCATTGTGTTCTTTTCTTTCAGGTGCAAGTTAGTTTTTATAGTACCGGGAGTGCTTTCGATACTGGCCTGAATTGACAGAATTTTCGAGGTCAAAAGAAGTACAATTTTTATATTTTGCTAGAGTCATGGCAACTTTATCACAGTCCGAATCCAGGCGCTTATATTCTTGGTGGTGGGACAGCCATATAAGCCCGAAGAACTCGAGATGGCTTCAAGAAAATCTGAAAGGTGTGTAATTCTCTACATTATATTTTCTCCATTGAATTTTCTACAAGACACTTTCTTGATCTTTTGCTACGTTGAAAGATTTTTCTATTCAGAAATCTGGATTGCCAGAGCAATGCTAAATTTCATTTTGTAGGGTTAACATTATAGACGAGAGTATATTCACATTTTGCTTCCCATTAGCAAAAATTGAAGATTCAAGCTCTTTTGGTTTCTGACCTTTCCGTTTACTCATTGGAATAAATTTTATTTATAAAATCTCTTGATTTAGTAACTAGTTCAAGAAAGCAGCTGCATATATATATATTTTGATGTCTTGTCATTGCTTTTGATGTTTGTTTCTTTTATTTGATTCTGAACATTTTCATTCCTTAGCTTCGGGTTATGTCGGTTACTAATCTAAAAATGCTGTGCTTGAACAGACATGGATGCCAAAGTCAAATCCATGATCAAACTCATTGAAGAAGATGCGGATTCATTTGCGAGAAGGGCTGAAATGTACTACAAAAAACGGCCAGAGTTGATGAAATTAGTGGAGGAGTTTTACCGAGCGTATCGTGCGTTAGCTGAAAGATATAACCACGCAACGGGGGAACTTCGCCATGCTCATCGAACAATTGCGAAGGCATTTCCTGATCAAGTACTGCTCGAACTTTTTGACGATTCACCTATGAAATCTTCCGCACATGAAAGAGATCCTCAAACACCTGAAACACAACATCTCCCGAATTCATTTCCTGAAATCGGTGACTCACTTGAGGATGTATTGGGACTTCATATGGAAGGCTTAGAGGTGGAAGAGAGAAAAAAGGGTTTAAAACAGATATATCAAATGCTCGGTCATAATGAAGCAGTGGCCCAGAGTTCAAAATCTGATGTAGTTGCTGAATTATCAAATGAAAATTTGGATCTTAAAAATAAAGTCTTTCATGAGACTGAAAGAGCCGGAAAAGCCGAGAGTGAAGTTCAGGACTTGAAGAAAGCTCTTGCTGATGTTCAAGCTGAAAAAGAAGATGTCCTCCTCCAGTATCAACGGTGTCTCGGAACGCTTTCGAATTTGGAGGGAGAGCTTGAAAATGCACAAAAGGATTCAACGAGGTTTGACGAGAAAGCCACCAAAGCCGAACTTGAAGTTCAGACATTGAAGGAAGCGCTTATACAGTTAGAGGTGGAAAAAAATGCCAGTTTGATCAAACAGAAGATGTATTTGGAAAATATGTCTAACCTGGAGTCAAAGTATTCTCGATTCCAAGAAGATGTCAAGGGATTTGACCAACGAGCAATTCAAGCAGAAAATGAAACTCACACTCTGAGAAATGAAATCTCAAAGTTGGAGCTTGAAATGAAAGGAGTTTGTGATCGGTACAAACAGTGTCTTCAAAAAATATCAGATCTAGAGAACATAATTTTCGCAACAGAAGATGAAGCAAGACTGCTCAAGATACAAGCAAAAAGAGCTGAAAATGAAGTCTCTGAGCTAAAAAAGGCTTTGGCTGATCTACACAAGGAGAAGGAAGAATCGACTCTTCGATACAAGTGCTGCTTGGAGATAATAGCCAAACTCGAGAAAGATATATCTAGCGCCAATGAAGATGTTAAACACGTTAATAATGAAGTCCTGATTGGCACTGATAAACTCAAAACGGCTGAAGAAAAGTCTAATCTGCTGCAGATGTCGAACCAGTCATTGCGAGCGGAGGCAGATAATCTAATGAGGAAGATAGCGGTAAAAGATCGAGAGCTTACTGAGAAGCAAGAGGATTTGGAGAAACTTCAGATGAATTTGCAAGGTGAAAACTCTCGACATGCACAAATTGAAGCCCTTCTTGAGAATTTACAGCATTTGCATTCTCAATCTCAAGATGATCAGAGAAAGCTTGCAATGGAGCTAGAAAACAGGCTGCTGAAGATAAAGGATCTAGAATCATGCAAAGTTGGCTTGGAAGAGGAAATTCGGAAGGCCGGGGATGAAAATCATTGTTTGAGTGAAATAAACATGTCGTCAAATGTTTCTATGGAGAACATGCAGAACGAGATTGTTAGCTTAAGGGAGATGAAGGAGAGGCTCGAGCACGAAGTTTCACATCAAATGAGGCTGAGTGATTCTTTTCAGGAGGAAATTCTACGCTTGAAAGACGAGATCGAAGGCTTGAGTAGGAACTACCAGGCATTAGTTAAACAAGTGGAAGAAACAGGTCTGAACCCGAAAAGTGTCACGACATCAGTCAAGAACTTAAGGGATGAGAACTTAAGGCTAAGACAAATATCTGATGTGGACAGGAATCAAAAAGAAATTCTTTCAAGAAAGCTGGATAACATGGAAGAACTTTTGAAGAAAAAGGCATTTGTAGAAAGCTCGCTATCGGATTTGAATGGCAAGCTGGAGGGCTCTCGTTTAATGGTGACGGAATTGCAAAAATCTTGTCAATTTCTCAGTGGCGAAAAAGCCACACTTGTTGCTGAGAAAGCTTCTCTCTTGTCTCAGTTGCAGGCCATAACTGAGAGGATGCATGGTTTAATGGAAAAAAATTATGTTCTTGAGAATTCTCTCTCAACTACAAAAGTCGAACTTGAAGGTCTGAAGGAAAAATCTAAAGGTCTTGAAGAAATCTGTGAATTGCTGAAGAATGAAAGGTCTAATCTTTTGATGGAAAGGAGCACCCTGGTTTTGAAGTTGGAAAACGTCGAGAGAATACTGAAAAGCCTGGAGAAAAGATTTATGGGGTTGGAAGTGAAATATGCTGATCTAGAGAAGGAGAAGGAGGCCATGAATGGAGAAATGAAAGAACTGAAGGTTTCATTGAGTGTCGAGAAGCAAGAACGAACAATCTCAGAGTTCCAAAGTGAGACAAGGTTGGCTAGACTCGAAAACCATATTCATCTCCTGCAAGAAGAAAATGAATGGAAGAAGAAGGAATTTGAAGAGGAACTTGATAAAGCTCTGAAAGCCCAGTTTGAGATTTTCATATTGCAGAAGTTCGTTAAAGACATGGAAGAGAAAAATAACTCTCTGATTCTTGAGTGTCAAAAGCATGTTGAGGCATCAAAATTGGCGGAAAAGCTTATTTCTGAGCTGGAGAGTGAAAGTCTTGAGCAGCAAGTCGAAGCTGAACTACTGTTGGAAGAAATCGAAAGTCTAAGATTGGGTATATATCAAGTGTTCATTGCTATCGAAACTGTTCTTGGACCCTCTTCCACTAACAAGGTTGGAAACGAGCGAATATTTGTGCGCGATATTCTTGAAAACATCGAGGATATGAAACGTTCCATCACTAAACACGAGGCTGATAAGCAGAAACTTTTGGTTGAGAACTCGGTTTTGGTTGTCCTTCTAAAGCAGTTGGAATCCATGGGGACACAAATCGAGTCGAAGAAAATGAGCATGGAACATGAGTTCAAAGTCATGGCTGAGAAGCTTGTTGTGGTTGCAAAAGAAAACGACGAACTCCAAGATGCTAACAAGCTATTGAAACTAAACATGAATGAGGGTAACCAACATGTGGCCCTACTCGAGGCTGAATTGGGGAGTCTTTGTGCCAAACAGGGTGATTTGCATAAACTTTACAATATTTTACAAGAACTGTACTCTCAAATGAATCAAGAAAACAAATATTTGCTGAAGAAAATTGCTGATCTCCAGGAAGAGAAAAGTAAGATGGATCAGCATAATGATGTGGTACTTGTTGAATTTTTAGCCACTGCTAATCAATGTGATGTTTTAAGGAGCTTTGGGAATCAGAAAATTAAAGAAGTGAAGTTACTTATTGAAGATCTGAAGAGACAACACGAAGTCAATGATACCCTTGAAAATGAAAAGAAAATATTGAGAGAGGAGCTCGAGTTGCTGAAGCTGGAAAAGTTGCTTCTCAAAGATTCTGGTCATAGGTTGGAGATGGCGGTGCAAGGATTAAACGAATATAATGCTCTGATGAAGCAGGAACTCTTACGAGGCAAGGAGAGTTTAATCCGAACAGAAGAAAAGCTCGTGGACACACAAATGAAATTTGAAACTTCCAAAAATTTGAACTCATCGTTGTCTAAAATGGTTGATGAGCTGCGGAGTGATGTTCAAAAGTCACAACAGACACAGGAAAATCTTGAAAAGACCGTACTTCAGATTTCCGAGAAGAATTTATTTCAGAAAAAGGAAATCGAGAGTCTTTATACGGTCAACAAAAACTTAGAGTCTGAACTTTTCGTTCTCCATGATAAGAGCAACGAGTTTGAGCTATGGGAGACAGAGGCAGCAACATTTTATGTTGATCTTCAAGTATCTTCTATCAATGAAATGTTTTTGAAAAATAAGGTCCACGAGCTTAATGGAACATGTCAAAATCTTGGGAATGAATGTGCTTCTAAAACGTTGGAGATTGAAGAGATGAAAGGAAACATTTCTTTGATGGAGTGTCAAATAGGCGTGTTAAAGTCACAGCTTTTAGCATATGCTCCAGCTGTTGATTTGCTGAGAGATGATGTCACATTCCTTGAGAATAAGGCGCTTCTACAAACCAAAGTTGGATCAGCCTACTGTCAAAAGCCAGAGGTAATACTCTCTCTTTTCAGATATTGATTCATCACATTTGTTTCTTGTTTCGTTTTTCTTTCATGCTCCTTCTGTGTACGACACTTGCTTGTTATGACTGGTCTGCACTCGAACTTTGTTCATCTTTGCAGCGTTTGGAAACTACTGCTTATTCTGGTATAAGTATATCTGGAGAATTTCCTGAAGCTCAGTATTCCCCAGTGCCTGAGGGAATATTATGTCTGCAAAACCTGCAGATGAGAATTAAAGCAGTTGGAAAGTTAATGGAACAAACAAACAAGTCCATCTCCTCCAGGAGGAGATCTAACTCCAATACCAATATCGTCGAGATTGAGGAGTCAAAACCACGGCATAGCTTGGGCCGAGACAAACATGAGCATACGAGAAAGAAAGGGCATGCAGGAAATGAGCTTAGTGATACTCCCAAGTTGCAGAAAATACGAACCAAAACCTCTGACGTTCGTAATGGGATGCTAATGAAAGATATTCCTCTGGACCAAGTCAAGAGAGGTAATGTTGGAGCTTCAGATCAAATGCTCGAGCTTTGGGAGACGGCTGAGGATCGAAACAAAAGCCAAACAATTGGTGAATCATTAAGGTTGTCGTTCAGAATGACAGAAAAGGATATTGTTTACGATCAACTTGAGGATGTAAATAAAAAATCCCAGCCTCCATCCACCGATTCAGACATGGAGAAAGAGCTGGGTGTGGATATGTTGGAGGTGTCAACGAAAATGAGCGAGCTTAGTAGAGAAGCAAACAGCAGGAGGATTTTAGAGAGACTTTCCTCTGATGCCCAGAAGCTGGAGTGTCTCCACACGACAGTTCAAAGCTTGATAATGAAATTGGAGACGAGCCAAATGAATAGAAATGTAAAGACTGTTGATTTTGAAACTGTGCACGATCAACTAATGGAAGCTGAAGAAACCGTGGTACATCTGGCAGATTTGAACGGAAAACTCGTCAAGAATATACAAGAGACACGATCTCCCAGCAGACGAACATCGCCAGAGCTGAAAGAGGCTGCCAGAATGCGGAGAAAGAAAGTGACAGAACAGGCACGGAAAGGGTCAGAAAGTATTGGCAGGTTGCAACTCGAGCTTCAAAAAATTCAGTACATCCTGTTGAAATGGGATGAAGAGAAGAAAAACAAAGGGAGAAACAAGTTCTTCCATAACAAAACGATTGTTCTGAGGGATTTCATATACAACGGGAAGAAAAACAGCGGGAAGCGTAAGAAGAATCTGTTCTGTGGATGTCTAAGGCCGTCAACTGGTAGAATTCAAAGGAGCCCTTAAATTTAAACTTGGCTATTTGGCTTGACTTGCAGTTTCTTCCTTGTAATGTTGATAGGATCATCTTTTATGTTTAGTTGGACAAGACTTATTTCCTTAGTGTTGAGGAACTTTAAGGATTAGATCGATGTAATTGTAATAAGATGCTTTGATCTGTTTTTTAAAACTTTAAAATTTATGTTTCCTTTGCTATTTACCTGCAGAAACACATGAATGCATACTCCTCTCATTCTTGGATTTTCGGGTTTGCGATGTGGAAGTTACAGATTATGAGATGTAGATTGAAATCAAGCTGGGTGTATACATGTATGAGATGTAGATTGAAATCAAGCTGGGTGTATACATGTAACCAATTGTATGATTGGGTTCTTTAGCCAAAATTCATCACTTTCCCTTGCAACTAAAATATTATATTACTGTCAACACTTAGCAGTCTCATCGTGGATAATCCACTGGTTATGACTGAATCTATTAGTGGTCTAGCTTTCAATGTCATGGGACCTTCGAAAAGAATTGCCTCATAATATACAGATATTAACTTCAAATTATTTTTCAACTTCTAAAAATGTGTACGTTTTTTTGTGCATCCAATGAAAATTTCTAAATGTAATTGCTTCTCAGTCATGCCTTGAAACACAATGAAGTCTTAAACTGAGTCATAAACAATGAATGAACCAATAAATCAAAATAAAATTACATACAAAGAGCTCCAAAACAATGCTCCCTCGATACAAAATCAAACCAAGAGTGTAAAAAAGTTTTCACCACAAGTAGCATTATACAAGTTTTCTATCTTGAACTTTCAGCAACTCAGATAGTTTTTGGTTCACATTTCTAACCACAAAAACTAGAACATTGCTCCCTGAACCTGCAGCCATATATAACATAAACATAAAACAATTCTGAACAGTTCGTTTCTATCAAGATCTTGAATTTGAACGAGGAATAAAACATGGATGGATACTGTTACTTACATTGAATCCCATGAGGGATCTGCAGTAGTTCGTGTTAGTAGAATCGTACTCACTATCCTTGATTGAAACTGTTGATCTATCAAGCTTGACAGACCATGGATACTGAAAATTCTGTGCATTTGAATCCACATTAGACGATGATCATTGCATCTTAACCGCCCTTGGGACGCTTCTCCCTTGCAATGAAGGCTTCCGCCTAGTTAGAGGCTTCTCAAATGACTCAATGAGCCGTTGCTTCGGGGCGCTATGTGACCGCACTTTCGCCTTCGAAGATTTGGTGTAGGCCATGTAGTTGGGGTAAAAGGGATACTCATAATTGTAAAGGGATTCTGCATATTCTGATCTGGCATAGGAAAATGGGATTGTGGGGAGTTCAGGTTTAGACATGGCTGAGTAGCAACTGCTTTGTGCCGTGCCGTAAGAGCATTCTTCGAAGTGGTTGCTGCACGTCCGTGGGGTTATATCAGTTATAGCTGATGGCGAATGGAGAAATCTGTTGATGATCATGTTTAACCGATACACGGTGAGTGGAGATTCGGTGTTCGGTTTTCTCGGTTTGTGCGTGGCTCGAATAGCTGTTTCTTGGTTTTGCAACTGGCTTGTAGTTGCCGAGATCCATTTCCACAATCTTGATGTTCTCTTCTAGCACTCTATCAATATCCTACATGAATGTAAGGATTGTTTTTCAGTATATAAGATAAAACCAAAACTAGAAAAATTTAGAAAATCAGTAAATTATAAAAGTTTTTGTTGTCTCTATACACGAACACTAGTGATCATGAATACATACTTGAGATGAATTGATGAACTTGTACTCTTGTGCTGACTTTCTGTGATTAAATTGGTTCTGGTTCAAGTTCTTCGATTCTTCGATAAAAAGCATCTTCTGACTCGAGCTCGAGCTCGAGCTTGAGCATTGACTAGTGCCTGCAAGCTCTGTAGTGTTGCATTCGCCTGTTTCCTCACCAAATGCCCTCTAACCAATGCCTGCAACTTTACTAGTCCTTTCAATGCATTTAGAGCTTTTCTTGCCTCGAAAAAAGAAAGACGAAACCAATGTTAATGCAGATAAAGGCCTAAAAAGAATAAATTTTTTGCATAATTTTATTTACATTTGTTATTTAAATCTGATAGCTTTTCAACTAATCAAAGCAGCTATGATCAGATTTTCTCGTCCACGTAGGCTGAAAAAGAAGTCGAAAGCTAAGTGGAGCTAATTTTATCATATTTTAAAAGCAAAATTTGCTATGTATCTTTTTTTTCCCCAAGAAATCCATACCAAATATGAGCGAAAAACGGACTGAATCTTCACGGCAGCAGCCTCTTCAACTGCAAAGCTAGCCCGCTCGGAGGAGGCAGCAGTCAGCTGAATCATGGCGGCTGCCGCCTTAGCTGCAGCAACCGCCGCGTCGGCAGCATCCGCAGTAGCCACCGCCACCGCCAGCACATGCTTCTTTGCATCATCCTCCAAGTGATGATCCATCACCTGAGGCGGAGTGAACGCAATGTTATCCAGAGAATTCGAGTCGTGTCTCCCCGGCGCGGTGGCAGAGGAGCGGCGGAAGCTCCACCGCCGCTTCTCCCTCGGCGTCGTGGGCTGCGGGATTGTTAACGGAGTGGAGGGATGCTGCTCATTGCAGTTGAAAACCGAAAAATTCGGGTGATCGCTGCCATTTTTGCTGTCCTTCTCCTTCTTATCTTTCTTTCCGGTCAAGAAATTTCTTAGCCATTTGCCAGTTCTTCCCATATCTTCTTTCTCTTTGAATCTTTCCTTCAGAGAAACAAAAGAAAGTGTAATATCTGTGCAACTTCCTCATCACCTCTACAACCGTATATATATATACAATACTTTTTTATCATTGCACTATTTAGTATTGTAATGTTACAACTCATTTGCTGTACTTACCACTGTTTCTTTGCCTGTGTGAGCCTGAAATAATTTGCCATGCGTTCTAATAATTTGTGGAACCGGCAAGCATGTTGCGTGTAGGACGAAATCAAAAAATATTATACATTACATGTGTTTATCAATGAAGGGTGATTATATAACATAAAAATATTGTGTAATAAAGTGACTATATTTTTCAGAATTAAGTGTTATATGTGGTGTTGTAACACCTAACACAACATGCAACGAAAAATTTAAACACACACAACTTTACGTAAATAAAATAAAACACAAAGAATCATGCTCACTTGTGCGTTGTCTCATGGCAAAAAATTCACTTAAAAAAATTACAATATACAAAACCAATATTAACGAATAAAGAAAAACTAATTTCATTAACAAAGTAAGGGAGCAAAGTGCATCCAAAATACTTATCAAACCAAATGACCAAAAATATGGATGCAGCGTTTATGAAACCGAAAATCTTTTTGATGAACACTCTAATCAACACTATGATTAGGTGTTATGTCTCCATGTCTTCAACATTCTACGACAACATAGCAATACGTCTTTGCTTGAGCACTTGATCTCTTCGATTTCAATCTTCAATTCTCGTGCTTGCTCCTACTGTGTCTCTCCTCTCTCTCGCACATGTTCCACAACAGCTATATTTTATTATTTATATGCTTTCTTTGCCCTAGAGCTTATTATATGAAAAGAATCCTACAAGATATGTAAACAAGAGTTTTATTAGAAAATAAACTCTTTTAAATAATAATATCATATATAGAGTTCTTATTATAAATATATATGGTCTAGAAAAGCAAAACATTATAATTTAATAAACATAATATTATCAAGAGAAAAAACACAATTAAGGAATAAATTATATTTCTTTTAATTTTTCCATTTTTGTCTTTATGGACAAAACACAAAAAATGCTAATCAGCAGAACTAGTTAGCACACAACTCAATTTAGCTCCCCCTACATTTGAAAATATATCTCCTCCTGAATTTTATCATGTTAGCTTCGGTGTTGTTAGTAATGTTTCCAATACGGAATAGAAACACTAACAACATTAACTAGAGAGAGCAACAAAAATAACAAAAACCTATGCGAAGCATCTCCTTCAATTAGTTCATCAGTTTATGTTGCTTCACCCTCGTACATTTTTGCAACAAATCTTCTGTAACGTACCGTACTTTTTACTACTTAAAATTTGCGGAAAAAATTAAAAATTTTCTTAAATGTAAACATCTATACGGTCGTCAACTCATTGTTCATAAAAAAAAATATATTTGAAATCATCCATCCCCAATAAAACTTGGCTAAAAGAAAAGCTTGCTCAAAACATCTCGCATCAAAACATAAAATCAGAGTATCAATATTTTCATGCTTAAAATCTTAAAATAACGTGGGTGGTCCTCAGGTCTAGCCTTCTGCTTAGTCCAAGCCTGCTCCTTGGTCCCCACCCCTCGTCTCATCATGATCACCCTCACCTGCATCGATCAAGTCTAGTGAGTTTAAAGACTCAACACGTATAAACTGGAATAGCAAGTAATACATAATAAAATCGCATGCAACTTTAAAATAGAACATACATACTTGAAATTTGAGCTTGCATACATAAATAGACGTGCCATAACGTGAAAGCTTTCATAAACATGCTAGCATACTTGATCATACTTAAACATACACGACTTCATTTTGCGTAGAGGCATGTTTCAAAGCAAGTGACCCATACATAATAAACGCCTGATCAGACAAACCACAGTACTGGGCTGACAGGGACGTATCCACTGCCACATACATGAGATCCCCGTTCATGATTTAACGGGCTGGTTGGTCCACGTTCATAATTTAACGCTTTTCAACCACGATCTAACCCGTTCATAATTTAACAGGGTGGAGAGGTCCTCGGCCACGTTCACCGAATTCCAAACCCATTCATAATTTGGTTACAAGACATTTAGCATACCTCAAAAACTTAAAATATTTTCTTTTTGCACGTCAACATACTTACTTGGCGTTGAGGGATCCGTTGGAGTTCGATCGGGGTTGTTGCTGCAACATACTAACGTGACTTCATAAACTCAACAGGTGTAACTTAGACGTAACAATCAAGCTTACTCACGAGTTCATACATTTCCTTAGGGCGTTCTAAAATTCCCGTGACTCGACATTGTTAAACATTGCACTAAACCAAGACGTCAACCTCAAAGCATACCATAATATTTCCCAAAAACTCAAGTACACGGACCCCGTACCCAGGTCCGGCTCCGGGTCCGTGTAGTTGCGGTGGAATGACTCGTGAAGAAAAGGGGAGGCATGGACCCCGTACTGAGGTCCGGGTGGAGTTCCGTGTAGTTGCGCAAAAGTGAAGTTCGGGAAGAAGTGAGGGCACGGACCCCGTGCTAGGGTAATGGCTACTCAAAGGGAACAAAGGCACGGACCCCGTGTCAGGGTCCGTGTATGGGTCCGTGTGGTCTCGATTTTTCGGAACCTGCGAGGAAACTTACACAATGTCTATTCTCCCAATCGAACAACTAATAGAACGAAATTAAACACCTTGAGACCATCCTAAGACACCATAGCACTGAACTAAACTCGTACGACACCCACAACAACGACGTTCCCCCTATGATACATACAATCCGAAAACATGAAAGCTTGACACCCCATTGCTTCCTACGACTTCTAATGAATTAAAGAGCCTAAAGACATGAAACGAAACCTCAAAAATACTCCAAACATCATTACCAATGCACCTATACGCAGCAACGATCACCCGTCGATCTCCAACGTATCCTGCAACAAATAACTTCAAGAACACAATTTACGTAAAAGTCGCAGTTTGAGCAGTCCAACAAAAAAACGCCATAACTCCCTCACTTTTTGTCCAAAAACTTCGAATTTTACATCAAATCGAAGGTATCAAAAAGTTCTACGTTTTTCTTGTTGAAAGTTTTCTCAAAATCTCGACCAAAAATTCACAGTTTTAATAAGAACAGTAAAAACGTGGTTTAGATCTAAAAATTTTCCTTCAAAATCGATCCAAATAATTAACCGCTCAAACTATGAACATCATACATGAATTTTACGCCTAAAACAACGCAAAACATAATATGACATGATCGACGCAGCAAAAGAGAGATTATACGTGCCTTATGATGTTAAAATTTACCGAACCGGCGATACCGAAGCAAAGATGGCGCGGGAATTGATCCGGAACGATTGTGGCTCGATTTCCATTGAAGAAATTCACGCAAATATGCTGGAATAATTCAGAGGAGGGGGCGGCTGCTTCTTTTACTAAGAACCCTAAGTTTTCTCATCAAAAAAAGTGAAATAAAAGTGGGAGGAAATATGTGTGTGTGTGAATCGTATATGTGGTGTGTGAAAATGTGTGAGTGTATGTGTTTGAGTGGTAACGTGTGTGTGAGTTAATTAGGTGTGTTTAAATTGCTTAAATGATAATTAGTCACTACTTAAAATACTAACCTACATTTAAATTTAACAAAATCCTTAATTAAAGTAAATACACACTAATTTTATAAAATCCTCTAATTAGCACAATAAAATACCAATGCTAATTTTAAAATTCTAAAATCACTAAATAAATAATTTGAGCTTTAAAATACTAAAACTTAATAAATTATTTAAAATGCCCTAAACTCAACTTAAAAATAAAATACCGCATTTTAAATTGCCAAAATCGTCACCAGTCTTTTTCTCGATCCCGCCTCGAATAATCGCCTGAAACATGAAACTCGAAAAACATTTTAACGTGCATCACATAAACATGAATAATTTAAAATAACGCATTCTCATAAATCATGCATGGCTCAAACTCATTTAAAATTAATTAAATGATCTAATAATTAAACAGATGCATGGGTTATACGTGTACTGAATTTGGGCACTACAGTTCCTCCCCCACTTATAAAAATTTCGTCCTCGAAATTAAGTCTTACCAAACAACTCCTGGGTAGCGAAGTCTCATATCTGTTTCTGCTTCCCAAGTGGCTTTCTCCACTGATTGATTTAGCCATCGGGCTTTGACTAGCTTAGTCACTTTGTTCCGGAGTCTGCGCTCCTGTCTGTCTAGAATTTGAATCGGTCGCTCCTCATATGACAGGTCTGGAGCAAGCTGCAACGGCTCATAGCTCAGAATATGCGAAGGATTTGCAAGGTACTTCCTCAGCATAGAAACGTGGAACACATTGTGTACTCTGGCCAGATTCGGCGGAAGGGCTACACGGTAAGCTACTGTCCTAACTCTGTCCAGAATCTCGAACGGTCCAATAAATCTCGGACTCAGCTTGCCTCTCTTCCCAAATCTCATTACACCCTTCATAGGTGCTATCTTGACGAATACGTGATCACCAACGGCAAACTCGAGATCTCTCCTCCTCTTATCAGCATAGCTCTTCTGACGGCTTTGGGCAGTCTTCATTCTGTCACGAATCTTGACCACCAACTCTGCAGTTTGCTGAACTATCTTCGGACCAAGATCTGCTCTCTCCCCAACTTCATCCCAATGGACTGGTGATCTGCACTTCCGTCCATACAGCGCCTCATAGGGAGCCATACCAATAGATGATTGGAAACTGTTGTTATAGATAAACTCCACTAGAGGTATCTTAGACTCCCAAGTCCCCTGAAAATCAATCATACAGGCTCTCAGCAAATCCTCTAAAATCTGAATCACTCGCTCAGACTGGCCATCTGTCTGCGGGTGAAAAGCTGTACTGAACAGCAACTTTGTCCCCATGGCTGCATGTAAGCTCTTCCAGAAGGACGACGTAAACCTCGGGTCCCTGTCGGACACAATCGAAACTGGGAACCCATGTAAACAGACTATCTCCCTGATATAAAGCTCCGCGTACTGCGTCATGGAGAAAGTCATCTTCACTGGCAAAAAGTGCGCTAACTTCGTGAGTCGATCCACAATAACCCAAATGGCATTAAAGCCTCTTACTGATCTAGGCAATCCAACGACGAAGTCCATCGTGATGTTCTCCCATTTCCACTCTGGGATTGGGAGTGGCTTAAGCATCCCTGCTGGCCTCTGATGTTCAGCTTTCACTTGCTGACAAGTAAGACATTCTGATACGAATCTGCGGATGTCTCTCTTCATCCCTGGCCACCAATACAGAATCTGCAAGTTTTTGTACATTTTGGTACCTCCTGGGTGAATAGAATACGGAGATGCATGTGCCTCCGTCAGAATATCCTGTCTGATCGAATCAACACTAGGCACCCACATTCTACCTCTGTATCTCACAATACCATCTGACACTGTGTATAGTAGACTGCCCTTGGCTTCATCCTTCAGTCTCCATTTCTGCAACTGCTCATCTGAAGACTGGCCTATCCGGATACGGTCTAGCAGAGAAGACTGGACTGTCAGATTAGACAGCCTTGGTGCTCTGCCCTTATGGTAAACTTCCAAACCAAATATCTGAATCTCAGACTAAAGAGGTCTCTGCACTGATAACTGAGCTATGACTGCAACCTTTCTGCTCAAGGCATCTGCCACAACATTAGCTTTTCCTCGGATGGTAGCTAATCTCGCAATCATAGTCTTTCACCAGTTCCAACCACCGTCTTTGCCTCATGTTCAGCTCCTTCTGCGTGAAGAAATATTTCAGACTTTTGTGATCAGTGAAAATCTGACACTTCTCGCCATACAAGTAGTGTCTCCAAATCTTCAATGCAAAGACGACTGCGGCTAATTCAAGATCATGCGTTGGATAGTTCTTCTCATGCACTTTCAACTGCCTAGAAGCATAAGCTATAACCCGACCCTGCTGCATCAACACTGCGCCTAACCCGAGCTTAGATGCATCGGTATACAACACAAAATCTCCTTGCCCAGATGGCATGGCTAGCACTGGCGCTGAAATAAGAGCTTGCTTCAAAGTGTCAAAGCTCTTCTGGCATTCTTCACTCCACACAAACTTAGCATTTTTCTTGGTTAGTGAAGTGAGTGGCACTGCTATGGATGAAAATCCCTGAATGAACTTACGGTAGTAACCGGCTAGACCCAGAAAACTGCGGATCTCCGATGCATTCTTTGGCTCAACCCATTCCTTCACGGCTGCTACCTTTGCTGGATCCACTTCAATACCACTGCTAGACACTATATGACCCAAAAACGCTACTTTCTGCAACCAAAACTCGCACTTACTGAACTTCGCAAATAACTTGCGACTCTGCAAAACCTGCAACACTGTCCTCAAATGCTGGCTATGCTCCTCATGGCTCTTCGAGTATATGAGAATATCGTCAATAAACACTATGACAAATTGGTCAAGGAAAGGCTGAAATACTCGGTTCATGAGATCCATGAAAATTGCTGGAGCATTCGTCAATCCAAATGGCATTACTAAGAACTCGTAATGCCCATATCTGGTCCTGAAGGCCGTCTTGTGAACATCTGCATCCTTAACCTTCAGCTGGTGATACCCTGATCGAAGATCTATCTTAGAGAACACTGTAGCTCCCTGCAACTGATCAAACAAGTCCTCGATTCTAGGAAGTGGGTGCTTATTCTTGATCGTTACCTTGTTCAACTCACGGTAATCGATGCAGAGTCTCATGCTTCCATCCTTCTTTTTCACAAAGTGTACTGGCGTGCCCCACGGTGAGAAACTAGGGCGAATGAATTCCTTGTCGAGAAGCTCCTGAATCTGCTGCTTGAGCTCTAACATCTCAGCTGGAGCTAATCGGTACGGCGCCTTAGAGATTGGCACTGTGCCTGGCATGAGATCAATAGCAAACTCCACCTCTCTCTCTGGTGGAAGACCTGAAACATCGTCTGGGAAGACGTCTGGGAATTCACTGACTACTGGCACGTCGGATAAAGATGGAGTGGGCACATCAGGCGCTGAAATAATACTGGCCAAGAAGGCCTGACACCCCTTGGAAATCAGCCTCCTCGCCTGCATGCATGGAATCATGCGACGGAAGCTTCTCCATCTGTCTGGCTCAAATAGAAACTGTTCCATGTCCAACGGCCTAACCAATACTGATCTTTTCTGGAAGTCAATCAGAACCCTGTTCTTTGTCAGCCAGTCCATTCCCAAAATAATATCGAACTCTGGCATCGGCAGTAGAATCAAATCTGCATATACTAGATGGCCCTGCAATTCCAGATCGATATCTCTGATCACGCTAGTTGCTAACAGCTCTTTCCCGGATGGGACTGTCACCGAAAAATTTATGTCTAGGCCAATGGGCTTGATGTCCAGATGATTAGCAAAAGTCTCCGAGATAAAGGAGTGAGTGGCTCCTGAATCTCTATCAGTGCCGTCGTGTTAATTTCTTTATGAAAATTTTCCCTGAGATGCGTTAGCACAACAAACTAACTTATATCCCAAAAATTCTACCATAAACCTCATGCAACAAAAGACATCCACAATTCCAACTAAAACACTAGTATTCCCAATTAAAATTAAACATGCAAGGCAAAGAAATCAATACTGTACTGAATTAAATAAATTACCAGTCAAAAGGGTAGTGTCAGGATTCGCCTCTTGGGCATGCATGGCGAATACTCTCCCTTGGGTTGGCTGCTTCCAGTGTGGGCACTCTTTCAACATGTGGTCCGTAGCTCCACATTTAAAACATTTCCCGATCCCCATAAGCACTGACCGGGATGCTGGCGATTGCATTTCTAACACACTGGGAAATTATCGGGCCTCTGAAGCGCCCCCTGCTGCTGGATAGGACCCTTGCCTTTCGGCGGTCCCTGATAGGGTTTCTTTCCCGATTGCCCCTGGTAAGGTTTCTTGAGCTGAGGCCTCTGATGCTGTTGCTGCTGCGGTGGAGCCTGATAGGGCCTCTTGCCCTGCCTGTCTGCCTCAATGTCCCGCTGGTCTTGTTCTGCCGCCAAAGCCCTAGATACGACGACTGCATAAGAAGTGGGGCCAGCTACCCTCACATCACGGCCCAAGATTGGCCGCGATCCATCCATGAAATGTCTCAGCTTTGCCTGGGCATCATTCGCAATGAGGGCACGAAGTAACACCCCCTCTCAAACCTCCTAACAAACTCTGCAACACTGCTGTCTCCTTGTCGCAGCATCATAAATTCCCTAGTCAGTCTGGATCGTACTTCCTCAGTGAAGTACTTGGCGAAGAACACTTCCTTGAATCCAGTCCAAGACAAAGTCTGCAAGTTCACTGCCACTGATGCGCTCTCCCACCATAATCTAGCGTCCCCAGTCAACAAGAAGGTGGAACATCTAACCCTTGCCTGCATCAGTCAGTTCCATAAAGTCGAATATTACCTCAATGGATTTGATCCATCCTTCAGCTATCATCGGGTCAGTGGTACCCGAGAACTCCTTTGGACTCATCCTCCTAAACCTCTCATACACTGCTTCCGGTTGGGGCCTCGCCCCTACACCCGCTGCTGTAGCCTGGTTCCCCGCAAATTGCACAAAGAACTACGTCATATCTGCAAGAATCTGTGCCTGCATATCTGGAGGTGGGGGTGGAGGTGGAGGAGCGTCTCTCCTCTCCTCTCGAGCTTCTCTATCCTTGTCCCTTGCTTCACGGTCAACCACACGTCTAGGAGGCATACTGTTCCAATAATTTACCCAACACGTAAACCCAATATGCATGAACATGATATAAATGACATAAGATGCACGTACTACAACTTGAAAATATACACATGCTGAAATCAGAACTTAATGCTTACTACATAACATAAATTTGAAACTTTAAAACTTACAGACTTGAGGTGTGACTTCGTGAGCTTCTTGCGACTGGCAGTAGGCATAACCCTTTACAAGAACACCGCTCTGATACCAACTGTAACGTACCGTACTTTTTACTACTTAAAATTTGCGGAAAAATTAAAAATTTTCTTAAATGTAAACATCCATACGGTCGTAAACTCATTGTTCATAAAAAAAAATATCTTTGAAATCATCCATCCCCAATAAAACTTGGCTAAAAGAAAAGCTTGCTCAAAACATCTCGCATCAAAACATAAAATCAGAGTATCAATATTTTCATGCTTAAAATCTTAAAATAACGTGGGCGGTCCTCGGGTCTAGCCTTCTGCTTAGTCCAAGCCTGCTCCTTGGTCCCCACCCCTCGTCTCATCATGATCACCCTCACCTGCATCGATCAAGTCTAGTGAGTCTAAAGACTCAACACGTATAAACTGGAATAGCAAGTAATACATAATAAAATCGCATGCAACTTTAAAATAGAACATACATACTTGAAATTTGAGCTTGCATACATACATAGACGTGCCATAACGTGAAAGATTTCATAAACATGCTAGCATACTTGATCATACTTAAACATACACGACTTCATTTTGCGTAGATGCATGTTTCAAAGCAAATGACCCATAAATAATAAACGCCTGATCAGACAAACCACAATACTGGGCTGACAGGGACGTATCCACTGCCACATACATGAGATCCCCATTCATGATTTAACGGGCTGGTTGGTCCCCGTTCATTATTTAACACTTTCCAACCACGATCTAACCCGTTCATAATTTAACGGGGTGGAGAGGTCCTCGGCCATGTTCACCGACTTCCAAACCCATTCATAATTTGGTCACAAGACATTTAGCATACCTCAAAACATAAAATATTTTCTTTTTGCACGTCAACATACTTACTTGGCGTTGAGGGATCCGTTGGACTTCGATCGGGGTTGTTGCTGCAACATACTAACGTGACTTCATAAACTCAACGGGTGTAACTTAGACATAACAATCAAGCTTACTCACGAGTTCATACATTTCCTTAGGGCGTTCTAAAATTCCCGTGACTCGACATTGTAAACATTGCACTAAACCAAGACGTCAACCTCAAAACATACCATAATATTTCCCAAAAACTCAAGTACACGGACCCCGTACCCAGGTCCGGCTCCGGGTCCGTGTAGGTGCGGTGGAATGACTCGTGAAGAAAAGGGGAAGCACGGACCCCGTACTGAGGTCCGGGTGGAGTTCCGTGTAGTTGCGCAAAAGTGAAGTTCGGGAAGAAGTGAGGAGAGGTCCGGGTGGCTTCGCAAAAATGGCTACTCAAAGGGAACAAAGGCACGGATCCCGTGTCAGGGTCCGTGTATGGGTCCGTGTGGTCTCGATTTTTCGGAACCTGCGAGGAAACTTACACAATGTCTATTCTCCCAATCGAACAACTAATAGAACGAAATTAAACACCTTGAGACCATCCTAAGACACCATAGCACTGAACTAAACTCGTACGACACCCACAACAACGACGTTCCCTCTACGATACATACAATCCGAAAACATGAAAGCTTGACACCCCATTGCTTCCTACGACTTCTAATGAATTAAAGAGCCTAAAGACATGAAACGAAACCTCAAAAATACTCCAAACATTATTACCAATGCGCCTATACACAGCAACGATCACCCGTCGATCTCCAACGTATCCTGCAACAAATAACTTCAAGAACACAATTTACGTAAAAGTCGCAGTTTGAGCAGTCCCACAAAAAAACGCCATAACTCCCTCAATTTTTGTCCAAAAACTTCGAATTTTACATCAAATCGAAGGTATCAAAAAGTTCTACGTTTTTCTTGTTGAAAGTTTTCTCAAAATCTCGACCGAAAATTCACTGTTTTAATAAGAACAGTAAAAACGTGGTTTAGATCTAAAAATTTTCCTTCAAAATCGATCCAAATAATTAACCGCTCAAACTATGAACATCATACATGAATTTTACGCCTAAAACAACGCAAAACATAATATGACATGATCGACGCAGCAAAAGAGAGATTATACGTGCCTTATGATGTTAAAATTTACCGAACCGGCGATACCGAAGCGGAGATGACGCGGGAATTGATCCGGAACGATCGTGGCTCGATTTACTTTGAAGAAATTCATGAAAATATGCTGGAATAATTCAGAGGAGGGGGCGGCTGCTTCTTTTACTAAGAACCCTAAGTTTTCTCTTCAAAAAAAGTGAAATGAAAGTGGGAGGAAATATGTGTGTGTGTGAATCGTATATGTGGCGTGTGAAAATGTGTGAGTGTGTGTGTTTGAGTGGTAACGTGTGTGTGAGTTAATTAGGAGTGTTTAAATTGCTTAAATGATAATTAGTCACTACTTAAAATACTAACCTACATTTAAATTTAACAAAATCCTTAATTAAAGTAAATACACACTAATTTTATAAAATCCTCTAATTAGCACAATAAAATACCCAATGCTAATTTTAAAAATTTTAAAATTCTAAAATCACTAAATAAATAATTTGGGCATTAAAATACTAAAACTTAATAAATTATTTCATGCCCCAAACTCAACTTAAAAATAAAATACCGCATTATAAATTGCCAAAATCGTCACCGGTCTTTTCTTCGATCCCGCCTCGAATAATCGCCCGAAACATGAAACTCGAAAAATATTTTAACGTGCATCACAGTAAACATGAATAATTTAAAATAATGCATTCTCATAAATCATGCATGGCTAAAACTCATTTAAAATTAATTAAATGATCTAATAATTAAACAGATGCATGGGTTATACGTGTACTGAATTTGGGCACTATATCTTCATCTCCCTTTTTGTCTGGATTGGACAGCTACATCAAGAAGTAATCGAAATTTTCCCACCTGAGTCTCATAATGCACAATAAGCTCTTTAACATGCTGAATTTGTTGAAGTCCAATGTCGATATGGGTTTGGAGAAGAGAGGCAGATAGCATGACATACTCAAAGGGTTTCACACCAGAGAAAGAGGCCATGTTGCCAACCTCTGGGGAAACACCAGGATCAAACCATGACATGTCAAGTTCTAGATTTCCCTTAACGTATTTCGATGCAATCTTCAGCATGTCACTGACGTAATTTCTTCCCCCAAATCACGAACAAATTGTGATTCTAAAATCCCATAGGTCAAAGAGGGGAAATCCAGCTTCATTGATTTTAATCCACCATCTGCGAACCGCATCACAATTTTTAAACCAACCTGCCAAAATTAAACGCGATACTCCCAGTGCCAATTGAGAAAATAATGATGGCATGTGGTCTTGTAACGACTGTAGTATTTGCAAATGGATGCAGTTTCGGATCATAGTCTTGTGGAGATTTGAGTAAAATGAAGTCAGTTTTGCAACAGATAGGCGCTTATGACTATCTGGAAATTTTGTGAACCTCCAGTGAAGGCAACAATAATTTCATTAATGAAAGGAGGCATGCTTTGTTCGTCACCAGCGAGAGTATTGTAGAATGCATTAATAACAGAAGGGTTGAAATTGTAGGCCTGATCATGGACAAACACACGTTCGTATTTTGATGACCTCTCATCACCCACAATGGATGAGAGATTTCTGTAGATTCCAGGACATGTATTCTTGAGTAAGGAGCCACAACACTCTCAGTTGATAGAAGTCCTCTAATTTTGAAGAACTCAAACTTGTTACTTTCGTATGCATCATCATCAACATTTTTATCATCAGTTCAATCATCGATTGATATAAAAGGTGCCACATAGCAAGAGCAACTTCATAATAAATTTTTGTGGAAAATGACTTACTCATTCTAGAGTCTCTAGTATCGATGTTGTCCATGGTGTTGTCAACATTGTTCTTAACATCAGAACCAGCATCGGCATCATCACTTTTTTCATCACCGCCATAGTTCTCGTCAGAATCAGAGTCAAGAGTTGTTTCAAAAGTAGAACCATCAGAATTTCCCGGACGATTTTCTTTGAACTCTTGCAGCATTTTTTCATCTGGTTCATCAGCCTTAGATGTGTCTTCCTTCAATCTTTTTTCTTCTTTTAACCGTGCAAGAAACCCAGCTAGGGACTCTTTGTCCCCAGAATGGGCAGTTGGTTCTTTAGAAACTATAGCCTCTTTCACAGTAGGGGATATTCTTTTTAGTTACAACAGGTTTTGGTCTTGCGAACAACTCAAAATCTTCATTATCAAGGTAATCTCCAGATGAAATATCAGGATCCATAAGATTTGCAGTGAAGGAAGATATTCAGAACTTCTTGGATGGGTCGAAATCAGGGTCATACCCTACTTGACACTTTGATCGTCTAGGCTGCGAAGGAACAGATAAGACATGATTAAGCTCTTCAAAATCTGGTGGATTGTCCATATCAATTGCATTACCTGACTCCCCGGGGCAATGGATTCAATCGGAATTGGGTCCTCGGCGACCGCAACCATATGAAGAGAGACAAAAGTCGGGGGTTCTGTAGGCGGTGTTGCCATACAGGGTGGAACACCGGTGCTTGCAACCATTTCGCTTTGAATATCATTACATATGAAAATCATTATAAGTT
Source organism: Primulina tabacum (assembly GCF_025594145.1). Lineage (NCBI taxonomy): Eukaryota > Viridiplantae > Streptophyta > Magnoliopsida > Lamiales > Gesneriaceae > Primulina > Primulina tabacum. The sequence goes on along the minus strand of NC_134556.1, from coordinate 5,754,389 downwards.
CGATAAGAATTTGCACAGAGAACATGAATAATGAGAGCAAGGAGAGTTCGAATAGAGAGAAAGGTAATTAACAATAATAAAATTGTGCAAGTATTTAAATAGGAAGGCTTCCAATGGTAACAAAGATTCTCCTACCAAAAAATCTGCCAAAAATTGATTCAGTTTTACTCTATCACCCAACGGTTAAAAGCTGCGAACTAGTTAGATCATATTTCAAGAAAATCATCCATATTTCATGAATCTTCGACTCAACCCATTAATCTATGGGAAATCACAAATATTCAAAATCAGGAAGATTAGGATTTCATGCAAATGTCACAAGTTCAAATCTGATAACTCACTGATCAAGAGAAAATCATAAAATCATTAACACGCATGTCTTAATCATACCTAAAATATGATATATTAAAGAAATGTCAGGCATGTGATCAAATTGTGATGTGTTTATATGCGGTGTTGGAAATATCTCCCAGCGGCACTTCCAATTTCAAAAAAAAAAATGATTTTTCTATACAAACAGATACCATTTATACTTTCTATTTCTTTATCTTTTATACAGAAGTGGTAGCTCTCACACTAGAAGAACGATCTTTGTTGTATTCCTCTAGGAATCTTTTTTTTTTATAATAATTTTCTTCTACTATGATTTCTGTTTTTTTATTCAAAAGAGCTAACTCTCATACTAAAAGAACGATGTTCATTGGAATCCTTTAAGTAGATTTTTCTATTCTTTTTATTTTGATACAAAACAAAATTCTCTTTTTTTATTTTTTTTTCTTTTGCTCAATCTTCTCAAGTCACTTTTCATATGGGACAAGATCATGGAGTGCACGAACATCCCTCAACTACTTTGTGACTTATGTAGAGCTCATCTCATGGTCAAGTGTGTTGATTGAAATCAAACTGAGAAATTGAAATCACATTAGGAAATGACCATCACAGTATAAACAATTCACAAAGCAGGATAAATGATTTAATGCAATATGCTTAACATCTTACAAAAGTATATGTATGTTTGGTGTTGTCTCAGATGTTGCAAAATCCGAGACAACATTAGTGAGTGATTATTATGCACACAAGTTGAGAAACTTCCTAAGGTTGGAAAATCTCAAGAAATCTAATGGTTTTGTGAAAATATCTGATAGTTGGTTATCATTTCCAACAAAGTTCATTATGATTATTCACTTCTCAACCAAGTTTCGAATAAAGTGATGTCTGATATCAATGTGTTTTGTGCGAGAATGTTGTACTTGATTTTTTGAAATGTCAATTACACCCGAGTTGTCACAGTAAACAATCAAGGTCCCAATGTGGAAACCATAGTCCTCTACCATTTGGTTAATCCACAAGAGTTGTGAACAAAAGCTACCAGCTGCCTACATGTTAAGATTTAATAGTTGAAAGAGATATAAAATTTTGCTTCTTGATGTACCTTGACACCAAGTTATTGCCTAAGAAAAAGCATCCACCTGTGACACTTTTCCTATCATCTAAATCTCTAGCCCAGTTAGCATCACTAAACCCAACTAAATTGTTGTTAGTTTCCTTTGTGTACCATAATCCTAGATCGACAGTCCCTGCAATTATCTCAAAATTCGTTTTACATCTTTTAAGTTTGTGTTCTTGGGATTTGCTTGATATCTGGCACATAAACAGATGCTGAAAATTTTTCTGGATGACTCGCCGTTAAATAAAGGAGACTGCCAATGATGCTGTGGTACATGGTGTTGTCGACAACTTCGTCAACATCGTCCTTACCCAATTTTTCTCTCGATCTCAGAGGAGTTTTCATGTGTTTAACATGTTCATTTGAGAATTTATTCACAATTGTTTAGCATGCTTACTTTGACAAAGTAAAATTCCATCATGGAATTGTTTAATTTGAAGACCAAGGAAGAAACTTAACTGTGAGGGCCCGTATTTCGTATTCATAATTTTGCGGAATTATTAAAAATTTTCTCTTTAAATAAATAAACTTGCAACATATAAAAACTTTCGTAAAATAACCCAACGATTTAACATAAACATAGCAGCGGAAACTGAATAATGTTTTAAACAATAACTTAAAAATGAATAAAAGTTATAACAAGAGTTTGAACATAAAACTGAATAACTAAACGTGAGGTCCTCGGGTTCGTACTACCGCCGATCCGAGCTAACTCACTGGTCCCCGCCCTCAGCCTCTGCATCGTCAGTACCTACATCAATCAAGTCTAGTGAGTCTAAAGACCCAGCATGCATATATCGTGAATAACAAATAAATACGTAATAAGATCGCATGCAACGAAAAAATATCGTAAACTGAATCATAACGTGATAACATAAGCATGAGTAAATATAGATACGTGCACATCATAAAAATCGTACGTAAAAGCTTTGCTCACTACGAGCCATATCATATCATATCATATCGTAATTTTCTGTAGAAATAATGCGTCAAAGCAAGTGGCCCATAACATAATCGCCTGATCAGACTAAACCACAGTATACTGGGCGGTAGAGATCACCACAGCCCTTGGACTGGATATCCATACCCGTACATAATCCTAAACCGGTCGTAAGTCACCGGGTGGAGAGGTCCCCAGTCACGAATCCCGGCTTCCAAACCCATACTACTTGGAGAGGTCCCCGACTGCGTGCGTCGGCTTCCAAACCCATAACATAAATGGCCACAAGACAGATCGCATATCTAAAAAAATAAAGCATTTTCATATTTTGCACGTAAATATACTTACAACCCTTATGCTTGGCTTAGTTGGGTCGTTTCCCAGGCTCGCTACGTAAATTATCGTGGGACTCATAAAACCCTAATTTGATCTAAAATGCACCCAAATGAAGTACGGTGACTTAGGGACTTCCGAACGACTTGATACTCGAACACTACTTAACCAACTTAATAAGTTACCGAATGTAATGCACAACAATAAAATATCATGTCCAAACCACAATCAATGAAATTGATGAGATACGGCCATGCATGCATCAAAACCGAGCCAAACTAGACCATGAACTCTAATTTCAACCATGGCTCCGAACCAACCCGAACCAACATCGAACCAACATCTAGCCATGATCAAAATATGCTTAAACTTACTGTAATTACACAAAATGTTACTGGAAATATGAATTAAGGTGCATAGGAACCGAAAATCGTGAGGCGCTCTTACGAGAGTCACTTTGGCACTTCGCACCGTAATTTCTCGTACGACTTCTAAACTTAACCAAATCACAAACGGCTACAAACATGACCTCCGTAACACATTTGGGCATGTCTTAGTCCAGGGCTAATGGCCATAGGCCAAACTAGAACCAAGAACAAGACTCAAGAGCCGAAGCTCACTGCTGCCGAGAACACACACTGGAGCAGCTTGTCACTTGCTGTCAAAACTGGCTATTAAAACCTGGCCATGGCTAGAACCAGTGGTCACAACACCTTCTTGACATGTTGAGGCATTGGTTAGTCCATGGCTAAGGGCCCTAGGCCAGCCAAGAACCAACAAACCACCTTAGAACAAAACAAGAACCATCCGAGAGCTTACTGTCATGGGACCGTGACCTTCCTAGTTTGATTGCTGTCAAATAATGGATCCAATGGCTATGAGGCTAACCATGGTCCATGCTAGACATGTTAAGGTGTTGTATGAGTCATGGATAAGGGCCCTTGGCCAACCATGAGACATACAAACCCATAGACCAACAACAAACCACCCACGCAACTGCTACTGTCAAACGCGACCAACCTGAGTTGTTTCTGTCCAAATGATTTGGGACATGGCTCAAGCCACATAGGGCCGACTTGACCACGTCATAGGCTTTCTAGGGAAGGGTCCTAGCCATGGTTACAGGGCCCTAGGCCAGCCATGATTCGAACACTATCCTACACAACCCATTGACAACAAATGAACCCCAAATGTGACACTTGTTTCTTACCTACTGTTTTGAGCACTTAACTTACGGTTTTGGGGCTTGAACCCTTGATCAAACTTAACCATAACACACCCTAGGACATGAACATAACCAGCCTTGGGAGCCTAGGAACCGATCCAACCTGCAAATCAACAAAACAAGCAAGGAACGTGACATGCACAGGATGGCCGAGAATGGCCTATGGTTCTCAAAAATATTTTCTTGTGGTTTCTTACTATAAAACCAAAACCATGAACATATATCATACTAAAAATATGTAATACACTTGATTGATGAGAAAAAGGGAGAAAATACACATGCCTTAAGTTGTTTTTACAATAAACAACACGATACGTCGGACCGGAAGACACGGCAACGGAAATGAAGAAACCTTGTTATTGTTGCTGTCTTGGCCGAGAATGGGAGCTGCTAAACCTCTGAATTTTCGTGCTAGGGGGAGTGAGAAGGTGGTGAAGGTTGGTGGTTAATAAGGTGGTGCATGGGTGAGTAAATGATGTCAAGTTGGGGGGGGAGGGGGGGGGGGACATGCATGTTGAATGGTTGTCATTTGTGTTGTCGGGGGAGTAAAATGGTTTGGGATTGTGTGGAGTGCAAATGACCGAGAGTTGGCTTTCCAATTAGTGTAGGATTTTGTTTAAGTTTTGCTAAGTAGAATCCTATGTTAGATAAGCTTGATTAAAAGGTTAATTAAGCATAATCTTGATGAATTAAGAAGCCCACAATAAAATTTGTGATTAATTAATTAAAGTAGACTTAATTCCACTTGATTTCTTTAAATTAAATTATTTCTTAGCTCGGAATAAATTTAGGAATATTTTTGGATCATAAAATTCATCACCGATTTCCTATCTCCGGTCCGGTCTCGCGTATATATCTAAAAAGTTATAATTTGAAATACGCGATTTAAAATCCTTAAAAATAACGTAAATGATTTAAATGTAATTAAATCAACAAATTCTTAAAATAATAATCATTTAAAATTAAATAATATAAATTATGCACATATCTACGCATATTGGTTTTTCGGGTACTACAACACTCCCCCCCTTAAATAAAATTTCGTCCTCGAAATTAGAACTCACTGAATAAATCTGGAAAGCGACTCCGCATCTCTGACTCTGACTCCCAAGTAGCTTCCTCATCGGAATGATTAAGCCACTTGACCTTCACTGATTTGATCACCTTGTTCCGAAGCTTCTTCTCCTTACAGGTCTAAGATCTGCACTGGTCTCTCTTCATAAGACAAGTTCGTAGAAAGCTGTAACGGCTCAAAGTTCAACACATGAGAAGGGTTCGCTAAATACTTCCTCAACATTGACACATGGAACACATTGTGTACTCCGGCCAGATTCGGCGGAAGAGAAATACGATATGCTAATGTCCCAACTCTGTCGAGGATCTCAAATGGTCCGATGAACCTCGGACTAAGCTTCCCATTCTTTCCGAATCTCATGACACCCTTCATCGGTGCTATCTTCACGAAAACATGGTCGCCAACGGCAAACTCTAGATCTCTCCTCCTCCGATCGGCAAAACTCTTCTATCGACTCTGAGCAGTCCGTCATCTTGTCACGGATTACGACTACTAGATCGGCAGTCTGCTGAACGATATCCGGACCTAACTCTGATCTCTCGCCTACTTCATCCCAATGAATAGGCGATCTACACTTCCTTCTGTACAGTGCTTCATAAGGAGACGAGTGAAAGCTGTTGTTATAGGTAAACTCCACTAATGACAATTCGATTCCCAGCTCCCTGAGAAATCGATGACACATGCACGGAGAAGATCCTCCAAGATCTGAATAACTCTCTCTGTCTGACCATCTGTCTGAGGGTGAAAAGCTGTGCTAAACAACAACTTCATACCCATAGCTGAATGCAGACTCTTCCAAAATGAGGAAGTGAATCTCGGATCTCTGTCAGAAACAATAGAGACTGGGATACCATGCAATCGGACAATCTCACGGATATATAACTCGGCATACTGAATCATGGAGAAAGTCATCTTAATAGGCAAGAAATGCGCTGACTTGGTAAGACGATCAACAATCACCCATATAGCATTCGAACATCTAGCTGACTTCGGTAAACCAACCACGAAATCCATGTTAATGTTCTCCCACTTCCACTCGAGAATGGGAAGTGGCTTGAGAAAGCCGGCTGGTCTCTGATGTTCAGCTTTCACAAGCTGACAAGTCAAACACTCGGATACAAATCTCCGAATCACTCTCTTCATACCGGGCCACCAATATAACATCTGCAAATCCTTGTACATCTTCGTATTCCCAGGATGAATAGAGTACGGAGACATGTGGGCCTCAGCTAATATGTCTGCTCGAATAGAATCGCTGCTAGGAACCCACATCCTATCTCGATAACGAACAATGCCATTACTCACTGTGTACAAAACACTGCCCTTCGCCTCATCTCTTTGCCTCCACTTCGCCAACTGCTCATCAGATGACTGATCGCTGCGAATACGGTCTAATAAGGAAGACTGAATCGTCAAGGTAGATAGACGGGGAACTCTATCTTGAGTATAAGTCTCTAGATCAAACCTCTAAATCTCACTCTGAAGAGGCCTCTGAACTGTCAAATGAGCCATCGTTGCGACTTTCTGACTCAAAGCATCGGCTACTACATTAGCTTTACTAGGATGGTAGCTAATGTCACAGTCATAGTCCTTGACTAACTCAAACCAACGCCTCTGACACATATTCAACTCTTTCTGTGTAAAGAAGTACTTGAGGCTCTTGTGGTCGGTAAAGATCTGACACTTCTCTCCGTATAGATAATGCCTCCAAATCTTCAAGGCAAATACTGCAGCAGCTAACATCAAGATCATGAGTAGGTTAGTTCTTCTCGTGTATCTTCAACTGACGAGAAGCATACGCTATTACTTTCCCATGCTGCATCAACACTGCGCCTATACCGAGCTTCGAAGCATCGATATACAATACAAAATCTCCGGGCCCTGAAGGCATGGCCAAGATCGGCGCTGAAATAAGAGCTTGTTTCAAAGAATCGAAGCTCTTCTAGGCACTCATCGCTCCACACGTACTTAGCATTCTTCTTAGTCAATGACGTGAGTGGAACTGCGATAGAGGAGAAACCTTGAATAAACTTCCGATAGTATCCTGCTAGACCAAGTAAACTACGGATCTCTGATGCACTCTGCGGCACAACCCAATCTCTGACTGCCGCAACCTTCGCTGGATCTACCTCAATGCCACTGCTAGATATGATGTGGCCTAGGAACGCCACATTCTACAACTAGAACTTGCACTTGCTGAACTTAGCGAACAGCTTGTGCCTCTGCAACGTCTGCAATACTGCGGTCAGATGCCTGCTATGATCCTCTTGACTCTTTGAGTAGATGAGAATGTCGTCTATGAATACAATCACGAACTGATCAAGATACGGCTGAAATACACGATTCATCAGATCCATGAACATAACTGGCGCATTCGTCAGACCGAACGGTATCACTAGGAACTCGAAGTGCCCATAACGAGTCCTAAAAGCAGTCTTAAAAGTATCGGCGTCTTTCACCCTCAACTGGTGATATCCGGAACGCAGATCTATCTTTGAGAATACTGAGGCTCCCTGCAACTGATCAAACAAATCCTCGATCCTTGGAAGTGGGTATTTATTCTTCATTGTAACCCTGTTGAACTCCCGGTAGTCAATGCAAAGCCTCATAGATCCGTCTTTCTTCTTCACAAATAAGACAGGCGCGCCCCATGGAGAGAAACTCGGGCGAATAAACTCCTTGTCAAGAAGCTCCTGAATCTGCTTCTTGAGCTCAACCATTTCTGACGGTGCTAACCTGTAAGGCGCCTTAGAGATAGGCGCGGTACCTGGCATAAGATCGATCGAAAACTCCACCTCTCGTACCGGTGGTCTACCAGAGACGTCATCGAGAAAAACATCTGAAAAGTCCCTGACAACTGAGACATCTGCAACTGACTGACTGGGGACCTTGGGAACAGATATAATAGTCGCAATGAATGCTCGACAACCCCTATGCATGAGCTTCCTAGCCTGAATACAAGATATCATGTCAGGCTCAAATAGGAACTGCTTCCTTCCAAGCGGTCGGACTAGAACAGATCTCTGCTGAAAATCAATAAGTACTCTGTTCTTGTGCAGCCAATCCATCCCAAGGATAAAATCGAACTCTGGCATCGACAGCACGATCAAATCCGCATAGACAAGATTTCCATGAAGCTCGAGGTCTATGTCTCGGACTATGCTAGTCGCTGCCATCTCCTCGCCAGATGGAATAACCACAGAATACGCCACATCCAATCCAATCGTCTTGACCTCGATAGAATTCGCAAAAGTCTCAGATATGAATGAATGAGTGGCCCCCGAATCAATCAAGGCGTTTGTAGAAGCTCCGCCTATAAATATTCTTCCTAAAAGGTTGGAACATCAATATAAACACAATAATTTACCAGAATTAATTCTATAGGCATGCAAAGGTCAAAGTTCTTCTAACTTAGATTACCAAAATAACCCTAATAGAACATGCAATCTTATCACAATTTCTAAGTTCAAATCTTATAACCCCATAATTCAAAGCAATTAATCCCAAATCGCTGAATTAAATATGCTAAAATTTTCCCAAATATAAACTTAAAGCTTTAAGATATCTGTCAAGAGCATAGTCCCTGGGTTTGCCTCTGCTGCATGGAGCAAACACTCTGCCCTGAGTAGGCAATGTCCCTTGAGGACAATCCTTCAGCAAATGGCCAGTACCGCCACACTTGAAACACTTCCCAGAGCCATACATGCAAACTCCGGTATGGCGGCGTGTGCACCTGGCACAGACCGGGTACTCCTGCATCCTCGGGACCACACGTCCCTGCTGCTGCTGCTGCCCTTTGCTCCTCGATGGGCCATGGAAAGGCCTCTTATGCTGCTGCTGGTGAGGAGGGCGGTGGGGCGCCTGAAATGACCGCTTACCCTGGCAGTCATTCTCGATATCTCTCTGATCCTTCTCTGCAGTAAGAGCTCTAGAGACGGCAACCTCATATGTCGTAGGGCCAGCAACCCTAACATCACGGTGCAAGATCGACCGCAATCCATCCATGAAGTGCCTAAGCCTGGCACCCTCGTCGTTCGCGATCAGGTGTACAAAGTCACAACCCCTCTCGAACTTACGGATAAACTCCGTAACAGTCATGTCACCCTGTCTCATGGTCATAAACTCCCTGGTCAACCTCGAACGCACGTCATCAGTAAAATATTTAGAGAAGAATACCTCTCTAAAGCGCGTCCAACTGAGAGTAGCTAGATCCAGAGCTACAGATGCGCCCTCCCACCATAGACGGGCGTCTCTTCCAAAAATATAGGTCGCACGGCGGACCCCGTCAACATCCTCCAGCTCCATAAATCTGAAAGTAACCTCTAGAGACTTAATCCATCCCTCAGCAACCATGGGATCAGACGTCCCAGTGAACTCCTTCGAGTTCATCTTCATGAACCGCTCACATATAGCCTCGGGTCTAGGCGGCCTAGCTACCGTTGCAGCATTGTTCCCCGCGAACTGTGCGAAGAACTGAGTCATACCCGCCATCATCTGGGTATGCATATCAGGTGGTGGAGGAGGTGGCGGTGGACCTCTATCCTCATAACGGCTTTGAGTCTCATCAGCCTCGCTCTCAGCACCCCTCGGGCGGTCAATAACTCGTCTAGGAGGCATACTGTACCATGTAAAATCCTTACGTAACCAACATGCATAATTCTACTATTTTTCTTGAAATTTAAATATATATTTTCTAAAACATAATCTTGACATAAAATATTTTTTTTCATGAGAACATACTGATAAAATATTTCATGAGAACATGCTGGTAAACTATTTCATGCTAAAAAAATGTAATACGTGAAAGTATGACTTACAGACTGAAGACGTGACTTCATTAGCTTTTCGAGATCAGTATTAAGTACAACCCTTTACAAGAAACATCGCTCTGATACCAACTGTGAGGGCCCGTATTTTGTATTCATAATTTTGCGGAATTATTAAAAATTTTCTCTTTAAATAAATAAACTTGCAACGTATAAAAACTTTCGTAAAATAACCCAACGGTTTAACATAAACATAGCAGCGGAAACTGAATAATGTTTTAAACAATAACTTAAAAATGAATAAAAGTTATAACAAGAGTTTGAACATAAAACTGAATAACTAAACGTGAGGTCCTCGGGTTCGTACTACCGCCGATCCGAGCTAACTCACTGGTCCCCGCCCTCAGCCTCTGCATCGTCAGTATCTACATCAATCAAGTCTAGTGAGTCTAAAGACCCAGCATGCATATATCGTGAATAACAAATAAATACGTAATAAGATCGCATGCAACGTAAAAATATCGTAAACTGAATCGTAACGTGATAACATAAGCATGAGTAAATATAGATACGTGCACATCATAAAAATCGTACGTAAAAGCTTTGCTCACTACGAGCCATATCATATCATATCGTAATTTTCTGTAGAAATAATGTGTCAAAGCAAGTGGCCCATAACATAATCGCCTGATCAGACTAAACCACAGTATACTGGGCGGTCGAGATCACCACAGCCCTTGGACTGGATATCCATACCCGTACATAATCCTAAACCGATCATAAGTCACCGGGTGGAGAGGTCCCCGGTCACGCATCCCGGCTTCCAAACCCATACTACTTGGAGAGGTCCCCGACTGCGTGCGTCGGCTTCCAAACCCATAACATAAATGGCCACAAGACAGATCGCATATCTCAAAAAAAATAAAGCATTTTCATATTTTGCACGTAAATATACTTACAACCCTTATGCTTGGCTTAGTTGGATCGTTTCCCAGGCTCGCTGCGTAAATTATCGTGGGACTCATGGAACCCTAATTTGATCTAAAATGCATGAGCATATCATCCTTCGACCTTTAAATTAAAATAATAATCATTTAAAATTAAATAATATAAATTATGCACATATCTACGCATATTGGTTTTTCGGGTACTACATTAACTCACCTACCATGTTTATTTCAAATGTTGAAGACATACATTCAACAAAATTATCCACATGCTTCTGTGAAGAAGTTCAAAAAATTATATCATAAACATAAATTTGAAACATAAGCATATCATCCTTCGACCTTTAAATTAAAAGAGTTTTATCGACATCTCACCTCGTTTGAAGCCAATATCAAGCAGATAATCAGTCAACCTACCATACCATGCACGTGAATCCTGTTTCAGTCCATTCAATGAATTCTTCAGCCTTGCAAAAATGGTCCAAGAAATGTGGATCATCAAATCTTTTTGGTTGACTCACATAATCTTCCTAATTCAAATTTTCATTCAAGAAAGTACTTTTCACATCTATTTGATAAAGTTTAATTCTCATATAACATGCAATGGCAAGAAACAATCGGAAGGACTCAATGAAGGCTGCATGACGAAGGTTTTATCAAAATCAACCCCCTCAACCTATGTATATCCTTGAGCATCCAACCAAGCTTTATTTCTTCCAACATTCCCTGATTCATCAGTTTTGTTCTTAAAATCTATTCTGTTCCAATCACATTAACATGTTCAGGCCTTGGAACTAAATTCCATACATCATTGTAGAAAAACTGTTCAAGTTCCTCATGCATATCATTAATCCAAAATTCATCCTTTAAGGTTTCGTTAATGTTATTTGGTTCAATGTGTGAAACAAAGCATGAATGTCTTACCTGATAGTATACAGAAGTCATGCATACTAACCCAAGCATCTTTATAACTCATATGATTTGAGATGATAGGTGATTTTTCTGGATTTTGCTGGGAATGACTTCCCAATATCGTTCACACCATCATCATTATCCTCTGTCTCATTGCTTTGATCTTCATACTCGGATTATGTCCGTATCAGAGGAGGTTTTGTCCCTGGTGTCACAACATCAGATACAACATCTGTCTTGACCATCGACTCAGATTTTTCTAACAGACCATTTACATCAGCTTCAATCTTATTTTTTGCCAGATCTGCAAGATAATCAAACCGAACATTAATTTATTCCATAGCTATTCTAGTTCTCAAATTAAACATATGATAAGTACGACTATTCATTGAATAAACGAGGAATACACATTTGCCAATCTAGGAATCAAATTTGGCTAGGTGATCTCGGTCATTTAACACATAGCATACACATCCAAAAATATTAAAATACCATGATGATCTCACAGGATATCATAGTCGAACCACTCCTTAAATACACGCGTTTTGAAATATGACATGTTGTGTTTAAGGTCTCAGCCCAAAAATGTTTTGAAATATTTTTGGAACTCAACATGATCGGGGCCATCTCCTGAAACGTGTGGTTCTTCCTTTCGGGGATGTCGGGTTAGAGTAGGTGTCCCGTCGAGCCAAGGGATTGGCCAATGGATCATGTTGAAACTCTATGTATAAACAATCTTTATTTTAATAATATTTGAAATTATTGCTTTGGCTTATATCTATCTGTATACCCATGCCAGTAGCATAGATAAAGTCCCTGGATATAAAAATAGTAGAAAGAATATGAGATGCTCATATGATGAGTATCATGAAACTCATATTTGCAATACTGTATATTCTAAACAGTTCCTAGTCGATTCAACCGCCGCTAAGAAGGATAAAGGTCGCTTGAGTTTAAGACTAGTATCTGCGATGTGAGTACCACGTTTCATTGGCAGGGGACATTGTGATGTCCGAGCATGCAGATAGGTGCTCCATGTAGAGTGCACTGAACAACCCTCCATAAAGGACTTTCCAAGTGGTTCTCACTTATCGAGTGGAAACGTCCTAGTTTATGGTTGTACACCATTAGTCCTTAATGACCCGAGACAACATTGAGACTCTATATGCTATCATTGCACTTTGACTTGTTTACCGACTCTCATGGGGTCATCAGGTGGCAAGGTTGGGTGTTTTGTCTAAACATATAGGAGTCGATGATTGTAGTCGAGGATTCTCCACTTAACTTCGTGTATGGATGTCCTATGTGATTTCATGTGTATGTAGTTTAAAATATCTGATCAGAGTGTTGGTGGTAATTATGAAAGGGGTTTCATAGATTACACCATCGATACAACTACGACATGACACATAGTATTGATTCATTGACAACTCTCGATTTACCAATAGTTATCGAATCGGTCGGGATATATGATATGAAGGGACCGTACTGTATTGTACGCTAACCATAATAGATTGGTTCTTGAAGGCACTATCATTTGATACCTAGGGAATCATGTAAGCGATGCTTCTAGGCGTTTAACATGATTGGTTGGGTACTATAAGACTTGAGTTCTGACGTTCTTATTATCAAGGAGTTGATAAGTAAGAATGAAGCATTTGGGGTATGCTCATATAAGGACATGTTTAGTCCCAAATCACATTGAGATGTGAACCCACGGCTAGTTGTATCATTGAACCATTGAGAGCCCACACAAATACTAGCTTTCTAGATCCCGTTGAGAAGAAAAATAGTTCAAAGTCTTGAACGGCTTATAAAGGAGTTTATAAGCACTAACAAAAATAGAAGTATGACTTCTATAAGAGGATTATGAGAATGTAACTTTGATTTGTGAAGTGTTCCTAAATTAAAAGTTGGTCAAATAAATAATGTATTTGAAAATTGTGATTTTCATAAACATTATTATGGACTAAATTTAATTAATTCAAGTGTTGAATTAATTAAACACTAGTGGACCTAGTAGAGTCCAAATAATTAAATTAATTCAAGTGATGAACTAATTAAATAACATTGGTCCTTGTAGATCCCAATTAGAAATAATTATTCAACTAGTGGGCTTGAGTAAAATCAAGTAAAGTTTAAATGGTCTCAAATGTGTTTGAGATAATTAAATAAAAGTCCACGGGCCTTGTAATTGTTACAAACCCAAACAAATTGCATGCTTGGAATGTGAAGGGTTGGAGGCAAGTTTTGAGTTAATGGCATGGCATGCACATGCAACTTTACGCTTTAACTTTTTCTAGAACCAAGAAAAATCATCCCCTTCTCTGCTCAAACACCTTTGCCGAAATTTCTTCCATTTTTCCTTCAATTTTTGCTTCTTCAATTGTTGAGGATAGCACAACCTTCTCAAAGAAAAATCCTCTAATTTTTCTAGTTCAAAATTAGAGGGGATCTTCCTAGTTGGTGGTGAGCTTAATTTTTGAGCAAAGAGTGCTCAAAAGAAGCTTGTAGATTTTTATACCTTTCAAGAGCCAAAGTTGTTTACAACTTGGTTGGAGCTATCATCAATCCTTTGTGATTGATACGTAAATTTTTAAACACCCTATGTATGACATTTTGTGTTTTATGTTATTTGCTACACATCATTGTGAAGTGCTCGGTTTTTCTTCATGAAAATATTTTTGAAACTTCCGTTGTGTATCCGGACACCATAACCGATCCACTTTCAAGTGGTATCAGAGCTAAGGTTACTATTTTGTGTAGCAAATACATGATATTATATTGAGGACCATTTCTAACCGCATGAGAAAATCGTTACAATAAATTGTTGCCCGATTTTGGGGCAAACTTCGGCCCCATGTTGCTGCCCGTTTCGGGGCTGCCCATTTTGCGCAGCAAGGGCAGCCGACCCCTCCTGAAAAATAATTTTTTTTGTGTGCATGTTGGCCGGAATTTCGCGACGGAGCTCTGGTAATGGCGATGACGACTAGGGTTTCAAAAAGTGTTCTGGAATATCAAAGTGTCATGGACCTTGAGTTGTTGGGCCATTAGATGGCTAACACAACTTGTGAATTTAAATGAGCCAAAATGTTTTTGGTAAAAAATCTCTTATTGGGCCCTTAAGTGAAATCCACAAAATTTGTATATATTTTCTCATAAAATAAATAATTGAAGTTGGACCTTAATTATTTATAGTAAATTGTGATTTACAAGAAATTCGGTTATAAATAAATTAATTAGAAAGTAGGCAAAGGAGTTTGTTTACTTTGTTGATTTAGTTTATAATCGTGGCGGTTAGTGATTGGATCAAGATATATAATATCGGATCAATTGATTATTGTGATAATTAATTGATGGTGTATGATATATGTTATTATGCATGAAGGATGATCAAAAGCACAAGCCCAATTTGCTAGCTGTATGCTAGGATATTTTGTGTTGAATGATTATAATAATTATCAATTTATAAGTGAGCTTGGTTTATCGTCTGTTCCCACCCCATGAAATGTATCCCTATTTGCCATGTATATTTATTTGTAAATATTAATATAATGAAAGATCAAGATTGGAAGATGGTGGGCCTTTATGATTATGAAGATCGAAGACATGTAAATATTGGAAGTTTATGTAATTGTGAATTTGCATCCCATGCATTCCCTAGGATTGGACCTAGGCCCGTGTTTGGCTCACACGGGCCATTACTTTTTGGGGCGATTGATCATCCTTATTTAGTTTACTGTTTATAATATATGCATGATATGTTATAAATAATGAGTATGTGCGTTATTATTATGATAATAACAAAGTTGCATGAATCCGACAAACATACGATCAAACATGACGGACTTTTAAATAAAATTAATGATGAGACCTTTCAAAATTTAAAAACCCTCATTTTGAATAAGATTCCAAATTAATATCAAGCCTGAAAAGGGGAATGATAAAGGTTTTCATAATTTTCATGTTCCATCGACAATGGGTGCATGATGAACGCTACCCGTGCTCGGGGCTCGGCACATATTATTGAGGGACCCCTGGACACCGGAAAGCTGTGACATCCATTGACATGGTGATGTGAACTACGTGGAACTCCCATGATATCGGCTCATATTATTGAGGAAACTCATGGCGAACGTCCATTAAGGTTCAATATCATTGGGTAATGCTTGAAACATAAAGATGAACGACGTCATATTATTGGGTACTAATCAAACATGAGACAAAAGTTTACGTAAAGGGCTGCATGGAGACGCAATTGGAAATTACCTTTTAGAAATTATGATTTGCTGATATTATTCGGGATCATAATTTGCTAATTGGACGTTACATACCTACTGAGGAAAGGAGTTTCCCGTTTTTACTAGAGGGTAGTGAAAAATGTCAAAATAGTGGGAGCGAAAATTTATGAAGTAAAAGTACATACTTTATATCTCACTAAATATTTTAAAATAGTCATTAACATTTATCTGTTTTACTTTTCAGTACAAATTTTGACAATATCTTCGATTCGCAATCCGTTATCTGCAATACTCGATAAACACGTTTTAACTGGACCTAATTACCTCAACTGGCTAAGAAACATGAAAATCGTCTTGAATTCAGAAAGGATAGCATATACACTTACTGAGTCGCCCCCTGTTGAGGCTCCGACTAGCTGCACTCCTGAGGAATTACAGACTTACAAGGATTGGTGTGGCAATGACTTGCGAGCTAAGTGTTATATGCAGGCTTCTATGAATGATGAGCTGCAGAGGCGTTTTGAGGATGCAAAGAGTGCTGATGACATTTATTTACATCTCAAGGAGCTCTTTGGTGAGCAGACTAGACCTCTTAGGCATGCTACCGTCAATGAGCTGATCACTTTACGCATGCGAGATGGTGCCTCGGTCCATGAGCATGGCCTAAAGATGATTGGGCTTCTGGACAAGCCTGTTGGCATGAATCTTACGTTGCCTTCTGAGTTGACCACCGACGTGTTGCTCTTATCACTTCCTAGCTCATTTGATTCTTTTGTGGTGAATTTCAACATGAACAAGCTAGAGCCTATCCTTGAGGAGTTGGTGAACATGTTTGTTACGTTTGAGTCCACCATCAAGAAAGAGAAGCCGGTTCGTTATGTCAGTTATTCATCTGGTACGAAGACTGGTCCACATGGGAAGAGAAAGAAGCGTTCTTTCCAACGCCCCAAGAAGAATGTGCCCTTGAAGAGGCAAGCTCTGAATACCGTTGTGGTAGCCACACCAGTAAAGGCTGACAAGACTGCTGATATCTATCATCACTGCAAGAAGCCTGGACATTGGATGCGTAACTGCAGAGAATATATTGCCCAGAAGGGTTCGGGAAACGGTATGTTCTATATTGAAGTAAAAATTTCAATTAAATCTACTTCTTGGGTATTGGATACCGGCTGTGGCTCACATCTCTGTAATGATTTGCAGGTGATGGGAAGAAGTAGAAGGCTAAGGGAAGGTGAGACCTTCTTGAGAATGGAAAATGGGGCAAGAGTTGCTGTCAAGGCTATTGGAGATGTTTACTTGCTTTTGAACAATGATTTTATGTTAATTTTAAGAGATGTTTTGTTTGTACCTGATTTGGTTAAAAATATTGTTTCTATTTCTATGCTTGATAAAGATGGATATTCTTGTTTATTTAGCAAAGGTGTTTGCAACATTTACAAGAATGAGTGTTTAATTGGTATTGCAGAACTTGAAAACGATCTCTATAACTTAAAATTGAAAGATATTCCACTAAACAATTTCCAAGAAATAATAACAACAAACAAACGAAAACAAGATACTCTAAATTCGGCACAATTATGGCATGCTCGATTAGGACATATTTCCCTAAGAAGGATGAACAAGCTAGTGGGAGTAGGCATGTTTGATATGTCTGATATTAATTCTCTCACGACTTGTGAATCCTATCTAAATGGAAAGATGACCAAAATTCCCTTTAAGGGCCATGTGGAGCGAGCCAAAGGGTTATTGGATTTGATCCATACTGATGTGTGCCTACTTCATCACCTTTACCGATGACTTTTTGAGGTATAGGTATGTGTATTTGATGAAATACAAATATGAAGCCTTTGAAAGGTTCAAAGAATACAGAAGTGAAGTAGAGAAATAGTTGGGACGAAGCATCAAGTCACTTCGATCGGATCGAGGTGGTGAGTACTTGAGTGCCGAGTTCCAAGAGTATCTTATGGAAAATGGGATTCTCTCGCAGTGGACTCCGCCTGCTACACCGCAGTGGAATGGTGTTTCGGAGCGTCGTAACAAGACTTTGATGGACATGATTCGGTCTATGATGGTGTTCACGGAGTTTTCGCCATCCTTTTGGGGAAATGCACTTGAGACAGCGGCACTGTTGTTGAACAATGTCCATTCAAAGGCAGTTGATAAGATACCATATGAGATATGGATGGGTAAGCCTCCCAAATATACTTATCTTAGAATATGGGGATGCCCTGATTATGTGAAGCAGACAGTGGGAGATAAATTGGATAGTTGATTCATTTTATGTTACTTTGTGGGATATCCAAGGAATTCAGTTGGATACTATTTCTATCATCCTCAAAAAACAAAGGTGTTTGTTTCTAGGAATGCAACCTTTTTGGAAATGAATTTCTATTTGATAGAAAAGGGGAGATGATAGAACTCAAAGAGGTTCGAGAGACACCCACAATTGAAGAACCCACACCCGAACAGCCAAGAGAGGAGATACAAGCCCCTAGAAGATCCGAGAGATTCTCGATACCACCTATGAGGTATGGTCTGCTTCTTGAAGAGGGCCAATGTGAGCCTAACCATGGATGTGATCAATTAACCTTCAAGGAAGCGTTATCTGATGCGGATTAATCCAAGTGGCTTGAAGCAATGGAATCTGAGATGAATTCCACGCATTCGAACCAAGTGTGGAATCTTGTGGATCCACTTGAGAGAACTGTTCCCATAGGGTGTAAATGAATTTACAAGAGAAAACTTGGGGCGGACGGGAAGGTATTGACCTTCAAGGCGCGATTGGTTGCAAAGGTGTATGCTCAAAGATAAGGAGTTGACTTTGTGGAAACCTTTACTCCAGTTGCAATGTTCAAGTCTATAAGGATATTGCTGGCCATAGCTGCATGGTATGAATATGAGATATGGCAGATGGATGTTAAGACAGCCTTTCTTAATGGGGATATTAAGGAAGAGATTTACATGTCTCAACCTGAAGGGTCTACATCTGTCGGAAGTGAGCATATGGTATGCAAACTTCAGAGATCTATTTAAGGTCTAAAGCAGACATCTACGAGTTGGAACCTCAGATTCGATATTACAATCAAAGAGTTTGGTTTAATTAAGAATCCTGAGGAACTCTGTGTGTATAAGAAGTTCAGTGGGAGTGCTGTGACATTCCTGGTGCTATATGTTGATGACATTCTACTCATTAGGAATGATGTAGGGATGTTGCAATCAACTATAATATGGTTAGTGAGTAAGTTCTTGATGCAGGACTTGGGTGAAACATCTTTTGTATTAGGAATACAGATCTATAGAGATAGATCGAGAAGATCGCTTGGTCTCACCCAGTCCACATACATTGATACCATCGTTAAGCGGTGCTCGATGGATGAGTCCAAGAGAGGACATCTACCAATGTGTCATGGCGTGTCCCTATCCAAGTCTATGTTTTCCAAGACTGATGCAGAGATAGCGGCGATGACACGCATTCCGTATGCATCCGCAATTGGTAGTATCATATGAGAAGATATCTACACGTCTTGACGTGGCTTATGCACTAATTGTAGTGAGTAGATATCAATCGAACCCTGGTCTTCCACACTGGAAAGCTGTGAAAGACATCCTCAAGTATTTGAGAAGGACCAATAAGTTGTTCTTGGTCTATGGGGGTGGAAAACAGAAATTGGAAGGCTATAACGAATCTAGCTTCCAAAGCGATATCGATAACTCAAAGTCAACCTCTGGGTTCGTATTCATGCTCAATGGTGCTGTTGTCTTTTGGAAGAGTTCCAAGCAAGACAGTATTGCGGATTCCACCACTGAGACCAAATACATTGCTGCATCAGCTGCAGCAAAGGAGGCTGTTTGGATAAAAAATTTCGTCCAAGAGTTGGGCGTCATTCCTAGTGGAGTTGCTCCTGTCCCGGTGTTTTGTTACAACACGGGAGCTATAGCTCAGGCAAAGGAGCCAAGGTCTCATCAGAAATCCAAACACGTATTGAGAAAGTAACACATCCTCCGAGAGATTGTGGAAAGAGGAGAAGTGTCGATTGACAAAGTCGGCTCCGCAGATAATGTTGCTGATCCACTAACTAAGCCTTTACCTGGACCATTGTTCGAGAAGCATTGCGAATCGATGGGTTTGAAGCATATGGTTAGTTGGCTCTAGTGCAAGTGGGAGATTATTAGAGTAGGTGTCCGTCGAGCCAAGTGTTGGCCGAAGGATCCTGTTGAAACTCTATGTATCTTTATTTTAATAATATTTGAAATTATTGTTTTGGCACATCTTTATCTAATACACCCGTGCTAGTACATAGATAAAGTCCCTTGAATATACAAATAGTAAAAAGAATATGAGATGCTCATATGATGAGTATCATGAAACTCATATTTGCAATACTGTATATTCTAAACAGTTCCTAGTCGATTCAGCCGCCGCTAAGAAGGATAAATGCTGCTCGAGTTTGAGACTAGTATCTGCGATGTGAGTACCATGTTTCATTGGCAGAGGACATTGTGATGTCCGAGCATGCAGATAGGTGCTCCTTATAGAGTGCACTGAACAACCCTCCATAAAGGACTTTCCAAGTGGTTCTCACTTATCGAGTGGAAACGTCCTAGTTTATGGTGGTACACCATTAGTCCTTATGACCCGGGACAACATTGAGACTCTATATGCTATCTTTGCACTTTGACTTGTTTACCGACTCTCAAGGGGTCATCAGGTGGCAAGGTTGGGTGTTTTGTCGAAACATATAGGAGTCGATGATTGTAGTCGGGGATTCTTCACTTACCTTCGGGTATGGATATCCTATGTGATCTCATGTGTATGTAGTTTGAAATCTCTGATCAAAGGGTTGGTGGTAATTATGAAAAGGGTTTCATAGATTACACCATCGATACAACTACGACATGACACATAGTATCGATTCATTGACAACTCTCGATATATCAATAGTTGTCGAATCGGTTGGGATATATGATATGATGGGATCGTACTGTACTGTACGCTAACCATAATAGATTCGTTCTTGCAGTCACTATCATTTGATACCTAGGGAATCATGTAAGCGATGCTTCTAGGCGTTTAACATGCTTGGTTGGGTATTATCAGACTTGAGTTTTGACGTTCTTATTATCAAGGAATTGATAAGTAAGAATGAAGCATTTGGGGTATGCTCATATAAGGACATGTTTAGTCCCGAATCACATTGAGATGTGAACCCACAGCTAGTTGTATCATTGAACCATTGAGAGCCACACAAATACTAGCTTTCTAGATCTCGTTGAGAAGAAAAATAGTTCAAAGTCTTGAACGACTTATAAAGGAGTTTATAAGCACTAACAAAAATAGAAGTATGACTTCTATAAGAGGATTATGAGAATGTAACTTTTGATTTGTGGAAGTGTTCCTAAATTAAAAGTTGGCTAAATAAATAATGTATTTGAAAATTGTGATTTTCATAAACATTATTATGGACTAAATTTAATTAATTCAAGTGTTGAATTAATTAAACACTAGTAGACCTAGTAGAGTCCAAATAATTAAATTAATTCAAGTGATGAACTTATTAAATAACATTGGTCCCTGTAGATCCCAATTAGAAATAATTATTCAACTAGCGGACTTGAGTAAAATCAAGTAAAGTTTAAATGATCTCAAATGTGTTTGAGATATTAAATAAAAGTCCATGGGCCTTGTAATTGTTAAAAGCCCAAACAAATTGCATGCTTGGAAGGTGAAGGATTGGAGGCAAGTTTTGAGTTAATGGCATGACATGCACATGCAACTTTACGCTTTAACTTTTTCCACAACAAAAAAAATCATCCCCTTCTCTCCTCAAGCACCTTGGCCGAAATTTCTTCCATTTTCCCTTCAATTTTTGCTTCTTCAATTGTTGAGGATATCACAACCTTCTCAAAGAAAAATCCTCTAATTTTTCTAGTGCAAAATTAGAGGGGATCTTCCTAGTTGGTGGTGAGTTTAATTTTTTAGCAAAGAGTGCTCAAAGGAGGCTTGTAGATTTGTCTACTTTTCAAGAGCCAAAGTTGTTTACAACTTGGTTGGAGCTATCATCAATCCTTTGTGATTGATAGGTAAATTTTTAAACACCCTATGTATGACATTTCGTGTTTTATGTTATTTGCTACACATCATTTTGAGGTGCTACGGTTTTTCTTCATGAAAAATATTTTTGAAACATTCCGTTGCGTATCCGGGCACCGTAACCGATCCGCTTTCATGTCGTTTTGTTGAGGAATCTTTGGGGGCAGAGAACTCATGTGTTATACCTTTTTAAATCACACAAAGATGAAAAGTGTGAGTTCTCAAATTCCTTACCATGGTCGGTTATGATCTTACCAACTCTCAAATTTTTTAGATTGGTAATTTTTGCAAGTAGTTTCTTAAATGCATCAAAAGTAAATGACTTTTCCCTAAGAACTCTTACCCATGTAAAACATGAAAAATCATCAACACAAATAAATGAGTACTTTTAATCTCCCTAGCTTTCCACTTATGTTGGACCCATAAGATCCATGTATAAAAGTTCAAGACACCGTGTTGTCCCAAAGTTTGTAACACTTGGTACGGCACACGAGTTTGCTTATCTTTCTGGCAGACTCCACAAACATAAAGAATTCCAGAGGTTAAATTAGGCATACCTTGCACAACATCATATTTCCCTATATTCTTCAATGTCTTGAAGATTGCATGGACCAAATTTTGATGCGACAAATCTAGTTCACCTACCTTCATATGTCTGCAAGCATGTTCCTCTCCAAATTTGTAGCAGTTATCAGTAGATATAGTACCTTTCATAATACAAACATTATCTTTAACCAAATATTCACATGTATTTTTGCCAAATTTAACATGTAAGTCATCATCACATAATTGATTAATGCTTACTAAATTTGAGTTAAACCCCTCGACATGAAGCATATTATGAAGCTTAAGGAGTTCATCCATATTTAGTGTCCTTTTTACAACAATCCTTCTTTTTACACCACCTCCTTAGACTACTCGACCACTTCTTAGTTCAACATAATCTGTAAGGTGGTTTTTTCAACCTGTCATGTGATGCGCGAGCAACCCTATCGAATTACCATATACCTGCAATGTTAATTTTTGAGCAGGTATAAACCGCATTAAAACGAATTTCACCCTTAGGTACCCAAATCATCTTTCACTGAAGGTTTCTTGGAAAAGGTGTTGCAGTTGGTGTTGTGCGACACTTGGTGTAACATCCGATTTGCCTCCTAGCTCATGTAGTCATCCCTCAACTTAAAACATTAAGGTTTGATATGACCAGACTTAAAATAATATTGACATACAAATCGACGTTTCATTCATTTAGGCTTTTGAGCAGTATCTTTCATCTTGGTTGGTGGAATTTTGACCAAATTAAGGAGTGTCTTTTGGAATATAAAATATAATATTGTACTGATATCAAATTAGAAGACTAAAATATATAAGACCAACTTATAGAGTAAAGTTTAGAATTTTTCCTTTTCTATGATCCCATATCTTGGATGTATAACTTGTGTCTGGATACACGTATAGATGACAAATTTTACCACAGGTTTGAAGCCCCGCGGGAAAACCTGAAAGGAGGATGAAGATCTCCGATTTTTTTGGGTTTTGAATGGGGTTCGGAGATTTTTTAAAATCCCCGAAATAATTCGGAACGGATATGTGATTACTATTCCTATCGTCGAACCTGCCTCTAAAGTAATATCAATAATAAAATAATAATATTATTAGTATTAATAATATAATAATAATATTATTTTTTAAAATATTAATAATATTATTATTAATATTGATATTAATATTATCACTAATAATAATAAATTTTGGTTTGAAAAAATCTCCGAATCCGTTCTCATCTTGTCACATTAATAATTTTGAAATGAGGATGATGACAGGAATGGAAAGTTGATCCCCGCGGTTTCCCTTAACCCGAAAAAGCGGAGATCAAGATGGTTATAGGGATGAGGTTGTGTTGTAAACTTAATTTCGGTTGTTTGACAAACTAAGTGATTAATTTATTGGATTAACTGATCAAGTAGCTTGAAGTAACTGCACTACAAAAATCAACTGCAAGTTTCCTAAATGAAGATTAATGCGCAGTTTATCGAAGGCAATTGAAACCAGCTAAACTGAACTTACGAAGACAACTGACTGATCAGTTGGAAACTGATCAGTTGATATATTCAGTTGTGAGCTTGTCAGCTGATCTTTCAGCTGTACACGTCATCAGTTGTTGAAAAGGACATTCAACCGATAACAATACAAAGCAGATTGCAACTCGTAGTGGAACGCCGCATTTCAGAGCTTACAGTGTACGAATGTCAGAGGAATATTGACGTGACAATCAACGGATATACTGAATCAAATTATATTTAATATTACCGTTGAAGATAATCCTATAAATAGGTGAGAAGAGCAATTGAGTAAAAAATCGATTTATCTATTCTCTAAAGCTCGCTGTTACCCTGCTGAATTTATCGCTCTTACTCAAGAATCAAAAAGCTCACACTTATCTGATTTATTTGTAGCATTTGAGGCTACCTTTCGAGCTTACAGGCACAAATGTTTTATTGTTTATTTGATCTTAACTAGATCAGTTGTGCTAAGTTCAGTCGAAGAACTGTGAGATATTTAGTAAACTAAGAGTTTCAGTTTTGGCAGTGTTAAGTCCAAACTGAAGTGGGTCTGTACAAGTTTTGTATCGATCAAAGTCTTTTAGTGCATATCCTATCCTTGTGATAGAAGGGGTGACGTAAGAGTTATTTCAATCTCCAACATCCATAAATCTTTGTGTGTTACTACTTCAGTTATTTATTCTATCTTTCAGTCAGTTTATTACCGCAACTGTTATCAGTTAAACTGATTGTCATTGACTGACAAGATTCCTAGTTTCAGTTTATCACAGAACTGACACTTCATTCGAAAAGTTTCTAAAATCATGAGTGTTTATTCAACCCCCCTTCTAAACCGATCTCAACCAATCTACCGATCCTAACAAGTGGTATCAGAGCAGTTGAATCTTGTCTCAGAATACTCTTATTCACAAAACTTATCAACATGTCTTTATTCAATAAAATACCGATGTTTTCCAAAGAAGATTTTGACGACTGGAAAATCAGAATGCAGGCTCATTTAGCTGCACAAGATGACGACATGTGGTATGTCATTATTGATGGTCCCATGAAGATCCTAAAAGCAAATACATCAGTTTCCATTACTGGTGGGGCACCTCATCGCATAGAAAAGCCCAGAGAGGAATGGACAACTGAGGATAAAAGGAAAGCCAACCTAGATAATGTGGCTAAGGATATCTTATATAAAACACTGGATAAAGTCACTTTCAGCAAAATCAAGATGTGCAAAACTGGCAAAGAGATATGGGAGAAACTGATCCAGCTGTGTGAAGGAAACGAGCAAACAAAAGAGAACAAGCTATCAGTTGCTGTTCAGAAATTTGACAACATCAAGATGAAGGCTAGAGAATCCATGCACGAATATGATGAGAGGATTAGTGGTATTATCAATGAGCTGAATGCACTTGGAAAAATGTATTCGAACAAAGAAATGGCACTGAAGGTGGTCAGAGGTCTTCCAAAAGAATGGGATGTCAAGATCCATGACAATGAGAGAGTCAAAGGACCTTAACAAGGTCGAACTTCATGACTTGTTTGCTGATATAAAGGCTTATGAGTTTGAACTACAAACCAGAGAAGGAGAACCTTCTACACCTGCTGCCACAATTGCTTAAACTGCTGTCAGACTGGAACCAACTGGTTTAGTTGACAAATCTGCTGATTAGCTTAGCAATGATGCTATGTCATTGTTTGTCAAGAAATTTGGAAGGTTTATGAGGAGGAATCAAGAAAACTTCCAGAAGCTGTATCAGAAGAATCAGTCCATAGAAGAATCCTATGCTTGCTACAACTTTGGCAAATCTGGTCATTTCATAGCAGACTGTCCTAAGCCAAAGAATGACAGTCGAGGATCAAATGAAAAGGAAAAGAAGCCCTATGAGAGCAGAAGAAGGACCAAGGATGACAAGAAATCATTCAAAAAGAAACATGAAGTCCTTTTGGCTGAAGAGAGCAAATCTAAGTGGGCAGAAACTGACAGTGAACGAGTCAGAACAAGAAAGCCCAATCAGTTCAAGTGAAGAGGAATAGGAAGTCAAGTGCTTAATGGCAGATGATGCTGAACTGGAGTCAGCAAGTGAACATGTATTTGACTTTAGCTCTTCTGATTTCACTCGTGAGGAACTCATTACCACATTGCATGACATGGTAAATGAGTATCACAAACTTGCTCAATCATTTGAGAAGGTTAGAATTGAGCAAAATGATCCCAATGACAACAAAACAAAAACTGATAAGTCAGTTGAACTATCGAGTCTAAAAAGGGAGATTGCACAGCAAAATCTGAAATGATTGAAAATCAAGCTTTGATATGTCAGTTAAAAACAGAAATTTCAAAACATACTGAAATTATTCAAGCTTGGAACAAGTCTTCAGTTGCACTGACTGAAATGCAAAATTCACAAAAATCAGTTGATGATAAAACTGGTTTAGGCTTTAACAATCATGAATAAAATTCTGCAAGTGATACATAACCAAGGTTGAATGAAAACAAAGGAAAGTACATTACCTTTGTAAAATCAACTATGGTAAATGAATTTTCAGAACCTAGTAAACCAGCTGTTCAATTGACTGAAAGTAAGATCAAAGGCAAACGGTATGGAAATGGATATAGCTCTGAGAGTTCAACTGATACAAGAAACTGGTCACCTAAACAATTCAGTTACAAAAATCAGTACTCAAGGAAGGACTATTACAATTACTACAACTATAAGCCAGTTCAGAAACGATATCAAAATAATAGTCAGTTGAAAAAGGAAACAAATCATACTGTTTCATCCTCAAATCCCACACATATTGCCAAGAATTCGAGAAAAACCATTTGGAACACAACACATGGGAAGTCAGTTATACTGGTCTAAGTCTGGGTTCCTAAAGGACTAATCAGTTTAGGACCCAAATGAATATTGGTACCAAAATTATATACTGTGTGTGATTTCAGGTAACAGATACAAATAAAGAATCAACTTGGTATCTAGACAGTGGCTGTTTGCGGCATATGACTGGAGATGCAAAGTTGCTATCTCAACTGATCAAATATACTGGACCAAACATTAGTTTTGGAGACAACTCCAAAGGTAAAACTATGGGTAAGGGTAAGCTTATCCATGGTAACTTTACAATTAAAGAATGTTTTGCTAGTTGAGAATTTGAAGTATAACTTGATAAGCATCAGTCAGTTATGCGACAATAATTTCTCAGTTCAGTTTGACAGACACACTTGTTCAGTTAGAGACTCAACTGATGAGGTCATCCTAACTGGAAATCATTGTGGAAATACTTGCAAAGTCAGTTGGACTGAACAACCTTATGCACCAATTTGTTTCATTGCTTCCAAGTCTTCTAAAAACTGGTTGTGGCAAAAGAGGTGTAACGTACCGTACTTTTAAACTACTTGAAATTTGCAGAAAATAAAAATTTTCTTAAATACAAAATGAGCTTTCAATTTTCGTTCATAAATCAATTGTTCATCCAAAAATATTTGCGTTAAAAGAGATCACGAAAAAGTTTGCTAAAGAAAAATACTTGATCCAAAAATTATAAATAAAACGTGAAATCAGTGTATTTTGGACATTTCATAAGAACTTAAAATATTGCGGTCCTCGGGTTTAGCCTTCTGCTCAGTCCAAGCCAGCTCACTGGTCCCCATCTCTCGTCTCTTCAAACTCATCCTCACCTGCATCGATCAAGTCTAGTGAGTCTAAAGACTCAACATGTATAAACTGGAAGTAACGAGTACTACGTAATAAGATCATATGCAACTTTAAAATAGAACGTACATACTGAAACATGAACTTGCACAAATGAGATAGAGCATATGTACATACATACTTAGACGTGCCATCAACATAAAACTTTTCTTAAACATGCTTACTTCGTACATACTTGAACATACATAAACTTCATCATTTTGCGTAGAGGTATGTTTCAAAGCAAGTGACCCATACATAAATACGCCTGATCAGACTAAACCACAATACTGGGCTAACAGGGAAAAATCCACTGCCACATACATGAGATCCCCGTTCATGCTTTAACGGGTGGATTGGTCCCTAGTCATGATTTACCGCTTTCCAATCCTGATCTAAACACATTCATGCTTTAACGGGGTGGATTGGTCCCTGGTCATGCTTTACCGCTTTCCAATCCCATACATAATTTGGTCACAAGACATTTAGCATACCTCAAAAACATGAAAATATTTTCTTTTGCACGTCGAACATACCTACTTGGCGTTGAGGAATACGTTGGATCTCGCTTGGGGCCACTGCTTGCACCTACTATCGCTTGGGGCCACTGCTGCACCTACTAACATGAATTCCAACACTAACTTATATAACTTAGACATAGGTATTCGTACTCACCACTGAATCAAATAAATAGCTTACGACATTCTAGATTACTCGGGACTTGACTTCGTTTAATTGTCGTACTAACCCATGAGATAAAACCCCAAAACAATCACTAAACTTTTTCCCAAAAATGGAGTACACGGACCCCGTGCCCAAGTCCGGCTACAGGTTCGTGTAGGTTCTGTAAATTTTGTCTCGAAGAAAAGGGATGACACGGACCCCGTGTAAGGGTCCATGTAGGCTCTGGAAAATGATACTTCGAAGGAAACATAGGCACGGACCCCGTGCCTGGGTCCGTGTACCCACTGTGAATGCAAACCAACAGAAATTCTGTGCTTGACTTAATATCCCTAACTCGATAATTCCGGCCATGAATCGACACCTCGAGACACATCCTAGGATACTATAACACTGACTCAAGCCTATACAATTGCCCCAAAACAACCACTCATCACAAGTAACTCAATAAACCCGTGAACATGACTTTTGACAACGAAGCGATTTTCACGACTACTCTATATCCCAAGTGCCTAACGACACAAAACGAAACGTCCATAACTGAGACGTCCTGCTCTTTTTATTGTTTTAAAAGTACTAGAAATTTTTTTTTTTTCCTCACTTAGCATCGGCCGAACCATAAAATATTTTTGACATCATTTTAAAAATAAACATCCAACTGCTATTTAAAAATCCAAAGACAAATATTTTAAAGCATAAAATCGTCAAACATTTTACTAAACCTAAAAAGCAATAATTTGAAAAGTAAAGCCCATACTAAACCTCTCAAAAATCTCTCAAAAGCATAAATAAGTAATCTTAAAAATCTTTAATCATAAAGCATGAGTCAAAAGTCATAATGCGGAAAAAGTAGAAGCGCTGGTCCTCGGGTTGTGTGCGCCTTCAGTCCAGTCAAATCACTCATCAAGTCCTCCCTCAATACCACCTGCATCCATCACACCTAGTGAGTCTAAAGACTCAACACACCATAATCTTGATAACGAGTAATACGTAATACAGTCAACATATAACGGTGAAAAATATGTGTACTTAAAATATCGTTTTCATGAAGATGCATAAACATAAACATTTTCATAAATATTTTCATGATGCATAAACTTTAAACATAAACATTTTCATAAAATACTTTTTCATGACATGCAACCATAAACCTTAACCTTTTCCCTTTTTCCTCAACATGACATGACATAAAACATTTTTCATGATCATAAACATTTTTCCTTTTCCTTTTCCTTTCCTTTTCCTTTTGTTGAATTCAGATCGTTAATTGTGACTTTCCTGATCATGCTCATGAGGGTCGATGGATCCATCTACATAAAACCACAGTACTGGGCGGCGGGGGACACCAGCAACACTCTCACCGGTCAACTGGGCCCTGGCCTATCATGATTCGAATAGAAATACGCTCGTCGGGGCTCCCTCTGGGGCCTTTTCCCATAAATGGGCTCCCTCTGGGGCCTTTTCCCCTCACGATATTCCCATTCTTCCGTTACCACAAAACCGTTACCACATATCCGTTACCACATATCCGTTACCACATATTCGCAATGATGGAAACACGATCGTCGGGCTCCCACTGGGACCATAACCCTCACGACGTCGCCAACATTAACGAATTAGTCACAATTATTTCACATCCTTCAACATTTTTCATTCACATCACTTTAGAAAAATCATGAATATCATTACGTTTTTCATTTTTGAAACCAAGCATGCAACATGTATTTTAAATGTCTTCCCTCAATCATAAAAATCAAATAGACATTTAAAAATCATCATTCAATCATGAACAATTCATAAACATTTAAAAATAATCATATTTTCATAAAATAGCATTTAGGGCACTGCCATGACCTTAACTAATTTCTAGGTGTAAAAAGACCGTTTTACCCCTGGACTCGACATTTTACGTTTTCGACTTTTTCCTTGATTTCACGACTCTAACATGTCCCAAATAATTATTTAAGCTTACGTGAATTTTTTTCATAATTTTATTTGGCTTAAATGTTAGACTTTTTCAATTATCTTTTCTTAATTGTTTTAACAGTGTTTTAATCCCGAAAAATACCAAACTTTAATATAAAATTCTTAAATTCTAAATTTAGTCTTTTTATATTATTTTAGCCCTTATGGACCCCGACTCGACCCCCGTGAGCCGTTTTCCAATTTTTTCTTTACTTAAAACCCTATTTTGACACCTAAACTTCGACCCCGAGCCAACTTCTGATTTTCACGAGTTACCCCCGAACCATGTCGAGCCAAAACTTGCCCAACACAATAATTTAGCCTACTGGACTCTAACTTTAACAAGAAACCCTCCCCAAAACCAAAAACGAAGGTCCCCTCTACTGCCCATAAGCTGGCCGAGAGTTATATCCTGCATGGACTCTATGTTTGATGCAATAAGGACCCTAGCCGACACTCTAGCCACGAACCAGCGTACCTAGCACTTACCCAGGATCCTAAGGACTCGCCCTAACCCTGCCCAGCAAGCTTGGAACGAGCCCTTCCCTTCCCTGCAGCCGCGCACCTCCTGCACGCGAACTGCCATGCTTCTCGGGTAGAGTCCTTCCTACGATGGACTCTTCGCCGCCTCTCCTCTCGAGTCCTAGCATGGCTAGGACTCTTCCTTGGTCTCCCCCACGCCCCTGGCTAGCCCCTGGACAAGAGTCGCACCAAGCCCGGCCGTGAGGACCCCTAATCGAACCCATGTTCTTCCCATGACAGCAACTTACGTTTTATTTGGTGCTCTTCAAATTCCAGCGTGTATGGTGCGCTTACAGGACCCTAACTCACGTGTAAACCCTTGTAAATCATGGCCTAGATCATGGCAGTCCTTAAACAACATACAATCATGTTTTAAGAATCAAAAACCTTGCTTAACATATCATGCTATGATCCAAAACGAAAATTTAGAAAAGTGGCACTTGTTTTTCTTTCATGTTATTCATGCATCCAATAATTTAAGCATTAATATGATATGATGGATGAGTAAAGGGAGATTAGGGTGTGCCTTTGCGTTTTATACGCACGAAAAACCGTTGACGACGAAGAACGGGACGCGACGATGGCTTGCTCTTGGCTTGATGCCTTCGAAAACCTCTTCTAGCTTGGTGTGGTGAGTGCCGTGTGTGTATGGGAGTGTTTTCAGATTTTAAAAAGTGTGTGGCCGATCCCTTGATGCAAAAAGTGTAGGGTTTTGGGGAGACTAAATCATGTATTATATACTAATTATTTGCTAACATGGCTTTAGGCCCATTAAGCCAACAATTAAGCCCATTAGCCTTTAATTAGAATTAAATAAAATATTAACAAGGTTTTTGTTTAAATAAATTTGTGAATTTATTAGCCGGGTTGCCAAAAAGCTCGTATTTTAGTTGAAAAACCAACACCGATAAAATTTACGCCCCGGCGTATAAAATCACCTCAAAACCCTTAATTTCATAAAAATACTAAAAAGCATCGACCATCTTTTAAATAATTAAAAATAATTATTTAATATAAATATTTTACGTTTTCTTCAGCCCTCGGTCCCCGTTCCTCGATCGTCACTTGAATATTCCTAAAAATACATTTTTTTATGCATGATGACAAATAAATCTCATTTAGCATATAAACAAGTACGTCACATAATTAATTAGCAGCTAAAATCAATTAATTACTCAATTTTTCATAATTTCCTAGATTCGCATGCAGTTGGATTACGTCGTCTTAATTTTGGACCTTACAATTCCTCCCCCCTTAAATAAAATTTCGTCCTCGAAATTAGAACTTACCGAATAGATCCGGATAGCGACTCTTCAAGTCCCTCTCAGTTTCCCAAGTAGCTTCCTCTTCCGAGTGATTCAGCCACTTGACCTTGACCATTGGAATTACTTTGTTACGCAATCGTCTTTCTTGTCTAGCCAGAATCTGGACAGGTCTTTCTTCATACGACAAATTTGGAGTTAGTTGAAGAGGTTCATAATTAAGCACATGCGACGGATTAGACATGTACTTCCGCAGCATCGAAATATGGAACACATTGTGAACTCCAGAAAGTGCGGGTGGCAATGCCACTCTATAAGCTAGTGTCCCAATCCTCTCCAAAATCTCGAATGGGCCAATAAATCTAGGACCAAGCTTGCCCTTCTTGCCAAAACGCATAACACCCTTCATGGGTGCTATCTTCACAAACACGTGGTCGCCTACTGCAAACTCCAAGTCCCTTCGTCTTTTGTCCGCATAACTCTTTTGTCGGCTTTGTGCAGTCTTCATTCTATCACGAATCTTGACTACAAGCTCAGCTGTTTCTTCAATCACATCTGGACCAATGTCTCTTCTTTCCCCAACCTCGTCCCAATGAATAGGAGATCTACATTTTCTTCCATAGAGTGCCTCAAAAGGAGCCATTCCTATTGATGATTGATAGCTGTTATTGTAAGTGAACTCCACTAGAGGTAATTTTTGTTCCCAACTGCCTTGGAAATCAATGACGCATGCTCGCAGTAGATCTTCCAAAATCTGAATAACCCTTTCTGACTGACCATCGGTTTGAGGGTGGAACGCTGTACTGAACAATAACTTGGTCCCCATCGCTGCATGCAGACTTTTCCAAAAAGACGACGTGAACCTCGGATCCCGGTCAGAAACGATGGATACAGGAATCCCATGCAGCCGAACTATCTCCCGAATATACAAGTCGGCATACTGAATCATGGTGAATGTCGTCTTAATAGGTAGAAAATGCGCTGATTTCGTAAGACGATCCACTATCACCCAAATGGCATTAAATCCTTTAACTGTCTTTGGCAATCCCACAACAAAGTCCATGGTGATATTTTCCCATTTCCACTCGGGAATAGGGAGTGGCTTCAATTTTCCCGCTGGTCTCTGATGCTCTGCTTTGACTTGCTGACAAGTCAAACACTCGGATACATATCTCAAGATGTCTCTCTTCATGCCTGGCCACCAATATAACAACTGCAAATCTCTATACATCTTTGTACTGCCCGGATGAATGGAATATGGTGTGTCGTGGGCTTCCTTCATAATAAGATCTCTCAAAGAATCGTCACTAGGAACCCATAGACGGTCTCGATAACGGACTAAGCCATCCACTACTGAATATAAATTCCGGCCCTTGGCTTCATCTCTTGCTCTCCACTTTTGCAACTGCTCATCAGTAGGCTGTCCATCCCGAATTCTGTCTCTCAAAGTCGACTGCACTGATAATGTGGCAAGATTAGGGGCCTCGCCCCTAGCATACACGGCAAGCTCAAACCGCTGTATCTCGGACTGCAACGGTCTTTGGAGTGATAATTGAGTGATAACCGCTGCTTTTCTACTCAATGCGTCTGCCACTACATTAGCTTTCCCCGGATGGTAGCTAATGTCACAATCATAGTCCTTTACCAATTCAAGCCATCTGCGCTGTCTCATATTCAACTCCTTTTGGGTGAAGAAGTATTTCAAGCTTTTATGATCAGTGAATATTTTGCACTTCTCCCCATAAAGGTAGTGTCTCCAAATCTTTAATGCAAAGACTACTGCTGCAAGCTCAAGATCATGAGTAGGGTAGTTCTTTTCATGAATTTTCAACTGTCTTGATGCATAGGCGATAACTCGGTCGTTTTGCATCAGAACTGCACCTAAACCTAGCTTAGAAGCGTCGGTATAAAGAACATACTCCCCTTGCCCTGATGGCATGGATAACACTGGTGCTGATATCAAGGCTTGCTTCAACTTGTCAAAACTGTCTTGACACTCGGATCCCCAAATAAACTTAGCATTTTTCTTCGTCAAAGATGTCAAAGGCACTGCAATAGATGAGAACCCCTTGATGAATTTGCGATAATAGCCAGCTAGTCCCAAGAAACTGCGAATCTCGGTGACACTCTTCGGTACTGGCCACTCTTTTACTGCCTCAACTTTACTCGGATCAACTTCCACGCCATCCCTAGAAATGATGTGGCCTAAGAACGCCACTCTATCAAGCCAAAACTCGCACTTGCTGAATTTTGCATAAAGCTTTCTGTCTTGTAAAACTTGCAGTGCTGTCCTCAAATGGCGACTATGCTCCTCTCTGCTCTTGGAATAGATCAATATGTCATCAATGAAGACAATAATAAACTGATCCAGATACGGCTGAAATACGCGATTCATGAGATCCATGAAGATCGCTGGCGCATTGGTCAACCCGAATGGCATGACCATAAACTCATAGTGCCCATATCTTGTGCGAAATGCTGTCTTGTGCACGTCAGACTCCTTGACTTTCAACTGATGGTATCCAGATCGCAGATCAATTTTAGAAAATATCGAAGCTCCTTGCAACTGGTCAAATAAATCCTCAATTCTTGGCAGTGGATACTTATTTTTTATAGTGACCCTATTGAGCTCTCGATAATCGATGCAAAGACGCATACTACCATCTTTCTTTTTCACAAACAAAACCGGTGCGCCCCATGGAGAGTAACTAGGGCGAATAAAACCTTTGTCTAGCAATTCTTGAATTTGATCTTTCAATTCTTTCATTTCAGCGGGTGCTAGACGATAAGGTGCTTTAGATATAGGAACAGTGCCCGGCATAAGGTCAATAGAGAACTCCACCTCACGATCGGGCGGAATGCCAGAAACGTCTTCGGGAAAGACGCTAGGAAAATCCCTCACAATATCAACATCTTCTAGCTTCTGGCTGATGGATTCATGTGTAGTAGTGACACATGCTAAATACGCCTGACATCCATGCTTAATAAGCTTCCTCGCACATAGACAAGAGATAATGTGCGGCATTTGCTGGTTTCTTGCCGCCTCGAAAACAAAAGATTTACCACTGGGTGGCCTGATAGATACTGATCGCTGACGGAAATCAATCGAAGCTCCATTCGCAGATAGCCAATCCATCCCAAGTATAATATCGAATTCGGGCATAGGAAGCACAATAAGATCTGCCCGAACAACATCTTTGAATAAACGAAGCTCCAGATTCTTAACAATCTTAGACGTGAGCATCTGATCACCGGATGGAATCGAAACTTTGAAACCCAAACCCATATCTTGAGGAGTAACATTCAGTCTTTTGATGAAGGTTTCTGATATGAAAGAGTGTGTAGCTCCTGAATCTAGCAAAGCATAGGTAGCTACGCCTAGAATGATGATCCTCCCCGTGATGAGTGTAGTGTCTGCCTCTTCCTCGGCTTCCTCGGCATTCATCACATAAGCTCGGGCCGTAGTAGCTGCTTTCCTCTTTGGGCAATCAATAGCTTTGTGACCGGCCTCCTTGCAGTAGAAACATTTATATGATCCCAACTCGCATTTGCCAAGATGTAGACGGTTGCACTCCTTGCATGGTTGCCTC
This sequence comes from Primulina tabacum, assembly GCF_025594145.1. Classification (NCBI taxonomy): domain Eukaryota; kingdom Viridiplantae; phylum Streptophyta; class Magnoliopsida; order Lamiales; family Gesneriaceae; genus Primulina; species Primulina tabacum. The sequence goes on along the minus strand of NC_134556.1, from coordinate 5,718,643 downwards.
TCAGCAGGCTTTGGTGCTCCCGGATTCTGTGGCTTTGGTGGCGCTGGCTTCTTGACTTGACCTTGGGGCTTTTGAGGCCCTTGAGGTCTAGGAGGACCCGTATTTGGCTTCTTGTTGGGTTGATTGTTATTCTGATAGTGCTGCCTCTTGCGCTGAATCTCAAAGTCAATGTCCTTTAAGGACTGCTCAGCCTGATATGCATAAGTAACTGCCATAGCATAATTCTCCGGACGCATCATCATGACTTTATCCCGAATGGTAGGTCTTAGGCCATCCTTGAAATGCCTAAGTTTTTCTTCCGCGTCTCCAGCAATAAGGGGTACAAAGTGGCAACCCCTATCAAACTTCTTCACAAAATCGGCAACAGGTACGTCTCCCTGGCGGAGAGTCATAAATTCCCTCTTTATCCGGCTTCTGACGTCAGCAGTAAAGTATTTCTCATAGAATTTCGTCTTGAACTGTGCCCAAGTGAGTGTAGCAAGGTCAACACCATGCTCGGCTCCTTCCCACCATAAAGAAGCGTCATCCCTAAGCAGATAAGTAGTGCACCTCACACGGTCGGCGTCTCCCATGTTCAGATAGCGAAAATGTACCTCGAGTGATCGGATCCAACTCTCTGCAGCAAATGGATCGGTGGTGCCAGAAAATTCCTTCGGCCCTAGCCTCCGGAACTGCTCATAAATATCATGCTGTGGCCTAGGTGGCTGCTGTGGCTGCTGCTGCTGCATCTGCTGTAACTGCAGCTGTAGCTGTTGCTGCTGTATCTGCTGCTGCTGTAACTGTTGCTCGAAGAGACGAGCCATACCCTCTAATGCACGAGTAGCAGGATCCCCTGGAGGAGGTGGTGGTGGTGGTGCATTTCTTTGACTATTCCCTCTGCGATTAACACTGTTCTCTGCCTGATTCTCGATAACGGGTACGCGTCTAGGAGGCATTTTATCTGAATGTTTTCCAAATTCTAACGTAACCAACATGCATTTAAATCTAAGTTCTCTAATCATGTAACACATCCTGACTTAATTAGCATTTTAAGCATGCAAGGCAATACTACTCAAAAAGCTATTAAACATGTATCATAAACATAATATCCATAACGTCATGCAGGTTAAATCATATAAAATCACATAAAGCAAGTAAATCTTACAACTTGAGGCTTGACGACTGATATTCCCGGCGCTGATGGTGGCACAACCCTTTGCAGGACCTTTGCTCTGATACCAACTGAGACGTCCTGCTCTTTTTATTGCTTTAAAAGTACTAGAAATTTTTTTTTTTCCTCACTTAGCATCGGCCGAACCATAAAATATTTTTGACATCATTTTAAAAATAAACATCCAACTGCTATTTAAAAATCCAAAGAAAAATATTTTAAAGCATAAAATCGTCAAACATTTTACTAAACCTAAAAAGCAATAATTTGAAAAGTAAAGCCCATACTAAACCTCTCAAAAATCTCTCAAAAGCATACATAAGTAATCTTAAAAATCTTTAATCATAAAGCATGAGTCAAAAGTCATAATGCGGAAAAAGTAGAAGCGCTGGTCCTCGGGTTGTGTGCGCCTTCAGTCCAGTCAAATCACTCATCAAGTCCTCCCTCAATACCACCTGCATCCATCACACCTAGTGAGTCTAAAGACTCAACACACCATAATCTTGATAACGAGTAATACGTAATACAGTCAACATATAACGGTGAAAAATATGTGTACTTAAAATATCGTTTTCATGAAGATGCATAAACATAAACATTTTCATAAATATTTTCATGATGCATAAACTTTAAACATAAACATTTTCATAAAATACTTTTTCATGACATGCAACCATAAACCTTAACCTTTTCCCTTTTTCCTCAACATGACATGACATAAAACATTTTTCATGATCATAAACATTTTCCTTTCCTTTTCCTTTTCCTTTTCCTTTTGTTGAATTCAGATCGTTAATTGTGACTTTCCTGATCATGCTCATGAGGGTCGATGGATCCATCTACATAAAACCACAGTACTGGGCGGCGGGGGACACCAGCAACACTCTCACCGGTCAACTGGGCCCTGGCCTATCATGATTCGAATAGAAATACGCTCGTCGGGGCTCCCTCTGGGGCCTTTTCCCATAAATGGGCTCCCTCTGGGGCCTTTTCCCCTCACGATATTCCCATTCTTCCGTTACCACAAAACCGTTACCACATATCCGTTACCACATATCCGTTACCACATATTCGCAATGATGGAAACACGATCGTCGGGCTCCCACTGGGACCATAACCCTCACGACGTCGCCAACATTAACGAATTAGTCACAATTATTTCACATCCTTCAACATTTTTCATTCACATCACTTTAGAAAAATCATGAATATCATTACGTTTTTCATTTTTGAAACCAAGCATGCAACATGTATTTTAAATGTCTTCCCTCAATCATAAAAATCAAATAGACATTTAAAAATCATCATTCAATCATGAACAATTCATAAACATTTAAAAATAATCATATTTTCATAAAATAGCATTTAGGGCACTGCCATGACCTTAACTAATTTCTAGGTGTAAAAAGACCGTTTTACCCCTGGACTCGACATTTTACGTTTTCGACTTTTTCCTTGATTTCACGACTCTAACATGTCCCAAATAATTATTTAAGCTTACGTGAATTTTTTTCATAATTTTATTTGGCTTAAATGTTAGACTTTTTCAATTATCTTTTCTTAATTGTTTTAACAGTGTTTTAATCCCGAAAAATACCAAACTTTAATATAAAATTCTTAAATTCTAAATTTAGTCTTTTTATATTATTTTAGCCCTTATGGACCCCGACTCGACCCCCGTGAGCCGTTTTCCAATTTTTTCTTTACTTAAAACCCTATTTTGACACCTAAACTTCGACCCCGAGCCAACTTCTGATTTTCACGAGTTACCCCCGAACCATGTCGAGCCAAAACTTGCCCAACACAATAATTTAGCCTACTGGACTCTAACTTTAACAAGAAACCCTCCCCAAAACCAAAAACGAAGGTCCCCTCTACTGCCCATAAGCTGGCCGAGAGTTATATCCTGCATGGACTCTATGTTTGATGCAATAAGGACCCTAGCCGACACTCTAGCCACAAACCAGCGTACCTAGCACTTACCCAGGATCCTAAGGACTCGCCCTAACCCTGCCCAGCAAGCTTGGAACGAGCCCTTCCCTTCCCTGCAGCCGCGCACCTCCTGCACGCGAACTGCCATGCTTCTCGGGTAGAGTCCTTCCTACGATGGACTCTTCGCCGCCTCTCCTCTCGAGTCCTAGCATGGCTAGGACTCTTCCTTGGTCTCCCCCACGCCCCTGGCTAGCCCCTGGACAAGAGTCGCACCAAGCTCGGCCGTGAGGACCCCTAATCGAACCCATGTTCTTCCCATGACAGCAACTTACGTTTTATTTGGTGCTCTTCAAATTCCAGCGTGTATGGTGCGCTTACAGGACCCTAACTCACGTGTAAACCCTTGTAAATCATGGCCTAGATCATGGCAGTCCTTAAACAACATACAATCATGTTTTAAGAATCAAAAACCTTGCTTAACATATCATGCTATGATCCAAAACGAAAATTTAGAAAAGTGGCACTTGTTTTTCTTTCATGTTATTCATGCATCCAATAATTTAAGCATTAATATGATATGATGGATGAGTAAAGGGAGATTAGGGTGTGCCTTTGCGTTTTATACGCACGAAAAACCGTTGACGACGAAGAACGGGACGCGACGATGGCTTGCTCTTGGCTTGATGCCTTCGAAAACCTCTTCTAGCTTGGTGTGGTGAGTGCCGTGTGTGTATGGGAGTGTTTTCAGATTTTAAAAAGTGTGTGGCCGATCCCTTGATGCAAAAAGTGTAGGGTTTTGGGGAGACTAAATCATGTATTATATACTAATTATTTGCTAACATGGCTTTAGGCCCATTAAGCCAACAATTAAGCCCATTAGCCTTTAATTAGAATTAAATAAAATATTAACAAGGTTTTTGTTTAAATAAATTTGTGAATTTATTAGCCGGGTTGCCAAAAAGCTCGTATTTTAGTTGAAAAACCAACACCGATAAAATTTACGCCCCGGCGTATAAAATCACCTCAAAACCCTTAATTTCATAAAAATACTAAAAAGCATCGACCATCTTTTAAATAATTAAAAATAATTATTTAATATAAATATTTTACGTTTTCTTCAGCCCTCGGTCCCCGTTCCTCGATCGTCACTTGAATATTCCTAAAAATACATTTTTTTATGCATGATGACAAATAAATCTCATTTAGCATATAAACAAGTACGTCACATAATTAATTAGCAGCTAAAATCAATTAATTACTCAATTTTTCATAATTTCCTAGATTCGCATGCAGTTGGATTACGTCGTCTTAATTTTGGACCTTACAATAACCATCCCAACATCATTAAAAATATACCTATATACAGCAGTGATCACCCGTCGATCCCCAACGAAGAACAATAAAACTTCAAGAACACGTCAATCGCATATGTTTTCAGAAAACGCAGTTTGAGCAGTCCCATGAAAACGATCATAACTCACTCATTTCTTATCCAAATATTTCGAATTTACTGTCAAATCGAAGTTATCAAAAAGTTTTACGTTTTGTACGTTGAAATTTTTTCCAGAAAACCGACCGAAAAATCGCAGTATTTAAAAGAACAGTAAGTTTTGAGTTTTATATTTAAAAACGTTTCAAAAATTGATCCAACAATTTTCTGCTCAAACTCTGCACATCACTCATGGATTTTTACGCATAATAAACAACACAACGCGTAATATGACGAGATCGACGCAGGAAAAACAGAATATACATGCCTTTAAATCTTTAACGTTACCGAACGACGACACCGAAGCGGGAAGGATGCGAGAGACAAACCTGGACGAACGTGGCACGATTTTCTTGAAATAAAACTCACGAAATTTGCTGGAATGCTGAAGGGAATGGGGCGGCTGCTCTCCCTTTTAGAACCCCAAGTTTTACTATTAAAATTGTGTAATTGAAATGTGTATGTGTGTGTTGTGTGTTTAGCGTGTATATGTGTGTGTTAGTGGTGTGTGTGCATGTGTTTTAGTAATTTAGAAAAATAAAATTGCTTAATTAAAAATAAAGGTGTTGATTAAAAGTTAATCCTCTCTACCTACACCAAATCCCCTAATTTAAAATAAGATGTACACTTACTAACTTCAAAAGTTTTAAAATTCTAAAATCGCTTAAATAAATACTTTAGGCTTTAAAATGCTAAAATTTAATAAATTATTTAAAATGCCCCATCCAATTAAAATAAAATACCGCATTTTTAAAATTACCCAAAAATCGTCACCGGTCTCTTTTCCTCGATCCCGCATCGAATAATCGCCTGGAACATGAAACTCATGAAAATATTTTAACGTGCATCACGTGAACATAAATAATTTAAAATAATGCAAATTTATAAAACATGCTTCGCTAAAAATCATTTTAAAATTAAATAAATGGTTTAACAATTAAATAAATGCATGGGTTTTACATGCACTGATTTTGGGCTCTTCAATTCCTCCCCCACTTATATAAATTTCGTCCTCGAAATTAAATCTTACCGAACAACTCTGGGTAGCGAATTCTCATATCTGACTCGGTCTCCCAAGTGGCTTCCTCCACTACTTGATTTAGCCACCGGACTTTGACCATCTTGGTCACCTTGTTCCGAAGTCTACGCTCCTGTCTCTCTAGGATTTGGACAGGTCTTTCCTCATATGACAGATCTGGAGCAAGCTGCAACGGCTCATAGATCAAAACGTGCGATGGATTAGCTAGGTACTTCCTTAGCATCTTGACGTGGAACACATTGTGTACAACGGCGAGATTCGACGGTAGGGCTACACGATAAGTTAGTGTCCCAACTCTATCAAGAATCTCGAACGGTCCAATAAATCTCGGGCTGAGCTTGCCTCTCTTCCCAAATCTCATAACCCCCTTCATAGGTGCTATCTTTATGAAAACGTGATCATATACTGCAAACTCTAGATCCCTTCTCCTCTTGTTAGCATAACTCTTTTGGCGACTCTAGGCGGTCTCCATCCTGTCTCGGATCTTGACCACCACATCTGCAGTTTGCTGAACTATTTCTGGACCAAGTTCTGCTCTTTCACCAACTTCCTCCCAATGAATCGGCGATCTGCACTTCCTTCCATACAGTGCCTCGTAGGAAGCCATACCAATAGATGATTGGAAACTGTTGTTGTAGGTAAACTCCACTAGAGGTAGTTTCGATTCCCAAGTCCCATGGAAATCGATCATACAGGCTCGCAATAAATCCTCCAAAACCTGAATCACTCGCTGAGACTGGCCATCTGTCTGTGGGTAAAAAGATGTACTGAAAAGCAACTTCTTCCCCATGGTTGCATGCAAACTCTTCCAAAAGGACGATGTAAACCTCGGGTCCCTGTCGGACACAATAGAAACTGGGATTCCGTGCAATCGGACTATCTCCCTGATATAAAGCTCCGCATACTGCGTCATGGAGAAAGTTGTCTTTACTGGCAAGAAATGTGCTGGCTTAGTTAGTCGGTCCACTATAACCCAAATAGCATTGGATCCCCTGACTGACCTCGGAAATCCAACAACGAAGTCCATGGTGATATTCTCCCATTTCCACTCGGGGATAAGGAGTGGCTTAAGCATTCCTGCTGGCCTCTGATGCTCTGCCTTCACATGCTGACAAGTGAGACATTCAGACACAAATCGAAGGATATCTCGCTTCATACCTGGCCACCAATACAAAATCAACAAATCCTTGTACATCTTGGTACCTCCTGGATGAATGGAGTACGGAGATGCATGTGCCTCTGTCAGAATATCCTCTCTGATCAAATCAAGACTAGGCACCCACATTCTACCTCTGTATCTCACAATACCTTCAGACATTGAGTAGAGTACACTGCCTTTGGTCTCATCCTTCAGTCTCCATTTTTGTAATTGCTCATCTGAAGACTGACCTGCACGGATTCGGTCTAGCAACGAAGACTGAATTGTCAGATTAGACAACTTAGGAGCTCTGTCCTTAGGATAAATCTCTAATCCAAATCTCCAAACCTCTGACTGAAGAGATTTCTGCGCTGACAACGTGCTATGACTGCAACTTTTTTGCGCCTAACCCGAGCTTAGATGCATCGGTGTATAGCACAAAATCGCCTTGCCTTATTGGCATGGCTAACACTCGTGCTGAAATAAGAGCTTGCTTCAAATTATCGAAGCTCTTCTGACATTCATCACTCCATACGAATTTGGCATTCTTCTTAGTCAATGAAGTGAGTGGCACTGCTATCGAAGAAAATCCCTGAATAAATTTCCTGTAGTAGCCTGCTAGGCCTAGGAAACTACGGATCTCGGATGCATTCTTCGGCTAAGCCGATCCTTAACAGCTGCTACCTTAGCTGGATCCACCTCGATACCACTGCTAGATATCATGTGCCCCAAAAACGCTACCTTCTCCAACCAAAATTCACACTTACTGAATTTCGCAAACAACTTGCGACTCTGCAAAACCCGAAAAACTGTACTAAGATGATGAACGTGCTCCTCATGACTCTTTGAGTAAATGAGAATATCGTCAATGAACACTATGACGAACTGCTCTAGGTAGGGCTGAAATACTCGGTTCATCAAGTCCATAATTATAGCTGGAGCATTTGTCAGTCCGAAAGGCATCACTAAGAACTCGTAATGCCCATATCTGGTTCAAAAGGCTGTCTTATGAACATCTGCATCTTTCACCTTCGGCTGGTGATAGCCCAATCGAAGATCTATCTTAGAGAACACTGTAGCTCCCTGCAACTGATCGAACAAGTTCTCGATCCTTGGAAGTGGGTATTTATTCTTGATCGTTACCTTGTTCAGTTCTCGGTAAGCGATGCACAGCCTCATGCTCCCGTCTTTCTTCTTCACGAAGAGCACTGGTGCGCCCCATGGTGAGAAACTAGGGAGGATGAATTCTTTGTCTAGAAGCTCCTGATTCTGCTGCTTGAGCTCTGACATCTCAGCTGGAGCTAGACGGTATGGTGCCTTTAGAGATTGGCACGGTGCCTGGCAAAAGATCAATTGAAAACTCCACCTCTCTCTCTGGTGGAAGGCCTGTGACGTCATCTGCAAAGACGTCAGGAAAATCTCTGACTACTGGCACATCCGTTAATGACAGAAGTGGGTACGTCAGGTGCAGAAATAACACTGGCCAAGAAAGCCTGACACCCTTTGTGAATGAGTCTTCGCGCCTGTATGCAAGAGATCATGCGAGGGAAACTCCTCCATCTCGCTGGTTTAAAGAGAAACTGCTCCATGCTCAAAGGTCTCACCAACACTGACCTTTTCTGGAAATCGATAAGAACTCTGTTCTTCGTCAGCCAGTCCATTCCCAAAATGATATCAAACTCTGGCATCGGCAACACAATCAAATCGGCGAACACTAGGTGGCCTTGCAGCTCAAGATCGAAGTCTCTGACCACACTAGTAGCTGATAATTCTTCCCCTGAAGGGACTGTCATTGAATAGCTCACGTCGAGTCCAATAGACTTGATGTCCAGTGACTAGCGAATGTCTCTGAGATAAAAGAGTTGTTGGCTCTTGAGTCTATAAGGGCCTTCGTGGATACTCTCTTTATAAAAATATTTCCGATCAATAGCGTCGTGTCTGGCTTCGTCTTCTGAGCATGCATGGCGAACACTCTCCCCTGGGTTGGCTGCCTCCACTGTGGGCACTCCTTTAACATGTGATCACTAGCTCCATATTTGAAGCACTTGCCCGACCCATATAGGCACTGTCTCGGGTACTGGCGGTGGAACAGGACCCTTGCCTTTTGGCGGTCCTTGAAACGGCTTTTTCCCTGGCTACTCCTGGAATGACCTCTTGAACTGAGGTCGCTGTTGTTGCTGTTGCTGCGGAGCCTGATAGGGCCTCTTGCCCTGTCTGTCAACCTCGATGTCTCTCTGATCTTGCTCTGCCGCCAAGACTCTAGATACGACAATGGCATAAGTCGTAGGACCAGCAACTCGAACATCACGACGCAAGATCGGCGGCAACCCATCCATGAAATGCCTCAGCTTCCCTTGCACATCATTAGCTATCATGGGCACAAAGTGACACCCCTTTCAAACTTTCTGACAAAGTCTGCCATGCTGCAGTCTCCCTGTCGCAGCGTCATGAACTCCCTTGTCAATCTGGATCGTGCTTCCTCAGTGAAGTACTTGGAATAGAAAACCTCATTGAACCAGTTCCACGCCAGTGTCTACAAGTTCACTGACACCAACGCAACTATCCCGCCAAAGTCTGGCGTCTCCTGCCAGAAGGAAGGTGGCACATCTGACCCTATATGCGTCTTGCAGCTCCATAAATGCGAAAATCACCTCGATGGACTTAATCCATCCTTCAGCTATCATCGGGTCAGTGGTCCCCGAGAACTCCTTAGGATTAATCCTCCTAAACCTCTCATACACCGCCTCTGGTCTGGGCCTAGCCCCTGCATTCACTGTCGCCTGGTTCCCCGCAAACTGTGCGAAGAACTGAGTCATTCCTGCAAGAATCTGTGCCTGCATATCTGGTGGTGGAGGAGGTGGAGCATCTCTCCCCTCCTCTCGAGCGTCTCTATCCTCATACCTACCTTCCCGGTTAATTATGCGTCGAGGAGGCATACTGTTCCAACAATTTAACCAACACGTAAACCCAATATGCATGCATGAACATAATACCAATAGCATAAGATGCATGTAATTCGAACTTGAAACATGGACATGCTGAAATCATGACTTAATGCTTAATACACAACATAATTCAAAACTTTAATACTTACAGACTTGAGGTGTGGCTTCGTGAGCTTCTCGCAACTGGCAGTAGGCATAACCCTTTACAAGAACACCGCTCTGATACCAACTGTAACGTACCGTACTTTTAAAATACATGAAATTTGCGGGAAAAAAAAATTTTCTTAAATACCAAATGAGCTTTCAATTTTCGTTCATAAATCAATTGTTCATCCAAAAATATTTGCGATAAAAGAGATCACCAAAAAGTTTGCTTAAGAAAAATACTTGATCCAAACATTATAAACAAAACTTGAAATTTCAGAGTATTTTGAACATTTCATAAGAACTTAAAAAATATGGCGGTCCTCGGGTTTAGCCTCCCGCTCAGTCAAAGCCAGCTCACTGGTCCCCACCTCTCGTCTCTTCAAACTCATCCTCACCTGCATCGATCAAGTCTAGTGATTCTAAAGACTCAACATGTATAAACTGGAAGTAACGAGTACTACGTAATAAGATCACATGCAGCTTTAAAATAGAACGTACATACTGGAACATGAACTTGCATAAATGATATTGAGCGTACGTACATACATACTTAGACGTGCCATCAACATAAAACTTTTCTCAAACACGCTTACTTCGTACATACACAAGTGACCCATACATAAATACGCCTGATCAGACTAAACCACAGGTACTGGACTGACAGGAAAAAATCCACTGCCACATACATGAGATCTCCGTTCATGCTTTAACGGGTGGATTGGTCCCTAGTCATGATTTACCGCTTTCCAATCCTGATCTAAACCTGTTCATGCTTTAACGGGGTGGATTGGTCCCTGGTCACGCTTTACCGCTTTCCAATCCCATACATAATTTGGTCAAAAGACATTTATCATACCTCAAAAACATGAAAATATTTTCTTTTGCACGTTGAACATACCTACTTGGCGTTGAGGGATACGTTGGATCTCGCTTGGGGCCACTGTTGCACCTACTAACATGAATTCCAACACTAACTTGCATAACTTAGACGTAGGTATTCGTACTCACCACTGAATCAAATAAATAGCTTACGACATTCTAGATTACTCGGGACTTGACCTCGTTTAATTATCGTACTAACCCATGACATAAAACCCCAAAACAATCACTAAAATTTTTCCCAAAAATAGAGTACACAGACCCCGTGCCCAGGTCCGACTACAGGTCCGTGTGGCTTCTGTAAAGTTTGTCTCGAAGAAAAGGGAGGACACGCACCGCTTGTAAGGGTCCGTGTAGGCTCTGGAAAATGACACTTCGAAGGAAACATAGGCACGGACCCCGTGCCTGGGTCCGTGTACCAACTGTGAACGCAAACCAAGGGAAATTCTGTGCTTGACTTAATCTCCCTAACTCGATCATTCTGGCAATGAATCGACACCTCGAGACACATCCTAGGATACTATAACACTTACTCAAGCCTATACAATTGCCCCAAAACAACCACTCATCACAAGAAACTCAATAAACCCGTGAACATGACTTTTGACAACGAAGTGATTTTCACGACTACTCTATATCCCAAGTGCCTAACGACACGAAATGAAACGCCCATAACCATCCCAACATCATTAACAATATACCTATATGCAGCGGTGATCACCCATCGATCTCCAACGAAGCTTGCAACAATAAAAATTCAAGAATACGTCAATCGCATATGTTTTCAGAAAATGCAGTTCGAGCAGTTCCACGAAAACGATCATAACTCACTCATTTCTTATCCAAATATTTCGAATTTACTGTCAAATCGAAGGTATCAAAAAATTCTACGTTTTATATGTTGAAAGTATTTCCAGAAAAGTGACCAAAAAATTCTGCTCAAACTTTGCACATCAAGCATGAATTTTTACGCATAATAAACAACACAACGCGTAATATGACGAGATCGACGCCGAAAAAATTGAATATACATGCTTTTAAATCTTTAACGTTACCGAGTGACGACATTGAAGCGGGAAGGATTCGAGAGACGATCCGGGACGAACGTGGCGCGACTTTCTTGAATTAAAACTAACGAAAATTTGCTGGAATGCTGAAGGGAATGGGGCGGCTGCTCTCCCTTTTAAAACCCTAAGTTTTAATATTAAAATTGTGTAATTGAAATGTGTATGTGTGTGTTATGTGTTTAGCGTGTATATGTGTGTGTTAGTGGTGCGCGCGCGTGTGTTTTAGTAATTTAGGGAAATAAAATTGCTTAATTAAAAATAAAGGTGTTGATTAAAAGTTAATCCTCTCTACCTACACCAAATCCCCTAATTTAAAATAAGATGCACACTCATTAACTTCCAAAGTTTTAAAATTCTAAAATCGGTTAAATAAATAATTTAGGCTTTAAAATGCAAAAACTTAATAAATTATTTAAAATGCCCCATCCAATTTAAAATAAAATACCGCATTTTTAAAATTACCCAAAAATCGTCAATGGTCTTCTTTCATCAATCCGGCATCGAATAATTTCTTGAAACATGAAACTCAAGAAAATATTTTAACGTGCATCACGTGAGCATAAATAATTTAAAATAATGCAAATTTATAAAACGTGCTTCGCTAAAAATCATTTTAAAATTAAATAAATGATTTAACAATTAAATAAATGCATGAGTTTACGTGTACTGATTTTGGGCTCTACAAGAGGTTGAACCACTTAAACTTTAAATCTATTGCCTATCTGAAGTAACCATGATCTTGTAACTGGTTTGCCCAAACTAGATTTTTCAAAAGATAAAGTTTGTTCAGCATGTCAGTTTGGTAAACAAGTAAGATCTTCATTCAAAAACAGAGGTTGTAAATCATCTTCCCAATGCTTAGAACTGTTACATATGGATCTTTTTGGTCGAATACCAGTCATGACATTAGGGGGAATGAAATACACCCTAGTAGTTGAGGATGACTTTTCAAGATTTACTTGGGTTATTTTTCTCAAATCCAAAGACCAAACTGCTGCACAACTGATTAACCTCTTCAACAGACTTTTAAATGAAAGATCAGTTGAGATTGATCGAATAAGGTCTGACAGAGGGACTGAATTCATCAATCAAAATCTTTCAACTTTTTTAGAAAATACTAGAATCAAGCATGAGCTCTCAGCAGCTAGAACACCTCAGCAAAATGATGTAGCTAAGAGAAGAAATCGGACCCTTAAAGAAGCTGCTAGAACAATGCTTGCTGATTCTGGTATTTCTCAAAGGTTTTGGGCTGAAGCAGTAAACACTGCATGTTATACTCAGAACAGATCAATGATTAACAAGAATCATGTGAAAAAACCATATGAGATCTGGCATGGAAGAAAAAGTGTGGTTTCTTATTTCAAGATAATTGGCTGCAGATGCTTTATTCTTGATAATGGTAAAAATCATTTAAAAGCCTTTGATGTTAAATCTGGCAGAGGGAATATTTCTTGGATATGCTTCAGTTAGCAAAGCATATAGAGTTTTTAATAAAAGTTCTTTAAATGTTGAAGAATCTATTCATGTTGTTTTTGTTGAAACTGTACTAACTGATAAGCCAACTGATCCAGATTCAGCTAGTTGATCGATTTACAGAGATCAGATTGGAGGATGAAAATGAAGAAGAAAATCATATCAATAGAAATATCCTTCAAACACCTGAACCAGAAATACTAGATCAATCAGTTGAACAGGAACCTGCTCCTGATAATCAGTTGGTGGAGCAAACAGATGATATTCAGTTGCCAACTGATACAGCTCCAACTGAAACTGAAAAGATTCAGTTGCCAACAGAAGCAGTTGCTGATATGGAAGCAACAAATACTGAGCTCAGATGGAAGAAATCACATCCTCCAGAATTGGTGATAGGTAATCCATCAAACCCGGTAAGAACAAGAAATCAAATGCTTAATTTGTTCATTCATTCTGATTTTGTCTGACAACTGGAACCAAAGAAAACTGACGAAGCTCTTGCTGATCCTAACTGGATAAATGCAATGCAAGAAGAACTAAATCAGTTTACCCATAACAATTTCTGGAACTTAGTTCCAAGACCAGTTTGCAAAACAATTATAGGTACAAAATGGGTATTCAGAAATAAATTGAACGAAGATGGTTTAGTTGCACGCAACAAAGCTATACTTGTCGTACAATAATATAGGCAGGAAGAAGGAATTGACTATAATGAAACGTATGCACCAGTTGCAAAACTGGAAGCAATCAGAATGTTCCTTTCCTATGCATCATTCAAGAACTTCAAAGTCTATCAAATGGATGTAAAAAGTGCATTTCTGAATGGTCGGTTGTAAGAAGAAGTTTATGTTGAACAACCTCCATGTTTTATCAATCACTCTTTTCCTGATCATGTCTATCATTTGAACAAAGTTTTATATGGTCTTAAACAAGCTCCAAGAGCTTGGTATGAGACACTTTCAAAATTCTTAACTGATCATGATTTTACTGTTGGATAAGTTGACAGGACTTTGATCAATTTTTCTAAGAATGATCACAATTTACTTGTGCAAATATATGTTCATGATATTATATTTGGGTCAATTAACCCCAAATTATGTGAGAAATTTGCCAAGTTAATGCAGGACAAATTTGAGATGAGTGTGATGGGTGAACTGACATTCTTTCTCGGACTACAAGTAAAGCAACTGGACACTGGTATTTTTATCAGTCATACCAAATACACGAAGGAATGGCTCAAGAAATTTGGCATGAAAACATGTTCAGCTGCAAGCACTCCCATGAATTCATCAGTCAAACTGGACAATGATCAAGGGGGAACATCAATTGAGACTGACAATCTATAGAGGTATAATAGGTTCATTATTGTACCTAACTGCTAGTCGTCCTGATATTGTATTTGATGTTTGCATGTGTGCTAAATTTCAAGCAAATCCTAAGCAATCGCATTTTACTAGTTGCCAAAATAATTTTAAAATATCTAAAAGGCACTCAAAATGTGGGATTATGGTACGATAAAGACTCTTCTTTCAATTTAATTGGATATTCAGATGCAGATTATGCAGGATGTAAGCTAGATCGTAAAAGCACCAGTGGATCTTGTCATTGTCTAGGAGAGAGACTGATCTCATGGTTCAGCAAGAAGCAAACATCCATAGATACTTCCACAACTGAAGCATAATACCTTGCTGCTGGAAGCTGATGTGCCCAACTGCTCTGGATTCAGCAACAACTGAAAGATTATGGAGTTGATGCTAAAGAATCTCCCATATTTTGTGATAATACAAGCATGATTGCAATAACTTACAATTCAGTTTTTCACTCAAGGACCAAGCACATTGATGTCAGGCATCACTTCATCAGAGATCATGCTCTGAAGAAAGCTATCAGACTGGAATATGTGTCAACTGAACAACAAGCTGCTGACATCTTCACCAAACCATTGCCAGAGACTAAGTTTTCTCACTTTCGCAATATACTTGGTTTAATTGATTTATCTTAATTATATCAGTTTTATTGCTGCTTTGTCAATAGCTATTCATTTATTTTGTCATTTATTATTTAAATGCTTATCAACTGATGTCAGTTAGTCATTTATCAGTTATTATATTCAGTTCGTTAACTGTTTGTCAACTAATGTCAGTTAGTCATTTATCAGTTTTTGTATTCAGTTCGTTAACTATTTATCAACTGATGGAAGTTAAGTTTTGTAGAAAGACAAAGAGACAACAGCAATGATACAAATCAAGATTTTATTAAGAATAAAATCGATACCATAAAACATCATTTAGTCCACTTTCTACGGCATCTTGCCATAACATCAACCAATTATTCAAGTCATGACTCCTAATATTCCTGAAGGTTTTGGCATTAGCCATTCTCTAAAGCAACTGCCATTCCTTTAACTGCATCATGTGGATCAGCACATCATCCTTGACTAGCACGGATATATGATCAACTTGAACAAGCCTTTTAAGCTTCCTTGCAAGTGATCTGAAACGTCTGCCCTTTTTGCTTTAAAAGTGCTAGAAATTTTATTTTTTTTCAAATATTTCAGCCAACATAAATGATACATCAAAATATTTTTATAAAATATTTTGCACTTTAAAATAAAACCTCAACCAACTAGCATTTAAAACAATTCGAGTGAAATAGTCGTAAAGTAAAATCGTCTACTGTTTTACCAAACCTAAACAGCAATAATTTGAAAAGTAAAGCCCATACCAAATCTCTCAAAAATCTCTCAAAAGCATAAATAAATAATCTTAAAAATCTTTAACTTAAATCATAAAGCATAATGCGGAAAATGTAGCGCTGGTCCTCGGGTTGTGTGCACCTTCAGTCCAGTCATCTCATGCGTCAAGACCTCCCTCAGCCTCACCTACATCCATCACACCTAGTGAGTCTAAAGACTCAACACACCAAATCTTTGTAACAAATAATACATATAAAACCACATGCAACAGTGAAAATACTTTTACGTAAAATAACGTTTTCTTGATATGCATAACATGAACCTCACCTCTACCTTTTCCTCAATCATAACATGACATAACCTTTTTCATGATCATAAACATTATCTTTTTCCTTTATTGAATTCAGATCGTTAATTGTGACTTTTCTCAATCCTCAAAAGTCGATGGTACCATCTACATGAAACCACAGTACTGGGCGGCGGGGACATCAGCGACACAAGATCGTCAACTGAGCCTTGGCCTATCCTCAATCGTATCCTCATATCCTCATATCCTCATAGTCACAATTACTTCACTTTTATCAATGTTTCCATGCTTTCATCACTTTCTAAAATCGTGCATAAATATATTTTCTTTTGAAACCAAGCATGCACCATGTATTTTAAATGTCAACTTTTAATCATAAAATTTCATGGACATTTAAAATAAATCATAAATAAATCATGAACATTTCATAAACATTTAAAAATAATCATATTATCATAAACAGCATTTAGGGCACTGCCATGACCTTTACTAATTTCCCGGTGTAAAAAGATCGTTTTACCTTTGGACTCGACATTTTTCGTTTTCTACTTTTTTCTTGATTTCATGACTCTAACATGTCCCAAATAATTATTTAAGCCTACAAGAATTTTTTCGTAATTTTATTTGGCATAAAACTTAGACTTTTTCAATTATCTTTTCTTAATCGTTTTAACGG
The DNA here is from genome assembly GCF_025594145.1 of Primulina tabacum. Lineage (NCBI taxonomy): Eukaryota > Viridiplantae > Streptophyta > Magnoliopsida > Lamiales > Gesneriaceae > Primulina > Primulina tabacum. The sequence goes on along the minus strand of NC_134556.1, from coordinate 5,701,706 downwards.
TGTTTTAATCCCGAAAAATACCAAACTTTAATATAAAATTTCTAAATTCTAAATTTAGTCTTTTTATATTATTTTAGCCCTTATGGATCACGACTCGACCCCTCGTGAGCCGTTTTCCAATTTTCATCTTTTTAAAACCCTATTTGACACCTAAACTTCGACCCCGAGCCAACTTTCGATTTTCACAAGTTACCCCCAAACCATGTTGGCCCAAAACTTGCCCAACATCCTAAATTAACCTCCTGGACCCTAAGTTCACCAAGCCACTGACCCAAACCATAAAAACGAGAACCTCCTAAATGACCCTATGCTGGCTGAGAATTCTAAAGGTGGTAGGACTATTCTTTTTTTTTTTTTCTTCCAGGGCCTGGCCGTTGAGCCCAGGCCCCCAACCACTTGCCCTCGCATCTTCCTAAGACTCCAAATCCTTGTCCTAACCCAGCCCCTGAGCCCTGGACCGAGACCTTAAGCCCTGCAAGTCACCCGAAGCCTGCACCCCTTATTGTCACTTCTCGGGTAGGAGTCCTTGCGTGCAAGGACTCCTTCCTGCCTTTCGATCTTGGGTCCTAGCTTGGCTAGGACTCTCCCTAGACCATGAACAGTCCCTGGCCGAGCCCTGGCCCCAGCCCAGGCCGAGCCCAGCCTTCCCTCATGGAAACCGATTCCATAACCCATGACAGCAACCTACAGACTTTAGTTTTCTTGTTTCTTTTGGTTTCTGCCGATCCTGAGTGCGTGTGTGGGGCTTCGATTTAATTGAAAACTTTGCTTAAACATATTATAGCATCATGGCAGCCCCTTAACATGCAAAGAACAAATTATTTGAATCAAAAGCCATCATACTTCATGCATAAATGCCATATTACGAAAATTCCTGAAAATATTTCATGTTTCTTTATGCATGCACTAATACAAATCATAATATGATATGATGGATGAGAAAAGGAAGATTAGGCGTGCCTTTGCGTTATATACGCACGAAAAACCGAAGACGACGAAGAACGGAAGGAACCAAGGCTAGCTTCCCTTAAACCTTCGAAGAAAAAGCTGCTTCCCTAAGCCTTGCAAGTGTGCCGTGAGTTTGCTGTGCCGAGGGAGTGTTTTCTGATTTGGTAGACTTGAGAGGCGTGAGTTTTTGTGCCAAGACTAGGGTTTTTAGTGGGTTTTAAATACCTATTAATCAATTAGGTAGACATCAGGCCTATTAAGCCCCTAACTAAGCCCACTAGTGTTAATTAGGATTTAAATAAATCATAAAAATGGTTTTGATAAAAATAAGTTCGTGAATTAAATAGTCGGACTGCTTAAATGCTCATATTTTAGTTGAAAATCCAACGCCGATAAAAATTTCGTCCCGGCATATAAAATCACCTCAAAACCCTTATTTTCAAAAATACTAAAAAGCATCGACCATATTTTAAATAATAACAAAATAATCATTTAAAAACATTTTGCATTTTTTCCAGCCCTCGGTCCCCGTTCCTCGATCGTCCCTTTATTATTCCTAAAAATACATTTTTATGCATGATGACAATAAAAATCTAATTTAGCATATAAACAAGTATGTCACATAATTAATTAGCCACTAAAATCGGTTAATTACTCAATTTTCAAAATTTCCTAGATTCGCATGCAGTTGGATTACGTTGTCTTAATTTTGGACCTTACAAATCCTCCCCCCCCCTTAAATAGAATTTCGTCCTCGAAATTTAAAACTTACCGAATAGATCTGGATAGCGACTCTTCAAGTCTCTCTCGGTTTCCCAAGTAGCTTCCTCTTCCGGGTGATTCAGCCACTTGACCTTGACCATTGGAATGACTTTGTTTCGCAATCGTCTTTCTTGTCTTGCCAAAATCTGGACAGGTCTTTCTTCATATGTCATATTTGGAGTTAGTTGGAGAGGTTCATAATTAAGCACATGTGACGGATTAGACATGTACTTTCGCAGCATCGAAATGTGGAACACATTGTGAACTCCAGAAAGTGCGGGTGGCAATGCCACTCTATAAGCTAGTGTCCCAACCCATTCCAAAATCTCGAACGGGCCTATAAATCTTGGACTAAACTTGCCTTTCTTGCCAAAGCGCATAACACCCTTCATAGGTGCTATTTTCACAAATACATGGTCACCCACTGCAAACTCTAAGTCCCTTCGCCTCTTGTCCGCATAAATCTTTTGTCGGCTTTGTGCAGTCTTCATTTTATCACGAATTTTGACTACGAGCTCTGCTGTCTCTTCAATCACATCTGGACCAATATCTCTTCTTTCCCTAACCTCGTCCCAATGAATAGGAGATCTACACTTCCTTCCATAAAGAGCCTCAAAAGGAGCCATCCCGATTGATGATTGGAAACTGTTATTGTAGGTGAACTCCACTAGAGGTAACTTTGGTTCCCAACTGCCTTGGAAATCAATAACGCATGCTCGCAGTAGATTTCCAAAATCTGTATAACTCTTTCTGACTGACCATCGGTTTGAGGATGGAATGCTGTACTGAATAATAATTTGGTCCCCATCGCTGCATGCAAACTCTTCCAAAAAGATGAAGTAAATCGCGGGTCTCTGTCAAAAACAATAGACACTAGTATCCCGTGCAGACGAACTATCTCCCGAATATATAACTCTGCATACTGAACCATGGTGAATGTCGTCTTAATAGGTAGAAAATGCGCTGATTTCGTAAGACGATCAACTATCACCCAAATGACATTCAATCCCTTAACAGTCTTAGGCAATCCCACAACAAAGTCCATGGTGATATTTTCCCATTTCCACTCGGGAATAGGGAGTTGCTTCAATTTTCCCGCTGGTCTTTGATGCTCCGCTTTGACTTGCTGACAAGTCAAACACTTGGATACGTATCTCAAAATGTCTCTCTTCATGCCTGGCCACCAATATAACAACTGCATATCTCTATACATCTTTGTACTGCCCGGATGAATGGAATATGGTGTGTCATAGGCTTCCTTCATAATAAGATCTCTCAAAGAATCGTCACTAGGAACCCATAGACGGTCTCGATAACGGACTAAACCATCCACCACTGAATATAAATTCCGGCCCTTGGCTTCATCTCTTGCTCTTCACTTTTGCAACTGCTCATCAGTAGACTGTCCATCTCGGATTTTATCTCTCAATGTCGACTGGACTGATAATGTGGCAAGATTAGGGGCCTCGCCCCTAGCATATACTGCAAGCTCAAACTGTTGTATCTCAGACTGCAATGGTCTTTGGAGTGATAATTGAGTGATAACGGCTGCTTTTCTACTCAACGCATCTGACACTACGTTAGCTTTTCCCGGGTGGTAGTTAATGTCACAATCATAGTCCTTCACTAATTCAAGCCATTTGCGCTGCCTCATATTCAACTCCTTTTGGGTGAAGAAGTATTTCAGACTTTTATGATCGGTGAATATTTTGCACTTCTCCCCATAAAGGTAATGTCTCCAAATTTTTAGTGCGAATACCACTACTGCAAGCTCAAGATCATGAGTAGGGTAGTTCTTTTCATGAATTTTCAACTGTCTTGACGCATAGGCGATAACTCGGTCGTTTTGCATAAGAACTGCGCCCAAACCAAGTTTAGAGGCGTCGGTATAAAGAACATACTCCCCTTGCCTCGATGGCATAGATAATACTGGTGCTGATATCAAGGCTTGCTTCAACTTGTCAAAATTGTCTTGACACTCGGGTCCCCAAATAAATTTTGCATTTTCTTTGTCAAGGCGGTCATGGGTACCGCTATAGATGAGAACCCCTGAATGAACTTGCGATAATAGCCAGCTAGTCCCAAGAAACTGCGAATCTCGGTGACGCTTTTCGGTACTGGCCATTCTTTCACTGCTTCCACTTTACTTGGATCAACTTCCACTCCACTACTGGAAATGATGTGGCCTAAGAATGCCACTCTATCAAGCCAAAACTCGCACTTACTGAACTTTGCATAAAGCTTTCTGTCTTGTAGTACTTGTAGTGCTGTCCTCAAATGGCGACTATGCTCCTCTCTGCTCTTGAAATAGATCAATATGTCATCAATGAAGACAATAATAAACTGATCCAGATACGGCTGAAATACGCGATTCATGAGATCCATGAAGATCGCTGGCGCATTGGTCAACCCGAATGGCATGACCAAAAACTCATAGTGCCCATATCTCGTGCGAAACGCTGTCTTGTGAACATCAGACTCTTTGACTTTCAATTGATGGTATCCCGATCGCAGATCGATCTTAGAAAATATCGATGCTCCTTGCAACTGATCAAACAAATCTTCAATTCTTGGCAGTGGATACTTATTTTTGATAGTAACCCGATTAAGCTCCCGATAATCGATGCACAGACGCATGCTACCATATTTCTTTTTCACAAATAACACCGGAGCGGCCCATGGAGAGTAACTAGGGCGAATGAAACCCTTATCTAGCAATTCTTGAATTTGATCTTTCAATTCTTTCATTTCAGCGGGTGCTAGACGATAAGGTGCTTTTGATATAGGAACAGTGCCCGGCATTAGATCAATAGAAAATTCCACTTCACGGTCGGGTGGAATGCCAGAAACGTCTTCGGGAAAGACGCTAGGAAATTCTCTCGCAATGTCAACATCTTCCAACTTCTGACTGATAGGCTCATGTGCAATGGTGACACATGCTAGATAAGCTTGGCATCCACGTTTAATAAGCTTCCGCGCACATAAACAAGAGATAATGTGCGGCATTTTCTTGTTTCTCGCCGCCTCGAAGACAAAAGATTTACCACTGGGTGGCCTAATAGATACTGATCGCTGACGAAAATCAATCGAAGCTCCATTCGCTGATAACCAATCCATCCCAAGTATAATATCGAATTCGGGCATAGGAAGGACAATAAGATCTGCCCGGAAAACATCTTTAATTAAACGAAGCTCCAGATTCTTGACAATCTTAGTCATGAGCATTTGATCACCGGATGGAATCGAAACCTTGAAACCCACGCCCATATCTTGAGGAGTAATATTCAGTCTTTTGACGAAGGTTTCAGATATGAAGGAATGTGTAGCTCCTGAATCTAGCAATGCATAGGTGGCTACACCTAGAATGATAATCCTTCCTGCGGTGAAAGACGTCTTTTAAATCTCTTCAAGTTGAAACTTAAGGATTTACTATCATTAAATTTTTTTTTTCTTTTCCAAGTTCATAAGAAGATTGCATGTTGAGCTTAAGCATTTCATGAAAATTGTATTTTGGCCCTTACATTTTCGAATTTCATGCATTCTAGTCCCCCAATTTTGGATAATTGCAATTTGGCCCTTATATTTTCGCATAATTTCAATTTAGTCCCTTTTAAATTTTCGGAAATTACTCCTTGGTACTCAAGGTTTTGGTAATTGCAATAGAGCCCCTAATATTTCGATTTACTACCTTTTGGTCCCTCAATCAACGGAAATTCGCATTTTTGACCTCAAATTTCGGAAATTGCATATCGGTCCTTTATTTTCAGAAATTGGACAATACCCCATAGCAAAAATTCAAAAAACCCACAAATCAATTGGTTATGATATTCTTAAATTTTGGCCCTAAACTTTTTATTTGGAAACATTACATCCTTAACATAAAATAAGGCACCAAATTCATAACATTTTCTAGGGTTCTTAAAATCATAACCTAAACTCCACTAAGAAGAGCATGCAACCTAAGTTCCACTAGGTTAAATCTTGCTCCCCAACTCAATTCTAGTAACCAATTTAACATTTAATGCAAGAATGGCAATATAAAATGTTAAATAACTAGGTTACCTGTGATAAGAGTAGTGTCTGCTTCTTCCTCTGCTTCCTCAACATTCATAACATAAGCTCGTCCTACCGTAGGTGCCTTTCTCTTTGGGCAATCAGCAGCTTTGTGCCCATTTTCCTTGCAGTAGAAACACTTGTAGGTCCCCCATTCACACTTGCCAAGATGCGGGCGATTACATTCTTTGCAGGGTTGCCTCTCAGCAGGCGTTGGTGCTCCTTGATTCTGTGGCCTCTGCTGCCCTTGCTTCTTGTTTTGAACTTGGGGTTTTTGAGGCCCTTGAGGTCTAGGTAGACCCATATTCTGCTTCTTGCTTGGCTGACTGTTATTATGATGCTGTTGCCTTTTACGCTGAATTTCAAAATTAATATCCCTCAAAGCCTGTTCAGACTTGAAGGCACAAGTAGTGGCAGTAGCATAATCTAATGGATGCATCATCATGACATTGTTGCGTAGAGAAGGGCGTAAACCATCCATAAAGTGCCTAAGTTTTTTGCAAGGTCTCTAGCAATAAGGGGTACAAAGTGGCAACCCCTATCGAATTTCTTCACAAAATTGGCAATAGACAAGTCTCCCTGACGGAGGCTCATAAACTCTGTAAGGTCCAAAATTAAGACGACGTAATCCAACTGCATGCGAATCTAGGAAATTATGAAAAATTGAGTAATTAATTGATTTTAGCTGCTAATTAATTATGTTGTGCATGATTCCATGTTTAAAATATATTTTTCTACATGGTAGAATTAAAATATAATTTTAAAGGATATTCAAGTGACGATCGAGGAACGGGGATCGAGGACTGAAGAAAACGTAAAATATTTTATGGTTCGGCCGATGCTAAGTGAGGAAAAAAAAAATTTCTAGTACTTTTAAAGCAATAAAAAGAGCAGGACGTCTCAGTTGGTATCAGAGCAAAGGTCCTGCAAAGGGTTGTGCCACCATCAGCGCCGGGAATATCAGTTGTCAAGCCTCAAGTTGTAAGATTTACTTGCTTTATGTGATTTTATATGATTTAACCTGCATGACGTTACGGATATTATGTTTATGATACATGTTTAATAGCTTTTTGGGTAGTATTGCCTTGCATGCTTAAAATGCTAATTAAGTCAGGATGTGTTACATGATTAGAGAACTTAGATTTAAATGCATGTTGGTTACGTTAGAATTTGGAAAACATTCAGATAAAATGCCTCCTAGACGCGTACCCGTTATCGAGAATCAGGCAGAGAACAGTGTTAATCGCAGGGGGAATAGTCAAAGAAATGCACCACCACCACCACCTCCTCCAGGGGATCCTGCTACTCGTGCATTAGAGGGTATGGCTCGTCTCTTCGAGCAACAGTTACAGCAGCAGCAGATACAGCAGCTACAGCTGCAGCAAATTTAAGGGACTTAAGTGCAATAATTCGAAAATTATGGGTCAATAATGCAGACTTAAAAGATTGAGGGACTAAAGCAAAACTTCTCTAAGAAATGTTTAAGTTCAACACGAAATCTTCATTCAACTTTGGGAATTAATGATAGTAAATCCTTAAGTGTCAACACGAAAAGAATTAAAAGACATTTTCACCGCAGGGAGGATCATCATTCTAGGCGTAGCTACCTATGCTTTGCTAGATTCAGGAGCTACACACTCTTTCATATCAGAAACCTTCATCAAAAGACTGAATGTTACTCCTCATGATATGGGTTTGGGTTTCAAAGTTTCGATTCCATCCGGTGATCAGATGCTCACGTCTAAGATTGTTAAGAATCTGGAGCTTCGTTTATTCAAAGATGTTGTTCGGGCAGATCTTATTGTGCTTCCTATGCCCGAATTCGATATTATACTTGGGATGGATTGGCTATCTGCGAATGGAGCTTCGACTGATTTCCGTCAGCGATCAGTATCTATCAGGCCACCCAGTGGTAAATCTTTTGTTTTCGAGGCGGCAAGAAACCAGCAAATGCCGCACATTATCTCTTGTCTATGTGCGAGGAAGCTTATTAAGCATGGATGTCAGGCGTATTTAGCATGTGTCACTACTACACATGAATCTATCAGCCAGAAGCTAGAAGATGTTGATATTGTGAGGGATTTTCCTAGCGTCTTTCCCGAAGACGTTTCTGGCATTCCGCCCGATCGTGAGGTGGAGTCTTCATTTTATCACGAATTTTGACTACGAGCTCTGCTGTCTCTTCAATCACATCTGGACCAATATCTCTTCTTTCCCTAACCTCGTCCCAATGAATAGGAGATCTATACTTCCTTCCATAAAGAGCCTCAAAAGGAGCCATCCCGATTGATGATTGGAAACTGTTATTGTAGGTGAACTCCACTAGAGGTAACTTTGGTTCCCAACTGCCTTGGAAATCAATAACGCATGCTCGCAGTAGATTTCCAAAATCTGTATAACTCTTTCTGACTGACCATCGGTTTGAGGATGGAATGCTGTACTGAATAATAATTTGGTCCCCATCGCTGCATGCAAACTCTTCCAAAAAGATGAAGTAAATCGCGGGTCTCTGTCAAAAACAATAGACACTAGTATCCCGTGCAGACGAACTATCTCCCGAATATATAACTCTGCATACTGAACCATGGTGAATGTCGTCTTAATAGGTAGAAAATGCGCTGATTTCGTAAGACGATCAACTATCACCCAAATGGCATTCAATCCCTTAACAGTCTTAGGCAATCCCACAACAAAGTCCATGGTGATATTTTCCCATTTCCACTCGGGAATAGGGAGTTGCTTCAATTTTTCCGCTGGTCTTTGATGCTCCGCTTTGACTTGCTGACAAGTCAAACACTTGGATACGTATCTCAAAATGTCTCTCTTCATGCCTGGCCACCAATATAACAACTGCATATCTCTATACATCTTTGTACTGCCCGGATGAATGGAATATGGTGTGTCATAGGCTTCCTTCATAATAAGATCTCTCAAAGAATCGTCACTAGGAACCCATAGACGGTCTCGATAACGGACTAAACCATCCACCACTGAATATAAATTCCGGCCCTTGGCTTCATCTCTTGCTCTTCACTTTTGCAACTGCTCATCAGTAGACTGTCCATCTCGGATTTTATCTCTCAATGTCGACTGGACTGATAATGTGGCAAGATTAGGGGCCTCGCCCCTAGCATATACTGCAAGCTCAAACCGTTGTATCTCAGACTGCAATGGTCTTTGGAGTGATAATTGAGTGATAACGGCTGCTTTTCTACTCAACGCATCTGACACTACGTTAGCTTTTCCCGGGTGGTAGTTAATGTCACAATCATAGTCCTTCACTAATTCAAGCCATTTGCGCTGCCTCATATTCAACTCCTTTTGGGTGAAGAAGTATTTCAGACTTTTATGATCGGTGAATATTTTGCACTTCTCCCCATAAAGGTAATGTCTCCAAATTTTTAGTGCGAATACCACTACTGCAAGCTCAAGATCATGAGTAGGGTAGTTCTTTTCATGAATTTTCAACTGTCTTGACGCATAGGCGATAAGTCGGTCGTTTTGCATAAGAACTGCGCCCAAACCAAGTTTAGAGGCGTCGGTATAAAGAACATACTCCCCTTGCCTCGATGGCATAGATAATACTGGTGCTGATATCAAGGCTTGCTTCAACTTGTCAAAATTGTCTTGACACTCGGGTCCCCAAATAAATTTTGCATTTTTCTTTGTCAAGGTGGTCATGGGTACCGCTATAGATGAGAACCCCTGAATGAACTTGCGATAATAGCCAGCTAGTCCCAAGAAACTGCGAATCTCGGTGACGCTTTTCGGTACTGGCCATTCTTTCACTGCTTCCACTTTACTTGGATCAACTTCCACTCCACTACTGGAAATGATGTGGCCTAAGAATGCCACTCTATCAAGCCAAAACTCGCACTTACTGAACTTTGCATAAAGCTTTCTGTCTTGTAGTACTTGTAGTGCTGTCCTCAAATGGCGACTATGCTCCTCTCTGCTCTTGAAATAGATCAATATGTCATCAATGAAGACAATAATAAACTGATCCAGATACGGCTGAAATACGCGATTCATGAGATCCATGAAGATCGCTGGCGCATTGGTCAACCCGAATGGCATGACCAAAAACTCATAGTGCCCATATCTCGTGCGAAACGCTGTCTTGTGAACATCAGACTCTTTGACTTTCAATTGATGGTATCCCGATCGCAGATCGATCTTAGAAAATATCGATGCTCCTTGCAACTGATCAAACAAATCTTCAATTCTTGGCAGTGGATACTTATTTTTGACAGTAACCCGATTAAGCTCCCGATAATCGATGCACAGACGCATGCTACCATATTTCTTTTTCACAAATAACACCGGAGCGGCCCATGGAGAGTAACTAGGGCGAATGAAACCCTTATCTAGCAATTCTTGAATTTGATCTTTCAATTCTTTCATTTCAGCGGGTGCTAGACGATAAGGTGCTTTTGATATAGGAACAGTGCCCGGCATTAGATCAATAGAAAATTCCACTTCACGGTCGGGTGGAATGCCAGAAACCTCTTCGGGAAAGACGCTAGGAAATTCTCTCGCAATGTCAACATCTTCCAACTTCTGACTGATAGGCTCATGTGCAATGGTGACACATGCTAGATAAGCTTGGCATCCACGTTTAATAAGCTTCCGCGCACATAAACAAGAGATAATGTGCGGCATTTTCTTGTTTCTCGCCGCCTCGAAGACAAAAGATTTACCACTGGGTGGCCTAATAGATACTGATCGCTGACGAAAATCAATCGAAGCTCCATTCGCTGATAACCAATCCATCCCAAGTATAATATCAAATTCGGGCATAGGAAGGACAATAAGATCTGCCCGGAAAACATCTTTAATTAAACGAAGCTCCAGATTCTTGACAATCTTAGTCATGAGCATTTGATCACCGGATGGAATCGAAACCTTGAAACCCACGCCCATATCTTGAGGAGTAATATTCAGTCTTTTGACGAAGGTTTCAGATATGAAGGAATGTGTAGCTCCTGAATCTAGCAATGCATAGGTGGCTACACCTAGAATGATAATCCTTCCTGCGGTGAAAGACGTCTTTTAAATCTCTTCAAGTTGAAACTTAAGGATTTACTATCATTAAATTTTTCTTTTCTTTTCCAAGTTCATAAGAAGATTGCATGTTGAGCTTAAGCATTTCATGAAAATTGTATTTTGGCCCTTACATTTTCGAATTTCATGCATTCTAGTCCCCCAATTTTGGATAATTGCAATTTGGCCCTTATATTTTCGCATAATTTCAATTTAGTCCCTTTTAAATTTTCGGAAATTACTCCTTGGTACTCAAGGTTTTGGTAATTGCAATAGAGCCCCTAATATTTCGATTTACTACCTTTTGGTCCCTCAATCAGCGGAAATTCGCATTTTTGACCTCAAATTTCGGAAATTGCATATCGGTCCTTTATTTTCAGAAATTGGACAATACCCCATAGCAAAAATTCGAAAAACCCACAAATCAATTGGTTATGATATTCTTAAATTTTGGCCCTAAACTTTTTATTTGGAAACATTACATCCTTAACATAAAATAAGGCACCAAATTCATAACATTTTCTAGGGTTCTTAAAATCATAACCTAAACTCCACTAAGAAGAGCATGCAACCTAAGTTCCACTAGGTTAAATCTTGCTCCCCAACTCAATTCTAGTAACCAATTTAACATTTAATGCAAGAATGGCAATATAAAATGTTAAATAACTAGGTTACCTGTGATAAGAGTAGTGTCTGCTTCTTCCTCTGCTTCCTCAGCATTCATAACATAAGCTCGTCCTACCGTAGGTGCCTTTCTCTTTGGGCAATCAGCAGCTTTGTGCCCATTTTCCTTGCAGTAGAAACACTTGTAGGTCCCCCATTCACACTTGCCAAGATGCGGGCGATTACATTCTTTGCAGGGTTGCCTCTCAGCAGGCGGTGGTGCTCCTTGATTCTGTGGCCTCTGCTGCCCTTGCTTCTTGTTTTGAACTTGGGGTTTTTGAGGCCCTTGAGGTCTAGGTAGACCCATATTCTGCTTCTTGCTTGGCTGACTGTTATTATGATGCTGTTGCCTTTTACGCTGAATTTCAAAATTAATATCCCTCAAAGCCTGTTCAGACTTGAAGGCACAAGTAGTGGCAGTAGCATAATCTAATGGATGCATCATCATGACATTGTTGCGTAGAGAAGGGCGTAAACCATCCATAAAGTGCCTAAGTTTTTTGCAAGGTCTCTAGCAATAAGGGGTACAAAGTGGCAACCCCTATCGAATTTCTTCACAAAATTGGCAACAGACAAGTCTCCTTGACGGAGGCTCATAAACTCTGTAAGGTCCAAAATTAAGACGACGTAATCCAACTGCATGCGAATCTAGGAAATTATGAAAAATTGAGTAATTAATTGATTTTAGCTGCTAATTAATTATGTTGTGCATGATTGCATGTTTAAAATATATTTTTCTACATGGTAGAATTAAAATATATTTTTAAAGGATATTCAAGTGACGATCGAGGAACGGGGATCGAGGACTGAAGAAAACGTAAAATATTTTATGGTTCGGCCGATGCTAAGTGAGGAAAAAAAAAATTTCTAGTACTTTTAAAGCAATAAAAAGAGCAGGACGTCTCAGTTGGTATCAGAGCAAAGGTCCTGCAAAGGGTTGTGCCACCATCAGCGCCGGGAATATCAGTTGTCAAGCCTCAAGTTGTAAGATTTACTTGCTTTATGTGATTTTATATGATTTAACCTGCATGACGTTATGGATATTATGTTTATGATACATGTTTAATAGCTTTTTGAGTAGTATTGCCTTGCATGCTTAAAATGCTAATTAAGTCAGGATGTGTTACATGATTAGAGAACTTAGATTTAAATGCATGTTGGTTACGTTAGAATTTGGAAAACATTCAGATAAAATGCCTCCTAGACGCGTACCCGTTATCGAGAATCAGGCAGAGAACAGTGTTAATCGCAGGGGGAATAGTCAAAGAAATGCACCACCACCACCACCTCCTCCAGGGGATCCTGCTACTCGTGCATTAGAGGGTATGGCTCGTATCTTCGAGCAACAGTTACAGCAGCAGCAGATACAGCAGCTACAGCTGCAGCAAATTTAAGGGACTTAAGTTCAATAATTCGAAAATTATGGGTCAATAATGCAGACTTAAAAGATTGAGGGACTAAAGCAAAACTTCTCTAAGAAATGTTTAAGTTCAACACGAAATCTTCATTCAACTTTGGGAATTAATGATAGTAAATCCTTAAGTGTCAACACGAAAAGAATTAAAAGACATTTTCACCGCAGGGAGGATCATCATTCTAGGCGTAGCTACCTATGCTTTGCTAGATTCAGGAGCTACACACTCTTTCATATCAGAAACCTTCATCAAAAGACTGAATGTTACTCCTCATGATATGGGTTTGGGTTTCAAAGTTTCGATTCCATCCGGTGATCAGATGCTCACGTCTAAGATTGTTAAGAATCTGGAGCTTCGTTTATTCAAAGATGTTGTTCGGGCAGATCTTATTGTGCTTCCTATGCCCGAATTCGATATTATACTTGGGATGGATTGGCTATCTGCGAATGGAGCTTCGACTGATTTCCGTCAGCGATCAGTATCTATCAGGCCACCCAGTGGTAAATCTTTTGTTTTCGAGGCGGCAAGAAACCAGCAAATGCCGCACATTATCTCTTGTCTATGTGCGAGGAAGCTTATTAAGCATGGATGTCAGGCGTATTTAGCATGTGTCACTACTAGACATGAATCTATCAGCCAGAAGCTAGAAGATGTTGATATTGTGAGGGATTTTCCTAGCGTCTTTCCCGAAGACATTTCTGGCATTCCGCCCGATCGTGAGGTGGAGTCTTCATTTTATCACGAATTTTGACTACGAGCTCTGCTGTCTCTTCAATCACATCTGGACCAATATCTCTTCTTTCCCTAACCTCGTCCCAATGAATAGGAGATCTATACTTCCTTCCATAAAGAGCCTCAAAAGGAGCCATCCCGATTGATGATTGGAAACTGTTATTGTAGGTGAACTCCACTAGAGGTAACTTTGGTTCCCAACTGCCTTGGAAATCAATAACGCATGCTCGCAGTAGATTTCCAAAATCTGTATAACTCTTTCTGACTGACCATCGGTTTGAGGATGGAATGCTGTACTGAATAATAATTTGGTCCCCATCGCTGCATGCAAACTCTTCCAAAAAGATGAAGTAAATCGCGGGTCTCTGTCAAAAACAATAGACACTAGTATCCCGTGCAGACGAACTATCTCCCGAATATATAACTCTGCATACTGAACCATGGTGAATGTCGTCTTAATAGGTAGAAAATGCGCTGATTTCGTAAGACGATCAACTATCACCCAAATGGCATTCAATCCCTTAACAGTCTTAGGCAATCCCACAACAAAGTCCATGGTGATATTTTCCCATTTCCACTCGGGAATAGGGAGTTGCTTCAATTTTCCCGCTGGTCTTTGATGCTCCGCTTTGACTTGCTGACAAGTCAAACACTTGGATACGTATCTCAAAATGTCTCTCTTCATGCCTGGCCACCAATATAACAACTGCATATCTCTATACATCTTTGTACTGCCCGGATGAATGGAATATGGTGTGTCATAGGCTTCTTTCATAATAAGATCTCTCAAAGAATCGTCACTAGGAACCCATAGACGGTCTCGATAACGGACTAAACCATCCACCCCTGAATATAAATTCCGGCCCTTGGCTTCATCTCTTGCTCTTCACTTTTGCAACTGCTCATCAGTAGACTGTCCATCTCGGATTTTATCTCTCAATGTCGACTGGACTGATAATGTGGCAAGATTAGGGGCCTCGCCCCTAGCATATACTGCAAGCTCAAACCGTTGTATCTCAGACTGCAATGGTCTTTGGAGTGATAATTGAGTGATAACGGCTGCTTTTCTACTCAACGCATCTGACACTACGTTAGCTTTTCCCGGGTGGTAGTTAATGTCACAATCATAGTCCTTCACTAATTCAAGCCATTTGCGCTGCCTCATATTCAACTCCTTTTGGGTGAAGAAGTATTTCAGACTTTTATGATCGGTGAATATTTTGCACTTCTCCCCATAAAGGTAATGTCTCCAAATTTTTAGTTCGAATACCACTACTGCAAGCTCAAGATCATGAGTAGGGTAGTTCTTTTCATGAATTTTCAACTGTCTTGACGCATAGGCGATAACTCGGTCGTTTTGCATAAGAACTGCGCCCAAACAAAGTTTAGAGGCGTCGGTATAAAGAACATACTCCCCTTGCCTCGATGGCATAGATAATACTGGTGCTGATATCAAGGCTTGCTTCAACTTGTCAAAATTGTCTTGACACTCGGGTCCCCAAATAAATTTTGCATTTTTCTTTGTCAAGGCGGTCATGGGTACCGCTATAGATGAGAACCCCTGAATGAACTTGCGATAATAGCCAGCTAGTCCCAAGAAACTGCGAATCTCGGTGACGCTTTTCGGTACTGGCCATTCTTTCACTGCTTCCACTTTACTTGGATCAACTTCCACTCCACTACTGGAAATGATGTGGCCTAAGAATGCCACTCTATCAAGCCAAAACTCGCACTTACTGAACTTTGCATAAAGCTTTCTGTCTTGTAGTACTTGTAGTGCTGTCCTCAAATGGCGACTATGCTCCTCTCTGCTCTTGGAATAGATCAATATGTCATCAATGAAGACAATAATAAACTGATCCAGATACGGCTGAAATACGCGATTCATGAGATCCATGAAGATCGCTGGCGCATTGGTCAACCCGAATGGCATGACCAAAAACTCATAGTGCCCATATCTCGTGCGAAACGCTGTCTTGTGAACATCAGACTCTTTGACTTTCAATTGATGGTATCCCGATCGCAGATCGATCTTAGAAAATATCGATGCTCCTTGCAACTGATCAAACAAATCTTCAATTCTTGGCAGTGGATACTTATTTTTGACAGTAACCCGATTAAGCTCCCGATAATCGATGCACAGACGCATGCTACCATATTTCTTTTTCACAAATAACACCGGAGCGGCCCATGGAGAGTAACTAGGGCGAATGAAACCCTTATCTAGCAATTCTTGAATTTGATCTTTCAATTCTTTCATTTCAGCGGGTGCTAGACGATAAGGTGCTTTTGATATAGGAACAGTGCCCGGCATTAGATCAATAGAAAATTCCACTTCACGGTCGGGTGGAATGCCAGAAACGTCTTCGGGAAAGACGCTAGGAAATTCTCTCGCAATGTCAACATCTTCCAACTTCTGACTGATAGGCTCATGTGCAATGGTGACACATGCTAGATAAGCTTGGCATCCACGTTTAATAAGCTTCCGCGCACATAAACAAGAGATAATGTGCGGCATTTTCTTGTTTCTCGCCGCCTCGAAGACAAAAGATTTACCACTGGGTGGCCTAATAGATACTGATCGCTGACGAAAATCAATCGAAGCTCCATTCGCTGATAACCAATCCATCCCAAGTATAATATCGAATTCGGGCATAGGAAGGACAATAAGATCTGCCCGGAAAACATCTTTAATTAAACGAAGCTCCAGATTCTTGACAATCTTAGTCATGAGCATTTGATCACCGGATGGAATCGAAACCTTGAAACCCACGCCCATATCTTGAGGAGTAATATTCAGTCTTTTGACGAAGGTTTCAGATATGAAGGAATGTGTAGCTCCTGAATCTAGCAATGCATAGGTGGCTACACCTAGAATGATAATCCTTCCTGCGGTGAAAGACGTCTTTTAAATCTCTTCAAGTTGAAACTTAAGGATTTACTATCATTAAATTTTTCTTTTCTTTTCCAAGTTCATAAGAAGATTGCATGTTGAGCTTAAGCATTTCATGAAAATTGTATTTTGGCCCTTACATTTTTGAATTTCATGCATTCTAGTCCCCCAATTTTGGATAATTGCAATTTGGCCCTTATATTTTCGCATAATTTCAATTTAGTCCCTTTTAAATTTTCGGAAATTACTCCTTGGTACTCAAGGTTTTGGTAATTGCAATAGAGCCCCTAATATTTCGATTTACTACCTTTTGGTCCCTCAATCAACGGAAATTCGCATTTTTGACCTCAAATTTCGGAAATTGCATATCGGTCCTTTATTTTCAGAAATTGGACAATACCCCATAGCAAAAATTCGAAAAACCCACAAATCAATTGGTTATGATATTCTTAAATTTTGGCCCTAAACTTTTTATTTGGAAACATTACATCCTTAACATAAAATAAGGCACCAAATTCATAACATTTTCTAGGGTTCTTAAAATCATAACCTAAACTCCACTAAGAAGAGCATGCAACCTAAGTTCCACTAGGTTAAATCTTGCTCCCCAACTCAATTCTAGTAACCAATTTAACATTTAATGCAAGAATGGCAATATAAAATGTTAAATAACTAGGTTACCTGTGATAAGAGTAGTGTCTGCTTCTTCCTCTGCTTCCTCAGCATTCATAACATAAGCTCGTCCTACCGTAGGTGCCTTTCTCTTTGGGCAATCAGCAGCTTTGTGCCCATTTTCCTTGCAGTAGAAACACTTGTAGGTCCCCCATTCACACTTGCCAAGATGCGGGCGATTACATTCTTTGCAGGGTTGCCTCTCAGCAGGCGGTGGTGCTCCTTGATTCTGTGGCCTCTGCTGCCCTTGCTTCTTGTTTTGAACTTGGGGTTTTTGAGGCCCTTGAGGTCTAGGTAGACCCATATTCTGCTTCTTGCTTGGCTGACTGTTATTATGATGCTGTTGCCTTTTACGCTGAATTTCAAAATTAATATCCCTCAAAGCCTGTTCAGACTTGAAGGCACAAGTAGTGGCAGTAGCATAATCTAATGGATGCATCATCATGACATTGTTGCGTAGAGAAGGGCGTAAACCATCCATAAAGTGCCTAAGTTTTTTGCAAGGTCTCTAGCAATAAGGGGTACAAAGTGGCAACCCCTATCGAATTTCTTCACAAAATTGGCAACAGACAAGTCTCCCTGACGGAGGCTCATAAACTCTGTAAGGTCCAAAATTAAGACGACGTAATCCAACTGCATGCGAATCTAGGAAATTATGAAAAATTGAGTAATTAATTGATTTTAGCTGCTAATTAATTATGTTGTGCATGATTGCATGTTTAAAATATATTTTTCTACATGGTAGAATTAAAATATATTTTTAAAGGATATTCAAGTGACGATCGAGGAACGGGGATCGAGGACTGAAGAAAACGTAAAATATTTTATGGTTCGGCCGATGCTAAGTGAGGAAAAAAAAAAATTTCTAGTACTTTTAAAGCAATAAAAAGAGCAGGACGTCTCAGTTGGTATCAGAGCAAAGGTCCTGCAAAGGGTTGTGCCACCATCAGCGCCGGGAATATCAGTCGTCAAGCCTCAAGTTGTAAGATTTACTTGCTTTATGTGATTTTATATGATTTAACCTGCATGACGTTATGGATATTATGTTTATGATACATGTTTAATAGCTTTTTGGGTAGTATTGCCTTGCATGCTTAAAATGCTAATTAAGTCAGGATGTGTTACATGATTAGAGAACTTAGATTTAAATGCATGTTGGTTACGTTAGAATTTGGAAAACATTCAGATAAAATGCCTCCTAGACGCGTACCCGTTATCGAGAATCAGGCAGAGAACAGTGTTAATCGCAGGGGGAATAGTCAAAGAAATGCACCACTACCACCACCTCCTCCAGGGGATCCTGCTACTCGTGCATTAGAGGGTATGGCTCGTCTCTTCGAGCAACAGTTACAGCAGCAGCAGATACAGCAGCAACAGCTACAGCTGCAGTTACAGCAGATGCAGAAGCAGCAGCCACAGCAGCCACCTAGGCCACAGCATGATATTTATGAGCGGTTCCGGAGGCTAGGGCCGAAGGAATTTTCTGGCACCACCGATCCATTTGCTGCAGAGAGTTGGATCCGATCACTCGAGGTACATTTTCGCTATCTGAACATGGGATACGCCGACCGTGTGAGGTGCACTACTTATCTGCTTAGGGATGACGCTTCTTTATGGTGGGAAGGAGCCGAGCATGGTGTTGACCTTGCTACACTCACTTGGGCACAGTTCAAGACCAAATTCTATGAGAAATACTTTACTGCTGACGTCAGAAGCCGGATAAAGAGGGAATTTATGACTCTCCGCCAGGGAGACGTACCTGTTGCCGATTTTGTGAAGAAGTTTGATAGGGGTTGCCACTTTGTACCCCTTATTGCTGGAGACGCGGAAGAAAAACTTAGGCATTTCAAGGATGGCCTAAGACCTACCATTCGGGATAAAGTCATGATGATGCGTCCGGAGAATTATGCTATGGCAGTTACTTATGCATATCAGGCTGAGCAGTCCTTAAAGGACATTGACTTTGAGATTCAGCGCAAGAGGCAGCACTATCAGAATAACAATCAACCCAACAAGAAGCCAAATACGGGTCCTCCTAGACCTCAAGGGCCTCAAAAGCCCCAAGGTCAAGTCAAGAAGCCAGCGCCACCAAAGCCACAGAATCCGGGAGCACCAAAGCCTGCTGAGAGGCAACCATGCAAGGAGTGCAACCGTCTACATCTTGGCAAATGCGAGTTGGGATCATATAAATGTTTCTACTGCAAGGAGGCCGGTCACAAAGCTATTGATTGCCCAAAGAGGAAAGCAGCTACTACGGCCCGAGCTTATGTGATGAATGCCGAGGAAGCCGAGGAAGAGGCAGACACTACACTCATCACGGGTAACCTAGTCATTTAACATTTTTATATTCCTTATTTCGGCATGAAATGTTAAATTGGTTATTAGAATTGAATTGTGATTAAGTTTCAACCTAGAATAAATTAGGTTGCATGTTCTACTTAGTTGGCCTTAAGCGATGATTTTAGAAACCATAGAAAAATGATTCGAATTTTTGTGCCTTATTTTATGTGAAGGATGTTATGATTCAGAATAAAAAGTCTAAGGGCCAAAATTAAAGAAAACCATAAAAGGGGGTTTCGAAATTATTGGGGGGCCAATATGCAATTTTCGAAAATTTAAGGGACTTAAGTGCAATAATTCGAAAATTATGGGTCAATAATGCAGACTTAAAAGATTGAGGGACTAAAGCAAAACTTCTCTATGAAATGTTTAAGTTCAACACGAAATCTTCATTCAACTTTGGGAATTAATGATAGTAAATCCTTAAGTGTCAACACGAAAAGAATTAAAAGACATTTTCACCGCAGGGAGGATCATCATTCTAGGCGTAGCTACCTATGCTTTGCTAGATTCAGGAGCTACACACTCTTTCATATCAGAAACCTTCATCAAAAGACTGAATGTTACTCCTCAAGATATGGGTTTGGGTTTCAAAGTTTCGATTCCATCCGGTGATCAGATGCTCACGTCTAAGATTGTTAAGAATCTGGAGCTTCGTTTATTCAAAGATGTTGTTCGGGCAGATCTTATTGTGCTTCCTATGCCCGAATTTGATATTATACTTGGGATGGATTGGCTATCTGCGAATGGAGCTTCGACTGATTTCCGTCAGCGATCAGTAT
This sequence comes from Primulina tabacum, assembly GCF_025594145.1. NCBI lineage: Eukaryota > Viridiplantae > Streptophyta > Magnoliopsida > Lamiales > Gesneriaceae > Primulina > Primulina tabacum. The sequence continues at coordinate 5,681,403 of NC_134556.1, read as the reverse complement.
CTATCAGGCCACCCAGTGGTAAATCTTTTGTTTTCGAGGCGGCAAGAAACCAGCAAATGCCGCACATTATCTCTTGTCTATGTGCGAGGAAGCTTATTAAGCATGGATGTCAGGCGTATTTAGCATGTGTCACTACTACACATGAATCCATCAGCCAGAAGCTAGAAGATGTTGATATTGTGAGGGATTTTCCTAGCGTCTTTCCCGAAGACGTTTCTGGCATTCCGCCCGATCGTGAGGTGGAGTTCTCTATTGACCTTATGCCGGGCACTGTTCCTATATCTAAAGCACCTTATCGTCTAGCACCCGCTGAAATGAAAGAATTGAAAGATCAAATTCAAGAATTGCTAGACAAAGGTTTTATTCGCCCTAGTTACTCTCCATGGGGCGCACCGGTTTTGTTTGTGAAAAAGAAAGATGGTAGTATGCGTCTTTGCATCGATTATCGAGAGCTCAATAGGGTCACTATAAAAAAATAAGTATCCACTGCCAAGAATTGAGGATTTATTTGACCAGTTGCAAGGAGCTTCGATATTTTCTAAAATTGATCTGCGATCTGGATACCATCAGTTGAAAGTCAAGGAGTCTGACTTGCACAAGACAGCATTTCGCACAAGATATGGGCACTATGAGTTTATGGTCATGCCATTCGGGTTGACCAATGCGCCAGCGATCTTCATGGATCTCATGAATCGCGTATTTCAGCCGTATCTGGATCAGTTTATTATTGTCTTCATTGATGACATATTGATCTATTCCAAGAGCAGAGAGGAGCATAGTCGCCATTTGAGGACAGCACTGCAAGTTTTACAAGACAGAAAGCTTTATGCAAAATTCAGCAAGTGCGAGTTTTGGCTTGATAGAGTGGCGTTCTTAGGCCACATCATTTCTAGGGATGGCGTGGAAGTTGATCCGAGTAAAGTTGAGGCAGTAAAAGAGTGGCCAGTACCGAAGAGTGTCACCGAGATTCGCAGTTTCTTGGGACTAGCTGGCTATTATCGCAAATTCATCAAGGGGTTCTCATCTATTGCAGTGCCTTTGACATCTTTGACGAAGAAAAATGCTAAGTTTATTTGGGGATCCGAGTGTCAAGACAGTTTTGACAAGTTGAAGCAAGCCTTGATATCAGCACCAGTGTTATCCATGCCACCAGGGCAAGGGGAGTATGTTCTTTATACCGACGCTTCTAAGCTAGGTTTAGGTGCAGTTCTGATGCAAAACGACCGAGTTATCGCCTATGCATCAAGACAGTTGAAAATTCATGAAAAGAACTACCCTACTCATGATCTTGAGCTTGCAGCAGTAGTCTTTGCATTAAAGATTTGGAGACACTACCTTTATGGGGAGAAGTGCAAAATATTCACTGATCATAAAAGCTTGAAATACTTCTTCACCCAAAAGGAGTTGAATATGAGACAGCGCAGATGGCTTGAATTGGTAAAGGACTATGATTGTGACATTAGCTACCATCCGGGGAAAGCTAATGTAGTGGCAGACGCATTGAGTAGAAAGGCAGCGGTTATCACTCAATTATCACTCCAAAGACCGTTGCAGTCCGAGATACAGCGGTTTGAGCTTGCCGTGTATGCTAGGGGCGAGGCCCCTAATCTTGCCACATTATCAGTGCAGTCGACTTTGAGAGACAGAATTCGGGATGGACAGCCTACTGATGAGCAGTTGCAAAAGTGGAGAGCAAGAGATGAAGCCAAGGGCCGGAATTTATATTCAGTAGTGGATGGCTTAGTCCGTTATCGAGACCGTCTATGGGTTCCTAGTGACGATTCTTTGAGAGATCTTATTATGAAGGAAGCCCACGACACACCATATTCCATTCATCCGGGCAGTACAAAGATGTATAGAGATTTGCAGTTGTTATATTGGTGGCCAGGCATGAAGAGAGACATCTTGAGATATGTATCCGAGTGTTTGACTTGTCAGCAAGTCAAAGCAGAGCATCAGAGACCAGCGGGAAAATTGAAGCCACTCCCTATTCCCGAGTGGAAATGGAAAAATATCACCATGGACTTTGTTGTGGGATTGCCAAAGACAGTTAAAGGATTTAATGCCATTTGGGTGATAGTGGATCGTCTTACGAAATCAGCGCATTTTCTACCTATTAAGACGACATTCACCATGATTCAGTATGCCGACTTGTATATTCGGGAGATAGTTCGGCTGCATGAGATTCCTGTATCCATCGTTTCTGACCGGGATCCGAGGTTCACGTCGTCTTTTTGGAAAAGTCTGCATGCAGCGATGGGGACCAAGTTATTGTTCAGTACAGCGTTCCACCCTCAAACCGATGGTCAGTCAGAAAGGGTTATTCAGATTTTGGAAGATCTACTGCGAGCATGCGTCATTGATTTCCAAGCCAGTTGGGAACAAAAATTACCTCTAGTGGAGTTTACTTACAATAACAGCTATCAATCATCAATAGGAATGGCTCCTTTTGAGGCACTCTATGGAAGAAAATGTAGATCTCCTATTCATTGGGACGAGGTTGGGGAAAGAAGAGACATTTGTCCAGATGTGATTGAAGAAACAGCTGAGCTTGTAGTCAAGATTCGTGATAGAATGAAGACTGCACAAAGCCGACAAAAGAGTTATGCGGACAAAAGACGAAGGGACTTGGAGTTTGCAGTAGGCGACCACGTGTTTGTGAAGATAGCACCCATGAAGGGTGTTATGCGTTTTGGCAAGAAGGGCAAGCTTGGTCCTAGATTTATTGGCCCATTCGAGATTTTGGAGAGGATTGGGACACTAGCTTATAGAGTGGCATTGCCACCCGCACTTTCTGGAGTTCACAATGTGTTCCATATTTCGATGCTGCGGAAGTACATGTCTAATCCGTCGCATGTGCTTAATTATGAACCTCTTCAACTAACTCCAAATTTGTCGTATGAAGATAGACTTGTCCAGATTCTGGCTAGACAAGAAAGACGATTGCGTAACAAAGTAATTCCAATGGTCAAGGTCAAGTGGCTGAATCACTCGGAAGAGGAAGCTACTTGGGAAACTGAGAGGGACTTGAAGAGTCGCTATCCGGATCTATTCGGTAAGTTCTAATTTCGAGGACGAAATTTTATTTAAGGGGGGAGGAATTGTAAGGTCCAAAATTAAGACGACGTAATCCAACTGCATGCGAATCTAGGAAATTATGAAAAATTGAGTAATTAATTGATTTTAGCTGCTAATTAATTATGTTGTGCATGATTGCATGTTTAAAATATATTTTTCTACATGGTAGAATTAAAATATATTTTTAAAGGATATTCAAGTGACGATCGAGGAACGGGGATCGAGGACTGAAGAAAACGTAAAATATTTTATGGTTCGGCCGATGCTAAGTGAGGAAAAAAAAAATTCTAGTACTTTTAAAGCAATAAAAAGAGCAGGACGTCTCAAACTCTCTCTTTAGTCGGCCTCTGACATCCGCAGTAAAGTACTTCTCATAGAAAATCTCCTTGAATTGAGGCCAAGTGATAATAGCAAGATTAACACCATGCTCGACCCCTTCCCACCATAGTGAAGCGTCATCCCTAAGCAGGTAAGTGGTACACCTCACACGGTCAGCATCTCCCATATTCAGATAACGGAAGTGTACCTCAAGAGAACGTATATAGCTCTCAGCAGCAAATGGATCACTGGTGCCTGAAAATTCCTTCGGCCCTAGCCTCCGGAATTGATCATAGATGTCCTGTGGTGGCCTAGGTGCCTGCTGTGCCTGCTGCTGCTGCAGTAACTGCTGCAACTGTATTTGCTGCTGCAACTGCTGTTGCTGTAACTGCTATTTGAATAGACGTGCCATCCCCTCAAGAGCACGGGTAGCGGCATCCCCCGGTGGTGGTGGTGGTGGAGGTCCATTCCCTTGAGTATTTCCTCGACGATTAACACTGTTCTCGGCTTGATTCTCCTGAACGGGCGCACGCCTAGGAGGCATTATATCTGAACGTTTTCCAAATTCTAACGTAACCAACATGCATTTAAATCTAAGTTCTCTAGTCATGTGACATATCTTAACTTAATTAGCAATTTAAGCATGCATAGCAGAAATACTCAAAAAGCTAATAGTCTTGTAGCATAATCATGATATTCATAACATCAAGCAGGTAATAACACACTGAATCATATAAATCATATAAAACTTACAACTTTGAGGCTTGACGACTGATCTTCCCGGCGCTAATGGTGGCACAAACCTTTACAGGACCTTTGCTCTGATACTAACTGAAACGTCTGCCCTTTTTGCTTTAAAAGTGATAGAAATTTTTTTTTTTCAAATATTTCGGCCAACATAAATGATACATGAAAATATTTTTATAAAATATTTTGCACTTTAAAATAAAACCTCAATCAACTAGCATTTAACAATTCGAGTGAAATAGTCGTAAAGTAAAATCGTCTACTGTTTTACCAAACCTAAACAGCAATAATTTGAAAAGTAAAGCCCATACCAAACCTCTCAAAAATCTCTCAAAAGCATAAATAAATAATCTTAAAAATCTCTAACTTAAATCATAAAGCATAATGCGGAAAATGTAGCGCTGGTCCTCGGGTTGTGTGCACCTTCAGTCCAGTCATCTCATGCGTCAAGACCTCCGTCAACCTCACCTGCATCCATCACACCTAGTGAGTCTAAAGACTCTCAATACACCAAATCTTTGTAACAAATAATACATATAAAACCACATGCAATAGTGAAAATACTTTTACGTAAAATAACGTTTTCTTGATATGCATAACATGAACCTCACCTCTACCTTTCCTCAATCATAACATGACATAACCTTTTTCATGATCATAAACATTATCTTTTTCCTTTATTGAATTCAGATCGTTAATTGTGACTTTCCTCAATCCTCAAAAGTCGATGGTACCATCTACATGAAACCACAGTACTGGGCGGCGGGGACATCAGCGACACAAGATCGTCAACTGAGCCTTGGCCTATCCTCAATCGTATCCTCATATCCTCATATCCTCATAGTCACAATTACTTCACTTTCATCAATGTTTCCATGCTTTCATCACTTTATAAAATCGTGCATAAATATATTTTTTTTTGAAACCAAGCATGCACCATGTATTTTAAATGTCAACTTTTAATCATAAAATTTCATGGACATTTAAAATAAATCATAAATAAATCATGAACATTTCATAAACATTTAAAAATAATCATATTATCATAAAAACAGCATTTAGGGCACTGCCATGACCTTTAGTAATTTCCCAGTGTAAAAAGATCGTTTTACCCCTGGACTCGACATTTTTCGTTTTCTACTTTTTTCTTGATTTCATGACAATAACATGTCCCAAATAATTATTTAAGCCTACATGAATTTTTTCGTAATTTTATTTGGCTTAAAACTTAGACTTTTTCAATTATCTTTTCTTAATCGTTTTAACGGTGTTTTAATCCCGAAAAATACCAAACTTTAATATAAAATTTCTAAATTCTAAATTTAGTCTTTTTATATTATTTTAGCCCTTATGGATCACGATTCGACCCCCCGTGAGCCGTTTTCCAATTTTCTTCTTTTTAAAACCCTATTTGACACCTAAACTTCGACCCCGAGCCAACTTTCGATTTTCACGAGTTACCCCCAAACCATGTTGGCCCAAAACTTGCCCAACATCCTAAATTAAACTCCTGGACCCTAATTTCACAAAGAGACTGACCCAAACCATAAAAACGAGAACCTCCTAAATGACCCTATGCTGGCCGAGAATTCTAAAGGTGGTAGGACTCTTCTTTTTTTTTTTTGCTTCCAGGGCCTAGCCGTTGAGCCTAGGCCCCGAACCACTTGCCCTCGCATCTTCCTAAGACTCCAAATCCTCGTCCTAACCCAGCCCTGGACCGAGACCTTAAGCCCTTCAAGCCACCCGAAGCCTGCACCCCTTATTGTCACTTCTCGGGTAGGAGTCCTTGCGTGCAAGGACTCCTTCCTGCCTTTTGATCTTGGGTCCTAGCTTGGCTAGGACTCTCCCTAGACCCTGAACAGTCCCTGGCCGAGCCCTGGCCCCAGCCCAGGCCGAGCCCAGCCTTCCCTCATGGAAACCGATCCCATAACCCATGACAGCAACCTACAGACTTTAGTTTTCTTGTTTCTTTTGGTTTCTGCCGATCCTGAGTGCGTGTGTGGGGCTTCGATTTAATTGAAAACTTTGCTTAAACATATTATAGCATCATGGAAGCCCCTTAACATGCAAAGAACAAATTATTTGAATCAAAAGCCATCATACTTCATGCATAAATGCCATATTATGAAAATTCCTGAAAATATTTCATGTTTCTTTATGCATGCACTAATACAAATCATAATATGATATGATGGATGAGAAAAGGAAGATTAGGCGTGCCTTTGCGTTATATACGCACGAAAAACCGAAGACGACGAAGAACGGAAGGAACCAAGGCTAGCTTCCCTTAAACCTTCGAAGAAAAAGCCATTTCCCTAAGCCGTGCGCAAGTGTGCCGTGAGTTTGCTATGCCGAGGGAGTGTTTTCTGATTTGGTAGACTTGAGAGGCGTTAGTTTTTTTGCCAAGCCTAGGGTTTTTAGTGGGTTTTAAATACCTATTAATCAATTAGGTAGACATCAGGCCTATTAAGCCCCTAACTAAGCCCACTAGTGTTAATTAGGATTTAAATAAATCATAAAAATGGTTTTGATAAAAATAAGTTCGTGAATTAAATAGCCGGACTGCTTAAATGCTCATAGTTTAATTGAAAATCCAACGCCGATAAAAATTTCGTCTCGGCATATAAAATCACCTCAAAACCCTTATTTTCAAAAATACTAAAAAGCATCGACCATATTTTAAATAATAACAAAATAATCATTTAAAAACATTTTGCATTTTTTCCAGCCCTCGGTCCCCGTTCCTCGATCGTCCCTTGAATATTCCTAAAAATACAATTTTATGCATGATGACAATAAAAATCTAATTTAGCATATAAACAAGTATGTCACATAATTAATTAGCCACTAAAATCGGTTAATTACTCAATTTTCATAATTTCCTAGATTCGCATGCAGTTGGATTACGTTGTCTTAATTTTGGACCTTACATGATCTCTGCTTGGCAGAAGCAGGGAATTCTGCAGTATTGATTGATTGAATGACATGAGCGGTAGTCCAAACGAACATAACCTCTGTAAAGATGTATTTTTCAGCATCTCTTTTAAATCTCTGAATACATCGAGGCGTCCATGAAGGATGAGGGACGTGTGTGCTGCTTTCACTATCCATTGAAGTTCAGATGTCTTTACCAAATAACAATGATCATAATTTATAGTCAAGTCTTAAAGAGACAGGAGGAAGACAAAGAGTCATCTGACCTTAACTGATTCAGACTAAGTTTCTCTTACCCTTATTTATTTGCATTTATTGAGGGGGAATATTGATTTGAAAAGTTAACTGAGAAGACAATAGTCAGTTGGTCTTCAACTGAACTGACTAAGTTCTCAACTGGTCATTCAGTTGCTGATCTAACTGATCTTCTCCGATAAGTTAACTAATAAATCGAATAATATTCTATATTAAATGTTGTGACCGTTTATCGAAGCATTAATTACTGTCTTTCAATGAATAGTATCTTCAAACGTGGACCCACATAATCCATTCATATTCTATACACGTTCTTATCACACGTACACACGTTTTTAATTCAAATTTTCCTTTACTGACCCGTGTCCAATAATTTGAACACTCACTTACATCAGTACCATACCTGCTCCAATTCAGTTTTTCACTCCTTAAGTTTATTTCAAATTTACAGAGCAAAAACAAATTCGAGTTTTCTTTCTTGCAGAAAACATTCATTCAAATGGCAAATCAGATCCTAGCTCATGTCATGAACGCAACGACAATCGACTTTGACTCAGTTATGACTGTATCAGATGAAGCTGTGAAGAACATCTTCATCAAACTGGAAGCAGCAGGATTGAAACAATTCTTGAGATTATCTTCTCAAGTAATCTATCCTAAAGAGATCCAGGATCTCTATGCCAGCGGCTATGTCACTAAAGAAGGCAGTATCACAACTACTGTAAATGGTCAGCTGCTGATCATTGACGAGGATTTCTTCTGCAACCTATTTCAACTGCCTACTGATGGGTTAGTTAACCTCTCTGAAGTAAAGACATCTGATGTTGAAGATATTCAAACCCTTTTGTCTGGTGATGGTCGGAAAATCAAAGTTTTTGATCCCAAGAAGAAGCTAAAGCCAGAGGTGCAACTGCTGGCAGATATAGTAGCCAAAGGGCTTTTAGCAAAGGCTGGATCCTTTGCTGTCCTTACTCTGGAGAAATTTCAAACTATGACTGCAATCATGGCTAAAAGAAAGATGAACTGGAAGAATATAATTTTCAACATCTTGAGGAATATGTTTCAATCATCCAAGCAATCAAAGGGTTATGTAGTGTAGCTCAACTATTTGCTGAAAGTCAAGGGGCTGGTGATTGATGATTCTGAAAGATCGTCAAAACTGAAAATCTTCAATGCTAAAAATGTCCGGCCACCAAAGCAGAAACTGGACAAGTCTCCTGAGCAGTTCTTGAAAGTGAAGAAGGAGATTGGGACACAGGAGGCTCCCAAGTTAGTTCAGAAAAAGAAGAATCTTCAGAAAAAGATAATCAAGCGCAAGTCGATTGTCAGTGAAACTGACTTTGAGAAAACTCTATCTCCCAAGGTCATCAAGAAGCCAAGAACCTTGAAGACAAAACCTGCTGTTGCAGTTGGAACCATCCCAACTGAAAGATTGATGCAGTCCGGGGCTCAACAGCCTATCAAGGCTATTTGTATGAAAGCTATTCCAATTGAATCCTCAACTGAGGATCAGTTACCACTGACTGCAGTTCTCAAAAAGTCTTATCACCGAATCTGGTGAGAAGAAGAAGCTTGTTGGAGTTAAAGCTCTACTTATCACTATCACCAGACCAACTCTTCTGCCGTTGGCAAGAGCTAAAGGAGTAGTGATTCGAGAACAAGTTGACTCGACAAGGTCAGGACTGAGCATTTCTCATGTTCTAACTAAATCTAAGGGCAAATAGAAAATGATTGAAGAGCCCAGACCAACCAACACCTTTCAGACGCACATTGACCTCATTTGGAAGGAAGTCAATGAATTTTCTGAAGGTAAACTCAGAACATATGAAGAATGTGTAAAGTTTAGAACTTTTGTGTTTTGTTTGCTAGGAAATTACGGAATAAATCAGTTTTAAAGAAATTCATTGCATTGGAAACACTTGTTTTGAAAATGGTCAAAGCTGCCACGGTGGTTCAAGCACTTGAGAGAAAGAAATATTTTTTAATCAAATACGGGCAAAGAAACCGAGTCAGTTGATCGGTCAGCTATGACGGAACTACGATCCCACCAGCCCAACTGCTCTTAATGATAAAGCAGTTCATGACCAACTGGACATAGACTTGTTATCTCTGCAAATGGATATCAAGAATTGGGAAATGGATCAGAAACTTATTATTCCAGAATATTCTCAAGATCTTTCTTCTGATGAGCTAGCTGATCAATCAGCTCAAACAGCTCAGCCATCCAAGGATCCAAGTGCAAGATCTGCTGAACAGATGACTGATTCTTTTTCTAAAGATGCATCAAAGCCAACTGATGTTCCTCAGTCTTCAACTACTGAAGCTGTACTCTACACAGACGCTGAATTATCATTGGCCAACATTGATGAAGTAATCAAATCAGTTGCCTCTGACGTTCAACTATCCACTACTGAAGCAGTTGAAGAGTTGTTCACAACTGAAGAACCAATTCTTTAAGCCCCAGATCAACCTCTTGAATAACCAGTTCAGTTGCTCTCCACGACTAAACAAGAAATATTGAGAACTGAAGAGCCAGTTCAGTAAGTTATCACGACTGAACAGGCAGTTTTTGAACTAACTGAAGAGGCTCAGCTGCACTCAGTTGCAACTGAAGAAGTGCCAGCTGATCAGCCTTCTATCATTCAGCCAACCGAAGCACCAGTTGAGCATTCTATCCCAGTAATAACTGCTGTTTCAACTTATCATCCGCATGAAGCATCATTGGACCCTGCTACTGATCAAACTTCTCCTCCACAATCTCAATAGGAAGTCTTACCAGAAGATACTTCAGAAATGGTCAATACTACAACTGAAACAACTGACGGGGCACTGGTCATTTTCGATGGAGAGAACAGAGAGCAACCAGAAACTTCCGGAGCCATGTCTCCAGGCATTACAATAGAAACTGAGTCTCTGTACGAAGAAATTTCAGCTATTCAGACCAACCTCGTTGGTATAATGACTTCCATTTCTGACATCCGATCAACGCAATTCTTGCACACTATGAGGATTGATTCTATTAAGGATAATACCATGGGTAAACTGTAGCAAATCCAGAAGGATGTTTCTTTTTTATTCTTTTAGATGGAAGAGCTCCGCAAAGATAGAGTTTCAACTGAAGCTCATTTCCAGACGCAAGCATTAATGACAAGACGTCTCGACTATCTAGAAAGTACTGTTTCAAAACGAATGGATTTACTGCAAGATATCCTAATGAATGCAGTTTCTAATCTATCTTCAGATGTGCGGAATTTGTCAAGAAAGGTTGATGAGTTTGAAAAAAAGGGGGAAATAGGAGAAATAGAAGATCAGAAAAGAGAAGACAAAGGAAAGAAGAAAAAATGCAGATCAACTGACTTCAGTTGATGGTTGAAGACTATAGAAGGAATTCTTTATTCTTTTATTCTTTGCACGAATCTATACATTATCTGCAATGAGTTTGAAGAATATTTTTTTGAGTTCAGTTGATCAGTTCATATTTTACAAGTTTTGTCAAACACCAAAAAGAGGGAAATTTTTGGAAACTTAATTTCGGTTGTTTGACAAACTAAGTGATTAATTTATTGGATTAACTGATCAAGTAGCTTCAAGTAACTGAACTACATAAATCAACTGACAGTTGCCGAACTGAAGATTAATACGCAGTTTATCGAAGGCAATTGAAACCAGCTGAACTGAACTTACGAAGACAACTGACTGATCAGTTGGAAACGGATAAGTTGATATATTCAGTTGTGAGCTTATCAGCTGATCATTCAGCTGTACACGTCATCAGTTATTGAAAAGGACATTCAACCGACAACAGTACAAAGCAGACTGCAACTCGTAGTGGAACGCCGCATTTCAGAGCTTACAATGTAGGAATGTGAGAGGAGTATTGACGTGACAATCAACGGATATATTGAATCAAATTATATTTAATATTACCGTTGAAGAGAAACCTATAAATAGGTGAGAAGAGCAATTGAGAAAAAATCGATTTATCTATTCTCTAAAGCTTGCTGTTACCCTGCTGAATTTATCGCTCTTACTCAAGAATCAAAAAGCTCACACTTATCTGATTTATTTGTAGCATTTGAGGCTACCTTTCGAGCTTACAAGCACAAACCGTTTTATTGTTTATTTTATCTTAACTAGATCAGTTGTGCTAAGTTCAGTCGAAGAACTGTGAGATATTTAGTAAACTAAGAGTTTCAGTTTTGGCAGTGTTAAGTCCAAACTGAAGTGGGTCTGTACAAGTTTTGTATCGATCAAAGTCTTTTAGTGCATATCCTATCCTTTTCATAGAAGGGGTGACGTGTTATGCTCGGGCGGTAAAAATCCTACCGCTCGGGCGCCACCCATTCTGCCTCTATGCACTGGTTCCTCAAAGATTGCTCTAGAAACGTCTCTTTCCTTCATAATTTGAAATATTGGTAAACAGGAAAGTTGTAGCTCTATATCTTGGCTTGAATATCCCACTGGTTTCATGTCATTTGGAGGTCTGAGTAAAAAGTTATGCTCATTCTCCCAACATGTGTCATTGTAGGAGTGACGATACACACGAACCACTTCGGGGCGCTTTTGGCTTGTCTTTCACAATGATTTCGACAAAACTCAAAACGTGAAAGTTGTAACCTTCTATCTTAGCTTTTAATGGTTATGGCCTCACACAATTTGGATCAATATTCCAATGATTATGTTAAAATTCGTAAGAACTACCATATTTTCATCTCATTTCCTACCAACTTCATTACACTACTTCTACCTACACATCTTACCATCACTATTTAAACACATATTCATTCTCAATACACCCTGGACAATATAAATATCATGTTCAATCTCAATATTGGTACCTCAATCATCACGTGAAATCTAATGAGCTAAATAACTACATAATAAATGACATAAAAGCATTATTATCATTTGTACGAGTAACCGGGCATTACACATAATATTCAAGGTAAAATTCAAAAAGACCATCCATCATTAGAAATATGCGCGAAGATGTCCAAACTCGAAAGAAGGAAAAAGTAGATCATCTCAAGATTGCTGGACTTGTATGCATGAGCTCTACATACTCACAGGTTAGATTTTCATGTTTTATATCCAATTTCGAACCCAAGAATGTTGATGAGGCGTTAAAAGATGAATTTTGGGTTGATGCAACGCATGAAGAGCTTGAGAAATTTGTTCGAAATGATGTGTGACACTTGGTTCCACCTCCTGACCACAATAATGTTATTGACACGAAATGGATTTTCAAAAATAAGACTGATGAGTCAGGAAAAATCATTCCAAGCAAAGCTAGATTGGTTGCTACACAAGTTGAGGGGGTTGATTTTGATGAGACCTTTGCTCCTGTTACTCGTATTGAGTCAGTCAGACTACTGCTTGCCATTGCCTGCTACATGAAAATCAAACTTTTCAAATGGATGTTAAAAGTCCATTTTTAAATGGAATCTTGTATGAAGAAGTGTATGTTAGACAACCTAAAGGCTTTGAGGATCCACACCATCTGGGTCATGTCTACAAATTCAAGAAGACACTTTATGGTTTGAAGCAAGCACCACGTGCGTGGTATGACGGACTGACAGAATATCTTCTTGAAATTGGCTTCAAACGAGCTGATGTAGACAAAGCTCTTTTTATTCAGAATTCCAAAGGTGAGATCCTTATCTGTCAAATCTATGTTGATGATATAATCTTTGGTTTCTCATCTCAAAAGCATGCTGATAATTTTTTTGAGTGCATGTCATCAACATTTTAAATGAGCATGGTTGGTGAGCTAAGTTTTTTTCTTGGCTTGCAAATCAAACAAATGCATGATGCCATCTTTTTGTGTCAAAGTAAGTAAGCTAAAAATTTGGTAAAGAAATTTGCTAAAGAGAACACCAAGCACATGAAGACACCATGGGATCGAGTGAAAAATTATCTAAAGATGATGCTGCCGAAAATGTTGACAACACCTTATATCGCAGCATCATAGGAAGCCTTTTGTACTTGATTGGTAGCCGCCCTGACATAATGTTTAGTGTATGCCTGTGTGCTAGATATCAAGTCAATCCTAAGTTTCCAGAACCATTGACTTAGGATTATGGTACACACATGAAACCAATTCTAACTTGGTAGGATTTTCTGATGCTGATTGGGCTGGAGACTTAGATGATAGAAAAAATATATCTGGAGGTTGTTTTTATGTTGGAAATAATTTGATCTCGTGGCATAGTAGGAAACAAAATTGTGTTTCACTTTCAACTGCTGAATCTGAATATGTGGTAGCTGGAAGTTGTTGTTCTCAGCTCTTATGGATGAACCAAATGATAGAAGATTATGGACTTAAGAGTGAAGATTTAGTTGTATACTGTGATAATTCTAGTGCAATCAAAATTTCAAAAATCCAGTACAACACTTTTGAACTAAACACATTGACATTAGACATCACTTTATTCGAGATTTAGTAGAGAAAGGATTGATTCGAATTGAATTTGTTGGTACAAATAATCAACTGGCTGACATATTCACGAAAGCATCAGATTTTGAGAGATTCTCAAACCTTAGGAAATCTCTCAGCATGTATTCTGTCTAAACATACATAGATGTTGTCTCAGATGTTACAACATCTCGGACAACACCTAACATGCATGTGCATTTCTAGGACTTAGACATACTGCATTTTCATACATACTGTTATATGATGTGTTGGAATAATGTTGCATAATCTTCTGTTGCGCTTACAATTTCTTGTTCTATCTAATCTTAACACACTTGGATTTGCTTAATAATATGATTAAGTCACAAAGTAGTTGAAGGATGATCATGTACACCATGACACTATCCCATACGAAATGTGATTTAAAATGGAGTAAAAAGAGTTCAATGATTGCATATGCTCTGTATCAGAAGATAAGATGGGAAAAAACTACCTAAAAGAGTCCAATGAAAACTTTGATTTTAGAGTGGGAGCTACCTCTTCTGAGTTTAATACAGAAAGGAAAACATAAGAAGTTGGGAAAAGCTACCTAGAGGAGTCCTAAAGAAGACCGTTCTTCTAGTGTGGGAGCTACCACTTCTATGATCAGAAAATTGATAAGTCTCTAAGTGTGAAGAAAAATCGAAATAAATTTTGAGATTGGACGTATTGTCAGAAGATGTTGCCAACATTTACGAAAACACTTCATTTGTGAACATATTTCATATTGGTTTTCATGTTCCTATTTCTGTTACATTATGTTATTAGGCATAAATAGGTCATACATAAACATAACATTGTGAATATTGTTGTGTCAAGAGGACATGAGTATTTCGACACAGAAAATTCGATGAAAATCCAGAATTTACGAAGAATTGAATATGGGTGATCTTTGATGTTTTAGTGGAGTTAAATTCGATGTGGGTTTCATTTCTGGTAATTAATTTGAACAACTATTGCACGAAATTATCTTAGTATGTGAAAAAAGGTGATAACGGATATTTTTTTTTCGGTTTTATTTTTTTTTTAACGTTAGACTAAGTCAGTTACTAATTTTTTTGTTACTGTTGCACTGTGCTTTCATGTTTATCTCAATGATTTACAACGCCTAATTCATCATTATCTACAAAATAGTGTCTCGAATCTTCGTGTCCTCCTCAGACAATTTCTCTCTGGTTTGTTTTCGCATTTCTCATTTTTCCACTAACCTTCTTCAGTCGATATACAATTCAATGGCAGGAAAGGGCTTCGATCCTCATGACATTCGAAGCGAGATGGGACACCGAGAGGATGTTGCCCCTGGCCTCAACAACATCCTCAACAACATCTCCTGAAGAACCCTCTATGGAACTAGTTCATGTTGCTGATCAGCCCATACCACTGGAAGTAATTGCACCGGGGGAGCTAGGATATGCATTCGATGTTGAAAATCCACCCATCATACGGGTTTCAAATCCACCACGGCAACCTATTCTCCGATCGAAAAGACAAGCATGGTACAACCCTAATTTAACTACCTCTGAACGATTTCGACATAAGGGAGAAGGGCCGAGTAGACCATCCCTTGCTGACCCAGATAACACCTCTGGCGACGAATCCGCTGATGGTGACTATGAGTTTTTGGCCCGCAAGAAGACTGCCTCTCTGCCTAACGACGGTAGTATGTCCTCCAGCGAAGCCACTGATTCTGATAAGGACGAACCTTCTGTTCCTCCATCAAAGCCCTCACCATCCCGTGAAGACGAGATCACGTTGGCCCAATTTATGGCCAACTTAAAGAGTCAACAAGATGAAGTTCCATCTGGTCCTGTTGCTCCCCAAGAATCTGGCAGTTCTACTGACAAGCTTGCTGAAGAAGATGAAATTTCTAAAGGAAATGAATCTGTTGAACATGATGTTGCTGAAAATGTTGCCCACACGGAGGACAACACAGACCTCAGTGACTACGACTTGGACACTGCCTTCTCTACAAAATTCTACGCCGAGCACGCAGTTGTTCAGTGGCATCTTTATGCGTATCGCGACTTCATTGAGGAAAGAAACGTCGATATTGATGCCTTTGCGAGGCAAAATTTGATTTCTTTTCTGAAACACTGCTCCCTGCTCTCCACAGTCTTAGCTGTCACACCGTTTATTCGACGGTCTGTGCTGGAGTTTTACTCAAACCTCTCACCTGGAGTAGGTGATGAAAGATCTGTAAAATATGGGAAAGTTTTGTTCGCAACAAAATCTTTGAGTTCAGTCCTACAACCATCAACTCCCATTATCAGACTTCTACAGAGGATGAGGATGGTCTTGCCCCTGATATACATATGGTCACCTCTACACTTATAGGGGGCCTCTTAACTCAATTCTCAGCCCATCCTCAACGTCTGTCCGCCGCTAATCTCACTTCATTTTACTCAATGCTTCATAAGCTGGCTATCCGCAACTGGACACCATCCACCAATACCACCGTTGTCACTCGACACAAAGCATTAGTGCTATACTCCATTGGAACAAATGGGGTCTTCAACTTTGGGAAGCTTGTGCTCAACACAGTGCTGCAGTATGCTGATGGTGGACTCAAAGCTTCGAAGCTCCCATTCCCAAGTCTGATATATGGGCTGCTGATGTAGAGCCCAAATTCAGTACACGTATAACCCATGCATTTGCTTAATTATTGAAGCATTTATTTAAATTTAAAATGATTTTAGTGGTCATGATTTATTTAAATTGCATTATTTTAAATTAATTATATTTATGTGATGCACGTTAAAATATTTTCTCGAGTTTCATGTTACAGGCGAATATTCGATGTGGGATCGAGGAAAAGAGACCAGTGACGATTTTGGCTATTTTAAATGCGGTATCTTATTTTTAAGTTGGATTGGGGCATTTTAAAAGATTATTAAATTTTAGCATTCTAAAAGCCTAATTTAATTATTAGGTGATTTTATGACTTTAAACTTTTAAAGTTATGGCACTTGTGCATTTTATTTTAAATTAGAAGATTTTATTAAAATTAATAGTGAGTTACCATTTATTAGCCTTTTAATTATCATTTTAAGTGGCATTTAGTTAGCCTTTTATTTACCTTGTTAATTAGGTAAATGAGCTAAATTATTTACCCTTAATTTTAGTAAACACACGCACACACACACAACTTCACGGCACACAACACATTTTCATTTCATTTTCAGATTTTTGAGGGACAAAAACTTAGGGTTCTTGGTGAGTGAAGCAGCCGTCCCCTTCTCTAAATTTGTCCAGCAAGTTTTCGTGAGTTGTCTTCAAGGAAAAATCGCGCCACGTTCGTCCTGGTTCAACCTCGCATCTTTCCTCGCGTCGGTATCGTCGCTTTGGTATTTTAATCATCAAAAGGCATGTATAATCTGTTGTTTCTGCATCGATCTCGTTATATTATGTTTGTGGTGTTGATTATGTATGAAAACATGTGTATGTTATGTGGAAGTTTGAGCAGAAACTTGTCGAATCGATTTTTGAACGTTTTTAGATCTGAAATTTCATTTTTCACTGTATTCTGAAAACTGCGATTTTTAGGTCAAGAATTTGGGAAAACTTTCAACATATGAAATGTAGAACTTTTTGATACCTTCGATTTGATATAAGACTCGAAATATTTGGATAATAATTGAGTGAGTTATGACCGTTTTTGTGGGACTGCTCAAGCTGCTTTTTTCGAAAAATTTTGTTATTGATGTATTCTTGAAGTTTAATTGTTGCAGGCTTCGTTGGGAACGTTGGGTGACCGCTGCAGCGTGTAATCATGGTGAGTAAGATGTAGGGTTGATGATTGGTGTTTCGTCTCGAGTCGATAGGCACTTGGTTACATTTGAAGTCATAGAAAGTATTTTGGTGTCAAATTTCATGTTTACGGACTTTGTTGCGTAGTTGTTGTGCGTCGTTGTTTTGAGGACATTTGTTTGAGTTGAATCCATGTCATAGCATCCTAAGATGAGTCTCCTTTCATCGGTTCGAGTCGTTTGAGTGTGACATTTAAAATTGCATCAAAATGTGTCATTTTTCGGTTGGTTGTGCGCAGGATTAGCGCCGCAGCACTCGCCAGGGAGCACCGCAGCGCCCGTTCTGCACAAGCCAAGCGCCGCGGCGCTGCCCTTGTGGCGCCGCAGCGCTTGGCCTTCGGCCTTGCTAGCGCCGCGACGCTAGTGCCTAGCGCCTAGGCGCTGGACAGTGTTGCGCTGCGGCACTGCCTGGCGCCTAGGCGGTCGTCCATGACTTTTAAATCACTATTTTAGGCTCTTGTCTTCTATGTTTTGGGAAATTTTCACACATCATTTTAGGATTTGTTTCGGGAGGTTATGTCATGGTTTAGTACGACGATTAAAGGAGGTCAAGTCCTGAGCGATTTAGAACATCATAAGAAAATTGCCATTTTGGGTGGTGAGCACGATCATTATGTCTAGGTATGGAAATTAAGTGCTTGAAATCTTGTAGTATGTTGCAGTAGCGGCCCCAAACGAGATCCAACGAATCCTTCAACGCCAAGTAAGTATGTTTGACGTGCAAAAGAAAATATTTCAAGTTTTTGAGGTATGCTAAATGTCTTGTGACCAAATTTATGAATGAGTTTGGAAGTCGGTGAACGTGGCCGAGGACCTCTCCACCCCGTTAAAGTATGAACGGGTTTAGATCAGGATTGGAAAACGTTAAAGCATGAACGGTGACCAATCCACCCGTTAAATCATGAACGGGGATCTCATGTATGTGGCAGTGGATTCGTCCCTATCGGCCCAGTACTGTGGTTTAGTCTGACCAGGCATATGTACCTATGGGTCACTTGCTTTGAAACATGCCTCTACGCAAAATGATGAAGTCATGTATGTTCAAGTATGTTCAATATGAAAGGATGTTTAAGAAAAGATTTATGACAAAGGCACGTCTATGTATGTACGCACGTATGTTCAAGATTTTGGTATGTAAGTTCAAGTTTCAGTATGTACTTCCTATTTTAAAGTTGCTTGTGATTTTTATTACGTATTACTTGTTACTCCCAGTTTATACGTGTTGAGTCTTTAGACTCACTAGACTTGATCGATGCAGGTGAGGATGATTTCGAGGAGACTAGGGGTGGGGACCAAGGAGCTGGCTTGGACTGAGCAGGAGGCTAGACCCGAGGACCGCCCAAGTTTTTATGTTTTTATGAAATGTCAAATACTCTGATTTCACGCTACTGGTTATGAGATTTCAAACAAATACTTTTGTCAAACTTTATTCTCAGACCTTATGTTGCAACTACTTTTGGGGACATACGGTTTACGTTAGCGAAATTTGAAGTTTGATTACTCTTTTCAGAAAATTTTTAATTTTTCTGCAAATTTTAAGTAGAAAAAGTACGATACGTTACAGCTGATCTTATTTGTCAAGGACCTGCAGGTTTTGTATTGGTGGCCAGGGATGAAGAGAGACGTCCGCCGGTACGTGTCAGAATGTCTAACAAGTGAAAGCGGAACATCAGAGGCCAGCAGGAATGCTTAAGCCACTCCCCATCCCAGAGTGGAAATGGGAGAATATTACAATGGACTTTGTGGTTGGTTTGCCGAGGTCAGTCAGAGGATACAATGCCATATGGGTTATAGTGGACCGACTCACCAAGTCAGCGCATTTCTTGCCAGTGAAGACGACTTTCTCGATGACGCAATATGCGGAGCTCTATATCAGGGAGATAGTTCGATTGCACGGGATCCCAGTTTCTATTGTGTCCGACAGGGACCCGAGATTTACATCGTCCTTTTGGAAGAGCTTACATGCAGCCATGGGAACGAAGTTTCTTTTCAGTACAGCCTTTCAGCCGCAGACAGATGGCCAGTCTAAGCAAGTGATTCAGGTTTTGGAGGATCTATTGCGAGCATGTATGATCGATTTCCAGGGGACTTGGGAATCTAATCTACCTCTAGTAGAGTTTAACTACAACAACAGTTTTCAAGCATCCATAGGTATGGCTCCCTACGAGGCATTATACGGAAGGAAGTGCAGATCACCGGTTCATTGGGATGAAGTCGGTGAAAGAGCATAACTTGGTCTAGAGATAGTTCAGCAAACTGCAGATGTGGTGGTAAAGATTCGAGACAGGATGAAGACCGCACAGATTCGTCAAAGGAGCTATGCTGATAAGAGAAGAAGGGATCTAGAGTTTGCCGTAGGAGACCACGTTTTCGTGAAGATAAAACCTATGAAGGGTGTTATGAGATTTGGGAAAAGAGGCAAGCTGAGCCCGAGGTTTATTTGGCCGTTTGAAATTCTTGACAGAATTGGGACACTAGCTTATCGTGTAGCCTTACCGCCGAATCTTGCCGGGGTACACAATGTGTTCCACGTCTCGATGCTGAGGAAGTACCTTGCTAACCCATCGTATGTTTTGAGCTACGAGCCGTTGCACTTGGCTCCAGATCTGTCATATGAGGAGAGACCTGTCCAAATCCTAGACAGACAGGAGCGGAGACTTCGGAACAAAGTGACCAAGTTGGTCAAAGTCCAAAGGCTAAATCAATCAGTGGAGGAAGCCACTTGGGAGTCAGAGGCGGAAATGAGGATTCGCTATCCGGAGTTGTTCGGTGAGGTTTAATTTCGAGGATGAAATTTATATAAGTGGGGGAGGAACTGTAGAGCCCAAATTCAGTACAGGTATAACCCATGCATTTATTTAATTATTGAAGCATTTATTTAAGTTTGAAATGATTTTAGTGGTCATGACTTATTTAAATTGCATTATTTTAAATTAATTATGTTTATGTGAATGACATTAAAATATTTTCTCGAGTTTCATGATACATGCGAATATTCGATGTGGGATCGAGGAAAAGAGATAGGTGACGATTTTGGCAATTTTAAATTCGGTATCTTATTTTTAAGTTGGATTGGGGAATTTTAAAAGATTAGTAAATTTTGGCATTCTAAAAGACTAATTTAATCATTAGATGATTTTATGACTTTAAACTTTTAAAGTTATGGAACTTGTACATTTTATTTTAAATTAGAAGATTTTATTAAAATTAATAGTGAGTTAGCATTTATTAGCATTTTAATTATCATTTTAAGTGGCATTTAGTTAGCCTTTTTTTAAACCTTGTTAATTAGGTAAATGAACTAAATTATTTACCCTTAATTTTAGTAAACAAACGCACACACACTCACACACACAACTTCACGGCACACAACACATTTTCATTTCATTTTTAGATTTTTGAGAGACAAAAACTTAGGGTTCTTGGTGAGTGAAGCAGCCTCCCCCTTCTCTAAATTTGTCCAGCAAGTTTTCGTGAGTTTGCTTCAAGGAAAAATCGCACCAAGTTAGTCTCGGTTCAACCTCGCATCTTTCCCCGCGTCGGTATCGTCGCTTCGGTATTTTAATCATCAAAAGGCATGTATAATATGTTGTTTCTGAATCGATCTCGTTATATTATGTTTTGTGGTGTTGATTATGTATGAAAACATGCGTATGTTATGTGGAAGTTTGAGTAGAAACTTGTCGAATCGATTTTTGAACGTTTTTGATCTGAAATTTCGTTTTTCACTGTATTCTGAAAACTGTTATTTTTTGGTCAAGAATTTGGGAAAACTATCAACATATGAAATGTAGAACTTTTTGATACCTTCGATTTGATATAAGATTCTAAATATTTGGATAAAAATTGAGTGAGTTATGACCGTTTTCGTAGGACTGCTCAAGCTGCTTTTTCTGAAAATTTTTTTATTGATGTATTCTTGAAGTTTAATTGTTGCAGGCTTCGTTGGGAACGTTGGGTGACCGTTGCTGCATGTAACCATGGTGAGTATGATGTGGGGTTGATGATTGGTGTTTCGTCTCGAGTCAATAGGCATTTGGTTACATTTGAAGTCGTAGAAAGTATTTTGGTGTCAAATTTCATGTTTACGGAATTTGTTGCGTAGTTGTTGTGCGTTGTTGTTTTGTTGACATTTGTTTGAGTTGAATCCATGTCATAGCATCCTAAGATGAGTCTCGTTGCATCGGTTCGAGTCGATTAAGTGTGACTTTTAAAATTGCATCAAAATGTGTCATTTTTGGGTTGGTTGTGCGCAGGATTAGCGCCGCAGCGCTCGCCAGGGAGCGCCGCAGCGCCCTTTCTGCGCAAGCCAAGCGCCGCGGTGCTGCCCTTGTGGCGCCGCAGCGCTTGGCGTTCGGCCTTGCTAGCGCCGCGGCGCTAGTTCCTAGCGCCTAGGCGCCAGGCAGTGCCGCAGCGCAACACTGTCCAGCGCCTAGGCGCTCGTCCATGACTTTTTAAATCACTATTTTAGGCTCGTTTCTTCTATGTTTTGGGAAATGTTCACACATCATTTTAGGATTTGTTTCGGGGGTTGATGTCATGGTTTAGTACAACGATTAAAGGAGGTCAAGTCCCGAGCGATTTAGAACGTCATAAGAAAATTGCCATTTTGGGTGGTGAGCACGATCATTATGTCTAAGTATGGAAATTAAGTGCTTGAACTCTTGTAGTATGTTGCAGCAGCGGCCCCAAACGAGATCCAACGAATCTTTGAACGCCAAGTAAGTATGTTTGACGTGCAAAAGAAAATATTTCAAGTTTTTGAGGTATGCTAAATGTCTTGTGACCAAATTTATGAATGGGTTTTGAAGTCGGTGAACGTGGCCGAGGACCTCTCCACCCCGTTGAAGCATGAACGGGTTTATATCAGGATTGGAAAGCGTTAAAGCATGAACGGTGACCAATCCACCTGTTAATGCATGAACGGGGATCTCATGTATGTGGCAGTGGATTCGTCCTTGTCGGCCCAGTATTGTGGTTTAGTCTGATCAGGCATATTTATGCATGTGTCACTTGCTTTGAAACATGCCTCTACGCGAAATGATGAAGTCATATATGTTCAAGTATGTTCAATATGCAAGCATGTTTAAGAAAAGATTTATGACAAAGGCATGTCTATGTATGTACGCACGTATGTTCAAGCTTTTGGTATGCAAGTTCAAGTTTCAGTATGTACTTCCTATTTTAAAGTTGCTTGTGATTTTTATTACGTATTACTTGTTACTCCCAGTTTATACGTGTTGAGTCTTTAGACTCACTAGACTTGATCGATACAGGTGAGGATGATTTCGAGGAGACTAGGGGTGGGGACCAAGGAGCTGGCTTGGACTGAGCAGGAGGCTAGACCCGAGGACCGCCCAAGTTTTTATGTTTTTATGAAATGTCAAATACTCTGATTTCACGCTACTGGTTATGAGATTTCAAACAAATACTTTTGTCAAACTTTATTCTCAGACCTTATGTTGCAACTACTTTTGGGGACATACGGTTTACGTTAGCGAAATTTGAAGTCTGATTAATCTTTTAAGAAATTTTTTAATTTTTCAGCAAATTTTAAGTAGCAAAATTACGGTATATTACAATTGGTATCAAAGCGGTGTTTTTGCAAAGGGTTATGCCTACTGCCAGTTGCGAGAAGCTCACGAAGTCACATCTCAAGTCTGTAAGTTTTAAGGTTTTAAATTTATGTTATGTAGTAAGCATGAAGTTCTGAATTCAGCATGTGCATATTTTTAAGTTCAAGTACGTGCATCTTATGTTATTGATATCATGTTCATGTATGTGAGGCTTACGTGTTGGGTAAATTCTGGAACAGAATGCCTCCTAGACGTGTGATTGACCGTGAGGCAGGGGAATAGAACCGAGAGCCTTGAGATGAGGGGAGGGCTAATCCCCCACCCCCACCACCAGATATGCAGGCACAGATGCTTGCAGGCATGACTCAGTTCTTCGCACAGTTTGCGGGGAACCAGGCAGAAATGGATACAAGGGCGAGGCCGAGACCGGAAGCAGTGTATGAGAGGTTCGGGAGGATGAACCCAAAGGAGTTTTCGGGGACCACTGACCCGATGATAGCTGAAGGATGGATTAAGTCCATCGAAGTAATCTTCGATTTCATGGAGCTGACAGACGCAGACAAAGTCAGGTGTGCCACATTCCTTCTGGCAGGGGATGCCAGGCTGCGGTGGGAAAGTGCGTTAGTGTCAGTTAACTTGCAAACACTGACGTGGAATGGATTTAAGGAGGTCTTTTACTCCAAGTACTTTACTGAGGAAGTACGCTCTCGCCTAACCTGGGAGTCATGACTTTGCGTCAGGGGGATAGCAGCGTTGCGGAGTATCTGAGGAAGTTTGAGAAGGGGTGTCACTTTGTGCCCCTGATAGCTAATGATGCACAGGGAAAGCTCAGGCATTTCATGGATGGGTTACGGCCGATCTTGAGCCTTGATGTCAGGGTTGCTGGTCCGACTACCTATGCCGTGGCAGTATCTAGAGCCTTGGCGGCAGAGCAGGACCAGAGAGATATCGAGGTTGATAGGTAGGGCAAGAGGCCCTATCAGGCACCACAGCAGCAACAACAACAGCGACCTTCGTTCAAGAAGCCTTACCAGGGACATCCAGGGAAGAGGCCATATCAGGGACCGCCAAAGGGCAAGGGTCCAATTCAGCAGCAGAGGGCGCCTCAGAAGCCCGGTGATTTCCCAGTGTGTCCTAAGTGCAACCGCCAGCACCCGAGACAATGTTTGTATGGGTCAGGCAAGTGTTTTAAATGTGGAGCCAGTGGCCGCATGTTGAAGGAGTGCCCATAATGGAGGCAGCCGACTCAGGGCAGAGTGTTCGCCATGCATGCTCAAGAGGCGAACTCAGACACGACTTTACTGACCGATAAACTTTTCGACCTAAGCTCAGTATTATTTCACCTTGCATGTTCGTTTCGACTTGGGATTATTAGAATGCTAGTTGGCATTTGTGGTGTCTCTTGTTGAATGAGGTTAATATTAGAATTTTTGAGATATAAGTTTTTTGTTGTGCTAACGTCTCTCAGGAAATATTTTCATTAAGAGATTAGCTACTAAGGCCTTGATAGATTCCGGGGCCACTCATTCATTCATCTCGGAGACGTTTGCTAACCACTTGGATATCAAGACCATCGGCCTTGACGTGAATTATTCCGTGACAGTCCCATCAGGGGAAGAGTTGTCAGCTACTAGCGTGGTCAGAGACATTGATCTCGAACTGCAAGGCCACCTATTGTATGCAGATTTGATTGTGTTGCCGATGCCAGAATTCGACATTATCTTGGGTATGGACTGGCTGACGAAGAACTGAGTCCTGATTGACTTTCAAAAGAGGTCGGTATTGGTTAGACCATTGGGTATGGAGCAATTTCTCTTTGAGCCAGCTAGATGGGGAAGTTTCCCTCGCATGATCTCTTGCGTGCAGGTGCGGAAACTTATTTCTAAGGGGTGTCAGGCCTTCTTGGCCAGCATTATTTCTACACCCGACGTGCCCACTCCGTCTATATCTTAAGTACCAGTAATCGGAGATTTTCTTGACGTCTTTCCAGATGACATTACAGGCCTTCCGCCAGAGAGAGAGGTGGAGTTCACCATTGATCTTATGCCAGGCACAGTGCCAATATCTAAGGCACCGTACCGATTAGCTCCAGCTGAGATGTTAGAACTCAAGCAGCGGATTCAGGAGCTTCTTGAAAAGGAATTCATTCGCCCTAGTTTCTCACCGTGTGGCGCAACAGTACTCTTCGTGAAAAAGAAAGATTGGAGCATGAGACTTTGCATCGATTACCGAGAGTTGAACAAGGTAACGATCAAGAATAAATACCCACTTCCTAGAATCGAAGACTTGTTTGATCAGTTGCAGGGAGCTACAGTGTTCTCTAAGATAGATCTTTGATCAGGATATCACCATCTGAAGGTGAAAGATGCAGATGTGCACAAGACAGCCTTCAGGACCAGGTATGGGCATTACGAGTTCTTAATGATGCCGTTTGGACTGACGAATGCTCCAGCTATTTTCATGGACCTCATGAACCGAGTATTTCAGCCGTTCCTTGACCAGTTCGTCATAGTATTCATTGACGATATTCTCATATACTCGAAGAGTCATGAGGAGCACAGCCATCATTTGAGGACAGTTTTATAGGTTTTGCAGAGTCGCAAGTTGTTTGCAAAGTTCAGTAAGTGTGAATTTTGGTTGGAGAAAGTAGCGTTTTTGGGTCACATAATATCTAGTAGTGGTATCGAGGTGGATCCAGCTAAGGTAGCGGCAGTTAAGGAATGGGTTGAGCCGAAGAATGCATCAGAAATCCGTAGTTTTCTAGGTACAGCCGGTTACTACCGTAAGTTTATTCAGGGATTTTCTTCAATAGCAGTGCCACTCACTTCACTGACCAAGAAGAATGCTAAGTTTGCGTGGAGTGATGAATGTTAGAAGAGCTTCGATATTTTGAAGCAAGCTCTTATTTCAGCACCAGTGTTAGCCATGCCATCAGGGCAAAGAGATTTTGTGCTATACACTGATGAGCTTAGATGCAGTTTTGATGCAACATGGTCGGGTCATAGCTTATGCTTCCAGGCAATTGAAGGTGCACAAGAAGAACTACCCGACTCACGATCTGGAATTAACAGCCGTTGTCTTTGCGTTGAAAATATGGAGACACTACTTGTACGGCGAGAAATGCCAGATATTTACTGATCACAAGAGTCTCAAGTATTTCTTCACGCAGAAAGAGCTGGATATGAGACAGAGACGGTGGTTAGAATTGGTGAAAGACTATGATTGTGAGATTAGCTACCATCCAGGGAAAGCTAATGTTATCGTGGACGCCTTGAGCAGAAAAATGGTAGTTGTAGCACAGTTGTTAGTGCAGAGACCTCTTTAGTCTTAGATTTAGAGGTTTGGGTTAGAAGTTTATCGCAAGGGCAGAGCTCCGAGGCTGTCTAATCTGAAAGTCCAGTCTTCCTTACTAGATCGTATCCGTAGAGAACAACCTTCAGAGGAGCAGTTGCAGAAGTGGAGGCTGAAAGACGAAGTTAAGGGCAGTGTATTCTACACAGTGTCTGATGATATTGTGAGATACAGAAGTAGAATGTGAGTGCCTAGCATTGATTCGATCAGAGAGGATATTCTGACAGAGGTACACGCATCTCCGTATTTCATTCACCCAGGAGGTACCAAGATGTACAAGGACCTGCGGGTTTTGTATTGGTGGCCAGGGATGAAGAGAGACGTCCGCCGGTACGTGTCAGAATGTCTCATTTGTCAACAAGTGAAAGCGGAACATCAGAGGCCAGCAGGAATGCTTAAGCCACTCCCCATCCCAGAGTGGAAATGGGAGAATATTACAATGGACTTTTTGGTTGGTTTTCCGAGGTCAGTCAGAGGATACAATGCCATATGGGTTATAGTGGACCGACTCACCAAGTCAGCGCATTTCTTGCCAGTGAATACGACTTTCTCGATGACGCAATATGCGGAGCTCTATCTCTGGGAGATAGTTCGATTGCACAGGATCCCAGTTTCTATTGTGTCCGACAGGGACCCGAGATTTACATCGTCCTTTGGAAGAGCTTACATGCAGCCATGGGAACGAAGTTGCTTTTCAGTACAGCCTTTCACCCGCAGACAGATGGCCAGTCTGAGCAAGTGATTCAGGTTTTGGAGGATCTATTGCGAGCCTGTATGATTGATTTCCAGGGGACTTGGGAATCTAAGCTACCTCTAGTAGAGTTTACCTACAACAACAGTTTTCAAGCATCCATAGGTATAGTTCCCTACGAGGCATTATACGGAAGGAAGTGCAGATCACCGGTTCATTGGGATGAAGTCGGTGAAAGAGCATAACTTGGTCCAGAGATAGTTCAGCAAACTGCAGATGTGGTGGTCAAGATTCGAGACAGGATGAAGACAGCACATATTCGTCAAAAGAGTTATGCTGATAAGAGAAGAAGGGATCTAGAGTTTGCCGTAGGAGACCACGTTTTCGTGAAGATAAAACCTATGAAGGGTGTTATGAGATTTGGGAAAAGAGGCAAGCTGAGCCCGAGGTTTATTTGGCCGTTTGAAATTCTTGACAGAATTGGGACACTAGCTTATCGTGTAGCCTTACCGCCGAATCTTGCCGGGGTACACAATGTGTTCCACGTCTCGATGCTAAGGAAGTACCTAGCTAACCCATCGCATGTTTTGAGCTACGAGCCGTTGCACTTGGCTCCAGATCTGTCATATGAGGAGAGACCTGTCCAAATCCTAGACAGACAGGAGCGGAGACTTCGGAACAAAGTGACCAAGTTGGTCAAAGTCCAAAGGCTAAATCAATCAGTGGAGGAAGCCACTTGGGAGTCAGAGACGGACATGAGGATTCGCTATCCGGAGTTGTTCGGTGAGGTTTAATTTCGAGGATGAAATTTATATAAGTGGGGGAGGAACTGTAGAGCCCAAATTCAGTACAGGTATAACCCATGCATTTATTTAATTATTGAAGCATTTATTTAAGTTTGAAATGATTTTAGTGGTCATGACTTATTTAAATTGCATTATTTTAAATTAATTATGTTTATGTGAATGACATTAAAATAGTTTCTCGAGTTTCATGATACATGCGAATATTCGATGTGGGATCGAGGAAAAGAGATAGGTGACGATTTTGGCAATTTTAAATGCGGTATCTTATTTTTAATTTGGATTGGAGAATTTTAAAAGATTAGTAAATTTTGGCATTCTAAAAGACTAATTTAATCATTAGATGATTTTATGACTTTAAACTTTTAAAGTTATGGAACTTGTACATTTTATTTTAAATTAGAAAATTTTATTAAAATTAATACTGAGTTAGCATTTATTAGCATTTTAATTATCATTTTAAGTGGCATTTAGTTAGCCTTTTTTTAAACCTTGTTAATTAGGTAAATGAACTAAATTATTTACCCTTAATTTTAGTAAACAAACGCACACACACTCACACACACAACTTCACGGCACACAACACATTTTCATTTCATTTTCAGATTTTTGAGAGACAAAAACTTAGGGTTCTTGGTGAGTGAAGCAGCCGCCCCCTTCTCTAAATTTGTCCAGCAAGTTTCGTGAGTTTGCTTCAAGGAAAAATCGCACCAAGTTAGTCTCGGTTCAACCTCGCATCTTTCCCCGCGTCGGTATCGTCGCTTCGGTATTTTAATCATCAAAAGGCATGTATAATATGTTGTTTCTAAATCGATCTCGTTATATTATGTTTTTTGGTGTTGATTATGTATGAAAACATGTGTATGTTATGTGGAAGTTTGAGCAGAAACTTGTCGAATCGATTTTTGAACGTTTTTAGATCTGAAATTTCGTTTTTCACTGTATTCTGAAAACTGTTATTTTTGGTCAAGAATTTGGGAAAACTATCAACATATGAAATGTAGAACTTTTTGATACCTTCGATTTGATATAAGATTCTAAATATTTGGATAAAAATTGAGTGAGTTATGACCGATTTCGTAGGACTGCTCAAGCTGCTTTTTTTAAAAATTTTGTTATTGATGTATTCTTGAAGTTTAATTGTTGCAGGCTTCGTGGGAACGTTGGGTGACCGCTGCTGCATGTAACCATGGTGAGTATGATGTGGGGTTGATGATTGGTGTTTCGTCTCGAGTCAATAGGCATTTGGTTACATTTGAAGTCGTAGAAAGTATTTTGGTGTCAAATTTCATGTTTACGGAATTTGTTGCGTAGTTGTTGTGCATTGTTGTTTTGGGGACATTTGTTTGAGTTGAATCCATGTCATTGCATCCTAATATGAGTCTCGTTGCATCGGTTCGAGTCGATTAAGTGTGACTTTTAAAATTGCATCAAAATGTGTCATTTTTGGGTTGTTTGTGCGCAGGATTAGCGCCGCAGCGCTCGCTAGGGAGCGCCGCAGCGCCCTTTCTGCGCAAGCCAAGCTCCGCGGGGCTGCCCTTGTGGCGCCGCAGCGCTTGGCCTTCGGCCTTGCTAGCGCCGCGGCGCTAGTGCCTAGCGCCTAGGCGCCAGGCAGTGCCGCAGCGCAACACTGTCCAGCGCCTAGGCGCTCGTCCATGACTTTTTAAATCACTATTTTAGGCTCGTGTCTTCTATGTTTTGGGAAATGTTCACACATCATTTTAGGATTTGTTTCGGGGGTTGATGTCATGGTTTAGTACAACGATTAAAGGAGGTCAAGTCCCGAGCGATTTAGAACGTCATAAGAAAATTGCCATTTTGGGTGGTGAGCACGATCATTATGTCTAAGTATGGAAATTAAGTGCTTGAACTCTTGTAGTATGTTGCAGCAGCGGCCCCAAACGAGATCCAACGAATCCTTGAACGCCAAGTAAGTATGTTTGACGTGCAAAAGAAAATATTTCAAGTTTTTGAGGTATGCTAAATGTCTTGTGACCAAATTTATGAATGGGTTTTGAAGTCGGTGAACGTGGCCGAGGACCTCTGCACCCCGTTGAAGCATGAACGGGGATCTCATGTATGTGGCAGTGGATTCGTCCTTGTCGGCCCAGTATTGTGGTTTAGTCTGATCAGGCGTATTTATGTATGTATCACTTGCTTTGAAACATGCCTATACGCGAAATGATGAAGTCATATATGTTCAAGTATGTTCAATATGCAAGCATGTTTAAGAAAAGATTTATGACAAAGGCACGTCTATGTATGTACGCACGTATGTTCAAGCTTTTGGTATGCAAGTTCAAGTTTCAGTATGTACTTCCTATTTTAAAGTTGCTTGTGATTTTTATTACGTATTACTTGTTACTCCCAGTTTATACGTGTTGAGTCTTTAGACTCACTAGACTTGATCGATGCAGGTGAGGATGATTTCGAGGAGACTAGGGGTGGGGACCAAGGAGCTGGCTTGGACTGAGCTGGAGGCTAGACCCGAGGACCGCCCAAGTTTTTATGTTTTTATGAAATGTCAAATACTCTGATTTCACGCTACTGGTTATGAGATTTCAAACAAATACTTTTGTCAAACTTTATTCTCAGACCTTATGTTGCAACTACTTTTGGGGACATACGGTTTACGTTAGCGAAATTTGAAGTTTGATTACTCTTTTAAGAAAATTTTTAATTTTTCTGCAAATTTTAAGTAGTAAAAGTACGATACGTTACAGCTGATCTTACAAGGTTTTGTTAGGGATATAGATGAGCAACTGTCTGACATTGGTGAACCATTCAAGATTGCTCCTGCTTTCTTCAAAGGCAATCGAAAGATTGATCCTCCCTGGAATGAGTCCTCCCATAGCACCACCTGTTTCTGGACTTCCTAAAAGCTCCACCTCTACTCCACCGGTTGATGGATTTGTGAAGTTCACTGTATCTGAAATCCAAGCTCAAAATGATCACGCCCTTACCAAGATCTTTCAGACTAAGGCAGACATTGCATATTATGAGGATCTTGTGGCCAACCACATGCTAATTTTGGAGGTAGGTGTCTTTCCAGGACAAAAAGGGGTAGATGGTACAACTGATCAAACACCTTCTGAAGCTGGTCCATCTTGGACCAAGCAACCTGAAGAGTAAGAGGCTTCTGATGAAGAGGATGATGGGAATTAAGTGTTTAGGTTGAGGGTTGATGTTTCTTTCTATGTTTATTGTTTCACTCTATCAGTCATCAGTTTGGATAAGATTTATGTAACTGTTAATGAAATGGTGCAGGTGTTGTATCAAGTGTTTCCAACAAAACTAACAACACCCGTGCTAACTCTGTTTTATTCAGGGGGAGAAAAATTCTCTAACTCATGGGGAGATGACTAAAGCTGAAATAAGGATAAATGGGTTTGATCTCATTTTGTCCAGAAAGGTAAAAAGGGGGAGATTGAAGGGAAATATTATTTTCTTTATTTAAGTTATATAATTTCTTATCTTAAATATTTCCCTAATATTATCTTTCCTTGTTGAGTTGATTGTGTAAAATATTTATTGAGATTTGGCCTTTCTAGATAATGAGATAAGTATGATAAGTTTTTTTCAATGAACATGGATTTATCACTATCCCCATAAGTACTTTTGCTCTTCTTCATTGACTGTTTCTTCATCACTATCCAGGTTAGGAACGTAAAAGATAAATATTTTGTGAAATACTCAGCAAATATAATTCATTTGAACATATACAAAACAGATATACTTGATTTTCAAAATAACACATCATAGCATAGCATATTTCGTTCATATAACCTAGGCATAAGCATGAACACTGACATTCATCTACTTTCCATAGTATAATGATATCAATTCCTAATTTTTAATCCTATAAGGGGACGATGATATAACGATTATAATAATACCATCTGAGGAGCATAAACTTAACGTAATTTTGAATTTCTACCATATCTAGTTGAATCATAATAATGTTAAAACATATAATAGTTTTTTTCGTAACCGAGAAGAAAATAGCATGATCAAACGAAACTTTCAAATCATCGAGTAATAATCGAAATACTGATTTTAAAACAAGCTAACTTACCCTGGTTCTCACACAATGTTGCAAAGTGAGAAAATTTTTCCGTCTCAAATTATAAATTAATCACATACATACACATATATTAATTATAATTTTTTTTTTCTAATTTTTCCTATCGTTGAATCTTTTACCAATGCAACATTTAATTTCTATGTTCTTGTTTGGTGCTCAAAATTGATCTGACATGTCGATAGCATCATAAGAGGTGGAATAAATAACGTGACAACGATGTTCGATTTTCAAAGTTTTTTCAAGACGATGACCACATTTTTTTTTTGAAATCCTAATCTAGAGGTGAGAGGAAGACTCGAACTCGAATCAATATTCTGAGAAATATAGGTGAAACCATTGGGCCAAGCCGCAGTCTCGGACGATGACCACATTTAATTAGTGGGACTCAAGGTATTCATAAAAGCTTAAAAAATTTTTAAAACTCTAAAAATATTTAATTAAATATATTATATTATATTGTTCAAATGATTAATTTTGGGATATTTTTTTTCGAATTTGAATGACCATTCAAATGCTGCCACAAAATTAAAAATATCAATAGAATGTGACGGTTCAAAAACCGAAATCAGAATCGAGTACTTATGATTCAATCCAGGTTTTCCTGGACCAGAACTAAAAATGGAATGAAATTAAAATATCCGTGAAAATTGTTTGAAACTTGAGTGACTGCAATCATTAAAAAAATAATTCTTGGTTTTTTTTGCTTAAAAAATAATTTGATATATTTCTTAAATTCATATTATATCTTAGCTTCTGCTTAATCTAATTAATATCCAAAGGTTGGTGAGATGCTCGCTAATTCTACTTCTACAAAAGTGATGTTGGTAAATAAATTTAGTATTAAAATTACTTATTTATCAAGTATTACTCACTTTTTCATAGTCTATAAATGAAATTTGATGGGACCTCGTTGAAATGGATGAGCCGGGTAAGGGGACTCCAACGGATCAAATTAGTAATTTATAGTGTTTGAGAATTTGAGTGAAGGTAATGGCTGTAAAACACCTGCAACACAAGAAAGGAACTCGTGAATGGGCGCCGGAGGAGTGTCCGGCGTAACCACTCCGATGCTAAAGTCAGCAAGTAGAAGACGAACACAAGCAATATTCGAGAGAAATATGTTAGTGCTTGAGAGTTGAAGGATTTCAGAATCATTAAATGACATTAATACCTGCTATTTATACTAGAAAATGGGGTAAGCACCTTGATTCTCGTGCCACCTACTAAGTATGACAAGTCGGCTGCCCATACATGTAGCTTCTGATGACTTCTAAAATACTCCAAGTCCAAGTTGCTCTGACAGATTAGACTACCTGTATCAATCACTCGAGTATGATGTAAGTTTCGAGGTGGCCGGATAGTAAGGTACCCGGATGATTGTGTGTGAGCCCGGGATGTTGGTTGATCACCCGGGAAGAGGCGTAGTGTCCGGGCTTTTGAGGATGGTACCCGGCTTATTAGCATTGATCTCGGCTGATCTCATTAATATCCCGGGTCAATAATGACCCGGACCCATTCAGGGGTATCATCACCCATCCATAAAATAGTCGGGCTAGAGCTTGGCTCGCTGTCCCGATCAGTCATACTTGTACTTTTGTTAAAACATAATTCAGAATGTGTAAGAGCATCGGAGGCTTCAAATATCACATAGATGAAATTGGGATACCGGTGTCTGATATCTCCCGGGTTTAAAATTTTACGTCGGGGCTTCATATCTCCCAAGTTCTGTACGAGATGTCGGGGTCTCAAATCTTCCGGGCTGTGGGATGAGATGTCGGGGCCTCAAATCTCCCGGGGTATTGAATATTGTGTCGTTTAGTATCTTCGAGTAGTCCAAGGGGTGTCATTATGACACACGCTTTAGCATTATATACCGCCGAAAAATCGTTTCATATTCCAAGGCAATAATGAGTCTGTCTCCTCGATATCCGTACATGTCCTTTCACCTTCATGCACAATTTCCTAGAAACATCCTGATCGTTCGATTTGGTTTAGATCAACGGTGGAGATTGATTCCTTCCCTTTATATATGGTAACCCTCCTATTTTTCAAAAATCACTTTCAAATTCAAAATCTTGCGGAAGCGCTTGCAAATTTTTTCCCGTGCCTCCTCCGTACCAAACTTCTGCAACATCCGGTGATCCTCCATCGCTGAAACAGCAACACTCCGTCCCAACACCATCTTTCTTCTCAAAACACCGTAAGTTTTCTACCTTTCTTCATTTAAAAAATGTCTAATTCCACTACCTCCACCTCCGGAGCCAATGCGCAAGGCTCATCGGGCTATGAGTCCACCGCGCTGCGCTCCGAATCATCCCGTTCCCCCCCTCGTCGCTCAATTACTCAATCCTCTAAAAAACCAGTGGCATACCAAACAAAACTTTCTTCTTCGAAACCTTCATCTTCGGGCACTTCCCGAGTACTTAAAAAGGACAAGGGTAAAGGTAAAGTCTCGGTTTCTGACCTTCATTCTACCGAGGCCCCGGGGGTTCATTGGTTCTCCTCAATGAGCAGCACTTTGCGCTCAGGGGCAGACGAGGAACTCCGAAATCTGGGGGCTATTCCTTCCGCTTATTCTATTCTTATTCCTGGACCCTTTGACCGGGCAGATAGCCCTCCGTCCGGGTACACAACTTTCTTCCGAGACCAAGTTAGGAATGGTCTCCGGTTTCCTATCCCCTCCTTTTACATTTATGCCAAGTTCTTTGGTGTGCCTATTAACCAACTTCATCCTAACTCCTTCTGTATCATGGCTTCGGCCTATGTTTTATTCAAAATGCACAACCTTATCATCAACCCCCTTGTTCTTCACTATTTCTTCGTTTGCAGACGGGGAGACAATGCCTTCTCTTTGTCTGCTCGTCTGAATGCCTGGTTCCTTGATGACATCCCCTCTTCATAGAAGGGATGGAAAGGAAGGTTCTTTTACATTCAATTCCCGGCCCCTCTGCCTTGTCAGACCGGCTTTATCACTTCTCTTCCTCAACAACCTGACCTTCCCAGGGCTTATAAATTTGAAGAATTTTAAACCCGAATCCAAACCTTGGTGGAGGGTCAAAAATACTCTTCCTCCACACTTATTTCCCAGGAGAATCTTGTTGCCTATGGGTTGAGTGCCTGGATTGAAGATCCTTTGGATCGGGCAGTTGATGAAATGACAGGCTCGGGCGCTCAACCTTGTAATTTCCTTTCCCCACCACGCTTTTTTTTAGTACTCGATCTTTAATAATTGTGTTTGCTTCTTTATGCAGATAAGATGCAAGAGGCATTCGCCAAAAAATGGGAAGAGGAGAGAATTGCCAAGGAGAAGAAACTGGCTGCTCGTAAAGCTGCGGCTGAGCGAAAAAGAAAAGCAGCTGAGGAGGCAGCTGCCCGGGCAGAAGAAACAGCCCGGGTAATCTCTGTACAAGAACAGGAGGCGTCGGGCTCCCAAGAAGATCTGGAAGATCACATCCCCCTCCGACAGAGGAAGCGAAAGGCTGACGCCAGCCCAGAGCTGATCTTGGTTGAAGGCGTTTAGGCGGGAGGCCAAGGCTCCTCTCGCGCGAGCCAATCAAACACCCCCCTCCTCAGACAGGATACTCAAGAGCCTCTCCAAAGGCCCCTTGTTACTAATCAGCCCACTCGGGCTATCATTTTTAATGAGGGGGCTACTACACTCGCGGTTAACCTCCTTAGGCAGCTACTGATTCCTGCCGAGGAGGCTTTCCTGAAGAGCTCCACACTGGGTCCCCCGTTTCTCGAAGGCTCCAACATGCTTTTGTCGGTAAGTTCTCTTTCTCTCATCACTTCCTCCTTTCTTTATTTCAACCCTTATTTTATTTTATTTTTTTTCAGGTCGTACACATGCTGTTGTCAGCCTTCGAGGAAGTAGCTGCCATTGCTACTCGACAGGCCCCCCAGGTCTGTGCTGTCAGGGAGACTCACGATCGGCTCCAAGGAGAGATTGCCCGACTGAAGGGGCTTCGATGAATAAGAGGTGGCCATCCTCCAGGCTTCCTTGGAGTCTACCCGGATGGCTCTAGAGAAAGCCCGGGATGATATCAACGAGAGCCTCATCAGGGAGGAGACCCTTCAAGGACACAACTCTGTTCTTGAAGGTAAAAATTGGTCCCTGATAGAGGGTATGGAGCAACAACTGCACCGGGCTGAGAGAGATGAAAAGGCCCTGGCCACGGACCGAACAGCAGAGGGAGCAACTGCGAACTTCCTTCCTTCTTGCTCCAGAATTCAAAGCGGCTGTATTAGACAAGGCTTACCCCTTCTTCAAGACCGGCTTTGACAGTTGTCGGGTACAATTTGAAGAGGCCGGGCTCCTTCCTCCAGATAGGGAGAATTTTCCTAATTTTGGACGGGCTATTGCGTCGCTTCCGAAAGATTGAGAGGAAAAGAAGGCAGACTCCCCAATTGAAGAAGAGCACTCAGAGCCCGAGCCTGATAATGTAGTTATAGACTAGGCTTGTACTTTCTTTGTTTATTTCCTATAATTCCAGCCCTCGGGCTTTTTTAATGAAATGATATTTCTCTCAGCTGTTCTTTAATAATATTCTGATAAGTCTTCGAGAACCCGGCTGATATAACTGCTTGTGTGTAAATAACCAGAAAATTTTCTAAGTGTTCCGAATTAACCGGCAACTTCAAATAAATACTTGGGATCTTGATCCTTATAATGAATAAAATGCCTTCCACTCAGTAATTAGCCCAGATGTAAGCAACCCTAAACCCGGACACAAAACCCTGGTGCGTATAAAAATTGGAAAACCGGGCAAGAGAGCATATCTCGAGATTTAGATTGGTCGAGGTGTGGTGCCCCGAGCCAGGGTGTAGTGCCCTGGGCTTTTTAAGAACCAAGGCACGGAGCCTTGTGCCGGGGAGCGTGTCCCGGGACTTGGGAAAGGTTGAGGTGTGGTGCTCCGAGCCAGGGTGTACACCCACCAAGGCACGGAGCCTTGGACCGGGGAGCATGTCCCGGGACTTGGAAATGGTCGAGGTGTGGTGCCCCGAGCCAGGGTGCAGTGCCATGGGCTTTTCAAGAACCAAGGCACGGAGCTTTGGGCAGGGGAGCATGTCCCGGGACTTGGGAATGGTCGAGGTGTGGTGCCCCGAGCCAGGGTGTAGTGCCCTGGGCTTTTCAAGAA
This sequence comes from Primulina tabacum, assembly GCF_025594145.1. Lineage (NCBI taxonomy): Eukaryota > Viridiplantae > Streptophyta > Magnoliopsida > Lamiales > Gesneriaceae > Primulina > Primulina tabacum. The sequence continues at coordinate 5,644,168 of NC_134556.1, read as the reverse complement.
CCAAGGGACGGAGCCTTGGGCCGGGGGGCATGTCCCGGGACTTGGGAATGGTCGAGGTGTGGTGCCCCGAGCCAGTGTAGTGCCCTGGGCTTTTCAAGAACTAAGGCACGGAGCCTTGGGACGGGGAGCATGTCCCGGGACTTGGGAATGGTCGAGGTGTGGTGCCCTGAGCCAGGGTGTAGTGCCCTGGGATTTTCAAGAACCAAGGCACGGAGCCTTGGGCTGGGGAGCATGTCCCGGGACTTGGGAATGGTCGAAGGTGTGGTGTCTCGAGCCAGGGTGTAGTGCCTGAGCTTTTCAAAAACCAAGGTACGGAGCCTTGGGCCGGGGAAGCATGTCCCGGGACTTGGAATGGTCGAGGTGTAGTGCCCCGAGCCTTGGTGTAGTGCTCTGGCCTTTTTAAGAACCATGGCACGGAGCCTTGGGCCGGGGAGCATGTCTCGGGACTTGGGAATGGTCGAGGTGTGGTGCCCCGAGCCAGGGTGTAGTGCCCTGAGCTTATTTTTAATAACCAGGGCTTCGTATCTCCCGGGATAAGACAAACACTTATAACACTTCTCTGAGAAAATAGATCTTTCATTTATTTCTTCCACCAAATAATTGCATCTGTCATGCATAATACTTTTTCAAATTAAATACATTCCAAGGCCTTTTAAGAAGACGGCCCCTGGCATCTAGATAAAAAGATCCTATACTGATCCTCCGGATAATTTTATAAGGTCCTTCCCACCGAGCTTCCAGCTTCCCAACATCCCCAGCAGGGTTGACTTTCTTCATGACTAGATACCCTACTTGGAAGTCTCAGATCCGGACCTTTCTGTTATATGATTTCATAACCCGGCTCCAGTATGTCTCCATTCGAATGAAGGCTCGGTCTCTTTTTTCTTCTACCAAGTCCAATTCCAATTCCAATTCCATGGCTCGGGTTTGGTCATTATTATCCTGGTAAGATTCTACCCGGGAAGATGTTTCCCCAATTTCTACTGGAAAGACTGCTTCAGAACCATATACCAAGTTAAAAGGAGTTTATTGAGTAGGTGCCCGGGGAGCAGTTCTATATTCCCGGAGAACACTGGGCAGTTCTTCTACCCAATCCTTTCCTTTGCCTTGTAGCCTGGTTTCAATGCTTGTACGATATTTCTAATCACAACCTCTGTTTGGCCATTAGCATGAGGATAGGCAACAGAGGTAAAGGACTGGGTGATCTTCATTTCCCGGCACCAGGATGTAAATTTTTTGCCCTGAAACTGTCTTCCATTATCTGAGATCAGTCTTCTGGGCACTCCAAACCGGCACACAATGTTCTTCCACAGAAATTTTAAAACTTCATGCTCAGTGGGTTTAGCCAAGGGCTCAGCCTCTACCCACTTGGAAAAATAATCCACAGCTACTAACAAGTATTTTTTCTGAGCCCGGGCAATAGGTAAAGGACCCACAATATCCATGCCCCACTGATCAAAGGGGCAAGATGCCCAAATAGGCTTCATGAGAGTGGCCGGGCTATGTTGAAAATTTGAATGATGTTGACAGCCCTCACAAGCCTGGACCACTCGAGCAGCATCTTTGCTAAGAGTTGGCCACCAGAACCCGGCAAGCATTGTCTTATGGGTCAAAGATATTCCTCCGAGATGCTCAGCACAACACCCTTCATGAATCTCTCGGAGGACATAATCCACCTCTTTCTCAGATAAGCATTTCAAAAGAGGTCCTTGGAATGATCTCTTGTACAAAATATTATTTAAGAGAACAAACCTGGGAGCTTGTCTCTTAATCTTTTGAGCTCGGGCTTTATCCTCGGGTAATTCATTGTTCATAATGAACTTTATCAGAGGTGTCATCCAGGAATTCTCTAATGTTGATAAGGCTTCTTCTTCAAGAGAAAGGACTAACTGGGAAACATGCAAGACTTTCCGGGTACTGACTTCTGATAGTGAAGTAGCCATTTTTGCCTAGAGCATCAGCCTATCCATTCTCCTCCCTGGGTATTTGTTCAATACTCCAATCCACAAAGGTTTCTGCTTGGGCTTGAATGAGCCGTAGATATTTGATCATCCCGTCATCCTTAGCCTCATAAACGTCCTTTATCTGTTGAGTAATTAATTGTGAATCAGAGTACAGAATAATCCGAGAAGCTCCAACCTCTCGGGCGGCTCGGATACCGGCAAGGACAGCTTCATACTCGGCCTCATTATTGGTTACCCAGGAATCCAATCCTTAATGCCAATTTAATCTTTTCTCCCGGGGGAGATATTATTACAACCCCTACTCCACAACCCGCAAGGCTAGACGCCCCATCCACAAATACTCTCCATATTTCTTCTTCCTTGGGTTGAACCATCTCGGATAAGAAATCTGATAAGGCTTGTGCTTTGATGGCAACCCGAGGTTTGTATTCAATGTCGTATTCTCCCAACTCTATTGTCCATTTGATCATCCGCCCGGATACTTCTGAATGAGTCATGATCCTGCCAAGAGGGCTATTGGTAAGAACAATGATTTGATGTGATAGGAAATAAGGTCAAAGCTTCTGGGCGGTCATGATCAAGGCTAAAGCAATCTTCTCTATCTCACTATAACGGAGCTCGGGGCCTCTGAGAGCATGGGTGACATAGTAGACAGGTTTTTGATCAGAGCCTTTTTCTTTTATTAGAACCGAGCTGACAGCACATTCCGTAGTAGACAGATAAATGAATAGCTTTTCCTCGGGCTCCGGCTTCACCAATACAGGGAGCTCTGCAAGGTGAATCTTCAAGTCCTAGAAGGCCTGTTCACATTTCTCATCCCACCCGAATTGTTGGGCCTTCCTTAGAACCTGGAAAAAGTGATAACTCATGTGTGCTGACCGAGATATAAATCGAGACAAGGAAACAATACTCCCGGTCAGCTTTTGTACTTCTTTGACAGATCGGGGAGATGGCATGCACAACACGGATTTGACCTTTTCTTGATTTACCTCAATCCCCCGGTCGGTCACTATGAAACCCATAAACTTGCCACTCTTGACATCAAAAATGTATTTGGCAGGGTTGAGCTTTATCCCGTAATGCATCAGAGTGGCAAAGGTCTCTTTCAGGTCAATAATGAAATTTACGACCTCTTTAGACTTGCCCAGGATGTCATCCACGTATACCTCCACATTCCGGCCCAGTTGCTTCTCAAACACTTTGTTCATGAGACGCTGATAAGTAGCCCCTGCATTCTTTAACCCGAAAGGCATTACAACATAGCAAAATGTACCTCCCGAGGTGATGAAGTTGGCTTTATCTTGATCATCCTTGGCCAAGGGAATTTGATGATACCCCTGGTAAGCATCCATGAAACTCAACAGTTCAAAGCCTGAGGTGGAATCCACCAATTTGTCAATTCTGGGCAGGGGGTAATGGTCTTTAGGGCAAGCTTTGTTGAGGTCGCGGAAATCTACGCACATTCTCCACTTACCGGTGGACTTAGGTACCAGTACCACATTCGAAATCCATGTAGGAAATTGAATTTCTTGAATGTGGCCGGCCTTCAGCAGCTCCTTCACCTGTTTCTCAATAACTTTGTCCTTTTCAGGACCAAAGTGTCTCTTCATCTGCTTCACTGGGTGAAATCCCGGGAGAATATTCAATTGATGCTCTGATACTAGGGGTGAGATCCCTGTCAACTCCTGTTGGGACCAGGCAAACACATGAATATTAGCTTTTAAACAATTGATCAGACTAACCCGGGTGGATGTACTGAGGTACCGAGCCACCCGGATTTGCTGCCCCGGTCCGACCTCTATCATCTCATGTTCCTCCTCTGCTACAAAATGTACCTCTCCCTTCTCCACTACTCTTCCTCCTCCTTCGTCCACTCTTGCTTTCTTTCCTTCCCTCCTAATTTTGCTCTGATAGCCCTGACTGCCTCCATATAGCACTTTCGATAAAATGGCTGATCCCCCTGGACTTCTCCTACCCGGGCTCCCACAGGAAATTTTATCTTTTGATGGTATGTGGATGCCACAGCCCTCAACTCATTCATAGCCGGTCTCCCGAGAATGATGTTATACGAGGATGGGGAGTCCACTACAGTGAAAGAAGTCATCACCATCTTTTTGAGGTCTTGGGAGCCCAGAGTTAGTGGTAAGACAATCTCCCCTTCAGGGTAAACCACATGGCCAGCAAAGCCAAAGAGGGCAGTCTCCACAGCTTCCAAATGGTAACCCTGCAAATTCATCTGCACGAAAGCATCTTTAAAGATTACATTTATAGAGCTGCCTGAGTCAATAAAGACTCTCAAAATGTCATAATTTACCACCCGGGCTTGGATAACCAGGGCATCATTGTGGGGCAGATTCACCCCCTTCAAATCCTCCGGGCCAAAACTGAATGACCGCCTTGCTCCTTCTCGTCCCCTCTACCTCCATACACTCCCTTCTACTTCTTGATTTCCTCGCCCGATTGGAGTCTCCATCAGTGGAGCCTCATGATATCATTTTAATCAACCCCGTAGCAGGGGACGAATTCTTTTTTCTTTCGGGCTCGGGCTCTCTTCTTCTCCCGGGCTCACTCGTCGTACTACTCCTCATACCTCCACCTCGGGCACTGGATCCTGGCTACCAAGATGTCCAAGGTGGCAATCTCGGTTTCTTGTTGCCGTGACTGGGTCTCGGGGCAGAAGGTAAGACATAATACCCCTTCAATGTTTTGCAGTTCTCGGTGTTATGATAACACACTTTGTGAAGAGTGCAAAATCCTCTCCTCTCTGGCCGGGATATATGATGATCAGGGGCCAGGTCTCTACTGCATTCTTGGACTTCCCTCTCCCGGGCAATCGTCAGAGGCACATGATGAGAAAAGTGTCCTGGATTACCCCTCTTCTGTCCTCTCTCCACGGGCTTAGGCACCTGGTCCCCTCTCTCCTTCCTTACAGCCTCCCTCTTCTGCTTCTGAGCTTCTTTTATATTGATATACTTCTCTGCCCAGGACAATAAGTCTTCGAAATCCCCATGCACTTTCTTGGTCAGTGATTTGAAAAATTTACCCTCCCTTAAGCCTTGGGTGAATGCAGTCGTTTTTGTTTCGGTGGCACAAGTGGGAACATCCAGAGCCACTCTATTGAATCTTCTGATGTAAGCACTTAAACTCTCCTCCGGGCTCTGCTTGACCTCGAAAAGACTAAAAGCAGTCTTCTTGTACTTTTTGCTGCTGCTGAAATGGTGTGAGAACACTTTTGGAAGTCTTTGAAAGAACTAATACTTTGAGGAGCCAAACCCTCAAACTATATTTGAGCCAAATCCACCAATGTTGTCAGGAACACCTTACACTTGATTCGATCAGCGTAACAAGGCAGCATGGCCATATTCTCAAACCTGGCCAGGTGCTCCTCCGAGTCTGCGTTACCATCATAATCTTTCACTTTGGCAGACTTGAAATTTCCGGGAAGGGGTTCCCGGACAACAATGTCAGCAAACGGGCATCCTTTGGTGATTTTCCGAGAAGTGCTCCGGCTCTCCAACTGTCCTTCCAGGACCTTCATCTTCTGCCTCAGCTCCAGCAACTCTTCTGCCACAGTCGGAGATTTTGATCCGACGCTGGATTCCTCATCTTCTCCTCTCACCTCTTCCTCCCTCATCTCCTGCTCCTGTCTTTCCCCGGGTGGTGTAACATGCTGAGAAACTTCTTTCCTGGCCATAGCTTGCTTTATTGCATCGGATACAATTTTTTTTAGTTCTTCCAGGGTCATGGTAATGAGATTTGGTCCGGTGTTATTAAAACCACCTTGTCTCAAAGTCTGCCCTCCATCATCCTGGGCCCGAGAATTATCTTGGTTAGTTCTTCTTGTACGAGCCATATCAGCGTCTTAATCTCGAGTATTCCACAGACGGCGCCAATGATCCGACCTCGTTGAAATGGATGAGCCGGGTAAGGGGCTACAATGGATCAAATCAGTAATTAATAAGGTTTGGGAATTTGAGTGAAGGTAATGGCTGTAAGAACACCTGCAAACAAGAAAGGAACTCGTGAATGGGTGCCGGAGGAGTGTCCGGCGTAGCCACTCTGATGCTAAATTCAGCAAGTAGAAGACGAACACAAGCAATATTATAGAGAAATATGTAAGTGCTTGAGATTTGAAGGATTTCAGAATAATTAAATGACATTAATACCTATTATTTATACTAGAAAATGGGGTAGGTACCTTGATTCTCGTGCCACCTACTAAGTATGGCAAGTCGGCTGCCCATACTTGTAGCTTCTGATGACTTTTAAAATACTCCAAGTCCAAGTTGCTTTGACAGATTAGACTGCCTGTATCAATCACTCGAGTATGGTGCAAGTTTCGAGGTGGCCGGATAGTAAGATACCCGGATGATTGTGCATGAGCCCGGGATGTTGGTTGATCACCCGGGAAGAGGCGTTAGTGCCCGGGCTTTTGAGGATAGGTACCCGGCTTATTGGCATTGATCTCGGTTGATCTCATTAATATCCCGGGTCAATAATGACCCGGACCCATTCAGGGGTATCAACAAAATTATTTTTAGAAAACATAATCTTTTACAAACATGTCCTTAAAGATGTACGGATTCATTGTTCGATGTTTATTGTGCTACATTGTGGTCAATATTAGTATGTGAATGCTATAATTGTGTATAACAGAGAAGGATCGTGATGCGATTCTTTAATCACAAAAAGCAAACATACTTGAAAATGGAGTCACGCCCTCGATTCGATGAAATAAAGAACGTCATGTTGTCTCGATATTTTTGAAACAAATAATTGTTGTAATATTCACCTCTAAATTACGAAGAACTTAGCAACAAATATTAACGAAAATAACAATCGATCTCGAATGAATCTTCAAAAAACTAGCCTTTGATAACCCGAGTGAAATACAATCGACAAACGCCACAAAATGTTAAATTTTGATAAGTTTGATTTGATAAACACACAAAAGTATATACAACGCCTATCTTTGAAACTGAGAGAAAAACTCATAAATTTATTAAAACTCAAGATTCATTGTTTACAATCATTAAATTTCATGTATATATTATTTACAAATAAAAAGACATCAAAAATCTAGTTGCCTAATTAATTTGGACTCTAAACTAGGAAAATAAGAATTTCTTCCCGAAGGCGATGCGCTGTGGCGGTAAAACTCGACTGTCCTAGCACCGAGGTTTCTGGAACTCGCCATCTGGACAGTGACTTTGGTAATGGGGCGGTAAGATTTGACCGCTCTAGCACGGGAGCTTCTGATCCCTAGTGTTGTCTTCGTGTTATACGCGCTGGGGCGCAAGAAACAACCGCCCTAGCGCTAAGGTTTCTGTCCTCCTCATCATTTAACACTTGAACAACGATCCTATGGCCACAAAACTCAATTCCACGCATCACGAATCCTTCGAGATTTGGCGCCTTAATTGAAAGTTCTCTTTGATCGCTCACGAGTCCATGCAATGCTTCCTTGAATCTCCTCATTCCAAACATTAGCACGCCATGTCCGGTCAGATTCATATCATACTCCCCTTCTTCAAAAAGATTTCTCCTCAAATCTTGGCTACCTACACAAAAATGAAGTAAGTTAGTAATAACAAAGATTATATTATCAAAATGCATACCTTTAAACTCAAGTTTGTAGGTGCTATCTTCATCGTGCTCCATCAACGATTGGAATCCCAACTCCATGGTTTCCTTTACTATAAACTCATCAACTTCACCATATACCAAATAACAAATGATACCAAATGATAAATATCACAAATATCAGATTTCTCCCCTTCTTAGACCTAGTTAAAACATAAATGATATCCATACATGAGTACGGTCATAGCTCAATACGAATAAGGCGTAGTTCATGCACGATATAAGAATCTAGCCGAAATGTCAATCTTGTATATGCGATGCATGTTTCACAATCCCACTCAATATGCCTCTTTATATGCAGCCAATAAATATAATCATGGATTTTATCAAAGATAAAACCACCACAATAATCATTACGTAGCCCATGTAATGAAATATAGAATGAAAATGTTATGCTCTTGAAACACAAATTCTTCATGAATGAAGAAATTATCATATTCAACCATGCACCTTTTACCGCTATCACCAACCAAATAATAATCATGCAAATAGGACATACTAAATATATTATTCATGCAATCATTTAAAATAATCATGCAAATAGGACATACTAAATGTACTATCCATGCAATCATTTAACTCATCACAAAAGTTTAATTCTAATGCGTATAATTTATTGTGACGACAAAGTCTTATCAATTTGACAACTTTTGAGAAATCAAAATCAATAACATTTGAACTTAAATCGGGAAATGTTTCACTACTCTCAACTCCATGCCACTTACACAAGCAAATTGGATCACACTCATACCTCCTAAATATCACAATTTCAACCCGTTCTCCAAACTCTTGAAAACAAACCAACACAAAATTAAGGTAATAAAGAAAGTCATACCTCATAATCGTTGCGGTGGCACCTACGCTTACCGCAAGGTGATTGTTCTCAACGTCATATGTATAATCCCATTGTTTTTTTATACCATCAACATTTGCTCGCCTCCTCATCATGACTTCATCAAAATCCTACAAAGGAGAAATAACAATGCTCGAGATTTAACCGACTATATCATCACAATGATAATAAACCATTTTGTATAAAGGTACATGAAAGGATTTATGCAAGAATAAACAACTCTCTATCTCATTCTTTTAGGCTTTCAAGTTATTTTTCTTTTTCTTTCCTTTTGAAATGTCTCTTACTTTTTAATTTTAAAATCCTACTAATTTTTTTTTACACACATACATTCGAAATTCACCATTAAAATAACCTAACATTTCCATAAATCAAAATAATTTAACATTTAAAATCTCAAGTGCATATAAATCCCTAAATCATCAATTAGCAACATTCAAGTTCAACCTTTAACATGATCAAATTAATTTCGAAATAAAACATAAAAATCTCTAAATAAATAATTAACAAAATATTAAAACTTTGACTATCAAGATAATGCGGAAAATAAAGTCCCTCGAGAGTGTACTGTCTGACTCGATCCATTCAAGCGTCAGCGCCTCCCTCAATATCATCATCATCTGCAGTATTCAAACCCAGTGAGTCTAATGACTAAGCACGTTCTAAACATGAGTATCAAATAATACATATACAAGCACATGCATTAAAATCATACTTTTATTTAAAATAAACTTGTAAGCATTAATAAATCATAAATCATCAAATCGTAAAGCTTTCAATCGTTTATCATTTTGGGTGAAGTTTGACCCTTGAAAGTGACTAGCTGTATCATGTGTCGACTGATCAATCTTAGCTCACCATTGCGCATGGGGACGAGCACTAGGCACCGACGTAAAATGGAAATACGATCGTTGGGCTCTCTCTAGGGCCTTCTCCCGTAAACGGACTCCCTCTTGGGCCTTCTCCCTCCCGATATTCCCAAAAATCATATATCATATCTTTTATGTCACAGTCAATTCACATCCTTCAAAATATTTTTCTTTTTCTTTTTAATCATAAAATATTTTTTCCTTTCCACATTTGAAAAATAGCATTTTTAACAGTAAAAATTGCATAGTTTCATCATAAGTCATAAAATCTCATATTTTCATCATAAACGTTTTAAAATATCATTTAGCATGCGTTATGATTCTTCGAGACATTGCCAACTCTTTTCGTGCTGCCCTAGGCATAAAATGATCGTTTTGTCTCCAGCTTAAAATTTCTCGATTTTGACTTTTTCTTACTTTTATTGACTCGAGACTATCCCAAAAAATTATTTAAACTTAAATTTGACTTCTAATATTTTATTTAACGCAAACTGGAGGATTTCGATTTAATTTCTTAATTATTAATTCGTGAAGCGTTTAATTCCCAAATCAATTCAAACTTAAATATTTTCTTTCCAAACTTTAAACATAAATTTTCATACCTAAAAGACCTTCGTGAACCATGAACCAACCCCCCCATGGACCATGTTTCGAACCTTTTCCCATTAAACTCGAAAATTCCAACCCTAGCTCGCCCCCATCGATCCACGGCCCAAATCCATCGAGCCACCACAGAGGCACCCTTCACCGTGCCTGGCCCTAGCCCTCTCAAACCCTCATCACACCCTCCTGGACCAGCACACCAGCCCTCAGCTTACAATACCAGCCGTGCACGGCTCCTATTCTTTCCTAGGGTCGCGACCTTCTCCTATTACGCCACCACGTGCCACGACCACACCAGCCCCATTCTTGACTCTGAACCACCATCCCTAGACCATAATGGACCAGCCTATACCAGCCACAACCCAGCCGCGAACCACCCTAGCCATAGCTCACCAACCGTGCGTGGGGAAGAGTCCTAGTTTATTAAGACTCTTCCCTAGCTGCTGTGCTCGGCTAGGACTCTTCTCAACTCTTGACAACATCCAGCCCTGCCGTGGCCGAGCCACGCGTAACCAAGCCACCTAGCCGTGCCATCTTCCAAACGTGTAGCTTAGAAAATCCTAGGACTCTTCCTCCTATCCAAGCTCGACTGCAGCCCTTGTTTCCACCTTAAATCACTCATTGAACATCCTAAGTTGGCAGCCAATCCCTTGGAAATCATAACAATTTTCAAACAAGCGTAAAATCGTCAAAACATTGAAAATATTTATCTTATCATTAAACGAATCATGCTTCAATATTTTTCCTGTAAAAATAATTAAAACAAGCATAATATTGATTGAATGATGTGTTAGAGAAATTTAGAAACCTGTTTTTGCATTATAGAACGCTCGAATATACGATCGTTGGAGTGAGGACGTGAAGAAGAACGAATCGAAGACAAAGACTCCTTGTTTTCTCCATTGAGATTTTTGAAAATATTGGTGTGTGGTGTGTGTTAATTTTCTGCTGATATGCCCCTTAGAAGCCATAGGTTTCTATTTTATAGATTTTAATCTGCATGTTAATGAGCTTGCATTTTGGAACTTTGAGTTTAGAAGCAAGTGAGCCTACTAATCCTAGGTAAATTAGGCACAATAACACCTATTTAATTAAAAAATAAAAGTTAATAAAAATTAGTTTTTCAAAAATAATACTTTTGATCTTATAAACTCTCTCGTTTGCCCAAAACTGGATTCCCGTATAAAATCAAGCTCATCTCGTAAAATAATTTGAACTCTACTATTTTTTAAAAAAAATTAATCATATTTATCCATATTAATAAGCCTTGAAAATATTTATTGAAAAATATCTATTTTATCTTGGTCGTCACAGTCTCTTTTCCCCATCCTATTATCGAATATTCGGATAACATCTTCAATTTTCATGAAATCATGACATGTAATCATTTAATCATGCAATCAGATCTTAATCATATAATATGCATCATGTAAGTATTTAAAATAAATTAAACAAAACAAGTAAGCAATTTAAATCGTTTTCATTCATGTGGTTTACCTAAGTTGGCTTTTGGACGTTACAAATCCTGCCCCTTGAAATAAAATTTCATCCTCGAAATTAAGATGTACCAAATAACTCAGGATAGCGACTCCTCATCTCTGACTCAGTCTCCCAAGTGGCTTCTTCCTCCGGGTGATTCAGCCACTTAACTTTGACCATTTTTATCACCTTGTTCCGCAATTTTCTCTCTTTTCTACCCAAGATTTGAGTAGGTGTCTCCTCATATGACATGTTTGGTGTAAGTTGCAGTGGCTCAGAGTTCAGTATATGTGAGGGGTTTGATATGTTCTTGTGGAGCATCGATATGTGGAAGACATTGTGTACTCCTGCGAGATTAGGTGGCAATGCCACTCGATATGCTAATGCTCCCATTCTTTCGAGTATTTCGAATAGTCCAATAAATCTTGGACTAAGTTTGCCTTTCTTGCCAAATCTCATTACACCTTTCATAGGTGCTATTTTTATAAACACGTGATCACCTACTGCAAACTCGAGATCTCGTCTTCTTTTGTTCGCGTTAGCTCTTCTATCGACTCTGATCAATTTTCATTCTTCCTCGGATCTTGGCGACCATTTCTGCGGTGTGATGAACTATCTCGGGTCCCATCGTAGCCCTTTCTCCTACCTTGTCCCAATGGATAGGCGATCTGCATTCCCTTCCGCAGAGTACCTCGTATGGAGCCATTCCTATAGATGATCGATAACTATTATTGTAGGTGAACTCCACTAGAGGTAACTTTGGTTTCCATCTCCATTGGAAATCGATCACGCAGGCTCGGAGCATATCCTCTAAAATTTGTATGACTCTCTCAGATTGACCATCTGTCTGAGGATGAAATGCGGTAGTGAATAGTGGCTTAGTCCCCAATGCTGCATGTAGACTCTTCCAAAACGATGAAGTGAAACGTGTGTCTTTGTTCGACACTATAGACACTGGAATTCCATGCAGTCTAACCATCTCTCGAATATATAGCTCTGCATACTGAGTCATGGAAAAAGTCGTCTTCACTAGTAGGAAATGTGATGATTTAGTAAGACGGTTCACTATTACTCAAATGACATTGATGAAAGGGATCGATTTTATGGTGTTCAAATGCGCAACGGAAGTTCAAAATCTTTTCTATGGCATAAAACCGAAATTTTAAAGGGAAAAATTTGAACACCTTTGTACTAGTGTGTAACATATACTAAAACACCAAAATGTCATACATAGGGTGTTAAGAAATCATACATATCAACCTCTTGAGGTTGATGATGGCTCCAACTAAGGTATAAACACCTTAGTTCTTGTATGGAAAGAACTTCTACAAGCTTCCAAAGAGCACTCCTTGCTCTAAAATAAAGCCCACCACCAACTAGGTAGATCCCCTCATATTTTGCACTAGAAAAATATGAGGATTTTTCAAAAAAAAGAGTATATATTCCTCAACAATTTGAAGAACAAAATTGGAGAGAAAGTCTATCAAGAATTTCGGCCAAGTGATGTGCATTAGGGAGAAGGATGGGTTGTCTTGGGGTTGCAAAAACCTAAAAGCAAAAGTTGCATGCCATGCCAATTTTTTAATCAAAAGTAATCCCCAACTCTTCACCTCCCAAGCATACAAGTTGAGTGGGCTTGTAACAATTACAAGGTCCATGGACTTTAATTTAATTGTCTCAAACAAATTTGAGCCCAATTAAACAATGCTTGATTTTACTCAAGCCCACTAGTTGAATAATTATTTCTAATTGGGCTCTACAAGGCTCAATGTTATTTAATTAACTCAACATTCGAATTAATTTAATTATTTGCACTCTACTAGGCCCACTAGTGTTTAATTAATTGAACACTTGAATTAATTTAATTTAGTCCATAATAATTTTTATGAAAATCACAATTTTCAAATACATTATTCACTTGGCCTACTTTTAATTTAGGAACACATTCATAAATTAAAAGTTACATTTCTCTCACATAAGTCATACTTCTATTTTTCTTTACTCTTATAAACTCCTTTATAAGCCGTTCAACACATTGAACTATTTTTACTTCTCAACGGGATCTAGAAAGCTAGTACTTGTGTGACCCTCAATGGTTCATTGATAAAACTAGCCGTGGGTTCACATCTCCATGTGATTCGGACTAAACATGTCCTTATATGAGCATACCCCAATTGCTTCATTCTTACTTATCAACTCCTTGATAACAAGAACATCAGAACTCAAGTCTGATAGTACCCAACCAATCATGTTAAACGCCTAGCAGCATCGCTTACATGATTCCTTAGGTATCAAATGATAGTGCCTGCAAGAACCATTCAATTATGGTTAGCGTACAGTACGGTCCCTTCAACTCATATATCCCATCCGATTCGACAACCATTGGTTTATCGAGAGTTGTCAATGAATCGATACTATGTGTCATGTCGTAGTTGCATCGATGGTGTAATCTATGAAACCCCTTTCATAATTACCACCATACTCTGATCAGAGATTTCAACCTACATACACATGAGAACACATTGGATATCCATACCCGAAGGTGAGCGGTGAATCCCCGACTACAATGCATCGACTCCTATATGTTTCGACAGAACACCCAACCTTGCCACCTGATGACCCCATGAGAGTCGGTAAACAAGTCAAAGTGTAATTCTAGCACATAGAGTCTCAATGTTGTCCCGAGTCATAAGGACTAATGGTGTACAACCATAAACTAGGACTTTTCCACTCGATAAGTGAGAACCACTTGGAAAGTCCTTTATGGAGGGTTGTTCAGTACACTCTACCAGGAGCACCTATCAGCATGCTCGGACATCACAATGTCCCCTACCAATGAAACATGGTACTCACATCGCAGATACTAGTCTCGAACTCTAGCGGCCTATTTCCTTCTTAGCGGCGGCTGAATCGACTAGGAACCGTTTAGAATATACAGTATTACAAATATGAGTTTCATGATACTCATCATATGAGCATCTCATATTCTTTCTACTATTTGTATATTCAAGGGCTTTATCTATGCAACTAGCATGGGTATACAGATAAAGAAGTGCCAAAATGATAAATTCAAATATTATTAAAATAAAGATTGTTTATACATAGAGTTTCATTGTGAACACTCGGCCAACATTTGGCTCGACGGGCAACTACTCTAACAATCTCCCACTTGCACTAGAGCCAACTACCCATATTCTTCAAACCCATTGATTCGCGATGCTTCTCGAAAAATGGTCCAGGTAAAGGCTTAGTTAGCGGATCAGCAACATTATCTGCGGAGCCGACTTTGTCAATCGTGACATCTCCTCTTTCCACGATCTCTTTGAGGATGTGGTACTTTCTCAGTATATGTTTGGACTTCTGATGAGACCTCGGCTCCTTTGCTTGAGCAATGGCTCCCGTGTTGTCACAAAACACCGGGACTGGAGCAACTCCATTAGCAATGACGCCCAACTCTTGGACGAAATTCCTTATCCAAACAGCCTCCTTTGCTATAGCTGATGCACCAATATATTCTGCCTCAGTGGTGGAATCTGCAGTACTTTCTTGCTTGGAACTCTTCCAAGAGACAGCAGCACCATTGAGCATGAATATGAATCCAGAGGTTGACTTCGAGTCATCGATATCGCTTTGGAAGCGGTATAGCCTTCCAATTTCAGTTCTCCACCCCCATAAACCAAGAACAACTTATTGGTCCTTCTCAAATACTTGAGGATGTCTTTCACAGCTTTCCAGTGTGGAAGACCAGGGTTGGATTGATATCTAATCACTACACTTAGTGCAAAAGCCACGTCAGGACGTGTAGATATCATCCCATACATGATTCTACTAATCGCAGATGCATACGGAATGCGTGTCATCGCCTCTATCTCTACATCAGTCTTGGGAGACATAGACTTGGATAGGGACACGCCATGACACATTGGTAGATGTCCTCTCTTGGACTCATCCATCGAGAACCTCTTCACGATGGTATCAATGTATGTGGACTGGGTGAGACCAAGCAATCTTTTTGATCTATCTCTATAGATCTGTATTCCCAATACAAAAGATGCTTCACCCAAGTCCTGCATCGAGAACTTACTTGCTAACCATATCTTAGTTGATTGCAACATTCCTACATCATTCCCAATGAGTAGAATGTCATCAACATACAGCACCAGGAATGTCACAGCACTCCCACTGACCTTCTTATACACACAGGGTTCCTCAGGATTCTTAGCAAAACCAAACTCTTTGATTGTACTATCGAATCTGAGGTTCCAACTCCTAGATGCCTGCTTTAGACCATAAATAGATCTTTGAAGTTTGCATACCATATGCTCACTTCCGATAGATGTAAACCCTTCAGGTTGAGACATGTAAATATCTTCCTTAATATCCCCATTAAGAAAGGCTGTCTTGACATCCATCTGCCATATCTCATAGTCATACCATGCAGCTATGGCTAGCAATATCCTTATGGACTTGAACATTGCAACTGGAGAAAAGATTTCCTCAAAGTCAACTCCTTGTCTTTGAGTATATCCTTTTGCCACCAATCGCGCCTTGAAGGTCAATACATTCCCATCCGCCCCAAGTTTCCTCTAGTAAATCCATTTACACCTTATGGGAACAATTCCCTCAAGTGGATCCACGAGATTCCACACTTGGTTCGAATGCATGGAATTCATCTCAAATTCCATCGCTTCAAGCCACTTGGATGAATCGGCATCAGATAATGCTTCCTTGAAGGTCCTTGGATCACATTCATGGATAGGCTCATTATGGCCCTCTTCAAGAAGAAGACCATACCTCATAGGTGGTCTCGAGACTCTCTCGGATCTTCTAGGAGCTTGTATCTCCTCTCTTGGCTCTTCGGGTGTGGGTTCTATAATTGTGGGTGTCTCTCGAACCTCTTCGAGTTCTATCATCTCCCCTTTTCTATCCAATAGAAATTCATTTTCCAAAAAGGTTGCATTCCTAGAAACAAACACCTTTGTTTCTTTGGGATGATAGAAGTAGTATCCAACCGAATTCTTTGGATATCCCACAAAGTAACATAAAATGGATCGACTATCCAATTTATCTCCCACTACCTGCTTCACATAAGCAGGGCACCCCCATATTCTAAGATAAGAATATTTGGGTGGCTTACCCATCCATATCTCATATGGTGTCTTGTCAACTGCCTTTGAATGGACATTGTTCAACAACAGTGCCGCTGTCTCAAGCGCATATCCCCAAAAGGATGGCGGCAACTCCGTGAACCCCATCATAGACCAAACCATGTCCATCAAAGTCCGGTTACGACGCTCCGAAACACCATTCAACTGCGGTGTAGTGGGCGGAGTCCACTGCGAGAGAATCCCATTCTCCCTAAGATACTCTTGGAACTCGGCACTCAAGTATTCACCACCTCGATCCGATCGAAGTGTCTTGATGCTTCGTCCCAACTGCTTCTCTACTTCACTTCTGAATTCTTTGAACATTTCAAAGGCTTCAAACTTGTATTTCATCAAATACACATACCCATACCTCGAAAAGTCATCGGTAAAGGTGATGAAGTAGGCATGTCCATGCTTAGTGGTGATGCTAAGTGGACCGCACACTTCGGTATGATCAAATCCAATAACCCTTTGGCTCGCTCCACATGGCCCTTAAAGGGAATCTTAGTCATCTTTCCTTTTAGACAGGATTCACAAGTCGTGAGAGCATTAATATCAGACATATCAAACATGCCCACTCCCACAAGCTTGTTCATCCTTCTTAGGGAAATATGTCCTAATCGAGCATGCCACAATTGTGCCGAATTTAGAGTATCTTGTTTGCGCTTGTTTGTTGTTGTTATAGCTTGGACATTGTTTAGTGGAATATTTTTAAATTTTAAGGTGTAGAGATCGTTTTCAAGTTCTCCAGTACCAATTAAACATTCATTCTTGTAAATATTGCAAACACATTTGCTAAATAAACAAGAAAATCCATCTTTATCAAGCATAGAAATGGAAATAATGTTTTTCACCAAATCTGGTACAAACAAAACGTCTCCCAAAATAACTTAAAATCATTGTTCAAATATAAGCAAACATCTCCTACGGCCTTGGCAGCAACCCTTGCTCCATTGCCCATCCTCAAGAAGGTCTCACCTTCCCTGAGCCTCCTACTTCTTCCCATCGCCTGCAAATCATTACAGAGATGTGAGCCACATCCGGTATCCAATACCCAAGAATCAGAGTTAATTGAAATGTTTACTTCAATATAGAACATACCGTTTCCATAACTTTTCTGGGCAAGATATTCCCTGCAGTTACGCCTCCAATGTCCAGGCTTCTTGCAGTGATGACAGATGTCAACAGTCTTGTCAGCCTTCACTGGTGTGGCTGCCACAACGGGACCCGGAGTCTGCCTCTTCAAGGGCACGTTCTTCTTGGGACGTTGGAAAGAACGCTTCTTTCCCTTCCAAGGTGGTCCGGTCTTCGTACCAGATGAAGAGCCCACAAAAAGAAACGGCTTCTCTTTCTTGATGGTGGACTCAAAGGTCACAAGCATGTTCACCAACTCCTCAAGGGTCGGCTCCATCTTGTTCATGTTGAAATTCACCACAAAAGGATCAAACGAGCTAGGCAGTGACAAAAGTAACACGTCGGTGGTCAGCTCCGAAGGCAACATCAAATCCATGCCAACGAGCTTGTCCACGAGCCCAATCATCTTTAGGCCATGCTCATGGACCGAGGCCCCATCTCGCATGCGCAAAGTGATCAGCTCCTTGACGGTAGCATGCCTAAGAGGCCGAGTTTGCTCTCCAAAGAGCTCCTTGAGGTGCAAATGAATGTCAGCAGCATTCTTTGCATCCTCAAAACGCATCTGCAGCTCATCATTCATAGAAGCCTGCATATAACACTTGGCCTTCAAGTCATGGTCACACCAATCCTTGTAGGTCTGCAATTCCTCAGGAGTGCAGTCAGTCGGAGCCTCATCAGGGGGCGACTCAGTCAGTGTATATGCAATCTTTTCCGAGTTCAAGACGATCTTTAGGTTTCTTAGCCAAGTGAGATAATTGGGTCCGGTTAATACGTGTTTTTCAAATATGGCAGAAAGCTGATTGCGAATTGAAGACATTGTCAAATTTTGTACTGAAAAGTAAAACAGATAAATGTTAATGACTATTTTAAAATATTTAGTAAGATATAAAGTATGGACTTTTACTTTATAAATTTTCGCTCCCACTGTTTTGCCATTTTCACTACCCTCTAGTGAAAACGGGAAACTCCTTTCCTCAGTAGGTACGTAAGGTCCAATTAACGAATTATGATCCCGAATAATATCAGCCAATCATAATCCCTAAAAGGTAGTTTCCAATTGCATCACAATGCAACCCTCTACGTAAACTTTTGTCTCCCGTTTGATTAGGACCCAATAATATGACGTCGTTCATCTTCACGTGTCAAGCCTTACCCATCGATGTTGAACCTTAATGGACGGTCGCCATGAGTTTCCCCAATAATATGAGCCGAAATCATGGGAGTTCCACGTAGTTCACATCACCATGTCAATGGATGTCACAGCTTTCAGGCACCCAGGGCCCCCCCAATAATATGAGCCGAGCCCCGAGCACGGGTAGCGTTCATCATGCACCCATTGTCGATGGAAGACATGGAAATTATAAACAAATTTATAATTCCCCTTTTCGGGCTTGATATTAATTTTGAATCTTATTCAAAATGAGGGTTTTTAATTTTGAAAGGTCTCATCATTAATTTTATTTAAAAAATTGCCATGTTTGATCGTATGTTTGCCGGATTCATGCAACTTTGTTATTATCATAATAATAACGCACATACTCATTATTTATAACATATCATGCATATATTATAAACAGTAAACAAAACAAGGATGATCAATTGCCCCAAAACTAATGGCCCGTGTGAGCTAAGCACGGGCCTAGGTCCAATCCTAGGGAAATGCATTGAATGCAAATGCAACTATAACATAAGCTTCCAATATTTACATGTCTTCGATCTTCATAATCATCAAGGCCACCATCTTCCAATCTTGATCTTCCACTATACTAATATTTACAAATAAATATCCACGGCAAATAGGGATACATCTCATGGGGTGGGAACGGGCCATAAACCAAGCCCACTTTAAATTTGATAATTATTACAATCATTCAACACAAAATATCTTAGCATACACCTAGCAAATTGGGCTTGGGCTTTTGATCATCCTTCATGAATAATATCACATATCATACACCATCGATTAATTATCATAATAATTAATTGATCCAATATTATATATCTTGATCCAATCACTAATCGCCACGATTATAAACTAAATTAACAAAATGTACAAACACCTTTGTCTACTTTCAAATTAATTTATTTATAACCGAATTTATTGTAAATCACAATTTAATATAAATAATTAAAGTCCAACTTCAATTATTTATTTTATGAGAAAATATTTGCAACTTTTGTAAATTTAAACTTAAGGGCCCAAAAAATTCATTTTCACCAAAAACATTTTGGCCCATTTAAATTTCACAAATATGTTAGTCATCCAATGGCCCAACAATTCAAGGCCCATGACACTTTGATATTTCAAAACACCTTTTGAAAACCCTAGTCGTCATCGCCGTCGCCGGATTCCAGCCAACAAGCCAAAAATTTTTTTTTTTTAATTTTAAATGGGGGGGTTTGGGCTGCCCTTGCTGCCCGAAATGGGCAGCAACATGCTGCCCGAAATATGCCCCAAAAAGCCTTGATTTTGTTGCAAAAATTTCATCTCATGCGGTTAGAAATCGACCTCAATATAATATTATGTATATGCTACAAAAACTAGTATCCTTAGCTCATGATACCACTTGAAAGGGATCGATTTTATGGTGTTCAAATGCGCGACGGAAGTTCAAAATCTTTTCTATGGCATAAAACCGAAATTTTAAAGGGAAAAATTTGAACACCTTTGTACTAGTGTGTAACATATACTAAAACACCAAAATGTCATACATAGGGTGTTAAGAAATCATACCTATCAACCTCTTGAGGTTGATGATGGCTCCAACTAAGGTGTAAACACCTTAGCTCTTGTATGGCAAGAACTTCTACAAGCTTCCAAAGAGCACTCCTTGCTCTAAAATAAAGCCCACCACCAACTAGGTAGATCCCTTCATATTTTGCACTAGAAAAATATGAGGATTTTTCAAAGAGAAGAGTATATATTCCTCAACAACTTGAAGAACAAAATTGGAGAGAAAGTCTATCAAGAATTTCGGCCAAGTGATGTGCATTAGGGAGAAGGATGAGTTGTCTTGGGGTTGCAAAAACCTAAAAGCAAAAGTTGCATGTCATGCCAATTTTTTAATCAAAAGTAATCCCCAACTCTTCACCTCCCAAGCATGCAAGTTGAGTATGCTTGTAACAATTACAAGGCCATGGACTTTAATTTAATTTTCTCAAACAAATTTGAGCCCAATTAAACAATGCTTGATTTTACTCAAGCTCACTAGTTGAATAATTATTTCAAATTGGGCTCTACAAGGCCCAATGTTATTTAATTAACTCATCATTTGAATTAATCTAATTATTTGCACTCTACTAGGCCCACTAGTGTTTAATTAATTCAACACTTGAATTAATTTAATTTAGTCCATAATAATGTTTATGAAAATCACAATTTTCAAATACATTATTCACTTGGCCTACTTTTAATTTAGGAACACATTCATAAATTAAAAGTTACATTTCTCTCATAGAAGTCATACTTCTATTTTTCTTTACTCTTATAAACTCCTTTATAAGCCGTTCAACACATTGAACTATTTTTACTTCTCAACGGGATCTAGAAAGCTATTACTTGTGTGACCCTCAATGGTTCATTGATACAACTAGCCGTGGGTTCACATCTCCATGTGATTCGGACTAAACATGTCCTTATATGAGCATACCCCAATTGCTTCATTCTTACTTATCAACTCCTTGATAACAAGAACATCAGAACTCAAGTCTGATAGTACCCAACCAATCATGTTAAACGCCTAGCAGCATCGCTTACATGATTCCCTAGGTATCAAATGATAGTGCCTGCAAGAACCATTCAATTATGGTTAGCGTACAGTACGGTCCCTTCAACTCATATATCCCATCCGATTCGACAACCATTGGTTTATCGAGAGTTGTCAATGAATCGATACTATGTGTCATGTCGTAGTTGCATCGATGGTGTAATCTATGAAACCCCTTTTATAATTACCACCATACTCTGATCAGAGATTTCAACCTACATACACATGAGAACACATTGGATATCCATACCCGAAGGTAAGCGGTGAATCCCCGACTACAATGCATCGACTCCTATATGTTTCGACAGAACACCCAACCTTGCCACCTGATGACCCCATGAGAGTCGGTAAACAAGTCAAAGTGTAATTCTAGCACATAGAGTCTCAATGTTGTCCCGGGTCATAAGGACTAATGGTGTACAACCATAAACTAGGACTTTTCCACTCGATAAGTGAAAACCACTTGGAAAGTCCTTTATGGAGGGTTGTTCAGTGCACTCTACCAGGAGCACCTATTTGCATGCTCGGACATCACAATGTCACCTACCAATGAAACATGGTACTCACATTGCAGATACTAGTCTCGAACTCGTGCGGCCTATGTCCTTCTTAGCGGCGGCTGAATCGACTAGGAACCGTTTAGAATATACAGTATTACAAATATGAGTTTCATGATACTCATCATATGAGCATCTCATATGCTTTCTTTTATTTGTATATTCAAGGGCTTTATCTATGCAACTAGCATGAGTATACAAAAAAAGAAGTTCCAAAATGATAAATTCAAATATAATTAAAATAAAGATTGTTTATACATAGAGTTTCATTGTGAACACTCGGCCAACACTTGGCTCGACGGGCACCTACTCTAACAATTGAGTCCTTTCACCGTCTTTGACAATCCTACCACGAAATCCATAGTAATGTTCTCCCACTTCCACTCGGGAATGAGGAGTGGTCGATGCATTCCTACCGGTCTTTGATGCTCTGCCTTCACTTCTTGACATATCAAGCATTCAGATACAAAGTGCATGATGTCTCGTTTCATTCCCGGCCACCAATATAAAAGTTGCAAGTCCTTGTACATCTTGGCACTTCCGGGATGAACGGAATAAGTGGTACTGTGAGCTTCCGTCATAATGTTAACTCTAAGTTAATCACCACTAGGAACCCATAGTCAACCTCGATACTTAACAATAACATTCTCGACTGAATATAACATCCTGCCCTTTGATTCATCTATCTGTCTCCATTTATGTAATTCTCATCATTCGACGGTCCGGCTCGAAATCTATCTCGCAAAGTGAAATGCAATGTCAATGTAGCGAGATTAGGGACCTCTCGCCTAGCATAAAATTCAAGATCAAAGTGCTGAATTTCCACTTGTAGAGGTCTATGTACTGATAAATGTGTCAAGACTGTCCCTTTTCAACTCAAAGCATCCGCAAACTTTATTAGCCTTGCCGAGATGGTAACTAATGTCATAGTCGTAGTCCTTAACAAGCTCTAGCCACCGTCTTTGTCTCATATTCAAGTCCTTTTGGGTGAAGAAATATTTAAAATTTTTATGATCCATAAGGATCTTGCATTTCTCACTATACAAGTAGTTCCTCTAAATTTTCAACGCAAATACGAATTTTGCAAGCTCAAGATCATGCGTCGGATAATTCTTTTCATGTACTTTCAGTTGTCTAGACGCATATGCTATAACTCGGTCATTTTTCATGAGAACGGGGCCCAATCCAAGTTTTGAAGCATCGGTAAATACCACATATTACCCTTCTTTTGTCGGCATAGCTAAAACTGGCGTTGTAGTGAGTGCTTTCTTCAACTGATCGAAGCTATTTTGACACTCTGGTCCCCATACAAAGTTCACATTATTCTTCGTCAATGATGCCAAGGGTATTGCAATGGATGAAAAACCCTTGATGAACTTATGATAGTAGCCAGCTAAACTCAAGAAACTGCGTATTTCCGTCACACTTTTAGGCACATGTCACTGCTTAAATGACTTGACCTTAGAAGGGTCGACCTCTACTCCTTCTTTTTACACGATGTGGCCTACGAATGCCACCATCTCTAGTCAAAACTCGCACTTGCTGAAATTTGCATATAATTTACGATCTCTTAAAACTTGCAAGGTCGTCCTCAAATGCTGATCATGCTCCTCACAGCTCTTGGAATAGATCAAGATATCGTCGATGAAAACAATAATGAACTGATCGAGATACGACTGAAATACGCGATTCATGAGATCCATTTAGATCGCTGGGGCGTTAGTCAGCCCAAACGGCATCACTAAAACCTTATAATGTCCATAACGTGTCATGAACGCCGTCTTATGTACATCCGACACCTTAAACCTCATCTGGTGATATCCAGACCTAAGATCTATCTTTGAAAATACTGAAACTCCTTGCAATTGATCAAATAAATATTCGATTCGGGGCAATGGATATTTATTATTCATTGTCACTCTATTTAGCTCCCTACAGTCGATGCACAACCTCTTAGTCCCATCCTTCTTTTTCACAAATAACACTGGCGCTGTAACGTGTTAGAATAGGTGCCCGTCGAGCCAAATGTTGGCCAAGGGTTCATGTTCAAATTCTATGTATAAACGATCTTTATTTTAATTATATTTGAAATTATTATTTTAGCACATCTTTATCTGTATACACATGCTAGTTGCATAGATAAAGTCTTTGAATATACAAATAGTAGAAAGAATATGAGATGCTCATATGATGAGTGTCATGAAACTCATATTTGTAATACTGTATATTCTAAACAGTTCCTAGTCAATTGAGCTGCCGCTAAAAAGGATATATGCCGCTCGAGTTTGAGACTAGTATCTGCGATGTGAGTACCATGTTTCATTGGTAGGGGACATTGTGATGTCCGAACATGCAGATAGGTGCTCCTTGTAGAGTGCACTGAACAACCCTCCATAAAGAACTTTCCAAGTGGTTCTCACTTATCGAGTCGAAACGTCCTAGTTTATGGTTGTACACCATTAGTCCTTATGACCCGGGACAACATTGAGACTCTATATGCTAGCATTAAACTTTGACATGTTTACCGACTCTAATGGGGTCATCAGGTGGCAAGGTTGGGTGTTTTGTCGAAACATATAGGAGTCGAGGCATTGTAGTCGGGGGATTCACCGCTTACCTTCGGGTATAGATATCCTATGTGATCTCATGTATATGTAGTATGAAATCTCTGATCAGAATATTGTGGTAATTATGAAAGGGGTTTCATAGATTACACCATTGATGCAACTACGTCATGACACATGGTATCGATTCTTTTACAGCTCTCGATATACCAATAGTTGTCGAATCGGTCGGGATATATGAGATGAAAGGACCGTACTGTACGCTAACCTATATTTAATGATTCTTGCAGGCACTATCATTTGATACCTAGGGAATCATGTAAGCGATGCTGCTAGGCGTTTAACATGATTGGCTGTGTATTATCAGACTTGAGTTCTGACGTTCTTATTATCAAGGAGTTGATAAGTAAAAATGGAGCAATTGGGGTATGCTCATATAAGGACATGTTTAGTCCCGAATCACATGGAGATGTGAACCCACTGCTAGTTGTATCAATGAACCATTGAGGGCCACACAAATACTAGCTTTCTAGATCCCGTTGAGATGAAAAATAGTTCAATGTGTTGAACGGCTTATAAAGCAGTTTATAAGCGTAAGGAAAAAAAGAAGTATGACTTCTATGATGGAAATGTAACTTTTAATTTGAGAAAGTGTTCATAAATTAAAAGTTGGCCAAACAAATAATGTATTTGAAAATTGTGATTTTCATAAACATTATTATGGAATAAATTAAATTAATTCAAGTGTTGAATTAAATAAACACTAGTGGACCTAGTAGAGTCCAAATAATTAAATTAATTCAAGTGTTGAATTAATTAAATAACATTGGGCCTTGTAGAGCCCAATTAGAAATAATTATTAAACTAGTGGGCTTGAGTAAAATCAAGTAAATTTTAAATGATCTCAAATATGTTTGAAACATTTAAATAAAAGTCAATTGGCTTTGTAATTGTTACAAGCCTAAATAAAATTGCATGCTTGGGAGATGAAGAGTTGGAAGCAACTTTTTCATTAAACAAAGCATGGCATGCACATGCTACTTTTCACTTTTGCATGACACCAAGAAAATTTCCTCCTTCTCTCCTCCCCTCCCCTTTGGCCGAAATTTGAGCCTAAAATTTCCTTCAATTTTCTTCTTCAATTGTTGAGGAAAGAAAACACTTCTCAAAAGAAAAATCATCTAATTTTTCTAGTCCAAAATTAGAGGGGAACTAGCTTGTTGGTGGTGGGCTTTATTTTGAGCAAGGAGTGCTCAAAGGAGGCTTGTAGATTGTCATCCTTTGAAGAGCTTAGTTGTTTGACAACTAAGTTGGAGCCACAATAAATCTTTTAAGATTGATAGGTATATTTTTCTAAACACACTATGTATGACATATTTTGTTTTATGTATTTGCTACACCCTATAGTGGTTGAGGTGCTCGGTTTTCGCTAAGAAAAATATTTTTGAAACTTTCGTTGCGCATTCAGGCACCTTAATCGATCTCATTTCAAGTGGTATCAGAGCTATGGTTACTATTTTGTGTAGCATATACATGATATTATATTAAGATCGATTTCTAACCGCATGAGATAATTTTGGCAACAAAAATCGAGGTTGGTCTTGGGGAAAATTTCAGGGCAACACATTTCGGGCAGCTCGGTCTGCCCGAGGGGCTGCCCATTTCAGGCAGAAGGGCTGCCCGACCCCCCCTTCGAAAAAAAAAATTTTTTTGTTGGCCAGAATCCGGCGACGGAGATCCGGCAACGGCGATGAAGACTAGGGTTTCCAAAAGTGTTTTGAAATATCAAAGTGTCATGGGCCTTGAAGTTGTTGGGCCATTAGATGGCTAACACAATTTGTGAATTTAAATGGGCCAAAATATTTTTTGGTGAAAAATGATTTTTTGGGCCTTTAAATTTAAATTTTAAAAAGTTGTACATATTTTCTCATGAAATAAATAATTGAAGTTGGACTTTAATTATTATAGTAAATTGTGATTTACAAGAAATTCGGTTATAAATATGTAGAGCCCAAATTCAGTACACGTATAACACATGCATTTAATTAATTATTAAAGCATTTATTTAATTTTGAAATGAGTCTTAGTGGTGCATGATTTAGTTAAATGAATTATTTTAAATTATTTACGTTTATGTGATGAACATTAAAATGTATTTTGAGTTTCATATTTCAGACCATTATTCGAGGCGGGATCGAGGAGAAGACCGGTGACTTTTGGCAAAATTTTAAAATGCGGTATTTTATTTTAAATTGGAAAGGGGCATTTTAAATGATTTATTAGTTTTAAGCATTTTAATAGCCTAATTAAATTATTAGGTAATTATATGATTTCAAACTTTTAAAGTTGTAGCACTTGTGCATTTTATTTAAATTTAAGAAAAATCTAATGGGGTTATTATGGAATTAACTTTAAATTAGCATGTTAAATAATTGCTAATATATTTTAATTATATTAATTAGCCCTAATTTCCCCACTAATATGCACACACACGTTACAACTGTTTTTTTTTTTTTATCACAACACACACACACATCTACACGTATAACACACACACATCTCTCTTGTTACCATTCCATCTTTTTAAAAGAAAATTTAGGATTCTTGGCACTATAGAGCAGCCGCCCCTCCCCTTCAGTTTCCAGCAAGGTTTTGTTGAATTTTCTTCAAAGAAAATCGAGCCACAATAGTCCCGGATCAATCTTCGCGCTATCTCCGCTTCGGTATCGTCGGTTAGGTAAACTTTAACATCATAAGCCACGTATAATATATTTTTCCTGCGTCGATCATGTCATAGTATATGTTACGTTGTTTTTATGCATAAAAATACATGTGTGATGCGTAAAGTTTGAGCGAAAATTGTTTAGATCGCATTTTGAACGTTTCTGGATCTGAAAATCTCTTTTTGTGCTGTTCTTTTAAAAACTGCGATTTTGTGGTCGCGATTTTGAGAAAACTTTCAACATGAAAATCGTAGAACTTTTTGATACCTTCAATTTGATATAAAATTCGATATATTTGGATAAAAATTGAGTGAGTTATGGTATTTTTCGTGGGACTGCTCAAACAGCGTTTTCTGGAAAATTTTTGTTATTGATGCGTTCTTGAAGTTTTATTGTTTCAGGCTTCGTTGGGATCGACGGATGACCGCTACTACATTTAGGTATGTTTAGTATGATGTTGGGTTGGTAATTGTTGTACCGGCTAGTGTCGATAGGCACTTGAATTCATTAGAAGTCGTAAGAAGTGATTTGGTATCAAGTCCCGTGCTTTTGAGTTGCATCGTGTCCTAGGTTGGATGTCGTTCATTCGGGGTGTTTGTACGGGTTGTATCAATGTAGTAGCATCCTAGGTTGAGTCTCGAGGCATCGGGTCATAGTCCGTACAATCATGTTTAGAATGTTGAGCATCACATGTATTGAATTTTCGTTGGTTTGCTTTCACCGAGGATACACGGACCCAGACACGGGGTCCGTGCCTTTGTTTTTCTTCGAAGTGTAAAATTGCAGAGTCTACACGGACCCTTAGACGGATCCTGACACGGGGTCCGTGTCCTCACTTCTTTTCGGTGTGTTTTTATAGTATCTACATCGACCCCTACACGGACCTAGGCACGGGGTCCGTGCCTCCCCTTTTCTGCACACATCTTTTACAGTACCTACATGGAACCGGAGCCGGACCTGAGCATGGGGTCCGTGTACTTCAGTCTTGGGAAAACTTAGGCTCAATGCTTTGAGGTTCTATATCTTAGTCTAATGCAATGTTTAACAAGGTCGAGTCACGGGAATTTTAGAACGTCATAAGGAAATCAATGAGCTTGTGTGTAAGCATGGTTATTATGTCTAAGTTACACCAGTTAAGTATTCGAATTCATGTTAGTATGTTGCAGCAGTGGCCCCAAGCGAGATCCAACGAATCCCTCAACACCCAGTAAGTATGTTCGATGTGCAAAAGAAAATATTTCAAGTTTTTTAGGTATGCTAAATGTTTTGTGACCAAAGTTATGAATGGGTTTGGAAGTCGATGAACGTGACCGAGGACCTCTCCAACCCGTTAAAGCATGAACGAGTTTAGATCAGGATTGAAAAGCGTTAAAGCATGAACGGGGACCAATCCACCCGTTAAAGCATGAACGGGGATCTCATGTATGTGGCAGTGGATTCGTCCCTGTCAGTCCAGTACTGTGGTTTAGTCTGATCAGACGTATTTATGTATGGATGACTTGCTTTGAAACATTCCTCTATGCAAAATGATTAAGTTTGTGAATGTTCAAGTATGTACAAGTATACAAGCATGTTTAAGAAAAGTTTTATGACAATGACATGTCGATGTATGTATGTACGTATGTTCAAGTTTATTTATGCAAGTTCAAGTTCCAGTATGTATGTTCTATTTTAAAGCTGCATGTGATTTTATTACGTAATACTCGTTACTTCCAGTTTATACGTGTTGAGTCTTTAGACTCACTAGACTTGATCGATGCAGGTGAGGATGATTTCGAGGAGACTAGGGGTGGGGACCAAGGAGCTGGCTTGGACTGAGCAGGAGGCTAGACCCGAGGACCGCCCAAGTTTTTTAAGTTTTCATGAAATGTCAAATACTCTAATTTCATGTTACTGGTTATGAGATTTTAATCAGATGCTTTTGGTGAACTTTACTTCTAGATCTTTCATTGCAACCAAATTTGGGAGACGTACAATTTATTTTAAATCGAAGTTAAGAGTTATTTTATAATCAAGAAAATTTTTAATTTTTCCGCAAATTTCAAGTAGTTTAAAAATACGGTACGTTACAAAATAAATTAATTAGAAAGTAGACAAAGGAGTTTGTATACTTTGTTAATTTAGTTTATAATCGTGATGGTTAGTGATTGGACAAAGATATATAATATTGGATCAATTAATTATTGTGATAATTAATTGATGGTGTATGATATGTGATACTATGCATGAATGATGATCAAAAGCCCAAGCCCAATTTGCTAAGAATATGCTAGGATATTTTGTGTTGAATGATTGTAATAATTATCAAATTTCAAGTGGGCTTGGTTTATGGCCCGTTCCCATCCCATGAGATGTATCCTTATTTTCCATGGATATTTATTTGTAAATATTAGTATAGTGGAAGATCAAGATTGGAAGATGGTGGCCTTGATGATTATGAAGATCGAAGACATGTAAATATTGGAAGCTTATG
Source organism: Primulina tabacum (assembly GCF_025594145.1). Classification (NCBI taxonomy): domain Eukaryota; kingdom Viridiplantae; phylum Streptophyta; class Magnoliopsida; order Lamiales; family Gesneriaceae; genus Primulina; species Primulina tabacum. Next base: position 5,614,392 of record NC_134556.1, on the reverse strand, counting down.
TAAAAGTTGTATTTGCATCTCATGCATTTTCCTAGGATTGGACCTAGGCCCGTGCTTAGCTCACACGAGCCATTAGTTTTGGGGCGATTAATCATCTTGGTTTAGTTTACTGTTTATAATATATGCATGATATATTATAAATAATGAGTATGTGCGTTATTATTATGATAATAACAAAGTTGCATGAATCCAGAAAACATACGATCAAACATGGCGAGCTTTTAATAAAATTAATGATGAGACATTTCAAAAATTAAAAACCCTCATTTTGAATAAGATTCAAAATTAGTATCAAGCCCGAAAAGGAGAATTATAAAGTTGTTTATAATTTCCATGTCTTCCATCGACATGAGTGCATGATGAATTCTACCCGTGTTCGGGGCTCGGCTCATATTATTGGGGGGGCCCTGGACACCGGAAAGCTGTGATATCCATTGACATGGTGATGTGAACTACGTGGAACTTCCATGATTTCGGCTCATATTATTGAGAGAACTCATGGCGACCGTCCATTAAGGTTCAACATCGATGGGTAAGGCTTGACACGTAAAGATGAACGACGTCATATTATTTGTAGAACCTGAAAAATCAGATTACGTATAAGCCATGCATAATTGCTACTATTTAAATAAAAAATGAATTTTTATAAATATATGAAGTGTTTGATTTATTTTAATAATTTTAAGTCATGATTATTTATTTTAAAAGTAGATGTTTAGATTTATCTTTCCAGGATAAATACGCGAGGCCGGATCGGAGTTTGGAGATTAAAGATAAAATTAATAATAAGAAAGATGTTCTTAAATTTAATTTAAGTCAAGGAATAATTTAATTTAAAGAAAAGAGTGTTTTAGGATTTATTAAATTAATTAGAGCTAAGTTATTAAAAAAGTTCTTTAGGTTAATATTTAATAAAAGCTTAAATTAAAATATGTAAACAAATGAGGATGAATTAATTTAGGTTTAATATATTCAAGAAATTTAAATATAGTATTTAAATACTTAAAATTGTAAGCCATACAATGCCATGCAAGAGTTTAGTCTAAATTAATGTGTTAATTTACAAAAAAGTTCAAATGGGTGTTAAAAACATTAAGAAGTTAAAATACAAGATTTAAAGCAATAATATACCATGCAAATTAAAAATAATTTTGACTCAAAATTTAATATATTTCCAAGAGTTTGTAACTCTCCATTCAAATCACTCCTAATTGCACATCATGGAGTATTCATTTCTCATTTTAATTCTTTAATTAGTAATAAAAATTCAAACACAATAATACACCTTAATTCTTCCTCAATCCAAGGTGCTAGCAAATAAAATAATACGTGTATCAAGAATAAGAACAAAAGCAACGGCAGCTAAGGGAAAGGAAAACATTTCAAAAACTATTCAAATCCTTCACTTGTAACTCCCATTTTAATATATGTTATGGCACCTTTAACACTACTTGTAACATTCATTTTCCTTACCTACATATCCTACAACCAGATGCTCGAATATATCAGAAGTAAACAGCTGATAAAATCGTGAATTAACAGCAAGAATGAGAGAATAAGAACAGATACAACAAAGTTGAAAAAACAATTCAAATTCTCACTTGTAACTCTCAACTAAATGCACTTCAATACCCATTTAACACCTCCTATAATACTCATCTCTACTGTCTAGCAAACACACTCCATTACCTTCGAAATTACAGAAAAGAACAACAGCTAAAAACCGTTCAATAGCAGCTGAATTAGAAAGAAAAGAGATCCAACTCCGTGACGTCGCTTGTATTCGTCGTATTGATTTGTTTTTGACAAAACAAATTCCAGGCATGTATATGTTGTTTCTTTTCTCTTCAATCAAGTCCTATAGATATTTTTAAACCATTACAAAACCAAGATTCAAGCTATATATCGAAATTACAGTAAGTTCTCAAGTAAAAATCTGCACAGATTTTTTTTGCTCTTTTGGTTCAACTTCACGGTTTGGTTTCTTTTCTGGATTACAGGTAGTTGTTCGATTTCAGGCACTCAAGGCTGAATTTAGGCATGAATTATAGTGTGTTAGGGTGTTGTTTGTCCATTGGTTTCAGTCCATACACTCCAAATAAAAGTATGACAGCAAGATTTCCAAAACACTACAGAAGTGACTCACGATCTTGTTGTTGGTTGACTAAGGGGTGTGTTCGAAACCTGACTGTCCTAGGGGCTGTAGCCATGGTTAGAACCCTCCCTTAGCATGTCTAGGACATGACCAAGGTGTTCTTTCCAAGCTTGGTTCATGGATTCATCAGAATTTCACAACAACAACTCAAGTGCATTTCGGTTCTTCATATTTCGGTGTGAGTGAGTTTCGGGTTTCTAGTGTTTGTATGGATGATGGTTGGCTCCTAGCCCGTAGCCATGGTTCATACAACACTCCATCATGTCTAGATCGAGCCAGGGTCGATCACATGGCCCTTGGAACGAGACAAGACAGTAAAATATTTCAATATATCACAGTACACAGCAGATGGTGCTCTCGGCTAGGATGCTGTTCTTGTTCTAGGTGGTTGCTTGGGTTGTGGTTGGCTTTTAGCCCTTAGCCATGGTCCAAGCCATGCCTTAGGATGTTAGTAAGAGTCTTTGGGCGGTGGTTCAAGCCCATAGTCATTAAATTTAGAATTTTCACTACAAACACTCAAGCTGCTACTGCTGCCTTTTTTACAGCAACTTTGGGTCACGGTTTTGGTGGTTGTTTGAGTTCTTGGTTGGCTTTTAGCCCATGGCCTTAGACTGGACACTACCTTAATGAGTTAGGAAAGTCATGTTTTTGGCCGTTTGTGATTTGGTCGAGTTTAGAGGTCGTACGAGAATTTACGGTGAAAGGTGCCAAAATGACTCTCGAAAGAGTGTTTTATGTTTTTGAGTTCCATTCACCTATTTTCGTGTTTTACAGTCCTTGTGTATATTTTTCAGTATGTTTGGGGTAATTTTAATCATGGTTAAACGTCGTTTTGATGTTGGTTCGGGTTGGTACGAAGCCATGATTAAAAATCAAGTTATTGGTTCTAATCGTCTCGTTTTTTGTTCTAATGTTAAGTTTTTGTCAAGTTAAGATTTATTGCATGTGTCACATATTAGAAGTAAGTCCAGCAAGCCTAGGAACGATCCAACTCATCCGGTAAAAATAAGGTTATAATTATGTTACGTGCATAAAAATATAAAATGTTTATTTTTTAGATATATGCTATATGTCTTGTGGCCACCTTATGCTTATGGGTTTGGAAGTCGGTAGGCGCAACCGAGGACCTCTTCACCCGGTGACTTACGACCGGTTTATGATTATGTATGGGTACGGACATCCAGTCCAAGGGCTGTGATTGATCTCTACCGCCCAGTATACTGTGGTTTAGTCTGATCAGGCGCTTACGTTATGTTATGGGCCACTTGCTTAGAAACATTATCTCTACCAGAAAATTATGATATGACATGACATAGCTCTATTGAACAAAGCTTTTACGTATGATTTTCAGATATGCACGTAGATATAATTATTCATGATACGAGTTTCACCATACGCTTTACGATACTTTATTTTTAAGTTGCATGCGATTTTATGATATATTTACTTGTTATTCACGATATATACATGTTGAGTCTTTAGACTCACTAGACTTGATTGTTGTAGGTATTGATGAGGTCGAGACCGCGGGCGGAGACCAGTGAGCGATCTTTGGACAGCAGCAGTACACCCGAGGACCTCATGATTTAATTTATGCACATTTTATCATTCAAACTCGATTTTAACATGTTGGATTATTTTTAAATTGTTGTTTGAAATACAATGTTGACTTCCGCTGTTATTTTAAAGTTAAAATTATTTACATGTTTATTTTATAAATTGGGCAAGTTATTCATTTATTTAGAAAAATTTTAATAATTCCGCAAAATTATGAATACGAAATACGGGCCTTTACTTTATTGGGTCCTAATCAAACGTGAGACAAAAGTTTACGTAGAGGGTTGCATGGTGATGCAATTGAAAACTACCTTTTATGAATTATGATTGGCTGATATTATCATAATTTGCTAATTGGACCTTACATATCTATTGAGGAAAGGAGTTTCTCGTTTTCACTAGAGGGTAGTGAAAAATGTCAAAACAGTGGGAGCGAAATTTATGAAGTAAAAGTCCATACTTTATATATTACTAAATATTTTAAATAGTCATTAACATTTATCTGTTTTACTTTTCAGTACAAATTTTGACAATGTCTTCGATTCGCAATCCGCTATCTGCAATACTCGACAAACACGTATTAACCAAACCTAATTACCTCAACTGGCAAAGAAACTTAAAAATCGTCTTAAATTCGAAAAGGATAGCATATACACTGAATGAGTCGCCCCCTGTTGAGGCTCCGACTGACTGCACTCCTGAGGAATTGCAGACTTACAAGGAATGTTGTGACCATGACTTGAAAGCCAGGTGTTATATGCAGGCTTCTATGAATGATGAGCTGCAGAGGCGTTTTAAGGATTCAAAGAGTGCTGCTGACATTCATTTGCATCTCAAAGAGCTCTTTGGTGAGCCAACACAGCCTCTTAGGCATGCTACCGTCAAGGAGCTAATCACTTTACGCATGCGAGATGGGCCTTCGGTCCATGAGCATGGCCTAAAGATAATTGAGCTCGTGGATAAGCTCGTTGGCATGGATCTTACGTTGCCTTCGGAGTTGACCACCGACGTGTTACTCTTGTCGCTGCCTAGCTCATTTGATCCTTTTGTGGTGAATTTCAAAATGAACAAGCTGGAGCCTACCCTTAAGGAGTTGGTGAACATGCTTGTGACCTTTGAGTCCTCCATCAAGAAAGAGAAGCCGGTTCTTTTTGTGGGTTCTTCATCTGGTAAGAAGACTGATCCACCTGGGAAGGGAAAGAAGCGTTCTTTCCAACGTCCCAAGAAGAACGTGCCCTTGAATAGGCAAGCTCCGAGTCCCGTTGTGACAGCTACACTAGTTAAAGCTGACAAGACTGTTGACATATGTCATCACTGCAAGAAGCCCAGACATTGGAGGCGTAACTGCAGAGAATATCTTGCCCAGAAGAGTTCTGGAAACGGTATGTTCTATATTGAAGTAAACATTTCAATTAACTCTAATTCTTGGGTATTGGATACCGGCTGTGGCTCACATCTCTGTAATGATTTACAGGTGATGGGAAGAAGTAGGAGACTTAAGGAAGGTGAGACCTTCTTGAGGATGGGCAATGGAGCAAGAGTTGCTGCCAAGGCCGTAGGAGATGTTTACTTGCTTTTGAACAATGATTTTAAGTTGATTTTAAGATATGTTTTGTTTGTACCTGATTTGGTGAAAAACATTGTTTCCATTTCTATGCTTGATAAAGATGGATAGTCTTGTTTATTTAGCAAATGTGTTTGCAAAATTTACAAGAATGAATGTTTGGTTGGTACTGGAGAACTTGAAAACGATCTCTATAACTTAAAATTGAAATATATTCCACTAAACAATGTCCAAGCAATAACAACAACAAACATGCGAAAACAAGATACTCTAAATTCGGCACAATTATGGCATGCTCGATTAGGACATATTTCCCTAAGAAGGATGAACAAGCTAGTGGGAGTGGGCATGTTTGATATGTCTGATATTAATTCTATCCCAACTTGTTAATCTTGTCTAAAAGGAAATATAACCAAAATTCCCTTTAAGGGCCATGTGGAGCGAGTCAAAGGGTTATTGGATTTGATCCATACCGACGTGTGCGGTCTGCTTAGCATCACCACTAAGCATGGACATGCCTACTTCATCACCTTTACCGATGACTTTTCGAGGTATGGGTATGTGTATTTGATGAAATACAAGTCTGAGGCCTTTGAAATGTTCAAAGAATTCAGAAATGAAGTAGAGATACAGTTGGGACGAAGCATCAAGACACTTCGATCGAATCGAGGTGGTGAGTACTTGAGTTCCGAGTTCCAAGAGTATCTTAGGGAGAATGGGATTCTCTCGCAGTGCACTCCGCCTGCTACACCACAGTTGAATGGTGTTTTGGAGCGTCGTAACCAGACTTTGATGGACATGGTTCGGTCTATGATGGGGTTCACGGAGTTGCCCATCCTTTTGGGGATATACGCTTGAGACAGCGGCACTGTTGTTGAACAATGTCCATTGAAAAGCAGTTGATAAGAAACCATATGAGATATGGATGAGAAAGCCTCCCAAATATTCTTATCTTAGAATATGAGGATGCCCTGCTTATGTGAAGCAGACAGTGGGAAATAAATTGGATAGTCGGTCCATTTTATGTTACTTTGTGGGATATCCCATGAATTCAGTTGGATATTATTTCTATCATCCCAAGAAACAAAGGTGTTTGTTTCTTGGAATGCAATCTTTTTGGAAAAGAAATTTCTATTGGATATACAAGCTCCATGTGAGTACCATGTTTCATTGGTAGGGGACATTGTGATATCCGAACATGCAGATAGGTGCTCCTTGTAGAGTGCACTAAATAACCCTCCATAAAGGACTTTCCAAGTGGTTCTCACTTATCGAGTGGAAACGTCCTAGTTTATGGTTGTATACCATTACTCCTTATGACTCGGGACAACATTGAAAACCTATATGCTGGCATTACACTTTGACTTGTTTACCGACTCTCATGGGGACATCAGGTGGCAAGGTTGGGTGTTTGGTCGAAACTATATAGGAGTCGATGCATTGTAGTCGGGGATTCACCGCTTACCTTCGGACATGGATATCCTATGTGATCTCATTTATATGTAGTATGAAATCTCTGATCAGAATATGGTGGTAATTATGAAAGGGGTTTCATAGATTACACCATCGATGCAACTACGACATGACACATGGTATCGATTCTTTGACAGCTCGATTTACCAATAGTTGTCGAATCGGTCAGGATATATGAGATGAAGAGACCGTACTGTACGCTAACCATAATTGAATGGTTCTTGCAGGCACTATCATTTGATACCTAGGGAATCATGTAAGCGATGCTGCTAGGCGTTTAACATGATTGGTTAAGGTACTATCAGACTTGAGTTCTGACGTTCTTATTATCAAGGAGTTGATAAGTAAGAATGGAGCAATTGGGTTATGCTCGTATAAGGACATGTTTAGTCCCGAATCACATGGAGATATGAACCCACTGCTAGTTATATCAATGAACCATTGAGGGCCACACAAGTACTAGCTTTCTAGATCCCGTTGAGATGAAAAATAGTTCAATGTGTTGAACGGCTTATAAAGGAGTTTATAAGCGTAAGGAAAAAAAGAAGTATGACTTCTATGATGGAAATATAACTTTTAATTTGAGTAAGTGTTCCTAAATTAAAAGTTGGTCAAACAAATAATGTATTTGAAAATTGTGATTTTTATAAACATTATTATGGACTAAATTAAATTAATTCAAGTGTTGAGTTAATTAAAGACTAGTGAACCTAGTAGAGTCCAAATAATTAAATTAATTCAAGTGTTGAATTAATTAAATAACATTGGGCCTTGTAGAGCCCAATTAAATGGTCTCAAATATGTTTGAAACATTTAAATAAAAGTCCATGGACTTTGTAATTGTTACAAGCCCAAATAGAATTGCATGCTTGGGAGGTGAAAAGTTGGAGGCAACTTTTTCATTAAACAAAGCATGGCATGCACATGCTACTTTTTCACTTTTTCATACACCAAAAAAATTTCCTCCTTCTCTCCTCCCCTCCCTTTTGGCCGAAATTTTAGCCTAAAATTTCATTCAATTTTATTCTTCAGTTGTTGAGGAAAAAAACACTTCTCAAAAGAAAAATTCTCTAATTTTTCTAGTGCAAAATTAGAGAGGAACTAACTTGTTGGTGGTGAGCTTTATTTTGAGCAAGGAGTTCTCAAAGGAAGCTTGTAGATTGTCATCCTTTGAAGAGCTTAGTTGTTTGACAACTAAGTTGGAGCTACAATCAATCTTTTAAGATTGATAGTTATATTTTTTTACACACTATGTATGACATATTTTGTTTTATGTATTTGCTGCACACTATAGTATATGAGGTGCTCGGTTTTTGCTAAGAAAAATATTTTTGAAACTTTCGTTGCAGCATTCGGGCACCTTAATCTATCCCCTTTCATAACGCCCAAAAAACCAGTCACGTAAACCGCATGCATGCAAATGAATTAAATTACATAATTATTTTGCTTAATTGATTTTAAATGCTTACTTGATACATGCTATATGATTAAAGGCAGGATTGCATGATTTAAATGATTAAATTGCATGATTATATGAAAACAGTAGGTTTTGGCCGAATATTCGATAATATGCAAGGGAAAGGAGGCCGGGGACGATCAAGAAAAAATAAATATTTTTCAATAAATATTTTCAAGGCTTAAAAATATAAGTAAAATTTTTCAAAAAATGTTTAAATACAAATTATTTTATGAGACGAGCTCGATTTTATCCGGGAGGCCAGTTTTGAGCCAACAAGGGATTTTTAAAATATCAAATATATTATTTTTGAAAATTAATTTTTGTAAAATATTATTTTTCAATTAAATAAGAGTTATTGGGCCTAATTTACCCAACATAAGTAGGCCCAATTTCTCTCAAGATTGAAAGCTCGAAACCCAAGCCCATTAACATGAAAATTAAAATCTATAAATTTGATCCTAGGGTTTCATAAGCCACAATTCAGCAGATTTTTACACACACTTCACACACAAAATTTCAAAATTGGAGGAGATTAAAAAAAAGGATTCTTCGTCGCCGTTCGTTCTTCTTCGTACCCCTCACCAACGATTGAATATTCGAGCATTTTAAATGCAAAGACACAGTTAATAAACCTTTTTGGCGCATCATTCAAACCATAATATGCCTTTTTTATTGTTTTTGCATGAAAATATTTTTATACGATTACTTTTACGATGAAACGAATATCTTAAATGTTTGATAATTTTACGCTTCTTTTATTTTTAACGTTACGATTTTTAAGGGACGTGCTGCCAATTTAGGATGTTAAAGGACTAAGAAAACGTCGTTTAAGGAACAACAAATGGGCCATACACGATTTAGGAGGGGACGTTTGTGGTTGTGGGAAGAAACTAGGGATTCACGAGCATGCCATGGGGGTTGTGCAGTTGTTGAGGGCTCGGCTAGGTGGGGGCTTGGGTTGCGGCTCAACCATGGCTCGTGCAAGCCGTGGTGTGGATTAAGGAAGAGTCCTAGCAGGGCTAGGACCCTTGTACAGCAGCCAAAGGAAGAGTCCTATCGAACTTGGACACTTCCTAAGGCACATGTGCGTCGATGGTTTCAGGAGGGTGCATGGCAAGGGTTAGGCTGGCTAGGCTGGTGCGAAAGGGGTCTAGGAGGGTGACTTAGGAAGGCATGGGCTCGGTGATGACTCATGGAAAGAGTCGCACGTGAGCGCTTAAGGATGTACTCGCGCGGTTTGTCCTTGTGCAGGGTGCTACAGCGTGAATCAGGAGCTCGGGGCTGGTTCAATTGGGTGGTTAAGTAGCTAATTGTATCCTAGATCGACGAGGAGTCCTAGTGAATGTAGGAAGCACCTGCGCGGCTCAGGTCATGTGTGCAGGGCTCAAGGCAGTATGTAGGGGCTGGTTCAAGGGGTTAGGGCTGGTCAGGAGGGTCCATGAGTGGTCTGGTCTGGGTTTGGCTCGAGGTGGCTCGGGCATGGTTCGAGAAAATCGGGAGATGGCTCGATTGAATCAAGATAGGTTCGCAAATCAAGTTTAATGGTTAAGGGCTGAACCGTGAGTCCCAGGGGTGGCTCATGGCTCACAAGGATAGCCTAGGAAGTAAAAAGTCTATGTTTAAATTTTGGGATCAAAATATTCAAGTTTGAATTAAATCGGGAATTAAACATTCACGAATAATTAAATAGAAAATTAAATCGAAAACCCTGAATTTAAGCTAAATTAAATTCCTAAAAATTAGATTTAAGTTTAAATAATTGTTTGGGATATGACCTTGTCAAGAAAAGTAAGAAAAAGTCAAAATCGAGAAAATTTATGTCCAGGGGTAAAACGGTCATTTTACACCTAGATAGTATGATAAAGGTTGACAGGGTACCGAAGGGTCATAAAGCATGATATAAAATGATGATTTTGATGAAAATATGTTATTTTATGATTTATGGTAAAACTGTGCACATTTTTACTGTTAAAATGATATTTTTGGAAAGTCATGATATTTTATGCTTTAAAAAAGTAAACGGAAAAATGTTTTGAGCAATGTGAATTGAATGTGACAAAAGGATAGACGATATGTGGGGGATCAGTTTTATGAAGGAACGATTAACTTACAATTTTATGGGAATGTCGTAAGAGAAATGACCCTAGAGGGAGCCCATTTATGGAACAATGCTCCAGAGAGAGCCCGCCAATCGTATTTCCATGGCGGTGCCTAGTGCCCGTCCCCTTGCGCAATGAGAGCTAAGACTGTTTAGTCGACCAGAGGATAAAAGACTAGTCACTATCAAGGATCAAACTTCACCCAGAATGATAAAGGATGCAAAGCTTTACGATTTACGATATATAATTTATTTATGCTTAAAAGTTATTTTAAATAAGAGTACGATTTTAATGCATGTGCTTGTATATGTATTATTTGCTATTCATGTTTAGAACGTGCTGAGTCATTAGACTCAATAGGTTTGAATGTTGCAGGTGATGATGATATTGAGGGAGGCGCTAATGCTTGAGTGGATCGAGTACAGTAGTACATTCCCGAGAGACATTTATTTCCGCACTAGATAGATAGAAAAAGTTTTAAAGATTTTGTTAAGGATTTTATTAGAGATCTTATGCTTTATTTTGAATTTAATTTTGATCATGTTAAAGATAGAAGTCAGATTTTGGTAATTGATGATTTTATGGATTTTATGAACTTGAAGTTTAAATTATTAAATGATTTTTATTTATGAAAATGTTAAGTTATTTTAATTGTGGTTTTCAAATTAATGGGTATAAAAAAAATTTAGTAGAATTTCAAAGTAAAACTTAAGGGTTGTTTCAGGAGCGCCCCATGAAGAGAAACTCGGGGGAATAGATCATTTGTCTAACAGCTTTTGAATTTGGTCCTTTAATTCCTTCGTTTCAGTGGGTGTTAATCGATATGGTACCTTAGAGATCGGCACTATACCGAGCATCAACTCAATAGAGAATTCCACTTCTCTTTTGGGTGGGATGCTAGAAACATCATCGGGAAATACATCTGGAAAATCCTTAACTACCTCCACATCCTCAATAGATCGACTGTCAGTGTCGGGTGCAGATACAATATTAAAACTTTGGCAACCCTTTTGAATAAGCTTCTTTGCACGCATGCATGAATAATATGCGGCATTTGATTATTTGGCACCGCCTCGAAGATAAATGCTTTCCAATTCGGTGGTCTAATAGATACTGATCTTCGCCGAAAATCAATAGTAGACCCCACTCAGTGTGAGCCAATTGATCCCCAAAAGAATGTCGAACTCGGGCATGGGTAGTAGTATAAGGTCCGCTCATATAATATTCTTTTGCAATTTAAGTTCCACATCCTTAACCATGCTACTAGAGACCATTTATTCGCCAGAAAGATCTGTAACTTTGAATCTCGACTCCACATCCACGGGTAAGATTCCCAATTGACGAAGGATTCAGATATGAAAGAATGCGTAGCTCCAGAATCTAGAAAAGCGTAAGTAGCTACGCCCGCTAACAAAATTTCATGTTAATTTCCTGTGAACATAGGCTTGTTTGTATAGATCAGGATGTTCCAAGGCATATATCAAATTGTTCATTAGCCTTTTTTTGACATGCATAGGACTAAAATATGCTGAGCGGGTTCGTCTTATAATAAGCGTAGTGTCTGGCTCTGCTTGCTCAGCATGCATCATGTAAGCCCTTCTAGTCGTGGGTTGCTTTAGCTTTGGGCGATCACCAGCCTAATGCCTCATTCCTCCGCACTTGAAGCACTTGTAGGTGTCCCACATGCACTTGCCATAGTGATGGCGATCACACTCCTTGCAAAGTATCTTCTCAGCAGTTTTCAGGACGTTTTCTTTAGGTGGTTGTCCTTGTGGTTTCGACTGTCCCGATCGCTTAGGTGGTCCCGTGAATGGTTTTTTATTATGTTGACTAGCTTGTTGGGCTCGATTCCTCTTACTGCTGCATCTCCCAATCAATATCCTTAAGTGATTGCTCGACTCGAAAAGCTTTAGCAACGGTACTAGTATAGTCAATAGGATCAGTGAACATCACATAGCGACGGATCGTCGGTCTAAATTCATCCAAGAAGTACCATAACTTCTCTGCAGCATCATTAGCAATCAAGGGCACAAAATGACAGCCCCTATGAAACTTCTGAACAAACTCAGCAACAGACAAGTCCCCTTAGTGGAGACTCATAAACTCTCTCTTCAACCTCGAACGAACATCGGTAGTGAAATATCTATCATAGAACAGCCACTTGAAACCATCCCATGACAGTGTAGCTAAATTCACTCCTCACTCCGCTCCCTCCCACCATAAGGAAGTGTCGCCCTTCAGCAGATAGATGGTACAACGAACTCGGTCAGCGTCCGTCATATCAATATATCGGAAGATCACCTCTAAAGATCTAATCCATCCCTCAGCCACGAATGGATCAGTAGATCCAGAAAAAACCTCGGGGTTCATCCTCCTAAATCTCTCATAGATAGCTTCTGATCGGGCCCTTGCACCATTTCCCATGTGCTGCTCTAATAAACGAGCCATACCGGATAGCACACCGGCAGTAGCATCCTGATTAGGTGGAGGTTGTAGAATCTCTTCCTCCTTCCTATCCTCATTATTACTACGTAGAATCCGTCTAAGAGGCATCTCTGTACAAATCGTCCATACCAAGTAACAAACATTCACTTAATATTTAAAATATCATGCACCTAACCTCTATATCATGCATCATGGAAGCATTTAAAAATTTAGTATATAAAATTAAAGAAGTAAAACTCACAGACTTGATGCGTGACTTCTTGAGCTTCTCGGAGTGGCAGTAACACAATCCTTTAGGGAACCTTGGCTCTGATACCAACTGAAATGTCTCATACTTTTTTACTTTAAAATCCAACTATCATGGTCCTACGACGGTGAGCTAAGGGCTGGAGAGGCTGGTTAGGGGCTAGGTCCGAAGGTGCCAAGGGGGAAGCCTAGGGTTTCCGAAAATAGGGCAAAGGTTCAGTAGCTGTTCTAGGTTGGTTCATGGGTCTTGATTGGCTTGGTTTGGGTTGAATATGGTTTATTTAGGTGTTATTAAGCTTCGGTTCCAGTTTGGTCAAGTTTCAAGTCAGTACAAGTCAAAATAGGGATGTACGTCTAAGTTTAAAAACGAATCTAGGAAATTATCGAAAACCTAAATTTTAAGCATAAAGAATATTTAAAGGAGTGTTCTAAGGTAACTAGGTTAAGTTTGGAATTATTTGGTACATCGTTACAAGGTCTAGGGATAATTATTAAAAATTATGCATCTAGGGACGGTCATTTTACACCAAAAATTGTTAGACGTCCTGGCAATGCCCTGAATGCTGTAAATAATGTTAATATGTTTATTTTAAATGTTTATGAAATTATATTATGAAACGTTAATGCTAAAAGACATGTTTGATTCTTGGTTTAATAGAAAAATGATTTATATATGCATGAATTTTTATAAGTGATGGAAATATGAAACGTTGAAAGAGGTGAACTGATTGTGACTAATACGATGTTTATGATGATACGATGATATGTAAGGCCAATGATCAGTTGTCGGGTGAGAGTGTTCCTGATGTCCCTGCCGCCTAGTAATGTGGTTACACGTAGACAGATCCATCGACCTTCAGCTGATATGAAAGTCACAATTAATTATCCAAATTCAATAAAAGAAAAACGTAAACGTATATGATGAAAGAAAATATGATATGATATGCTGAAGGAAATCCGATATGATATGGGGAAAGGGAAAATGTTTAAGTTTATGCATGTTCATGAAAAGCTATTTGAAGTAAAATTATTTTCATCGTTGCATGTGGATTGTATATGTATTACTTGTTATCATGATTAAGGTTTGTTAAGTCAATAGATTCACTAGATGTGATCGATTCAGGTGAGCTTGATGTTGATGTTAATGGAGGACTTGATGGTTGAACTAGCTGGATTGAAGGTGCACATAACCCGAGGACCGTCACTAGTTTTCTGTACTTATGTTTATGATTTATGCTAATGATTTAAGTTGTTTTTAAGATTTTGTTGCTTATGATGCTTTTGATAGATTTTTTGAGAGGATGTTAGAGTTAGGTTTATTTTTTAATCAATGTTATGTTAGATTGGTCGACGTTGTACGATTTTACGTTTGAATTACTTTCTTTTAGATTTCGAAGTGATAGTTGGTTGGTTTATTTTAAATGGTGCAAAAGTATTTTTAAAATATATATATGTATATACATAGTAAATTCGGCTGAATGGTTGGAAAAAAAAGTTTTCTAGTATATTTTAAAGAAAAATGAGTAGTGGACGTTTCATATTCGTCAAGCAACTAAAGATCATACCTGAGGATATAGAATTGGGCTTCAAAGTTCCTATTCCTTCTGTGATCGAATGGTCACTTCGAGCATTGTGAAGAACCTGGAGCTTCAATTGCAAAAATAGGTTGTTTGAACAGATCTCATCGTACTCCCAATGCCTAAATTCGACATCATTCTAGGCATTGATTGATTGTCGTTGAATGGAGCTTCGATAGATTTTTGGCAGAGGCCAGTATCTATTCGACCACGCAACGGGAAATATTTTGTCTTTGAGGCAGCAAGGAACAAGCAAATGCGGCACATTATCTCCTACATCTGCGCAAGGAAGCTTATGAGACGTGGCTACCAAGCTTTTCTAGAATGCATTATTTCAGCGTATGTTCCTTTCAGTCAAAAGCTATAGGATTTTGAGGTTGTCAGAGACTTTCCTAGTGTCGTTCCTGAGGACGTTTCTGGCACTCCACCGAACCGATAGGTGGAATTTCTATTGAGTTGACGCGGGCACTGTGCCAATTTCTAAAGCACCCTACCGCCTAGCACCCGCTGAAATGAAAGAGCTAAAGGATCAAACTGAAGAGCTGCTGGACAAGGGTTACATTCGCTCGAGTTGTTCTCCATTTGTATTATCTGTGAAGAAAAAGGATGGAAGTACGAAACTCTGCATTTATTATAGAGAGCATAATAGAGTCACCATCAAGAACAAGTATCCCTTGCCTAAAACTGAGGATTTATTTGATCAATTACAAGGATCATTGATTTTCTCGAAGATAGATCTTCGTTCGAAATACCATCAACTGAAGGTGAAAGAGTCTGATGTTCATAAGAAGGCTTTTAGGACTTGATATGGGCATTACGTGTTTATGGTGATGCCATTCAGGTTGAAAAATGCGCCAACGATCTTCATTGATATCATGAATTGCGTATTTCAGCCGTATCTAGATCAATTTAATATAGTCTTCATAGATGATATTCTGATCTACTCGAGGAGCAAAGAAGAGCACAGTCAGCACGTGAGAACTGCACTACAATGGTTGCAAGATACAAATTCATTCGTTAAGTTCAGCAAGTGCGAGTTTTGGCTCGAGAGAATGGAGTTCTTAGGCCACATTATTCAGAGATGGGGTTGAAGTCGATCTAAGCAAAGTCCAGGTAGTTAGAGAGTGGCCAGTACCAAAGAGAGTAACCGAGATCCGTAGCTTCTTGGGTCTAGCTAGCTACTGCCGGAAGTTCATTCAAGGATACTCTTCAATTGTGGTACCCCTAACCGTCTTGACAAAGAATAATGCAAAGTTTATTTGAGAATCCGAGTGCCAAGAGAGTTTTGACAAGTGAAGCAAGTTTTGACTTCAGGCGACAGTTCTATCGATTCCATCGGGGCAAGGAGAGTATGGTCTCTACACAGATGTGTTGAAACATTGTTTGGGCGCAGTTCTGATGCAAAATGACCGAGTGATAGCTGATACGTCTAGACAGTTGAAGGTTCATGAAAAGAATTATCTGAATCATGACCTTGAGATCGTAGTAGTAGTATTTGCTCTCAAGATTTGGAGACATTACTTATATGGGAAAATGCAAGATTTTCACTGATCATAAAAAGTTGAAGTACTTTGTCACCCAAAAAGAGTTAAACATGAGACAGTAATGATGGCTAGAGTTGATTAAGGACTACGACTGCGATATTAATTACCAATCGGGCAAAGCTAATGTAGTTGTGGACGATTTGAGTAGAAAGACGGTAGTCATCACACAATTGACAGTTCAAAGACCATTGTAAGTGGAGATTCAGTGATTCAAGCTTGCAGTGCATGCTAAGAGCGAGGCTCCTAATCTTTCTTCTAAGACAGTACAGTCGACTCTGAGGGATAGAATCCGCAAATGTCTGTCTTCTGATGAGTAGCTGCAAAAATGGAAACCGAGATATGAAGCTAAGGGTCGGAAGCTGTATTCCGAGAAGGATGGCATAGTTCGAAACTGAGATCGACTATGGGTTCCTAGTGCGATTCGCTGAGAGAGGCTATTATGAAAGAAGCTCTTAATACTCCGTAATCCATTCATCCTGGAAGTACGAAAATGTATAAGGACCTTGCAGTCATTGTATTGGTGGCCAAGCATAAAGCGAAACATCTTGCGTTTTGTGTCCAAATGTTTGACATGCCAGCAAGTTAAGGCAGAGCATCATAGGCCAGCAGGGAAGCTTAAGTTACTTCCTATTCCCTAGTGGAAATGGAAAAATACCACAAAGAATTTTGTAGTGGGATTGCCAAAGACTATCAAAGGATTTAATGTCATTTGGGTGTTAGTTGTCTGTCTTACGAAATCAACGCATTTTCTACCTATTAAAAAAACATTCACCATGACACAATATGCAGAGCTGTATATATGAGAGATAGTCCGACTGCATGGAATTTCAGTGTCTATTGCTTCTGACAGAGATCCGAGGCCCACATCGTCCTTCTGGAAAAGTCCTGCATTCAGCGATGGAAACAAAATTGTTGTTGTAGAGCCCAAAATCAGTATATGTAAAACCCGTGCATTTATTTAATTTGTTAAATTAATTATTTAAGTTTAAAATGATTTTAGAGATGCATGATTTATGAAATTTCATTATTTTAATTATTAATGTTTATTTGATGCAAGTTAAAATGTTTTCTCGAGTTTATGTTTCAGGCGAATATTCGATGCGGGATCGAGGGAAAGAGACCGGTGACGATTTTGGCAATTTTAAAATGTGGTATTTTATTTTAAGTTAGGATTGAGGCATTTTAATTGATTTATTAAGTTTTTAGAAATTTTTTTAAGAAGCCTAATTTAATTTATTAAGTGATTTTAAGATTTTAAACTTTTAAAATTTATCAATTATGGATTTTATTTTAATTAGGGGATTTTAGTAAATTTATTATGGAATTAGAATTTATTAAATTGATAATTGGCTTAACATTTTAATTGGCATGATTAATTAATTAATTAAACAAATTTTCCCCTAATTAAAATACACACACACCTTAAGCTTACCAATTATATGGATACAAACACACCACACACACACCCCACACACCACACACATATATTCACGTATACACACACTCACACATTTCATTCCTTTATTTTATTATGGTGACAGGAGAAGAGAAGAGTTATTGAAACTCTCTTTCAGCAGCCTCCATATCACCACCTCCCTCTCCAAATTTTCTTCAGCAATCCTTCGTTGATTTATCAGCAAAAATCGTGCCTCAATTTGCCCAGATCATTTCCCGCACCGTGTCGCTTCGATATTCACCGTATCGTGAGTTTTAAAGATCAAAGGCATGTATATTCTTTCGTTTCTGCATCAATCCTGTTATAATAAATATTTTGATGTTTATTGTATGAAAATCATGTGTATGTCATGTAAGAGTTTGAGCAAATATGGTTGGATCACTTTTGAAACGGTTTTTGGATTTGAAAACTCGAATTTGTTGTCCTTTTAATTACTGCGATTTTTCGGTCAATTATCTAGAAAAACTTTCAACATATGAAACATAGAACTTTTTGACACCTTCGATTTGATATAAAATTCGAAATATTTGGATAAGAAATGAGTGACTTATTATTGTTTTCGTGGGACTGCTCAAACTGCGACTTATATGAAAATGTGTTCTTGACATGTTCTTGAAGTTATTTGTTGCAGGCTTCGTTGGGCATCGCCGGGCTTGTGCTACTGTATTTAGATATGTTATGGGAGATATTTAGGTGTTATTTGGTGGTTCGTTTGGGGCGGGATTGGCTTGGGATGTAAGAAACGATGTCGAATTACGGGTTATTGTTGTATTGAATTTACTTGTCGATGCTTGGGGACGTTTGGGGTGTTTGTACGGGTTTGAATCAATGTAATAGCATCCTAGGATGAGTCTCGAGGTGTTGGTTCATGGTCCTTAGGCTTAGATTGAAAGGGTGAATGATTAACTTAGTGAATTTTCGTGAATTTTCAATTACAGAGGGTACCCGGACCCCGACACTGAGTCCGTGTCCTTTTTCCTTCAAAAATACGAAATTTTCGTGCCTACCCGGACCCCTATCTTGGGTCCGTGTACCCCCCTCTTAAAAAAATTTTTTTTTTAGAATTTGCTTCGGGGTTCTATATCATGGTTTAATACGATGGTTAAAATTTATTTATGTAAAAATATAAGATTTGTTTTGGGGTTCTATATCATGGCTTAGTATGATTATCAAACGAGGTCAAGTCCCGAGTGATCTACAATGTCATAAGCTATTTATTTACTTTGATGGCGAGTACGAGTTACCTACGCATAAGTTATGCAAGAAAAGTGTTTGAACTCATAATAGTATGTGCAGTAGTGGCCCCAAGCCAGATCCAACGAATCCCTCAACGCCAAGTAAGTATGCTCGACGTGCAAAAGGAAATATTTCAAGTTTTTGAGGTATGCTAAATGTCTTGTGATCAAATTTATGAATGGGTTTGGAAGTTGGTGAACGTGGCCGAGGACATCTCCACCCCGTTAAAGCATGAACGGGTTTAAATCAGGATTGGAAAGCGGTAAAGCATGACCGGTGACCAATCCACCCGTTAAAGCATGAACGGGGATCTCATGTATGTGGCAGTGGATTTTTTTTGTCAGCCCAGTACTGTGGTTTAGTCTAATCAGGCGAATTTATGTATGGGTCACTTGCTTTGAAACATGCCTCTACGTAAAATGATGAAGTTTATGTATGTTCAAGTATGTACAAGTATGCAAGCATGTTTAAGAAATGTCTTATGATGATGGCACGTCTATGTTTACGTACGTATGTACAAGTTTCACGGATGTTACGTTCAGGCTTTTAAGTATGCAAGTTCAAGTTTCAAGTATGTACGCTCTATTTTAAAGTTGCATGTGATTTTATTACGTATTACTCGTTACTCCCAGTTTACACATTTTGAGTCTTTAGACTCACTAGACTTGATCGATGCAGGTGAGGATGCATTTGAGGAGACGAGGGGTGAGAACCAGTGAGCTGGCTTGGACTGAGCGGGAGGCTAAACCCGAGGACCGCCATGTTTTTAAGAATTTATGAAAGTTTCAAATACTCTGATTTTATGTTTTTTTCATGATGCCTAGTCAAATGCTTTAGAAAAATTTTTATTTTCGAACGTTTGGTTGCAATTATTTTTTTAGAACGGATTGTGGATGATCGCAAATTGAAAGTTTATTTCATATTTAAGAAAATTTTTATTTTCCGCAAATTTCAAGTAGTTTAAAAGTACGGTACGTTACAGTTGTTCAGTATAGCATTTCATCCTTAAACCAATGGTCAGTCTTAAAGGGTGATTCAAATTTTGGAGGATCTACTCCAAGCTTATGTGATCGATTTCCAAGGAAGTTGGGAGCCGAAGTTACCTCTAGTGGAGTTCACCTATAACAATAGTTACTAATCATCTATATGAATGGCTCCTTATGAGTCACTTTATGAAAGGAAGAGTAGATCACCTATACATTGGGACGAGGTTGGTGAAAGAGGATAATTTGGTCCAGAATTGATCAAGCAAACAACGGATCTAGTAGTAATAATCCGAGATACGATGAAGACTGCACTACAAAGCTTATAGAAAATCTACGCTAACAAGCTATGTAGGGAGTTGGAGTTTGCAGTATGTGATAACGTATTTGTGAAAGTAGCACCTATGAAGGGTTTTATGAGATTTGACAACAAAGACAAACTCAATTCGAGGTTCATAGGACCGTTTGAGATTCTAGAGAAGATTGGAACATTAACCAACGCTAGCTGGAGTGAATAATGTGTTCCATATCTCGATGATGTGAAAGTACATGTCGAATCCTTCACATGTACTGAATTATGAGTCTCTGCAGTTGACTCCAAATATTTCACACGAGGAACGACCTATACAAATTCTAGGATAGGCAAGAAAGAAGGCTCCGAAACAAAGTTATTTAAATGGTCAAAGTCAAATGGCTCAATCATTCGGAGGAGGAAGCTAATTGGGAAACTTAGAGGGAAGTGAGGAGTCACTACCTAGAGTTATTTAATAAGTTTTAATTTCGAGGAAGAAATTTCATTTAAGGGATGGATGAATTGTAAGGTCCTAAAATACGATAATGTAATCGAACTGAATGCAAATCTAAGAAAATGGAAAAAGATTATTTAAATTATTTTAATTGCATTAATTGAATGTGGTAGGCATGTATACATGTTTAAAATAGTGTTTAATATTAGAATGTATAAAACTATGTTTTAAAAGTTATTCAAGACGCGATCGAGGAAACGAGTACCGGGGACCATATAAGGGAAAATATTTTTATTAAGTGATTATTTTAATTATTTCATATATGGTATAATTTAAATGGCATTTTCGAAAATAGAAACTATTGAGGTGTTTTTACACGTCAAGTCGTATTTTACTACCGGTAATCGATTTTTTGACAAAAATAACGACTTTTTGCAGGCTCGGTTAATATTTTCGAAAACTTTCCTTAACGAAATATTTTGTCTATACTCTAACGGGCCTATTATACTACAGTTATTGGGCCTAAACTTGTACCATATATTTTGTATCAAACATGAGGATTTCAAACCCTAACATATAACATAAAACTCACGCCCCTCAAGCTCAAGAGTCCTAGTTTTCTCTCCTCCATCAGCAACACACACGCACACGATTTTGAGAGCAAATCACATTAACTTTGAAGGAAACTCTGCAAGACTCCTCCCCCGTCTCGCCGCCAACGGTTTTCACATCGCAAGTTGTTTTTCGTGCATGAAATACGCAAAGGCAAGTCTTAATCTTCCTTTACACATCGTTCATACCATATTATATGTATTGATACATGTTTGCATGAAAAATATGATTCACTATCTTATATTTTCGTTTTTATGGCACAACATGAACAAAACTAGAGATTTCATCTTTTAAAACTCATGCTTATGATGCACAAAGGCGCTGCCATGATATGGTTACTAGAAAGGACGTTTTTCAACATGATTAAGGGTCCATAGAAGCTTGTCTAAGGGCTGGACATCAAGGGAAAAGAAAGGAACGAAAATTGAGATCATATGAGAACTAGGGTTTTTGGTTTAGGGTTCTTGAAGGAGAGGCTACTAGCTACTAGTTTACGATGTGTTCAAGGGTCTTAATATGGTCTAGTCATGGTCCTAGAGGGCCGTAGGTTGAAGTTAGGGACGTGCGCAACTTGTAGGCGATGGTTTTGAGGGCTGGTCATGTAAGGGCTTGTAGAGGCTAGTCTAGTAGAGTACTAAGGGTTCAATCATGGTCCTAGGAAGGGTACATAAGGTCTATTCGGGTCAGCCAAGGGCTAGGGTCGAGGCAAGCTAGGGTTCGAACAAGCTAGGGTTTCGCAAAATAAGTTCAGAAAATTCAGTAGATTCCTATGCATGTTCAAGGATCTTACATGGCTTGAATTGAGTTGCATAGGGTATGGTAAGGTGTTAATAAGTTATGGTTCAAGTTTGGTTAAGTTTCGAGTCGATTCGGGTTGAAATCGGGATGTACGCTTAAGTTTAAAATGAATTGAGAAATTAGTCGAGGAGCTTAGGTTTATGTCTAAAAAATGTTTATGGCTGTATTTTAAGGTATTATGTTAAGTTTGGATGGATTCTGATCGTCGTTTTAAGGTACAAGGGTAAATTGAGAAATTTAGGGTTTCAGGGGCAAAAAGGTCATTTTTCACCTGAAAAATTTTATACGTCCTGGCAGTGTCCTGAATGTTGTAATGAATGTTAAAATGTTTATTTTAAAAGTTTATGTAATTTTATGATGAAAAACGTTAAGGCTAAAAGACGTGTTGCATGTTTTGGTTAAAAAGAAAAACGATATATGTGCATGAATTCTTCTAATTGATGAAAGGATGAAAGAGGTAACTTGATTGTGAATAATATGATGATATGTAACGCCAAGGCTCAGTTGACAGGTGAGAGTGTCGCTGATATCTCCGCCGCCTGGTACCATGGTTATACATAAATTGATCCATCGAAACTACAGCTAGTACGAAAGTCACAATTAACGATCTAAATTCAATAAAAGGGAAAACATATACATATATGATGAAAGTAAATGTTTATGATGAAAGGAAGAAGGTTTAAAGATATGCATGTTCATGAAAAGCTATTTTATTAAAACTATCCTTCACTGTTATTTGTGAATGTATATGTATTACTTGGTATCGTGGTTAAGATTTTTTGAGTCAATAGACTCACTAGGTGTGATCGATGCAGGTGAACATGATGTTGATGTGGAGGACTTGATGGTTGAACTTACTGGACTGATGGTGCACATAACCCGATGACATTTTCTAGTTTTTCGCATTATGTTTATGATTTAAGATTAATTTAAAGATTTATGACTTTTGATGCTTTTGAGTGGTTTTGAGAGGATTTAAGTTGCTTATTCTTTGTAATAAAGTTATTTCACTTGTTCGAGTTGAGTGAGAGAGACATAGTGTAGAAAAATCAACCAGGGAGACAGAGAAAATGATGAGAGCATCTTATCCACATCTGTTTGATTCTTAGTATTGGATTGTCATATTCATATCGTGTGTAAGCTGTATGTGTATAAAAGAAATTTCGAGGATGAAATTTATTTAAGGGGTGGAGAAACGTAAAGCCCCATAATAAATTATCCGGTAATTTAGTATAATTAGAATAATTATTGAGTTGTAAATTAAAATAATTATTTAGGCCAAATAATTTAAGAAATTGTGTTTAAAATATGTATTTTAGAATATCGGAATTAATAATATATAAAATACATCCGGAGATTTAAATAACACACGAAAGCAAAATAATGCAAAACATGATTAATGGGTTTGAGTTACAATTTTTAGTAACCAATTTATGTTAAAACACATACATATATATACATATACTCAACCTAACTAAAAAAAAGAAGAAAGAAATTGAAACCCAACCCCTGTACCGACAAACCTCCTCCCTGATCTAGCTAGTTGTCACTGTGTCACCGAGAACGGAGCTCGGACCACTGCAGAAAGTAGATCTTGACCTCAGTAACTCGTTTATGGCTTTTAATCTAAGAAAACGAGAAAAGAATCAAAGATCGAAGCTACTGGTAGGGGTGTTCAAACTTCGGATAAAACCGAAAAAATCGAAAATCCAAACCGAAAAAAACCGAACACCGAATCGAACCGAAAATCGAATTGTGTAATTCGGATACAAATGTTAAAACCGAAATTTATTTGGTTCGGTTTTGGATTATATATGTCAAAAACCGAACAAACCGAAAAAACCGAAATTTCATTAAATTAATAATATTTTTTATATTTTTATTTATATTATATATTTTGATATGATATCTAGTGAATGAAAAACCATTTTGAACAATTTTCAGTTGATTGTTGTTTGTTTAATTAATTTAGATCTTATATTTAAATATTTTATTAAGAAAACGTATATAAAGTTAACATATTATATTTTACAATATATTTATATTATTAATTTAAATAATTATACCAAAACCGAATTAACCCGACCGAAATAACCGAACCGTTTTGGTAGAAAACCGAACCGAACCGAAGAAAAATGGTTCGGATATCGGATTATATATTTCTAAAACCGAAAACCGAAAAAACCGAAATAAAAAACCGAAAACCGAACCGAACCAACCGATGAACACCCCTAGCTACTGGATCAAGCCCTGTTCTACACAATTTTTCAAGCTTCTTTCTCGCCATTCTCTTGGTTCCTTAGAGAGTGTAGATGTCAATTCTAGCTTTATTTCAGTTTATAGAAAGATATTGCAGGTATCTATAAGCCCAGGGTTCAAATATTTTCATGGAATTCTTTTTGGTTTTTGTACGAGATTTGTGATTTATTGTCTGATTTTCGGTCGCTTGCGATTTGCGCATTAGGAATTTGTAATTGGGGTTCAAATAGAACTTGTAGTGCTTTGTGTTGGATTTCATGGTCACTAGAATAATTGAATTTCAGTTAGAATGGATTTGATATGAATTTTCTACTAGAATGTATCAAACTGTATTATGTTATTCAGATGAGAAGAAAAGCTACTGTATTTCGGGGTTAGAGTTGCTCGCACTAGGAGTTTGGACTTTTGGTTCAAATGACAGTTTTAGATCTTTAATTTTCTTCGAAATGAGACCTGGATCGTTTAATCCCATCAAGAATCGAGATAGGTATGTGTATTTTCCTGAAGCTGCTCTGCTGCAAGAAATCTGTCTATGAATAGAATGAACCCAGTGTATTCAATTGAATTCTGGCAGTAAACGACTTAGATTTGGAATTTTGTTTCAACTGAAAAAACTTAAATAATTAAGTAATCTTTCATTGCCGATTGACAGAACCCGTTTTGAGTAATCAATGAAGGGGATGTGAATTTTATTCTATAAATTTTCAAACCCAAAATCTGTATCAGAACCTACTGCATAAGTGTTCTATTGTGGTCAGTATTGGCCTAACAAATGAGAGAATCTCATTTTTATGTCTCTAGGTGAATGTTGGAAATTAAGTTATGATTCCAACCATGTATTGCAAGTATATTTTGGATAAGTATGTGATGAATCATGACCTTAAAACCGAGCATAGATACAAGCTGAAAATGATGAAATATAAAATTTTGACGAAAAGTTGATTATACGAAATTTTTTAGACTTTAAATATGTTTATTCAATTAGAAAAGCAATCATAAGTGGAAAGTTGAAAATTTTGTATAATAAAGCGTCGAATTTGGATTTTTGAAATAATAGTTGAATTAATGGAATTATTGTTGCTGAAAAGGAAATTTACTCAACTTGTTATATTATCTCATTTGTTAGGCTGATGAGATCAAAGTTGAGCTTGTTGTGTTCAAAATCGGTTTATATATGTTACAGTTCGATAATATACGACGATAAATTATAAATTGTGTTTTACTCGTATTTAAGTTGTTTATATGATTTATGTAAATTAAATTTCTTGTTTATTATATGTTCAGTTATTTGATATATTTTATGGTATTTAATATAGGACATAATTTTATGACATTCATGTTTAGCCCTATCATTCTTGTTACCATTTTTGTTTGTTGTGTTGTATTCTTCGCACACATGGTTATTTCAGAATCAGCTGGCACCTTTTGATTCGAGTTGTCCCTAATGACGAAATTATGATTGTTAATTTCTTGATGCATTTTCTGTGTGATATGCACTTGAAATATTGATATCATAAGTTGTTTGTTATTGTGGCTTCCTATTGTATTGTTATCAGCTGTATGGAAGCCCAGTCGTAGGTGTTTATTAGACATAACACGGCATACCTCGCATACTTGACAGGGTGGTTTACTTGTATGAAGATGTAGCTCTCCCATGTGTTGTTGCTCGAGCATTACTCTCATTGTTATCGTACCGTTTATTGGCTCTTATTTTCCTATTATTATTGAGATATGTTCATGCATTACACATTTCATTTTAATATATGTTTATGCATGATTTATGATTATCATTATCTTTGTTTAAGTGTTTCATAACTTCAGTATATTTTAATGGGCCTACTGTGGTTGTTGATGGGCACCATGGCAGGTCACCTGAGTAGTTTTGCAACACGAGGCGGAGATTCTGGCTGTGGAGATTATGATTTAAATAACCAGTTATATTTGAATTGCTGCATGTGAATTGTTGTTTTATGTCTGGTCGGCACTTGTGTGATTGTTTATGAATACCACAGCGTCATTCTTGAGTCATTTTTCTTTTACAGTTTATTTAAATTTTTGGTATGTCATATTTGCGGGAAGCTAATGTCGAAATTTTTCTAAGCCCTGAGGTCCATTTTAAAGTATTTTAAATCATTTTTTTATTATATATTTAAATAAGAAAATATTATTTGATAATTAATTATAATTATAATAATTGGGCCTCACACTATTTGATCCTCGAAAGTCTAACTTGATAGATAGACTCGTTTCTTTGCTCCAAGGTGAGATTATGACAACACTAACACCACTACCAATTTGGCAAGAAGAGCAATCGACATAGACTATTCATCGATCTTCCTCATACACTTGAATCATTTCGGTGAGGAAGTCCGCCAACGCTTGGGCATTAAAGGCAGTTCGGGGCTCAAACTTTATGTCGTATTAGCTGAGCTCAGTCACCTACTTAACAAGTCTTTCGGAAGCATCCGGGTGAGAGCAATTTTCCCCAAAGTGCTATTGGTGAGCACGGTGATGGGATAAGAAAGAAAGTACGACCTCAATTTTTGAGCAGTTATAACTAAGGACAGCGCCAAATTTTCCTTCGTAGTGTAATTGAATTCGGCCCCCTTCAAATCATGGCTAATGAAATAGAGCGCTGATGGGTTGAATTTTCAATTCACACCAGTAATGAAAAAACGGCTCTGGAAGCGACTGCTAGATAAATAAATAATGTCTCGCCCCTGACCGATTTATTGAGGACAAACATCTCGTCCAAGTAAGACTTTAGCTCCTGGAAGGCTTGCTCACTTTCTGCATTCCACTCGAAGGTGGAGGTTTTGCCGAGAATCTTGATGAAGGGGAGTGCTTGATCGATTGATCGGAATATGAATAAGGACAAGGCTATGATTTACCATGTCAATTTTTGTACATCATGAATGTTTCTGGGAAATCCCATAGTAGTGAGGGCAAGAAATTTCTCCGTATTAGCTTCTATACCCCTTTGAGTAATCATATATCCCAAAGAACTTGCCTCGTTGTACACCAAAAGTGCACTTGCTCAGATTCAACTTGAGTCGATAGTTTCGAAGGGTGGAAAATTTTCTTCAAAATTACCGACCAATTCTTCAAACTCTTTGGTTTTAATAAGAATATTATCCACATAGACTTCGATGTTTCGACCAATCAATCGGCCTTTGATATGTGGCCCATGCATACTTAATCTTGAAAGAAATAACAACATAGCAAAATGTCTAGTCCGAAGTGGAAAAATTACTTTATCTCTGTCGTGCTCGGCCAAAGGAATTTGGTGGTATCCTTGATAAGCATCGAGAAAGCATAAAAGTTTGTGCCCGACAATGGATTTGACTAGCTGATCGATTCTCGATAGATGATAACAATCTTCGGGGCATGCTTGGTTTATATCTCGAAAATCTACGTACATTCTCCATTTTCGCTTGGATTTGGGCACAAAAACTACATTAGATAACCATCTTGGAGATTTCACTTTCTTAATGTGCCATGCTTTCATCAGTTCTTCTACTTGTTCGCGTATAACAACATATTTTTTCCGACCCAAAATGTCTATTTTTCTTTTTTACGTGTCAGCGTCGGGCTTCATGTTTAGATGGTGTCCATATTTTAGGTCGGACACCCTCGAGGTGCAAGGTGGACCATGAAAAGGCATCTTTATCTTTTCTCAAACATTAGAGCAATGGATTCATTAGCGATTAGGACACCGTTCTGGCGATTCGGAATTCGCCAAATGGAGTGGATATAACTACCTTTTCACATTCTTCTTTAGTACTTACTTGGGTAGCTTATTCAATTAGATTTAAGTGATCACGTCCTCGTTGTTTTTGTTACCTTAGAAGTTCAATATTAGCTGCTTTTTGTTCTAATAGGACTTCTTCGAGGTAACACTTCCGTTCTATTCTTTGATCACACTTCACTTCTACGAACTTACTCCCCACGGGAAACTTAATCTTCCGATGAAGAATAGAGGCACCATGAACGTGGCCATGGCATTTCGGCTTAGTATAACATTGTAAACCAAAGGAGCTTCTACTACGGTAAAGATGACTCTCCAAGTCTTCCTGGCGTCGCCTTAACCAAAAAATAAGGGCAAATTTATCGTCCCAACGGGGTCAACAGCATGCCTCGTGAATCCAAATAATGTCGTTACCATTGTCTCAATTTTGTATTCGCCCAACTCCATTTTGTTGGATCTGGTTTTCTACATGCCCAAACGCAGCGGAAATTTTAAAATTTTTATTTATTTTGACAATCAAAATACGATTTGCTTTGGACGCTCGTATGATTTTAACAAAAACATTAATAGGATGTTAAAGATTATACCTTTGTGAATTAAATCACTTGGCTCCAACTAATCCGGTATGAATGGATTAGCTCTTGATGAATCCCTACGAACTTTTTTCGATTCTTCTAATTAGGTCCACGGCTAGATGGTTTGATCCTCTTTCAAATAGCACTAAAATATTTGAAAGAAGTTTTTACGTTGAGATCAAAATTTGAGATGACTCAAATTTTGTTTTTATTGGAGAGAGGCCAAAGATTTTGAGCAATTTTTATGTGATTTACGTGAATCACCTTTGGGAGAAAAAAATGGAGGCTAGGTTATTTTTTTTCAAAATTATGAGTGTTCCTTAATTAATCCCAACCCTAATACAAATATATAAGCTTAGGGCCCATTAATTAAATCAAACACTTAATGGGCTTAACAAATTAATTACTCTAGTCCAACTAGTTTAATTAATTAATTAATATTTTAAAGTCCAATTAAGAACCTTAATAATTTGTATGTTGGTCTTGTACTCCTACAAGCCCATAATACATACACTCATTACATTTAATTTAAATCCATTATAAATTCAACTTTTGAATTTAAAATTTAAATTATAAATTCAACTCCTTGAATTTATCACCTCCAAAATTTAATATTTAATAAACCCAATTTTTAAGTTTAATAAATTAAATTATCAAATTTTATAAATTCAACTCCTTGAATTTATTCTCTCCAAATTTCATAAATTCAACTTCTTGGATTTACTATCTCATAAATTCAACTCATTAAATTTATTTTCTCAAAATTTTATTATCATAAATTCAACTCCTTGAATTTACTATATCATAATATAAATTCAACTCCTTGAATTTATTCTCTCAACGAGAACAAACGATACAGTACTTGTGTGACCCTCAATGGTTCAGGGATACAGCTAGCCGTGGGTTCACAACTCCTTGTGATTCAGGACATAATCCTTTATTCGGGCTTACCCTAGTTAGCCCCATTCTTTTCATCAACACCTTGATCAAGAATGTCAGAACTCATTTCTGATTGCACCCATCGGATCATGGTAAGAGCGTCTAGTAGCATCGCCCCATGATCCCCTAGGTATCACTGATAGTGCCTGCAAGAACCAGTTTATTATGATTAACGTACAGTACGGTCCCTTCATCTCATATATCCCGATCGAATCTGCAACCATCGGTTCATCGAGGATTGCATATTAATTCGATAACTATGTGATAACTATAACAGTGGCATCGCGTGTACTATTTTGAGAGCTCCTTCTCTAACGTACATCTCATACTCTGGCGAGAGATTCCATGCACTATTATTTCATCAGATCACATAGGATATCCACACCCGTAGGTGAGCGGTGAATCCCCGACTATAATGCACTAGCTCCTATATGTGTCGCAACTGTACCCAACCTCGCCACCTGATGACTCTCCTGGAGCCGATAAACGAGTCAAAGCACAGCCCTAGCATATAGAGCCTCACTGTTGTCCCGGGTCGTAAGGACTAATGGTGTACAATCATAACCACGGACTTATCCTCTCGATGAATGATAACCACTTGGAAAGTCCGAGGGAGGGTTGTTCGGTATAATCATCATATGACTACCCATTTGCATGTTTGGACATCTACATGCCCTTACCAAGAAACACAGTACACAAGATCACAGATGCTAGTCTCGAGCTCAAGCGACCTTTATCCATGTTTTAGGCGGCTGAATCGACTAGGAACGAATTTAGGTCATACAGTGTTTACAAACGAGTTTCAACATCGAATTACGATTCATTTGTATTAAAGTATAATCAAGGATTTTATCTATGCTGTTTGCATGGGTATACAGATAAAGTATAACAAGACCATAAAATGTTAAATTATATTAAAATAAAGATTGTTTATTTCACTTGAGTCAATAAATTCCCTAGCCAACCGTTGGCTTGCAGGGCATCTACTCTAACACATTTGATCCATGGATTCTTTAAATAAGACATTTACTGAACTGCGTGAATCCACAAATACTCGAGCTACTTCATAATTGGCTATCATAGCTCGAATAACCAAATCTTCATTATGCGGGTCAGACACCCATGGCATGTCATTATGCTAAAATGATATAACATGCTCATTTCAGGTCTTTTCGTCATTTACTTCCGAATTATCCATCTTTCGACTGTTGAATGTTCTTCCTATGTTGGAGTCCCCATTAGTAGGTCATCCTAAAATCATGTTGATAATTCCTCGAGGTGGCGCCCTCTAGCTATTATGGGCAGGGCATAGAGGTCACCTCGGGATCTCAGTTGTTCTTCTCCTTCTAACCCAATAATTCGTTTCTTCTTGAACCCGTTTAGGGGGCCCATCATCTTTGACGGTTCAAGCAAAGATGGCTTTCATGTCCCGCTTTATCACTCATTCCCATTCTGATAGGATCGATTGACGTGTCAAGAGTGTTTAGAAGGGGGGTTGAATAAACACTCTCAATTAATATTGGTCCTATCGAATTTTTGAGTTCAGTTTGGTGACAAACTGATTCTCGGAATCTTGTTGGTCAATATCAATCAGTTAAACTGAGGTAGTTGCGGAAGGTAACTGACTGACGGATAGAATACAGAACTGAAATAAAATACACAAGGATTGTTTCTGGATGTTCGGAGAATTCAATTACTCCTACGTCACCCCTTCTATCACAAGGATAGGATTTCCACTAAAAGACTTTGATCCAATACAACACTTGTACAGACCCACTTCAGTTAGGACTTACCCACTGCCTAAACTGAAACTCTTAGTATTACAAAATGATCTCTGTGCGTAACTGATCTTAGCACTATTGAATTAACAAATATTACAGAGTGCTAGTTTGCTCAACTTGTAGCCTTGATTGCTACGAATAAATCAAGTAAGAGTGAGCTGAGATTTTGACAGAGTAATAGCAATTTTTGAATGATGTATCATCACTTCTTCTTTTTCTTCTGCCATATTTATACTCTTTTTTTCCAACGGTAATCTTGAGATAAATTTGAATCTTTGTATCCGTTGGTTTCCACTTGATTATTCCTTCGATATTGTTTGCTTCATTTATTGTAATTCGGCGTCTTAATTGCTTTGTCCGGAATGCGTTGTTTTAAGTAGTCTTGGTTGTTGTGCGGTGCTTTTGTAATCTGTTATGTCTTCTTTGTTCTTTCCCGAGACATCTTCAGTTGAGAGACTTTGAGGCATTCGGCTGAATGTTTTAACTGATCAGTTTACTCTATATCATTGTATCAGCTGATTTCAGTTGATAAGTTCAGTTGCTGAATTTGCTTGCGCATATCAGTTGATTCATATTTTGTTAATCGATTGATTCATGTTTTGTCAAACTCCAGAATCTAGTTTCCAACAATTTCCTCCTTTATGGTGTTTGACAAAACCAAGTGATTTAAGTTCGAATAACTGAGCTCTTTGTAGATAATAGATTACGCAACTGAATCATAAAATAACTGGATTCCTTGTAGATAACATAAAATCTGAGAATATTATATCAGTTGATTCTAATAATTTGATTAATTCTTCTTCAGCTGTTGTTCTTCCCCCTTTTTGTCAAACAACTCCATTTTGTCTGATTACTTTCGAACGTCAATGGAAAGAATTTCTACATCTGATGAGATACTTGTGGCAACAGTTGTGAGGGAGGTCTGTAGCAATTCTATTTTATTTGAAACAGAGGTTTCCAGTCGCTCAACTCTCTAAGTGATTACATCCTGAGTTGTAAAGAGTGAGTTAACTAGCCCCTTCTTTATTTCATGCACAGTTCTGCTAAGAGAGTCCATGTTGGCTTGAAGAGCGTTTAGTTTCGCCGAGTCAAATTCAGTCGAAGAATCTAATTTGACAGTATGAGACAGTTGTTCGAATTGAATTTTCTTGATTTCAGCGAGCATCTGCTGCATATTGTACTGTATGTTCTGGATTTCTTCAAGAACAACATCCATTTCTGTGGATTGAATTGGAGGTCGCTGGCTGGGCGTTTCAGAATGCTTCGATGTTTGTCCAAAAAGAACTAATGCTTGATTAGTTTCCATTGTTCCAGCCATAGGCTGAGCTGGAATGTTTTCTTGAATTTGAGATGATGAACGTTGGTTTTGATCAAGAAATGGACTGTCTGGCTGAATGATGGAGATGGATGGTTCATACATAGGGGCCTCCTGTGGAGAATTAACTGAAATTTGTTCTTGCTCCTTTGATTCAGTGAGCAACTGACCTTCTACATGTTCAGCAGTTTCTTGTTCTGAGGGTTTTGCTTGTTCATCAGTTTGAATATCTTGTTCAGCAGAAGTTTCTGGCTGAACTGGTGCTTCAGTTTGAACTTTTTCCGATTCAGTTATTTCTTTTTCTGAAGTTTGATTTGGCACTTCAGTTTGATCTTCAGTTTGAGCATATATAAATTTTTCAGCAATAAGTGACTCAGCTGGTGCTTCAGATGATATCTTAATGTCTTGCTCTGGTTGTTCAGCTGAATGGGTAATTGAGTCATATTGTATTTCCTCTAGCTGAGCTTCCAAGGTAACAGCTTGAATGATTTCATCAATGTTTGCCAAGGATAGTTCTGCTTCAGAATATAGCTGATGTTCTCTCTGAGAGGATTGAGGTATTCCCTGAACTGGCTTTTCAGTTGCCTGTTGTGGAGATGGTTCTTTTTGTGGAGAGGAGGATAAATCTTTTTCAATATTTGAGTTGGGGTTTGTCATGAAGAACTAGTTCCTGATCTTCTTCCCAAAATCTGATTTCACTCTGCAGACTACTAAGATCTGTGTCCAGTTGAGTGAACACAGCTCTATCATTGTATGCAGTTGGACTTGTGGGATTGTAGTTGGACTTCAGCTTTGCTACCATTCTTATTAGCTTTTTGACGCGAATCTGATAGAAATATTTCTGCCTTTCTAATGCATGTGGAATTGTAGCAGCTTTGACTACTTTCATCACAATTGCTTCTAGCTTGATGAACTTTTTCAGTTGAGATCTATGCTTCAGTTCTTTGGCAAAGATTTCTGTTCTGAAACTTTTCCAACAATCAAAAGATTTTAATTGTGATGTGGCAAATGCATTGACCTGTTCCCAAACTAGGTCAATGTGTGTTTGAATGACATTGGATGGCTGGGGTTCTTCAACCAGCTTGCCTTTTCCTTTGTCAGTTGAGAGAATGTGAGGAAGATCCATTCCAGAATGTGTGGAGTGCACTGGTTCCCTTAATATTACACCTTTAGATCTGGCTCTAGGCAGGATGGTAGGGCGATTTACAAGAGTCAAGTGAGCTCTTACCTTAGCTGGTGTCTTTGCTTTGGTAACTGAATCATCAGGTGAGACTACTTGCAAAAGGATAGCCTGAATGGGCTGTTGAGCAGCTAATTGAATAATTTTCTCAGGTGGAATGACTTCCACTGTGGTTATTGGTTTGGTTCTTTGAGTCTTGGTCTCTTGACAAGCATAGGGGAAGGAGTTTTCTCTGAATCTGATTCACTGAGAATCAGTTTCCTTTTTGTTGTTTTGACCTTCTTGACTGGTGATGGCTCAACCTCTATTTTGGTTTTTGATGGCAAGGTGTTTTTGGCAGTAAATACCTTGAATTTTGATGATGTTTCAGCATTTTCAGCTACCAAACCCTTCAGTTTTAACAGATAACTGATTTGGATGGCGAAGCCACATGACTGTTTGGATGACTTGAGCATATTCTTCAAGATGTTAAAAAGAATATATCTCCAATTTGCTTTCTTTTCACCCATGATTATGGTCATTACCTGGAATTTTTCGAGTGTAAGAGCAGCATAAGAACCGGCTTTTGCTAATATTCCCTTTGCCACGATATCAGCTAACAACTGAATTTCTGGTTTCAGTTCCTTCTTTGGATCGGAAACCTTGATTTTCCGTCCATCAGCAGATAGTCGAGACTGCATTTCTTCAATGTCATGAGTTTTTACTTCAGAAAAGCTGACATAACCATCAGTTGGCAAAGAGAAGATTTCTCCGAAAGCTTCTTCAGAAAGGAGTAGCAACTGATCATTGATAGTCACAGAGATAGTGTCATTAGCAGTGATAAATCCCTTCCGATAGAATTCATTGACCTCCTTGAGGTATATCTTTTGAGAAGATTGTCCCAAGAACATCCTGAGACCTGCCGACTCAATCTTTAGAAATACATTCTTAACGTCTGCTTCTTGAATCGATAGAACCGAGTTAAAATCGATGACCATCGCATTCAAGATATGGGCTGGGATCTGGTTTGCCATTTCGGAAAGTGTAGTGATCTGCAAATTGAAGAGAATAAGTTCTGAAATTTGTATACTCTTAGAAACTGATTGTAATTGTGAAGAATAGAACTGAAGTGAAGCGGGCAAAATGCTTTTGTTCGTGACTGTTCAAATTCTGGACACGTGTCAGCCCGGGAAAATTTTGAATAAAAATGTGTGCACGTGTGCTGTTATCGTGTGTATATAATAATGAGCGGTTTTAAAATATGCCACGTCATAAAAATTTAGTCACCTCATTTGATTTGGAATATAATAAGTTTTTAATTGATTAACTTATGTGAGAAGATTTGTAAAATTTTCAAGCTGAACGATCAGTTGGGAAACTGATTCAAGTCAGTTGAGAATTCACAAACGATTGTCTTCTCAGTTAACGTCTTAAAAACTGACATTCCCCCTAAATTGGTGCATATAATAATTAAAGTAGTGCTACAAAATAATTTTAAGAGTCAGAGAGGTTATTGGTTTTGCTGAAACGTTGACGACTCTTCAGCTTTCTTGATATTCTGCTATAAATAGAAATGGCTCAATTAGTTTTAGACATATCATCCAAAACATTCTAGATAAAAAATGCCTGATACGGGTGACTCAAGTCTTTCTCCCTTTTCTGTGGAGGCCAGGAAGGCTGAGATAGAAGACGAAGTCTTCTATGAAAGTCTGCATTACTGGGAGCGATTGCAGGAGCTTGAGCTCTTATACAACTCTAGGGAGGCCACCACTCCTGAATTGGTGGCAGAACTGAATCAAGTGCGAAAGCACTTGAATATTGCTGTGTGGGTGGACGTCTTCAAGGACGGTCACATGTATCAGCTGATGCTCCGCAAGGAATTGAAGATCCTGAGGCGCATAGCTCATTCTCACAGCTTTCTCATGACTGCTCCTTCTTCTCTATCTGTTTGGCTGAAATTTTGGATAATTGTTGTGGAGGAGAAGTATGATGATGTAATCCAGACCAACATTTATAAGTAATGAAATATTTATCTGGTTTTAACTCTGTTTTTCTGCAAATGATATATTTCATCAGCTGTGATATGTAAACAAATGAACGGATGAGAGACTAACTGTCATAAGTTGATCATGAGCTGGGACTATTTAAACAACTATTAATAGAATTCAAACTGGTGTCAGTTGACAATGAACAACTGATAACTTAAAGTCCTTGGTAAATGTGAAAGACGCATTGATTAACTTGAGGCTCTTCAGCTTCTCCAACGTCATTTTCCTATAAATAAGATGATAGTGATAAAAATGTGATGCAATATCAGTTCAAAAATATTTCAATATGTCTGATTCTGATGCATGCAGCAGCACTCATGTTCATGTTACTGAGCAGTCAACCCCTCGTTTAAAAGATATCAAGAGAAAGATGGAGATATATGTTTTTCAGAAGGTGATCTTAACATGGAAAAAGATTCATGAGTTGAAGAGGGTGAGTGACAGTGGTGCTATTCCTACTCGTGCTCAGGAGGCAAGAGCACTGAAATACCTTGAACGTTTTGAAGTGAGGCATGTTAGGGATTTGGTTGAAGACAAATGTCTTTTGGAGGCGATGATATGGAAGGAGTGGCATGTTGTTGATAAGATTTCGAAATCTAGGGCATTTGCTAGAGTTCGAATTTATGAGTTAAATGATTGGGTTAGGGCGTGGCTAGATTCAGTTGATTCCATGATATCTTCTGTAAAATGGGAACGTTGGTATTCTTAATGAAGTGTTATTTTCAATTTGTTGTGTTCTTATTTTCTGCATATAATTCTGTTAGTGAAGCAATATTACTAATAATTTCTAAGATAAATCAATTAAACCAAGAATATTTCGAAAGTAAGAAAACTTAGCCTCGGGTAATGGTTTTGTGAAGATGTCAGCTGCTTGCTGTTCAGTTGAAATATATTCTAGTCGAATATCCTTCTTTAACGCATGATCCCTAATGAAGTGATGCCTGACATCTATATGCTTGGTCCTTGAGTGAAGAACTGGATTATAAGTGATGGCAATTGTGCTGGTATTATCACAAAATATGGGCGATTCAGTTGACGTTACTCCATAATCCTTCAGTTGTTGCTGAATCCAGATCAGTTGTGCACAACAGCTACCAGCAGCAAGATATTCTGCTTCTGTTGTTGAGGTAGCTATGGATGTCTGCTTCTTGCTGAACCAAGAGATCAGTCTGTCTCCTAAGAACTGACAAGATCCACTTGTACTTTTGCGATCAAGCTTACATCCTGCATAATCTGCGTCTGAATATCCAACTAAATTGAAGGTGGAGTCTTTGGAATACCATAGCCCAACATTTTGCGTGTCCTTAAGATATCTCTAAATTCTTTTAGCAGCTGAGAAATGTGGTTGCTTAGGATTTGCTTGAAATCTGGCACACATACAGACAGCAAAAACAATATCAGGTCGACTGGCTGTTAGGTACAACAATGAACCTATTAATCCTCTATATAATATCGCCTCTACTGATATTCCCCCTTCGTCAGTATCTAGTTTAACTGATGAGCTCATGGGAGTAGTTGCAGCTGAGCATGATACCATACCAAATTTCTTTAGCAACTCCTTTGTCTATTTTGTTTGACTAATGAATATACCAGTTTCCAGTTGCTTCACTTGCAGTCCAAGAAAAAATGTCAGTTCACCCATCATGCTCATTTCAAACTTTTCCTGCATTAACTTAGCAAACTTTTCGCACAATTTGGGGTTAGTTGACCCAAATATTATATCATCAACATAAATTTGAACTAATAGAATATGATTATTTTTAGTAAATTTGAACAAGGTCTTATCAACTGATCCGACTGTAAAGTCATGATCAGTTAGGAATTTTGAAAAAGTTTCGTACCAAGCCCTGGGAGCTTTTTTAAGACCATATAATGCTTTGTTCAAATAGTATACATGATCAGTAAGTTTGTGATTTACAAAACCTGGAGGTTGTTCAACATATACTTCTTCTAGTAACTGACCGTTTAGGAATGCACTCTTCACATCCATCTGGTAAACTTTGAAGTTTTTGTGAGATGCATAAGCAAGAAATATTCTGATTGCTTCCAATCTTGCAACTGGAGCATACGTCTCATCGTAGTCAATTTCTTCTTCTTGTCTATATCCTTGTGCTACTAGTCTTGCTTTGTTGCGTATAACTGAACCGTCCTCGTTTAGTTTATTCCTGTACACCCATTTTGTACCTATAATGGTTTTTTAAGTTGGTCTTGGAACTAAGTTCCAGACGTTATTGTGAGTGAACTGATTCAGCTCTTCTTGCATAGCATTTACCCAGTTAGGATCAGCAAGAGCTTCATCAGTTTTCTTTGGTTCCATTTGTGAGACAAAGGCTGAATGAATAAATAAATTTAACATTTGATTGCGAGTTCTTACGGATCAGATGGATTTCCTATTACCAATTCTGGTGGATGTGATTTTCTCCATCTGTACTCAGCATTCGTTGCATCTGCAACTTCTTCAGTTGGTAACTGGATGCAAATTTCAGCTTGAGTTGATGCCTCGTCAGCTGATATTTGAATATTATCATTTTCCTTTAATAACTGATTGTCAGCATCGACTTCCTGCTCATTTAATTGATCCAATAGATCTGGTTCTGGTGTTTGAAGGATGTTTTGATTATTATGATTTTCATCTTTGTCATCATCTTCAAAACTGATATCTGAAAATCGATCAGCTAGCTCAACTTGATCAGTTGGCTTATCAGTTAGTGCAGTTTCATCAAAATCAACATGCGCAGATTCTTCAACATTTAAAGTTTTCTTATTAAAGACTCTATAAGCTATACTAACTTATAAATATCCAAGGAATATTCCTTCTGCAGATTTGGCATCGAATGCTTTTAAGTAATTTTTACTATTATCATGAATAAAACATCTACAGCCGAATATTTTGAAATAAGTGATTATACTTTTTCTTCCATGCCAGATCTCATATGGTGTTTTCATATGATTCTTATTAATCATTGATCTGTTCTGAGTATAACATGCACTGTTTACTGCCTCTGCCCAAAATCTTTGAGAAATACCAGAATCAGCAAGCATTGTTCTAGCAGCTTCTTTAAGGGTTCGATTTCTTCTCTCAGCTACACCGTTTTGCTGAGGAGTTCTTGCTGCTGAGAGCTCATGCTTGATTCCAGCATTTTCTAGAAAGCTTGAAAGTGTTTGATTGATGAATTTATTTCCTCGATCAGATCTGATTCGATCAATCCCAACTGATTTTTCATTTAAAAGTCTTTTAAAGAGTTTAATCAGTTGTGCAGCCGTATGGTCTTTGGATTTGAGAAAGATAACCCAAGTAAATCTTGAAAAATCATCTACGACCACCAAGGTGTATTTCATTCCCCCTAAGCTCATGACTGGTATTGGACCGAAGAGATCCATGTGCAATAGTTCTAAGCATCGGGATGAAGACTTACAGCCCTTGTTTTTGAAAGAAAATCGTACTTGTTTTCCATACTGACATGCTGAGCAAAGTTTTTCTTTTGAAAAATTTATTTTGGGCAAACCAGTTACAAGTTCATGTTTACTCAGATAGGCAATGGATTTAAAGTTTAAATGATTTAACCTTTTATGCCACAACCAGTTTTGAGATGATTTTGAAGCAATAAAGCAGACTGGTGCATGAGGCTGTTCATTCCAACTGACTTTATATGTGTTTCCACATCGTTTGCCAGTTAGTATGATTTCATCAGTTGATGTTTTAACTGAGCATGAGTTTTTATCAAATTGTACCGAGAATCCATTGTCGCATAACTGACTGATGCTAATCAAGTTATGCTTCAGATTCTCTAATAATAAAACATCTTTAATAGTAAAGTTACCATGGATAAGCTTACCCTTACCCACGGTTTTACCTTTGAAATTATCTCCGAAACTGATATTTGGACCACTATATTTGGTCAGTTGAGATAGCATACTTGCATCTCCTGTCATATGTCGTGAGCAACCGCTGTCCAAATACCATATTGAATTTTTATCTGTACCTGTTACCTGTAAGCACACACATAATATGATTTGGTACCCATATCTATTTGGGTCTAAAACTTATTAGTCCCTTTGGAACCCATATTTGGATTAGTCTAACTGACTTTCCAGTAGCTGTATTCCAAATGGTTTTTCTCGGCTTTTGTGTGCTTGGTGAGTAGTGTACAGTTGATACAGTATGTGTTTTAGTCTTATTCAACTGATTGTTCAATCTGTATCTCTTCTGAACTGGCTTGCAGTTATAGTAATTGACATAGCCATTCGAATAGTTTTTGTGAAATCTTTTTGATGACCCGCTTTGTGAATCGGTTGAAAGCTTTTGGCTATAGCCAATCCCATATCTTCTAGCCTTGTTCAACTTCTCAGTAGGTTGTTCAATCAGTTTACTGGGCTCAATTTGTTCTTGTACCACTGCTGATTTGACAAAGTGAATGTACTTCCCTTTGTTCATTGTCAGCTTTGGTTGAGTATCATTTGAAAACGTTTCTCCTTGATTACTGAACCCTAAACCAGTTTTATCAGAAACTGATTTTTGTGAATTCTGCATCTCATTCAGTGCAGTAGACGACTTATTCCAAGATTGAATGAGTTCAGTCTGTTTTGAATTTTCAAGGATCAATTTCTGGATTAGTGACTGATCTTTCTTTCTCTCTGCTTTTATCTCAGCAATTTCCCTTTTTAGACTCAACCCATCAACTGATTCATCAGTTTTGGTTTTATTGTCCATGGGATCATTTTGCTTTGACTTTATTTCCTCAAATGATGATGCAAGTTTCTGGTACTCATTTACCATTTCATGCAATGTTAAAATGAGTTCTTCTCGTGTAAAATCAGTTGAACTAAAATCAAATACCTGTTGACTTGTAGATTCTGCTTCTGTATCATTGGCCATTAGACATTTGACTTCCTCTTCATCACTTGAGCTATATGAGCTTTCTGGTTCTGATTCGTCACTATCAGTTTCTGCCCATTTGGATTTGTTCTCTTCAGCTAATAGAACCTCATGTTTCTTTTTGTAGGTTTTCTTATCATCTCTGGATCTTCTCTTATGCTCATATGATTTCTTTCTTCTGTCAGTTGATCCTTGACTGTCCTTTTTAGGTTTAGGACAGTCAGCAATATAATGACCTGTTTTGCCACAATTGTAGCAAGCATTTATTTCTTCTTTGGAATTGTTTCTCTGGTATTGCTTCTGAAAGTTACCTTGGTTCTTTCTCATGAACCTCCCAAACTTTTTGATGAATAATGACATAGCATCATTGCTTAACTGATCGGCAGATTTCTCGACTGAACTGGTTGATTCAGTTCTTACAGCTGCTAGAGCAGTTGTAGCTGTAGGAGTAAATGGTTCTCCTTCTCTGCTCTGCAATTCAAATTCATAATCCTTTAAATCAGCAAATAGTTCATGAAGTTCGATTTGGTTCAAGTCTTTAGATTCTCTCATAGCCATAGTTTTGACATCCCATTCTTTTGGAAGACCTCTCATCACTTTTAGTGCAACCTCTTGGTTAGTATACACCTTTCCGAGTGCATTTAATTCATTTACAATATTGCTCACCCTTTCATCATACTCATTCATTGATTCTCCAACCTTCATTTTGATATTGTCAAATTTCTGAACAGCAACAGAGAGTTTATTTTCTTTTGTTTGGTCATTTCCTTCATATAACTGAATCAACTTTTCCCAAATTTCTTTTGCTGTTTTGCACATCTTTATTTTGTTGAATGTTGCTTTGTCCAGTGTTTTGTATAGAGTATATTTGGCCACATTGTCAAGATTGGCTTTTCTTTTATCCTCAGTTGTCCACTCTTCTCTGGGCTTTTGAATTCTCTGTGGTGCCCCTTCAGTTATGGCAATTGCTGTATTTGCTTTTAGAATCTTCATGGGTCCGTCTGTTATGACATACCACATGTCATCATCTTGTGCAGCTAAGTGAGCCTGCATTCTGATTTTCTAGTCATCGAAATCTTCTCTTGAGAACATAGGAATTTTATTGAATGAAGTCATGCTAGCAGATTTATAGATCAGAAGTATTCAAGAACAAGATTCAACCGCTCTGATACCACTTGATAGGATCGATTGACGTGTCAAGAGTGTTTAAAAGGGGGGTTGAATAAACACTCTCAATTAATATTGGTCTTATCGAATTTTTGAGTTCAGTTTGGTGACAAACTGATTCTCGGAATCTTGTTGGTCAATATCAATCAGTTAAACTGAGGTAGTTGCGGAAGGTAACTGACTGACAGATAGAATACAGAACTGAAATAAAATACACAAGGATTGTTTCTGGATGTTCGGAGAATTCAATTACTCCTACGTCACCCCTTCTATCACAAGGATAGGATTTCCACTAAAAGACTTTGATCCAATACAACACTTGTACAGACCCACTTCAGTTAGGACTTACCCACTGCTTAAACTGAAACTCTTAGTATTACAAAATGATCTCTGTGCGTAACTGATCTTAGCACTATTGAATTAACAAATATTACAGAGTGCTAGTTTGCTCAACTTGTAGCCTTGATTGCTACGAATAAATCAAGTAAGAGTGAGCTGAGATTTTGACAGAGTAATAGCAAGTTTGGAATGATGTATCGTCACTTCTTCTTTTTCTTCTGCCATATTTATACTCTTCTTTTCCAACGGTAATCTTGAGATAAATTTGAATCTTTGTATCCGTTGGTTTCCACTTGATTATTCCTTCGATATTGTTTGCTTCATTTATTGTAATTCGGCGTCATAATTGCTTTGTCCGGAATGCGTTGTTTTAAGTAGTCTTGGTTGTTGTGCGGTGCTCTTGTAATCTGTTATGTCTTCTTTGTTCTTTCCCGAGACATCTTCAGTTGAGAGACTTTGAGGCATTCGGCTGAATGTTTTAACTGATCAGTTCCAACTGATCAGTTTACTCTGTATCATTGTATCAGCTGATTTCAGTTGATAAGTTCAGTTGCCGAATTTGCTTGCGCGTATCAGTTGATTCATATTTTGTTAATCGATTGATTCATGTTTTGTCAAACTCCAGAATCTAGTTTCCAACACATTCCTTATATATGTGCCTGCATTCATAAATAATGTGACTATAAACATTATGAAAATCATGATAGCTATCTGGGGGAGGTCCTCGGGGATCTTTATCGCTTTTTCGAGGACTCTGCATGAGGTTCCTTTGTTCGAAAATCTATAAAGCCCGAGTTTTTCCCACTTTTAGTGGGGTTTTGTTGTAAATTTCCCCAACTCAGTAGAAGGATTGGCTCGGTTTACCCGAGAAGGAAGGTTCTCAAGTCAGGCCTCCATGCGTGGTCGCAGGTCTCTCTTTGGCTCCTCAACTCGAGCTTTTTGTCTCTTTTTCTGACTCTGTCAAAATGTATTCAAAACCGGTATGAGGCTTCTTTACAATGGAATTAAATAGGTCACCCTGCCTTAGGCCCTAAGTAAAGGTGCTAATCAACAAGTCTGGCATGGCAGAAGAGGCTTCTACCATTTTTGAATTGAATCTTTGGAGGTAAGCGTGCAGGCTCTCCTGCTCTTGATACTTCATATTGAACAAGCTTAGAATGGTCGGGTGCTGCTTCTTGCTGTTGTCAATATGTGTAGGAAAAGTCAGCTAAAATCTTGGAACATTCACATGCTTCCAATTTCAATCAAATTGAACCATTGTTGTGCCACCCAGGCTAGAGTGTTGAGGAAAACCCGAAATTTTATGGGGTCGGCGTATTTGTTTACTAAAACGCTCCAACCGAGACAAATATTCCTCTGGTCCTCCTTTCCATTTTATTCCCCTATGTTCGGGAATCCGAAGTGCAGAAGAAGCTCGACCGCTAATACTTTTATCGAGAAGAGGACAGCTCGGGCAGAGAAGGAGGGCCTACTCAGTTCCTTAGAGGCGGCTAATCTCTTTGTCTATGTGCTAACACCTATTCCACAGTGGAAGTGATCATCTGAGTGAGTGATAGGTGTCTTTTTTTTCATATTTTTTCATGTTAATTTTAATCCATTATCGCATAAGTTAATGGTATCGAATCTACATTTTTCCGTTTTAGTCATAATTTATGTATATTGTTTGCCCCTTGCATGTTTCAGTTTATTTGTATGTGGACTTGCTAAAAAAAAGGGAATTATTAACAAAAGTGAGAGAAGGACGCGCTAGGCCTGGTGTTTTTACCCGCCCAGTGCGCAAGAGAGCGAGCTACGGGCAGTTTCTCCCGCACCAGTGCGCATCTGGTGTCACCCGCTCCAATGCACCCGCTCCAAAGAACAAGAACTATATAAGTGTTTTTATTCTTTTCTATTTTCTTTAGTTGAGATTAAGGGGATCCCAATCCTCAAACATTTATGTTTTGAATTCTCTTTGAAATTTGAATTTTGTGCAAGCATACTTGATTATGTTATTGATGTTTCTTGCAACTTTGGATTATGATTCACTTCGAAGGATTTTATGTGTTATAATTGAAACGGAGAGGAGATTTTATAACATAATATAATAACATAATTCATAGATCTACAACTTACATAGATATATGAAGATGGATACATGTTGATAGCCATAGTCCATTAGGTCAAAAGCTAGAAAATTCCACGGTTCATTAATGTGATTGTAACTGTGAAATTGTGAGGGCCCGTATTTCGTATCCATAATTTTGCGGAATTATTAAAAATTTTCTATTTAAATAAATAAACTTGCAACGTATAAAAACTTTCATAAAATAACCCAACGGTTTAACATAAACATAGCAGCGGAAACTGAATAATGTTTTAAACAATAACTTAAAATATATAAAAGTTATAACAAGAGTTTGAACATAAAACTGAATAACTAAACATGGGGTCCTCGGGTTTGTACTACCGCCGATCCGAGCTAACTCACTGGTCCCCGCCCTCAGCCTCTGCATCATCAGTACCTACATCAATCAAGTCTAGTGAGTCTAAAGACCCAGCATGCATATATCATGAATAACAAGTAAATATATCATAAAATCGTCTGCAACGTAAAAATATCGTA
Organism: Primulina tabacum; assembly: GCF_025594145.1. Classification (NCBI taxonomy): domain Eukaryota; kingdom Viridiplantae; phylum Streptophyta; class Magnoliopsida; order Lamiales; family Gesneriaceae; genus Primulina; species Primulina tabacum. The sequence continues at coordinate 5,569,634 of NC_134556.1, read as the reverse complement.
TCGTAAAGCGTAACGTGAAAATAGTATCGTGAGAAATTATAAATACGTGCATATCTGAAAATCATACGTAACAGCTTTGCTCGATAGAGCTCTGCCATAACATATCATATCGTAATTTTTTCTGTAGAGATAATGTTCTACGCAAGTGGCCCATAACATAACATGCACGTCTGATCAGACTAAACCACAGTATACTGGGCGGTAGAGATCATCACAGCCCTTGGACTGGATATCCGTATCCATACATAATCGTAAACCGGTCGTAAGTCACCGGGTGAAGCAATCCCATAAGCGTAAGGTGGCCACAAGACATATCGCATATATCTCAAAAATAAATATTTTCTATTTTTATGCACGTAATATAATTATTATCCTGTTTTAATTTATCAATTGAGTTGGATCATTCCCAGGCTCGCTGCGACCTAATTCTAACATGAGACACATGCAAATAATCTCAACTTGACCAACACTTCATATTCAAACTAAAAACGAGTCAATTATGGCCAACAAACTTAGTATTTAACAATGACTCCGTACCAACCCGAACCAACATCGAACCATCGTTTAGTCATGATTAAAATACACCTAAAATACTGTAAAATATATACCAAGGGCTGTAATACACGAAAATTGTGCATGGAGGCCAAAATTATGAAACGCTCTTTCGAGAGTCACTTTGGTACATTGCACCGTAAATTCTCGTACGACCTCTAAACTTAACCAAATCATAAACAGCCAAAAACATGACCTTTCTAACTCAATAAGGTATTGTCCAGTCCAAGGCCATAGGCTAAAAGCCAGCCAAGAACTCGTACATGACCTCTGAACCGAAGCCCAAGCTGCTGTAAAATTCCAGCGGCAGCAGCTTTGCTTGTGTTGCTTCGTTTACAAGGCTAATGGCCATTGGGGCTAGAACCACTGACCAGAACATCTTACCAACATCCTAAGGTGTGGCTTGAACCACGGCTAAGGGCACTAGGCCAACCACAATCAAAGCAACCACCCAAAACAATCTAAAGCTTCACCCGAGAACACATATGCTGTACCGTGGGGAGTGTTGCTTGTTCTTGCTGTCATGTATCATTCCAGTGGCCATATGATCGATCATGGCATGATCTAAACATCACGAGGTATTGTGTGAACCATGGCTAAGGGCTAGAAGCCAACCAAGATCCACCCAAACACCTAGGACAATACAAAGCTCAAACCGAGAACACACCTCACACGCGTGGGGTGTCTTGCTTGTTTTGCTGTCAAAGGAAGGATCCAATGGTTATGAGGTTAACCATGGTCCATGCTAGACATGATAAGGTGTTGTATGAGTCATGGCTAAGGGCTAGAAGCCAACCACAACCCACTTGACACCATAAATTCGAAACTCATCACACACAACCAAAACCAGAAAAATGAATACCGATGGGGCGCTATTCTTGTTTTATTTTTAAAACCGATGGGACCATGAACCAAGCCATGAAAGGTCATCTTGGTCACGTCCTAGACATGCTAAGGAAGTGTTCAAACCATGGTTATAGGCCCTAGGCCAACCAAGAACCGAACCCTTGCCTTAGACAAACAAGAATCAGACATTGAGACTCGAAATGGCAGCTATGGAAAGTTGCTGTCAAATCTCTTCCTCCAGCGTGTAGGGGCTGGAACCAATGGACTAACATGACCCTAACATGCCCTAGTACATTTCTAGATGCAGCCTTGAGTGCCTGGAACCGATCCAACCCCTGAAATCACAAAACCAACAACAACCGTGAAGCATGAAGGTGGCCGAGAAAACATTCTGCACAGATTTGTTTCTAATGTTCTTGACATGATTTCGGTTTTGTCATGGATCAAGCACATGTAATGGTTTAAAAATAGATATATAACTTGATTGAAGAGAAAAGAAATAATATAGACATGCCTTAAGTTGTTTTTACAATAAACAACACAATACGTCGGATCGGAAGACACGACAACCAAAATGAAGACACCTTGCTATTGTTGTTGTCTTGGCCAAGAATGGGAGCTTCTAATTCTCTAATATTTTGTTCTAGGGGAAGTGAAGAAGATGGTGAAGGCTTGTGGTCAAATATGTTGTGCATGGGGGAGTAAATGATGCCAAGTTGGGGGGAAAAACATGCATGTTGATTGGTTGGCCTTTGTTTTCTTGTTGTTGAGAGTTAAATGGTATTCATTGGAATTGTGTAGAGTGTAGATGACCGAGACTTGTCTTCTCAATTAGTGTAAGATTTTATTTAAGTTCTGCTAAGTTGAATCCTATGTTAGATAAGCTTGATTAAAAGTTAATTAAGCACAATCTAGATGAATTAAGAAGCCTATAATTAAATTTGTGATTAATTAATTAAAGTAGACTTAAATCCACTTGATTTCAACAAAATAAATTATTTCTTAGCTCGGAATAAATTTAGGAATATTTTTGGATCATAAAATTCATCTCCGATTTTCTATCTCCGGTCCGGTCTCGCTTAAATATCTAAAAAGCTAAAATTTGAAATACGCGATTTAAAATTCTTAAAAATAACGTAAATGATTTAAATGCAACTAAATCAATCATTTCTTAAAAAAATAACCATTTAAAATTAAATAATAGAAATTATGCACATATATACGCATATTGATTTTTCGGGTATTACAACACTCTCCCCCTTAAATAAAATTTCGTCCTCGAAATTAGAACTCACCGAATAAATCTGGAAAGCGACTCCGCATCTCTGACTCTGACTCCCAAGTAGCTTCTTCGTCGGAATGATTAAGCCACTTGACCTTCACTGATTTGATCACCTTGTTCCAAAGTTTCTTCTCCTTACGGTCTAAGATCTGCACTGGTCTCTTTTCATAAGACAAGTTCGGAGAAAACTGCAACGGCTCAAAGTTCAACACATGAGAAGGGTTCGCTAAATACTTCCTCAACATCGACACATGGAACACATTGTGTACTCTGGCCAGATTCGGCGGAAGAGCAACACGATATGCTAATGTACCAACTTTGTCGAGGATCTCAAATGGTCCGATGAACCTTGGACTAAGCTTCCCCTTCTTTCCGAATCTCATGACACCCTTCATCGGTGCTATCTTCACGAAAACATGGTCACCAACGACAAACTCTAGATCTCTCCTCCTCCGGTCGGCATAACTCTTCTCTCGACTCTAAGCAGTCCTCATCCTATCACGGATTACGACTACTAGATCAGCAGTCTGCTGAACGATCTCTGGTCCTAACTCTGATCTCTCGCCTACTTCATCCCAATGAATAGGCGATCTACACTTCCTTCCATACAGTGCTTCATAAGGAGCCATACCTATAGACAACTGAAAGCTGTTGTTATCGGTAAACTCCACTAATGGCAACTTCGATTCCCAGCTCCCTGAGAAATCGATAACACAAGCACGGAGAAGATCTTCCAAGATCTGAATAACTCTCTCTGATTGACCATCTGTCTGAGGGTGAAAAGCTGTGCTAAACAACAACTTCGTACCCAACGCTGAATGCAGACTCTTCCAAAATGAGGAAGTGAATCTCGGATCTTTGTCAGAAACAATAGAGACTGGGATACCGTGCAATCGGACTATCTCATGGATATATAAATCGGCATACTGAATCATGGAGAAAGTCGTCTTAATAGGCAAGAAATGCGCTGACTTGGTAAGACGATCAACAATCACCCATATAGCATTCGAACCTCTAGCCGACTTCGGTAAACCAACCACGAAATCCATGTTAATGTTCTCCCACTTCCACTCGGGAATAAGAAGTGGCTTGAGTAAGCCGGCTGGTCTCTGATGTTCAGCTTTCACAAGCTGACAAGTCAAACACTCGGATACAAATCTCCGGATCTCTCTCTTCATACCTGGCCTCCAATATAACATCTGCAGGTCCTTGTACATCTTCGTACTCCCAGGATGAATAGGTACGGGGACATGTGGGCCTCAGCTAATATGTCTGCTCGAATAGAATCGCTGTTAGGAACCCATATCCTATCTTGATAACGAACAATGCCATCACTCACTGTGTAAAAAACACTGCCCTTCACCTCATCTCTCTGCCTCCACTTCGCCAACTGCTCATCAGATGACTGACCGCTGCAAATACGGTCTAATAAAGAAGACTTAATCGTCAAGGTAGATAGACGTGGAACTCTATCTCGAGTATAAATCTCTAGATCAAATCTCTGAATCTCACTCTGAAGAGGTCTTTGAACTGTCAAATGAGCCATCACTGCGACTTTTCGGCTCAAAACATCCGCTACTACATTAGCTTTACCAGGATGGTAGCTAATGTCACAGTCATAATCCTTGACTAACTCCAACCAACGCCTCTGACTCATATTCAACTCTTTCTGCATGAAGAATTACTTGAGGCTCTTGTGGTCGGTAAAGATCTGACACTTCTCTCCGTATAGATAATGCCTCCAAATCTTCAAGGCAAATACTACAGCAGCTAACTCAAGATCATGAGTAGGGTAGTTATTCTCGTGGATCTTCAACTGGCGAGAAGCATACGCTATTACTTTCCCATGCTGCATCAACACTGCGCCTAGACCGACCTTCGAAGCTTCGGTATAATACAAAATCTCCGGGCCCTGAAGGCATGGCCAAGATCGGCGCTGAAATAAGAGCTTGCTTCAAAGAATCGAAGCTCTTCTGGCACTCATCGCTCCACACGTACTTAGCATTCTTCTTAGTCAATGACGTGAGTGGAACTGCGATAAAGGAGAAACCCTGAATAAACTTCCGATAGTATCCTGCTAGACCAAGGAAACTACGGATCTCTGATGCACTCTGCGGCACCTCCCAATCTCTAACTATCGCAACCTTCGCTGGGTCTACCTCAATGCCACTGCTAGATATGATATGGCCTAGGAACGCCACTTTCTCCAACCAGAACTCGCACTTGCTGAACTTAGCGAACAGCTTGTGCCTCTGCAACGTCTTCAATAATGCGGTCAGATGCCTGTTGTGATCCTCTTGACTCTTTGAGTAACGAGAATGTCGTCTATGAATACAATAACGAACTGATCAAGATACGACTGAAATACACGATTATGAGATCCATGAAGATCGCTGGCGCATTCGTCAGACCGAACGGCATCACAAGGAACTCGAAGTGCCCATAACGAGTCCTAAAAGCAGTCTTAAAAGTATGGGCTTCTTTCACCCTCAACTGGTGATATCCGGAACACAGATCTATCTTGGAGAATACTGAGGCTCCCTGCAACTGATCAAACAAATCCTCGATCCTCGGAAGTGGGTATTTATTCTTCACTGTAACCCTGTTCAACTCCCTGTAGTCAATGCAAAGCCTCATAGATCCGTCTTTCTTCTTCACGAATAAGACAGGTGCGCCCCATGGAGAGAAACTCGGGCGAATAAACTCCTTGTCAAGAAGCTCCTGAATCTGTTTCTTGAGCTCAACCATCTCTGACGGTGCTAATCTGTTTGGCGCCTTAGAGATAGGCGCGGTACCTGGCATAAGATCGATCGAAAACTCAACCTCTTGTACCGGTGGTCTACCAGAGACGTCATCGGGAAAAACGTCTGAAAAGTCCCTGACAATTGGGACACCTGCAACTGACTTGCTGGGGACCTCGGGAACAGATATAATGGTAGCAATGAATGCTCGACAACCCCTATGCATGAGCTTCCTAGCCTGAATAAAAGATATCATGATAGGCAAATTAAAGTACCGGTCAGGCTCAAATAGGAATTGCTCCCTTCCAAGCGGTCGGACTAGAACAGATCTCCGCTGAAAATCAATAAGTACTCTGTTCTTGTGCAGCCAATCCATCCCAAGGATAATATCGAACTCTGGCATTGGCAGCACGATCAAATCCGCATAGACAAGATTTCCATGAAACTCGAGGTTTATGTCTCGTACTACGCTAGTCGCTGCCATCTCCTCGCCAGATGGAATAACCACATAATACGCCACATCCAATCCAATCGTCTTGACCTCGATGGAATTCGCAAAGGTCTCAGATATGAATGAATGAGTGGCCCCTGAATCAATCAAGGGGTTCGTAGAAGCTCCGCCTATAAATATTCTTCCTAAAAGGTTGGAACAACTATCTAAACCCAATAATTTACCAGAATTAATCATATAGACATGCAAAAGTCAAAGTTCTTCTAACTTATATTCCCCAAAACGACCCGAATAGAACATGCAATCTTATCACAATTTCTAAGTTCAAATCTTATAACCCCATAATTCAAAGCAATTAATCCCAAAACGCTGAATAAAATATGCTAAAAATTTTTTTCCAAATATAAACTTAAAGATTTAAGATAACTGTCAAGAGCATAGTCCCTGGATTCGCCTCCGCTGCATGGAGTGCAAACACTCTGCCCTGAATAGGCGATGTCTCCTGAGGACAATCCTTTAGCAAATGGCCAGTACCGCCACACTTGAAACACTTCCCAGAGCCATACATGCAAGTTCCGGTATGGCGGCGTGTGCACCTGGCACAGACCGGGTACTCCTGTCTCCTCGGGACCACACGTCCTTGCTGCTGCTGCTGATCTCTGCTCCTTGATGGGCCATGGAAAGGCTTCTTATGCTGCTGCTGCTGCTGAGGAGGGCGGTGGGGCGCCTGAAATGGCTGCTTACCCTGGCGGTCATTCTCGATATCTCTCTGATCCTGCTCTGCAGCAAGAGCTCTAGAGACAGCGACCTCATATGTTGTAGGGCCAGCAACCCTAACATCACGGCGCAAGATCGACCGCAATCCATCCATGAAATGCTAAGTCTGGCACCCTCGTCGTTCGCGATCAGGGGTACAAAGTGACAACCCCTCTCGAACTTACGGATAAACTCCATAACAGTCATGTCACCCTGTCTCAGGGTCATAAACTCCCTGGTCAACCTCGAACGCACGTCATCAGTAAAATACTTAGAGAAGAATACCTCTCTAAAGCGCGTCCAACTGAGAGTAGCTAGATCCAGAGCTACAGATGCGCCCTCCCACCATAGACGGGCGTCTCCTCCAAAAAGATAGGTCGCACAGCGGACCCTGTCGACATCCTCCAGCTCCATAAATCTGAAAGTAACCTCTAGGGACTTAATCCATCCCTCAGCAACCATGGGATCACACGTCCCAGTGAACTCCTTCGGGTTCATCCTCATGAACCGCTCACATATAGCCTCGGGTCTAGGCGGCCTTGCTACCGCTGCAGCATTGTTCCCCGCAAACTGTGCGAAGAACTGAGTCATACCCGCCATCATCTGGGTATGCATATCAGGAGGTGGAAGAGGTGGCGGTGGACCTCTATCCTCATAACGGTTTTGAGTCTCATCAGCCTCGCTCTCAGCACCCCTCAGGCGGTCAATAGCTCGTCTACGAGGCATACTGTACCATGTAAAATCCTTACGTAACCAATCATGCATAATTCTACTATTTTTCTTGAAATTTAAATATATATTTACTAAAACATAATCTTGACATAAAATATTTTTTTTTATGAGAATATACTGATAAAATATTTCAGGAGAACATGCTGGTAAACTATTTCATGGTAAAACAAATTGTAATACGTGAAAGTAGGACTTACAGACTGAAGACGTGACTTCGTGAGCTTCTCGAGATCAGTAGTAAGTACAACTCTTTACAAGAAACATGGCTCTGATACCAACTGTGAGGGCCCGTATTTCGTATTATAATTTTGCGGAATTATTAAAAATTTTCTCTTTAAATAAATAAACTTGCAACGTATAAAAACTTTCATAAAATAACCCAACGGTTTAACATAAACATAGCAGCGGAAACTGAATAATGTTTTAAACAATAACTTAAAATATATAAAAGTTATAACAAGAGTTTGAACATAAAACTGAATAACTAAATGTGAGGTCCTCGGGTTCGTACTACCGCCGATCCGAGCTAACTCACTGGTCCCCGCCCTCAGCCTCTGCATCGTCAGTACCTACATCAATCAAGTCTAGTGAGTCTAAAGACCCAGCATGCATATATCATGAATAACAAGTAAATATATCATAAAATTGCCTGCAACGTAAAAATATCGTATCGTAAAGCGTAACTTGAAAATAGTATCGTGAGAAATTATAAATACGTGCATATCTGAAAATCATACGTAAAAGCTTTGCTCGATAGAGCTCTATCATAACATATCATATCGTAATTTTTTCTGTAGAGATAATGTTCTACGCAAGTGGCCCATAACATAACATGCACGTCTGATCAGACTAAACCACAGTATACTGGGCGGTAGAGATCATCACAGCCCTTGGACTGGATATCCGTACCCATACATAATCGTAAACCGGTCGTAAGTCACCGGGTGAAGCAATCCCATAAGCGTGAGGTGGCCACAAGACATATCGCATATATCTCAAAAATAAACATTTTCTATTTTTATGCACGTAATATAATTATTATCCTGTTTTAATTTATCAATTGAGTTGGATCGTTCCCTGGCTCGCTGCGACCTAATTCTAACATGAGACACATGCAAATAATCTCAACTTGACCAACACTTCATATTCAAACTAAAAACGAGTCAATTACGCCCAACAAACTTAGTATTTAACCATGACTCCGTACCAACCCGAACCAACATCGAACCATCGTTTAGTCATGATTAAAATACACCTAAAATACTGTAAAATATATACCAAGGGCTGTAATACACGAAAATTGTGCATGGAGGCCAAAATTATGAAACGCTCTTTCGAGAGTCACTTTGGCACATTGCACCGTAAATTCTCGTACGACCTCTAAACTTAACGAAATCACAAACGGCCAAAAACATGACCTTTATAACTCAATAAGGTACTGTCCAGTCCAAGGCCATAGGCTAAAAGCCAACCAAGAACTCGTACATGACCTCTGAACCGAAGCCCAAGCTGCTGTAAAATTCCAGCGGCAGCAGCTTTGCTTGTGTTGCTTCGTTTACAAGGCTAATGGCCATTTGGGCTTGAACCACCAACCAGAGCATCTTACCAACATCCTAAGGTGTGGCTTGAACCATGGCTAAGGGCCCTAGGCCAACCACAATCAAAGCAACCACCCAAAACAATCCAAAGCTTCACCCGAGAACACATATGCTGTACCGTGGGGAGTGTTGCTTGTTCTTGCTGTCATGTATCATTCCAGTGGCCATATGATTGATCATGGCATGATCTAAACATCACGAGGTATTGTGTGAACCATGGCTAAGGGCTAGAAGCCAACCAAGATCCACCCAAACACCTAGGACAATACAAAGCTCAAACCGAGAACACACCTCACACGCGTGGGGTGTCTTGCTTGTTTTGCTGTCAAATGAAGGATCCAATGGTTATGAGGTTAACCATGGTCCATGCTAGACATGCTAAGGTGTTGTATGAGTCATGGCTAAGGGCTAGAAGCCAACCACAACCCACTTGACACCATAAATTCGAAACTCAACACACACAACCAAAACCTGAAAAATGAATACCGATGGGGCGCTGTTCTTGTTTTATTTTTAAAACCGATGGGACCATGAACCAAGCCATGAAAGGTCATCTTGGTCACGTCCTAGACATGTTAAGGAAGTGTTCAAACCATGGTTATAGGCCCTAGGACAACCAAGAACCGAACCCTTGCCTTAGACAAACAAGAATCAGACATTGAGACTCGAAATGGCAGCTATGGAAAGTTGCTGTCAAATCTCTTCCTCCAGCGTGTAGGGGCTGGAACCAATGGACTAACATGACCCTAAGATGCCCTAGTACATTTCTAGATGTAGCCTTGAGTGCCTGGAACCGATCCAACCCCTGAAATCACAAAACCAACAACAACCGTGAAGCATGAAGGTGGCCGAGAAAACATTCTGCACAGATTTGTTTCTAATGTTCTTGACATGATTTCGGTTTTGTCATGGATCAAGCACATGTAATGGTTTAAAAATAGATATATAACTTGATTGAAGAGAAAAGAAATAATATAGACATGCCTTAAGTTGTTTTTAAAATAAACAACACAATACGTCGGATCGGAAGACACGACAACCAAAATGAAGACACCTTGCTATTGTTGTTGTCTTGGCCAAGAATGGGAGCTTCTAATTCTCTAATATTTTGTTCTAGGGGAAGTGAAGAAGATGGTGAAGGCTTGTGGTCAAATATGGTGTGCATGGGGGAGTAAATGATGCCAAGTTGGGGGGAAAAACATGCATGTTGATTGGTTGGCCTTTGTTTTCTTGTTGTTGAGAGTTAAATGGTATTCATTGGAATTGTGTGGAGTGTAGATGACCGAGACTTGTCTTCTCAATTAGTGTAAGATTTTATTTAAGTTTTGCTAAGTTGAATCCTATGTTAGATAAGCTTGATTAAAAGTTAATTAAGCACAATCTAGATGAATTAAGAAGCCTATAATTAAATTTGTGATTAATTAATTAAAGTAGACTTAAATCCACTTGATTTCAACAAAATAAATTATTTCTTAGCTCGGAATAAATTTAGGAATATTTTTGAATCATAAAATTCATCTCCGATTTTCTATCTCCGGTCTGGTCTCGCTTAAATATCTAAAAAGCTAAAATTTGAAATACGCGATTTAAAATCCTTAAAAATAACGTAAATGATTTAAATGCAACTAAATCAATCATTTCTTAAAAAAATAACCATTTAAAATTAAATAATAGAAATTATGCACATATGTACGCATATTGGTTTTTCGGGTATTACAGAAATAGCGTAGACAGTTGGTTACAACATTTTGTTAATCAAATCAATATATCTCGACAGAATATATTGATAGACTAGGGAATCCCGTCAAAAGCATGACTTAATAATTGAAATTCAATCATTAGAAAAGATTTAGGGGTAGGTGAACGAAGATCCTAAAAATTGTTTGTTTATTAATGTGGTTTATATTATTTATATCGTGTTTGTAAATTATTTTATTTGACCTTCAATTTATTTTATTAATAAATCCAATTTTCTTTTTAATAGACTAAAGAATTGTGTTTAAATTAAATTTGTCTAATCAATTTCTGTGAGAACGATAATCGTATTCCATACAATATGTTATAATTTGACTCGTGCACTTGCGATTCATTCGAGCATTAACTTCTATTTTTTTTATTGGAGATTTAGTGTGCAAGAAAAACTTGATCAAGTTTTTGGCACCGCTTCCAAAGTTTGAAATTGGAATTTTTTTCTTTTACTTAAATTTTTAGTTAATTTTATATATGTATTTATTATACTTTATTCATGCGTGATTTCTTGTTTTCTAGTATATCTTTGCAGGAATTTTTCTTGTGTGATGTTTTGTGATGTTCCATCAAAAAGTATTCACAAATTTTGTCCCACAAGACAAAGTCATTCTATTCAGCATGGGATAGATTCAATAGTTTATCAAACACCTTTAGGTATCATGATTGTTCTAAATATTTTTTTAACCGAATTTTCTTTACCGATTTTGATGCATAAACACAAATATGGGTGATGAATGGAGCTCTAGCAACTGGTAGTCCCATATTTAACTTAGATGATGATGAGATGATACATTTATTAAATGATATGGCAGATTTTGACAACCATCAGCATTGATATCCTTCAATGCAGAGCTGAAGCCACCAATATCTTCTTGAAATTAGTTACCCAGACTTTATGAACCAACCGTTTGATTATCAAGATGGGGATGAAGATAGATTAGAATTAATTCTGTATCAACTCGAGTTTATGGTGGAAAAACATGTAGAATTGACTGGGGAATCAATAAAGGATCAGATTCGGTTGGAAAAAGTGGTTGAAGAAGTATCGTCTGAAGAAGAGCTCACAAAATCCGTTTTCAAGAGTCTCCAAGAATGTGAAGTGAAGTGAGATACTCAAACTATGATCAATTCGGTTTGGTTTTATGAAAGATGACTCAAATAACCTAAGTGGTTAGAGTAATTTGGAGCAAAATCGAAAATCTAGGGATGTTTTAACCTATGATAGATGTTGAGCCTCAGCCAGAAGAGATTTTTAAAGAATTATCTAAGAAAGATGTGACAACACTGATTTTCTTATCCCGTGCCTATTACTCAAAGTCGTATTTTTTTTTGAGGTGACGATCTTACAGAGTTAATGTTAAACCATACTTGAGGGCATATTGAACACAGACCCAGATGTGGTGTGATATGACACTTACTTTGGGCGTCAACCATTCTTTTATAAGTGGTTCTGAGGGTCAATCCGACGATTAAAAATCGGGCGCTACTTTGGAGACAACCCAAGATTTTTATCTACGTGCTATTTACTTAAAGTAATTTTAGTTTTTGCATTGAATTCTTGTTTTTGTGTGAGTTGATATTGCTTAATACCTTAAATTTTCATGCAAGGTGTGCACTTTGGAGGAAGTGTAAGATGGGTGGCCTAAGAACTTTATGCAACATAAGAAGATTGGCGTACATATGTGGAACTTAAGGCCACTGATTTACAATGAATTAGGGGAGTCCTTTTCTTGTTTTTTTCTAAATTATATATTCTTGCATTTAATTACTTGTATGTAATAGGTTTTATGTCTAGTGTGCCATCTAATGCAATGGGGACATTGCACAAGTCTTGTTTCTGGGGTGGGGAGTTGAATAACTTAGCTTGGTAAAATTGTTTATTTCATTTTCCTTTCATATTTGCATTGTTATATATGTGTGTCACATGAGAATTAGCTTATGGTTTGGTGTTAGATGGGTAATTTGTAGCCAATGATGATGTAAATTGATAATATACATGCACGTCCATTGGTGTCACTTCGTTAGTTTAGAGCATACAAGTTGTTGACACATGAAAATCTTGATTGGAAAATGAAAATATCTTGCATGTATGTTGGTTGTAGAAAATTGCATGACGTAGCGAAATTTGAAATTGGTTGTGGCGAATTTGAGATTCATTAGGTGTGAATTGAACTTTAACATGTTCCTTACCATTAACACTGACCAGCAGCACAAGGTCGAGTTAGGCAAATTTTTTTTAACCAGCGCATCATACTGAGCTTATTGAGATATATGTTGTTCGATGCTTGTCACCTTGACACCAAGCCTTATATATGCACCCCTGAGATTGAATTGAAACCATATCTATATTTCATACCTCTTGTTCATATCTAAGGGAGTACAGAAAAAAAAATGAATTAGTGCTACACTTGTGAAAATAACAAAATTCCTGCAAAAAGAACTTTGGGGAAAATGGAGATGTAAGGTGTGGGGAGCCAAATAAAGGAATGAAACTCTATTCCTAGGCTAAAAAGATGGAGATGTATAGAGTCGAAGAAAATCATATATAAAATCTGAATATGAACAAATTAATATATCGATGTATTCCTTTCTTTTTACCTATTTAATCATTTCCAAGGTAAACATGACTCAAATTTTGATCTATGCCTGACAAGTCCTAATTGTCTATGTTGTGGGTTGGAAATTAGTGAAAAAGGATGTGAGAGAGAGATAGTTACACTAACATGTTGATTAAAGTCTCTCGCAGCTTTAAAAATTTAATTGTTGAAATGCACGATTCTCGAACCAACATTATACACGCACGTTTAAAATTGATGAAGGATTGTAGGCTAGTATGGGGAGGTTGATAAGTAACATTTTTGCATATTTTTTAATGTGGATTTTAATCCATTATCGCATAAGTTTAGTGTTAGAGTAGGTGCACGTCAAGCCAAGTGTTAGCCGAGGGTTCACATTGAAACTCTATGTATAAACAATCTTTATTTTAATAATATTTGAAATTATTGTTATGACACATCTTTATCTGTATACTCATGCTTGTTGCGTAGATAAAGTACTTGAATATACAAATAGTAGAAAGAATATGAGATGCTCATATGATGAGTATCATGAAACTCATATTTGGAATGATGAGCATAATGAAACTCATAATATATAATGTATAAATAAGAATGGACTAATTGGGGTATGCTCATATAAAGACATGTTTAGTCTCAAATCACATTGAGATATGAACTCAGGGCTATTTGTATCATTGAACCATTGAGGGTCACACAAGTACTGACTTTCTAGATCCCATTGAGAAATAAAATTAGTTCAATGTGTTGAACGACTTATAAAGGAGTTTATAAGCGCAAATAAAAATAGAATTATGACTTCTATAAGAGAATTATGGAGAATGTAACTTTTAATTTACGGAAGTGCTCCTAAATTAAAAGATGTCTCAAATAAATAATATATTTAAAAAGTGTGATTTTCATAAACATTATTATGGACTAAATTAAATTAATTCAAGTGTCCAAGAGTATCTTAGGGAGAATGAGATTCTCTCGCAGTGGACTCCGCCTGCTACACTACAGTTGAATGGTGTTTCGGAGCGTCGTAACCGAACTTTGATGAACATGGTTCGGTCAATGATGGGGTTCACGGAGTTTCCGCCATCCTTTTGGGGATATGCGCTTGAGACAGCGGCACTGTTGTTGAACAATGTCCATTCAAAAGCAGTTGATGATACACCATATGAGATATGGATGAGTAAACCTCTCAAATATTCTTATCTTATAATATGGGGATGCTCTGCTTATGTGAAGCAGGTGGTGGGATATAAATTGGATAGTCGGTCCAATTTATGTTACTTTGTGGGATATCCAAGGAATTCAGTTAGATATTATTTTTATCATCCCGAAGAAACAAAGGTGTTTGTTTCTAAGAATGCAACTTTTTTTTAAAAAAAAATTCTATTAGATTTAAAAGGAGAGATGATAGAACCCGAAGAGGTTCGAGAGGCACTCACGATTGACTAGAACCCACACCCGAAGAGCCAATTAAGGAGATACAAGTTCCTAGAAGATCCGGGAGAGTCTCGAGACCACATATGAGGTATGGTCTGCTTCTTGAAGAGGGCCATGATGAGCCTAACTGTGATCCAATGACCTTCAAGGAAGCGTTATCTGATGCTGATTCATCCAAGTGGCTAGAAGCAATGAAATCTGAGATGAATTCCATGTATTCGAACCAAGTGTGGAATCTTGTGAATCCACCTGAGGGTACTGTTACCATTGGGTGTAAATAGATTTACAACAGGAAACTTGGGACGGATGGGAAGGTATTGACCTTCAAGGTGCGATTGGTAGGAAAATGATATACTCAAAAACAAGGAGTTGACTTTGATGAAACATTTTTTCCAATTGCAATGTTCAAGTCTATAAAGATATTGCTAGACATAGCTGCATGGTATGACTATGAGATATGGCAGATGGATGTAAAGACAACCTTTCTTAATGGGGATATTAAGGAAGAGATTTATATGTCTCAACCTGAAGGGTTTACATCTATCGAAAGTGAGCATATAAGATGCAAACTTCAGGGATCTATTTATGGATCTAAAGTAGGCATCTAGGAGTTGGAATCTCATATTCGATGGTACAATCAAAGAGTTTGGTTTTACTAAGAATCTTGAGGAACCCTGTGTGTATAAGAAGGTCAGTGGGAGTGCTGTGAAATTCCTGGTTTTTATGTTGGTGACATTCTACTCATTGGGAATGATGTAGGAATGTTGCAATCGACTAAAATATAGTTAACATGAAAGTTCTCGATGCAGGACTTGGGTGAAGCATCTTTTGTATTGGGAATACATGATCTATAGAGATAGATCAAGAAGATTGCTTGGTCTCATCCAGTCCATATACATTGATACCATCGTTAAGCGGTTCTCGACGGATGAGTCCAAGAGAGGACATCTACCAATGTGTCATGGCGTGTACCTATGCAAGTCTATGTCTCACAAGACTGATGCAGAGATAGCGGCAATGACAAGCATTCCTTATTCATCTGCAATTGGTAGTATCATGTATGGAATGATATTTACACGTCCTGACGTGGCTTTTGCACTAGGTGTAGTGAGTAGATATCAATGGAACCCTGGTCTTCTACACTGGAAAGCTGTGAAAGACATGCTCAAGTATTTGAGAAGGACCAATAAGTTGTTCTTGGTCTATGGGGGTGGAGAAATGAAATTAGAATGCTATACCGACTCTAGCTTCCAAAGCGATATCTATGACTCAAAGTCAACCTTTGGGTTCGTATTCATGCTCAATGGTGCTGCTGTCTCTTGGAAGAGTTCCAAGCAAGACAGTACTGCGGATTCCACCACTGAGGCCGAATACATTGCTGCATCAGCTGCAACAAAATATGCTGTTTTGTTAAGAAATTTCATCCAAGAGTTGGGCGTCATTCCTAATGGAGTTGCTCCTATCCCGGTGTTTTTGACAACACGGGAGCCATAGCTCAGGCAAAGGAGCCAAGGTCTCATCAGAAATCCAAACATGTATTGAGAAGGTACCATATCCTCCGAGAGATTGTGGAAAGAGGAGAAGTGTCGATTGACAAAGTCGACTCCACAGATAATGTTGCTGATCCACACACTAAGCCTTTACCTGGACCATTATTCGTAAACATCGTGAATCAATGTGTTTGAAGCATATGGATAGTTGGTTCTAGTACAAGTTTGAGATTGTTAGAGTAGGTGCACGTCGAGCCTAAATGTTTGCCGATGGTTTACATTGAAACTCTATGTATAAACAATCTTTATTTTAATAATATTTGAAATTATTGTTATGGCACATCTTTATCTGTATACAATGCTTGTTGCATAGATAAAGTCTTTGAATATACAAATAGTAGGAAGAATATATGATGCTCATATGATGAGTATTATGAAACTCATATTTGAAATACTGTATATTCTAAACAGTTCCTAGTCGATTCAGCCGCCGCTAAGAAGGATAAAGGCCGCTCGAGTTTGAGACTAGTATCTGCGATGTGAGTACCATGTTTCATTGGTAGGGGACATTGTGTTGTCCGAGCATGCAGATAGATGCTCCTTGTAGAGTGCACTGAACAACCCTCCATAAAGGACTTTCCAAGTGGTTCTCACTTATCGAGTGTAAATGTCCTAGTTTATGGTTGTACACAATTAGTCATTATGACCCGGGATAACATTGAGACTCTATATGGTAGTTTTGCACTTTGACTTTTTTACCGACTCATATGGGGTCATCAGGTGGCAAGGTTGGGTGTTTTGTCGAAACATATAGTATTTGATGTATTATAGTCGGGGACTCACCGCTTACCTTCGGGTATGGAGATCATATGTGTATGTAGTTTGAAATCTCTGATCAGTGTTGGTGGTAAGTAAGAAAGAGGTTTCTTAGATTACATCATCGATGCAACTACGACATGACACATAGTATCGATTCTTTGACAGCACTCGATATACAAATGGTTGTCGAATCGGTCGGGATATATGAGATGAAGGAACCGTACTGTACGCTAACCATAATGGTTCTTGCAGGCACTATCATTTGATACTTAGGAATTCATGTAAGCGATGCTGCTAGGCATTTAACATGATTGGTTGGGTACTATCAGACTTGAGTTCTGACGTTCTTATTATCAAGATATTGATAAATAAGAATGTAGCAATTGGAGTATGCTCATATATGGACATGTTTAGTCCCGAATCACATTGAGATGTGAACCCACAACTAATTATATCATTAAACCATTGAGGGTCACAAATCGCCAATAAAAATAGAAGTATGACTTCTATAAGAGAATTATGGAAAATGTAACTTTTAATTTACGGAAGTATTCCTAAATTAAAATATGGCTCAAATAAATAATGTATTTGAAAATTGCGATTTCATAAACATTATTATGGACTAAATTAAATTAATTCAAGTGCTGAATTAATTAAACACTAGTAGACCTAGTAGAGTCCAAATAATTAAATTAATTCAAGTGTTGAATTAATTAAGTAACATTGGGTCTTGTAGAGCCCAATAAGAAAAAATTATTCAACTAGTGGCTTTGAGTAAAATCAAATAAGGTTTAATTGATCTCAATTTTGTTTGAGATATTTAAATAAAAGTCCATGAAATTTGTAAATGTTACAAGCCCAAATAATATGCATGGGGAGATGAAGAGTTGGTAGACAACTTTTTCAAAAAACAAGGCATGTGTCACACATGAACTTTAACTTTTTCAAGCACAAAGAAAAATTCTCCCACCCACCTCCCCTCTCTTCCATAGCATATGGCCGAAACTTCCAAGCAATTTTCTCTCCATTTTTGCTTCTTCAATTGTTGAGGAAATTTCGCGTACTCTTCTCAAAGAAAAATCCTCTAATTTTTCTAATGCAAAATTAGTGAAGATCTTCCTAGTTAGTGGTGGACCTAATTTGAAGGAAAGAATCTATTTGAGCAAGGTGTGCTCTTGGAAGCTTATAGATTGGGTCAACCCTTCAAGAGGTAAGCTGTTTACAACTTGGTTGGAGCCAATAATCAATCTTTATAATTGATAGGTAAAAATACTAAACAAACTATGTATGATTTTGTGTTTATTTTTGGTATTTGCTACACATCAAAGTGGATGCTCGGTTTTTCTTGCTATGAAAATATGATTTTCGAAATTTTAGTTTCGCTTCCGGGCACCGTAACCGATCCCCTTTCATTTAGGGTGTCGAATCTGCATTTTTCTATTTTAGTTATAATTTATGCATATTGTTTGCCCTCACATGTTTCGGTTGATTTGTAGGTGTGCTAGCTAAAAATAAGAGAATTATTAGCAAAAATGCGAGTAGGACACGCTAGGGAGGGTGTTTTTACTCGCCCCAATGCGAAAGAGAACGAGCTACGAGGACCACGTGCAAGGGTGGGCGCCACGTGCTGGGGCGGGTACACGTGCATGCTTGGAAACAATTCGAAGATCTCACGCTAGGGCGGGTATTTTTGCCCTCCCCAACGCGACGCAATATGGAAACAAAATCTAGACAATTTATTTCATTATGTGGTGGATTTTTGGACATAAATGAAAGTTAGAGGCATGTATACATGTCTTTGGGGAGGGGATTTTGTTTATTGATGAGAGGAGACACACGGAAAGGAGCCGAAGCAAGGAGACGGAAAAGAGCAAGAGAACTCAATCGAAGAACAAAAACTGTATAAGCGTTTTACTTCTTTTCTCTTTTCTTTATTTAAGATTAAGGGGATCCTAGTGCTATAAATTTGGTCGGGCATGACGATGCTAAATCTTGCTATTTGAAGCCTCAAAGAATTCGGCATGCATAGCAATGAAGTTGGAAGATATTTCAATGTTATTCAGGTGCTAAATCATAAAGAGGAGGCCAAATCAATACCCGGACCCAAGAACCCCGCGCTAGGGTGGCCAAACATTACCTTCCCAGCGCCAAAGATGTCAGGTGCCATGTTTTCCAGAACGCCCCGCGCTAGGGCGGCCAAACATTACCGCCCCAGCACCAAAGACACTGTCCAGCGCGCCCAGTCCAGAAGAGTCCGCGCTAGGGCGGCCAAACATTACCGCCTCAGTGCGCCGCCTGCGTGAAGAGATATTATTTACCTAATTTAGAGTCCTAAGTTATTTGGTAACTAGATTTTGATATCCTTTTTATTTGTAATCAATATATACACAAGTTTATCCATTGTAAACTTCTGAATTAGAAATTGAGTTTTTATCATATTTTGTGAGTTTTCTCTCAAATTTCAAAGTTTGGCTTTGTATACACCTTTGTGTGTTTCTCAAATCAAACTTATCAATGTTTAATATTTTGTGACGTTTGTCAATTGTTATTCACTCAGATTGTCAAAGACGATTTCTTTGAAGGTTCACATGAGATTAATTGTTTATCTTGTTAATATTTGTTGCTAAATTTCTCGTAATTTAGAAGTGAATATTACAAACTTGCTTGTTCAAAAAGATCGGGACAATACAACTGTTTCTTTGTTTCATCAAATTGATGGCGTGTTTTGATCGCGTTTGCTTTTCGTGGTCAAGAATCGGATCACCTAGCCCCAAACATTTATGTTTTTAATTCTCTTTTAAAATTAAATTTTGCTAAGTATACTTGATTATATTATCAATGTTTCTTGCAACTTTGGAGTATGATCCACTTCGAAGGGATTTTATGTGTTATAATTGAAACCGAGTGGAGATTTTATAACATGATATAATAATATAATTCATGGATCTACAACTTGCATAGACATATGAGGTTGGATACATGTTGATAGCCATAGTCCATTAGGTCGAATGCTATAGGATTCCACAGTTCGTTGATGCGATTGAAATTGTTATTAAATAACACAAGAACACTTAGTTACTGCATTTTGTTAATTAGATCAATATAGATTGACATAATATATTGATAGACTAGAGAATCCTGTCAAAAGCATGACTATATCATTGAAATTCAATCATTAGAAAAGATTCAGATGTAGGTGAACCAAAATCCAAAAAATTGTCTGTTTATTAATGTGATTTATATTATTTATATCGTGTCTGTAAATTATTTTATTTGACCTTCAATTTATTTTATTAATTAATCCAATTTTATTTTTAGTTGACTAAATAATTTTATTTAGGTTAAATTTGTCTAATCAATTTTTATGGGAACGATACTTGTACTCCATACACTATGTTATAAATTGACTCGTGCACTTGCGATTCATTCGAGCATAAACTTCTATTTTATTTTTTTGGAGATTTACTGTGCAAGAAAAGCTCGGTCAGTGAGCTGTGCGATGTCAAAGGCGGAGGTGGTGGGAGAGGTTTGTTCTCTTTGCTCCATTCTTGATTGATATTGGCCTCATTCTCTTGGTTTGGGCCATGACCTTTTCTGCCACTACGTCTTCCTCTTCCTTTCATCATCTTATCTTTATTTCTTCAATATACCATAGATGATGCCAAATGCTACCAAAATTTCCACTTAACCTAGGGTTCGGTCTGGTGAGCCAAATGCTTCCATATTCCTTGCTGATTTGATTCTATCCGAGACAAATGTAGGCGAGATGAGTGTCACCGAGCTGAATCCTGTGTAGACGAACAAATGTTAGAAGGCATCACAAGTGTTTTCGGCGTAGCTCTTCCTATGCTTAAATCATTTCGAAAAACAAACTTAAAAATATAAATATAATAGTGTTTAAGTAATGAGTGAATGAATGTAACAATGAGGCATACTTGATATTTATAGAGGTAGGAAAGGTCGGAATCCGTGTATGGCAAGAATTCTGATATGATAAGTTACCTTAAAAGAGGAGATTTAGTCTGATCTTATCTCATCTTTCATAGTTTGTAATTTGAATGGTATATCCATATTCTTTTGGGATTATTTCCTTACTACAGAAGATTTGTATATGATTTTACATGGGAAGAAATTTATTCACCGGCATTCATATTTTTATTCGGTTCAGAGAGCCCTTAATTCGACTGCTGGATAACCCTGTGCTCAGTTGTTTAATAACAATGTGCTCGGCTGCTCAGACTTTACATGGTAGAACTTTTCCCGAGTTGAGAGAGAAATGAGCCGCACTTCTTAGTATGTTATTGAGCCTTCTACCTTAGTCTTAATTGTATTTAATATGGGCTCGCCAAATCGTTTAATGGGCTACGAGAGAGATATGGTTGGTTTAAATCTGATCTAGGTCAGGTTGGAATTATGGGGTATCAATATAATCCTTAGTTTTGAATAACATTATGGGAAACTGAATATTTGGTTATGTATGTTTTATTCTTTATTTTGATTCTCTATGTTATCAATTTAATATTAGTATTGTATCTTTAATTTTTCACAATTTTAATCATTTTTTATGAAGAGAGATTATGTGACACTACATATTGGAAAAATACTAAGAATGCAAAAAACAATATCTCTAAAATTTGATAATATAGAATATCGAAATGGAAAAAAACTTAATTATATGATAAAAATGAAATATTCCCTAAATTTTTTCAAAAAAAACTTATTCTGTAAATCTGCATCACTCATATATCTCAATCACTTCAAAATTTTCAAAACTACAAAAATATTAATTTATCCTTATTAATTTTTTGAATCATTTATATCTATATATATATATATATATATTATATTTTAGGATTTAAACTTTTGTTTATTTAGATATCTTAAAATACCATGTAAAAGTGACAACTGAAAAACGGCATTTTATCAAAACTCAACAATAAATATTTAATGACGAAAGAAAAAACAGTGGCATGTGGCATCCAATGATTGGTGAACGGCTCATTATAAATTGAAAAAATTGGAACTCTACCCCCAACTCCCAACAACTTTCATTACACATTCGACTTCCCCGTGCTTCAAAAGTCAATCTTCATTGTAATTTAATTCTCCGTTTGAAATTGTAATGTCCTAGATTGTATGTGGATAAAATGAAAAGATGAAGTGTTGTTTGAAGAAAAGGACCGCACCCGCGCCTAGAGAAGCACCGCACCCGCGGTGCATGGACAGAAAATTAGTCATGTTACAGTAGGGTCACCGCACCCGCGGTCCAAGAACGAGTGCACCCGCGGTTGATGGACAGAGAGTTGGAAATTATTTACAGAAATAACACCGCACCCGCGGTGCAAACGTAACCGCACCCGCGGTCTTATATGTACCGCACCCGCGGTCGTCGAATTTCAGAAAATGAAAGGCATGCCGTGGGCATAGCGCACCCGCGGTGCTGCATGCGAGAAATCCACCTTTGAATTCCATGAAGACACATGGCATATATATATATCTAATTGTGATGAGTATTCACTTTCACCATTTCCATCAGCTGAAAACGTGAGAGAGTGGGGAGAAGCTTCAACTCTTTATGCTTTAAGGTTGTGATTTTGAAAAAATTACATATTCAAACTTTAATCCAAGTTGAGATTCTTGTTCCTCTTGACAAGGGCTCCAAAAGGGTATACTTTCTATATCTTTTCAGCATGTTTTGAAGTTAACATGTGGAGGAAATTCAGATATGTTTGTGATTATATGTTCTTGAGATTATAGATGTCGTAGAATCGTAAACGGATCGGTTATTGGATATCGTATGCAATTTGTATGGAATTCCAGCTTACATGTGCATGAGCTTATGCAGATTTTGAGATATGACACATAGATTGTGCTGATTATGAGTTGAGGATTATGATTGTTGAGATATGTTGAGATTTGAATGGACCGGTAGCGAGAAACTATGCCGTTATACAGTCGAATTGTATCAAGATTTGATATTGAGCTATACTAGTATTAGTTTGAGTTGTGATTTGATATTGTGCATCTCAACATTGTCATTTCAGATTTGGATTGACAGGTTCGATATTCCTACTGCGAGACTTCGATTTATTCGACGACAAGAAGGTATAACTCATGTTTTGTTTGGGGAAGACACAACTCAAATGAGATTCAGTTTGAGTTTCCCAACCAAATCACATACTAGAATTGTTGTTTATCTTTTGATGTGATTGTGATTTGTTTATAGATTTATATTCAAATCTCTTGATATGATAATGTCTTGTTTATAGATTTATATTCAAGCCTTTGAGATAGGAGAGTCATTGGCAGACTTGCCAAACTAGATGTTCGGTGGTATCGACGCTTCGGATCAGATTCACTCCGATTGTAGACATTCGATACAGATATGACCGAAGTCTAGGAATAAGACGTACAGTTACCTCGATTGGGAGGGTAGGTGACGGACAGTGACGTCTTATTCACACCGGGATCCCTAGAGTAGAGTCAATTCGAGTCAAGACATGATTTGATTTGAGTTGCATGTTTAGATAGATCGGTTTCATAGACTATGGAGCCATTGTTATTGCTTTCATGCATGATTTATGATTTCGTATCAGCATGTATACATGTTTTATACTGGAATTTGTTCTCACCGGAGTTTCCGGCTGTTGTTATGTCTGTATGTGTGCATAACAACAGGTGGGGCAGGATCAGGGTCACGACAGAGATGAGATATGGACATAGCGTGGTGATCACGGGCGCAGAAGATCACTAGTGATGTTGTACTACTCGTAGTTTATGGTTTGTATTAAACTCTAGTGATGTGTTGGTAGTAAGACATGACATGTATATAATATATGTTGTAATTAAATAAAGAAAGATATTATGTTTAGTGTTTACATTTGAATTAATGTTAAAAAGGGAAAATTTGACCCACATTTTAAATAAAGATCCAATTAATCCCAAAAAGAATTGAGTTAGAGCCCGGGTCCCCACAGAAATTCTCCCAAGTTCCAAATTCGTCAGCCATTAATATTAATATATATACATACAATCTCAATTAAATCAATTTCAAAACTTTATCCTCATCACAAAAATCACACTTGTTTCCAGTTTCTTGATCATGGTTTCGGTTTGCTTTGCTGTTTTTCTTGCAGTTTTACTAGCTTTCCAACTCTCTGCTGGCACTGCCATCTTTCATTCATTCTGGCCACCTTTCTTTGGTTTGTATCTGTACAATTTCTAGTCATCTTTTTCACGAAATAAAATTCGAGAACTTCTTTCATATTTCAACTGGACGAGGTTTTTGCTTTAGCGTGAGATGAATTTTTTGAGACGGAAAAATGTGCTTTGGAGACGAAATTTTCCTTCTCTGAAGTCCGGTTTTCTTGCAGTGGCACTCTGGTTTATGCCACTACGCGGTACTCGGGACGTTGGCGTGTTCCATAATTTTTATCTTTTGAATGGAGGTTCCGTAACTTTTGAGAGAGAATATATTTGCTACTTCTTTTTGGTAGTGCGTTTGTTACCAACTTGCCGTTCGATGATGCCGATTAGAGACAAATTATGCACACACTCTCACACACATGGTTCGTGGTCGCAGTCGTGGAAAACGTCTCGGAGGCTTCTGTTCTAGTTCCGTATAATAAAAATAGAAATAATTACATAATTTGAAAAAAAAAAGTAATTAAAAAAATTAGGAAAATTTGAAAAAATTATAGAAAAACATTCTGCAGCCGCGAAATCGTCTTTCCGTTCAAATTATGAAGTCGTAAAATTTCGCCTTTCCGTTCCAATTATGGAGTTGTCGAGGGATTATCGAGTTTAGTCTACTACGCACATATTCTCACACACATTAGATGTATATGTGTACATGCATGTATCATCAATCTGGGAGTGGCTTCAGTAGTAGCACATATATATATGTATGTGATTCTTAGAAAGAAATTGATCAAATTTTTTGATTTTATAACAATATACTGTTTATGAATATTTTGTTGTTTTGGGGAATAGGCAATGCATGCCAAGAAAATTTGTGTGGGAGAGGAAACTGTACGGTTTCGAAAAATGGCACTTTCGGGTACGAGTGTATATGCGACAAGGGATGGAGACAAGCTTTTACTGAAGAAGATGACGACTTAAAATTCTTGCCTTGTGTGATTCCCAATTGTAAGTTCTCTCAATTGTTCAGTTTTTAAGAAAAAGTATATCTGCATATCTTGTCTCAACTAATTCAACTACAGTTGAATCGGGAAATTTTCGTGAATAACTTTGGTCGATTTGTTTTTTGAAACATAACCCCGAAGTATATCTGCATATATTGTCTCAACTAATTGAGCTAGAGCCGATTTTGTCCATTCTCTGTTTTGTTGGGATCCATTATCTATATTAATTTCAGGTAAAATAATGAAATGATTGATGTATTTGAGAAATACAGTAAGTAATAACATACTGTTCTTGTTTCTTGAGGCTTAATATAGATGCTCGCTTTGAGAGCCAATGCTGCCGAAGGAATATCCTCCTTGAGGTTTTATCGTTACGAAGTCCTCGCTTGTACTCGAATATTGTATTGAATTAAAGCATATAAACATAACAAGAAAGCCAAATCCTCTTCTTTCTTCAAGATTTAAAAAATGTACAAATTGATGTTCTATATTTTAAAATGCCTATGTTTTACGCCAAATCAGATTAAGTTGGTATAGTATCTTGATAATCTATAGTTTCCTCTTAGAATTATTGCTACAATGTTGACAAATATTTTATAAAAATATTATCTTAATTTCAAGAATGATTTATAAAACTCTGTTCTACAGGTACACTAAACTACACCTGTGCAACTACTCCATCCCCAGTGCAGAACAGAAGCGTGAAAGCTAAATCTATTTTCGATCGTAACTATAAGCTCTCAAACTTCATTACAAGTTCATATTTATCATCAAGGATTTGTTTAGTTAAAAGATACATTGTTTTTGCTTTATAGCTTGCTTCTGGACTGATTGTGGAGGTGGTACTTGCAACCAGACCTCGCCGTTCACATTTGCTTGCGAATGTGAAGAGGGTTACTATAATCTGCTCAATTCCACAGCATTTCCATGCTACAAACAATGTAAGAATATCACACTAAACAACTTGTATAGAGCTTAGTAAGAAGCGACTATATCTGGCACAGGTTATGGTAGTAGAAAGCGAGGACAAGTGCGCGAGTTATGTGTGCAATCAAGTCCTACTTGTCATGTTTCATGAGCCTAAACTCAAGTTCAGCTAAAAAATTGAGACTGAACTTGAGCTCAGACTCATAGAGCCAAACTAAAGAGACTCCATCCTCAAACTCAGCTTGGCTCACAAGTTGTCTTGAACTGACATGTTCATGAGCTCAGATCACATTTTGTTTAAAAATATATTATTAATTATAAAAAAACTGTGAGTTTGTGAGCCATAACTTAAGCTTGAACTTGCCACAAGCTTCAACTTGCACACATAACATTGAGTTCGATTTGGCTTGAGTTGAGCTGGCTCAACAAGCTCACAAAGCAGTGGGCTCGATTTGCTCCCCTAGCATCAACTCAAGCACGCGGCAATAGCAATTATTGGTTTAGGATACAATTAAATGGACAGACCTAAAATCGATCATGACTTGCAATATTAGGTTCGATAGGAAGGAACTGTCAGAATATTGGACTCAACTATAACACACCACCAAGTTCTTCAGGCACTTCTCCAGCAACTAATTTGGACGAACAGAGTACAAGTCATGGTGAGACCACACCCTTGAAATATTTTCTTCAATTTTACTAGTATTTCCCCTCATGTCAATTTTTTTGTTCGGTAACAGCGGCTACGTTAAACACGAGAGTTGATTTTACTTGGTCAATTACAATGGTGACAAGTTTTGCTCTGGTTGTGTGGAAGCATAATTAGGACACAGAGTGGCATTCTATGTATATTTCACCATTGAGATATGAGATATGGTTTGTGTTCTATTTCTGTCAGCTGTATGGTTTTATTGTACAATATTAGGATGAATATTTTATACTGCAGACAGTCACTTGTAATATAGACCACATGATTCTTTTACAGACTTCAGTTGCATGTTTTAATTTTTGTATTTGTTTCCTGCTTCTATGATAAAGATTTTCCTAGTCAATTTCATAACCTTTTCTACATGTTTATAACCAAAACATTGGATGGTAGCTATAGAAGATTAGGTTAAGACTGAATACAAAAAATATGGATATACCGTACGAGGCTAGTATGCAAACGTTCCACTCCAATGAAATGAAGAGACTATACAAACCAACAAGACAAAGTTATTAAGATTGAAATGAAACCTGCTAATAACTGGGACATAAATTTCAAATACAGGCGCTAGAGAGGATTACTTAAGTACAGCCGATTGTCTATACAATCAAATACTAGTCATAGGGCGGCAAACTGGTCCACAGTCTTGGTTTAATTATCTGCCGGCATTAGTTTCTCAATTTCTATCGACCATTGTCCAATAAAATCGAGTTTGGTAACTGAACAAAGAAGTCAAAATATCTGGATAGTAAAAGCAGACTGAGCATTTATCAGTACAATGGCCGATTGTAGGATTATCCGGAGAATATTGCTGAATTTCATATTACCAATAAAACAAAAATTCCAAGGCACCAACTCCAGATTGACATCAATATTCAATTAACTTACCGGAAAATCGTAAAGATTGAAAGATAAACCAAACCTAATTTTAGTCCGTTCAAATCATCACTATATATCGTACATATCTAAACAAGAACAAAAGATCTCATACTTCCTCAAAAACTTGATCAGAAAAGACTCTGCGTACCCGAAACATTCGAATTATAGTCTCCGGAAACTTGAGCTGGAAGGAGCAGAGGACCCACCAGAATTATTAGAAACATCAATCCAAAACTCCATAGCTCAAAATCAAGACTCAATTTCCCTCATCGGTCCCAAAGAGCTTCATACGTGACAATGGCGTCTTCAAATACCCTTCCACCTCAAATTTCTTAGGTGAAAGCTCGCGATACTTAGCAAACTCCTCCCTAGCCTCTACATTCTTATCCAGCAAACTAAAAATCATTCCTTTACAAAAATAAGGCCGAAAATCATTTGGATCCTCTTTCAAAATCTCATCGTAAGTTAGCAACGCCTTATCCACATTCTTTTGCAAGAACTGCATTTGCGCCATTATCAACTTCACATCCCTAGCTTCCTTCGCCTTGTTCTCCGTCTCAGCAAAGGTCAATGCGTCCTCCAATCTCCGCATCACCGCATCCCCTTCTCCCGACTTATCCATCAACAATGCGTTTTCGAACAAAGCCTCATAAGACAATGGGTCTTTCGTCAAAATCTCCTCGAGGGCATCGCCGGCTTCTTGAATTTTCCCCAATTCGTTCAAAACTCTAGCCATCAGGAACTTCCATTCAAGATTTTCAGGCTGAGCGGAGGATAATTGTCTCAAAATAGCCAAACCCTCCTCATCCTCGCCAGCTTCCAGTTTCTGCTGGAGAAGCGATTTCAACGCGTCAATGGCTTCCGAATTGGATTCCAACAATTGGGCCAGAGGAGAATTTGAAGAAGGACCTTTCTTTCCTTCAATCGTTTCTTCCTCCCCAGAACCCGATTCAGCGAGCTCTTCGGTAACACCCGCCGGCGGCGACAAAATATCGGCTTTGGAATGCAAAAATGGGAAGCTACCCCAGGCGGCAGCGGCGAAGACAACTGCTGCGGCGGCGCTTTTGAGGCTGAAAATGGAGGACTTGGGAGGATCAGATGGTGGCACGGAACCACTACAACTGGCTTTGACCGTGAATTTCTTGGTCATAGAGTGTGAAAGAAGCTTGTGCGGCGGATGAAGATCGGTGGTAATGGAAGAATCGTGAAGCTTAGGGGGCATTGGATTGGGACGAATGAAGGTAGAATTCATGGTTCTGAGTTACGTTAGGGGTTGGTTTCGAAAATTTGAATGTTTCAAGTTCAGGAAGAAGGAACCAAATGGAGAGCTGCAGCGCAGGCACGCTGGCAGGCAGAGGGGAAGAGACTATTTCACCAAACACAGTGGAATAATAATAAAATTGTTTTGAAAAAAAAAAAATTTATGTTTAAAAAAAAAAAATCTTAAACTCTCAAAATTTATCAAACTACACATTTTATAATATTTTTTTCTCTACTCAATTGTGATTTTCTTCACAAATGAGAGATCTATTTATAGAAAATCTTTACAAATAATCCAAAAATAAAATACATCATTACCTACATCATCACACACTAATTTTCAATATTTACAACTCTTATTTTCAACATTCAAATATTCAATACACACATTTTAAATATATTTTTCAACACTCCCCCTTGTGATGATGATCATAATGATTGTCTTCATTACGTGTTTTTATACTGCCTCGTTAAAAACCTTACTAGGAAAAACCCAGTGGGATAAAAACCATAGCAAGGGAAAAAGAGTGCAGTCATGTAAACTCCCTCTCATGTTGACACGAACAATTCTTCACAAATTTCGTAGATTGCGCATCCCAATATTATATATATGCTTTCTGAATATTGACGCAGGAAGCGCCTTTGTGAAGAGATCTGATGAATTTTACTTGATTGAATGTGACGAACATCAATACATTTATTCTTCTCAAGCTCCTTGGTGAATGCGAAGAACTTAGGAGGAATATGTTTAGTTCTGTCGCTTTTTATGTATCCTTCTTTCATTTGAGCAACACATGCAGCATTATCTTCATATAGTATCACAGGCTTCTCGTCGAATGATAATCCGCATGGGATTTGGATATGTTGGGTCATTGATTTTAACCACACACATTCACGACTTGCTTCATATAGTGCAATAATCTCGGCATGATTTGATGAAGTTGTTACGAGCGTTTGTTTCTGTGAACGCCAAGAAATTGCAGTGCCTCCACGAGTAAAAACATATCCAGTTTGGGAACGTGCTTGTGTGGATCAGATAAGTATCCAGCATCGGCATAACCAATTATACTTGGATTAGCATCTTTTGAATACAAAAGTCCCAAGTCTGTCGTTCCTCGTAGATAACGGAATATATGTTCAATTCCGTTCCAGTGTCTCTTTGTTGGATATGTGCTAAATCTTGCCAACAAATTTACGGCAAAAGATATATCAGGCCTTGTACAATATGTAAGATACATAAGGGCACCGATAGCACTTAGATATGGTACTTCTGGACCAAGAATATTTTCATCTTCTTCACATGGTCGGAATGGATCCTTTTCTATGTTTAATGATCTAACAACCATTGGAGTACTTAAAGGATTTGATTTATCCATATTAAAACGTTTAAGGATCTTTTCTGTATAATTTGTTTGGTGAACAAACATTCCACATTCTTTTTGTTCAATTTGTAAACCCAGACAATACTTGGTTTTTCCAAGATCCTTCATTTCAAATTCTTCCTTCAAGTATGACACAACTTCTTGAATTTTCTTGTTCGTTCCAATGATGTTTAAATCATCAACATATACAGCAATAATTACGCATCCGGATGTTGTTTTCTTAATGAAAACACAAGGGCATATTGAATTATTTACATATCCCTTTTTCATCAAGTGATCACTTAGTCGATTATACCACATTCGACCAGATTGCTTTAACCCATATAATGATCTTTGTAATTTCACAGAATAACATTCTCTGGGTTTTTAACTTTGTGTTTCAGGCATCTTAAATCCTTCAGGGATTTTCATATATATATTACTATCAAGTGATCCATATAAGTAAGCTGTAACAACATCCATAAGACGCATTTCTAAATTTTCAGATACCGCCAAGCTAATCAAATACCGAAACGTAATTGCATCCATCACGGGAGAATACGTTTCTTCATAATCAATTCCAGGCCTTTAAGAAAAACCTTGTGCAACAAGTCGAGCTTTATATCTCACTATTTCATTTTTCTCATTTCGCTTTCGAATAAAAACCCATTTGTATCCAACAGGTTTTACATCTTCAGGTGTAAGGACTATAGGTCCAAAAACATTACGTTTATTTAGCGAATCCAATTCAACCTGGATGGCTTCTTTTCATTTTATCCAATCCTGCCGATTTTTACATTCACCAAAAGATTTTGGTTCATGATCTTCATTATCATTTATGATGTCGATTGCCACATTATAAGAAAATATATCATCAATTTCTTCTATATCTTTTCGGTTCCATATTTTTCCAGCATTAATGTAATTGATAGAGATTTCATGATTCTCGTCAGTTTGTGGTTCTGACAGAATATTTTCATCATCATGTGTTTCTTCAGGAACACCATTCTCTATTTTGTGATCATCATGTGTTTCTTCAGGAACATCATTCTTTATTTTGTGATCATCGTGTTTCTCTATAAATTTTTTTTTTCGAGGATTTTTATCCTTGGAACCGACTGGCATTCCACGCTTCAGGCGTTTAATGACATCATGAGTATCTTCAATTTGTTTCTTTGGAATTTCAATTCGAGCAAGGGCATTTGCAGCATGTATATATGATTTAGTTACCCCTTTTGTGTCAGCAAATGCATCTGGTATTTGATTGGCTATTCTTTGCAAGTGTACAATTTGTTGTACATCTTTTTCACATTGTTTTGTTCTTGGATCCAGATGTAACAATGATGATACATGCCATGTAATTTCTTTTTCGGTATGTTTCTGTTCTCCCCCTAACATTGGGAAGATTTTCTCATTAAAATGACAATCAGCAAAACGTGCTGTGAACACGTCGCCTGTATGAGGTTTAAGATATCGAATGATTGATGGACTATCATAACCGATATAAATTCCAACCTTTCTTTGAGGTCCCATTTTCTTTCGTTGCGGTGGTGCAATAGGCACATACACCATACATCCAAAAATTCTCAAATGAGAAATGTCTGGTTTTTTACCAAATGCAAGCTGCAATGGGGAGTATTTATGATATGCACTTGGTCTGATGCGAATTAATGAAGCAGCGTGTAAAATTGCATGTCCCCATATAGAAATAGGGAGCTTTGTTTTCATAATAATTGGTCTAGCAATCATTTGCAGACGTTTAATCAATGATTCAGCCAATCCATTCTGTGTATGTACATGAGCAACATGTTGCTCAACAATGATTCCCATAGACATACAATAATCATTGAAAGTTTGGGAAGTAAATTCACCAGCATTATCAAGTCTAATTTTATTGATTGTATAATCGGGAAATTGATTCCTCAATTTTATTATTTGAGCAAGTAATCTTGCAAATACAACATTTCGAGTTGACAATAAATATAAATGTGACCATCTGCTAGAGGCATCAATCAATACCATAAAGTATCTGAATAGTCCACATGGTGGATGGATTGGTCCACAAATATCACCCTGAATACGTTCAAGAAACATTGGTGATTCAGTTTGGATTTTGGCTGGTGATGATCTTATAATAAGTTTTCCAAGAGAACATGCTTTACATTGAAACTTATTATTCTGAAAGATCTTCTGGTCTTTCAGCGGATGACCATGTGTATTTTCTATAATTCTTCGCATCATTGTTGAACCAGGATGTCCCAATCGATCATGCCAATTGGTTAATATTGAAGAATTATCAACTACTATGTTTGATTCAATCGGACTTATATGTGTATAATGCAATCCAGTAGGGAGCATTGGTAGTTTTTCAATCACATATTTCTTTCCTGATTTATATGTGATAAGACACATATATTTCTTATTCCCTTCATTCATTGTTTGAGTATCATACCCATGGGAATATATATCATTAAAACTCAACAAATTTCTTTTCGATTGTGGTGAATATAAAGCATCATTGATCAAAAATTTTGTACCATTAGGTAACAAAAATTGTGCTTTACCACATCCTTTAATCAAGTCTACAGGACCTGATATTGTATTCACCGTTGTTTTCGTTGGTTTTAGTTCCAAGAAATATCTTTTATCTCGGAGGATAGTGTGCGTTGTACCACTATCGGGTATGCAAACTTCAGCTTTGCTCATAGCATTTTCCATTTTTTGAACTTCAAAAAAATATGCAATGAAATAAAATTACTGACAATATATATTTAAATATAACACATATCATAATTATACAATAAAACATTATATGGATACATGAAAAATAAATTATTGTACATTTATATTCTACCACTATATTGTTCATTTTCAGAGAAATCATTGAGAAAATCTGCAGCATCAATATTGTTCATTTCTATCCCACCAACATATTGATCATTTCCAGAGAAATCATTCATAAAATCACCAGCATCAAAATGAGTTGAATCACTCAAATGGTCACTGCGTTCAGTGAAGTTGGTCTCCTTTTCTTTCCCCTTTAATGATTCTTTATAAAGTTTACAAAGGTGTTCAGGGGCTCGACAAATTTTGGACCAATGTCCTGGAGTACCACATCTGAAACAAGAACTTTCATATCTTTTTGAGTGATTCTCATTAACACTTGTATTCTCATGATGCCTTTTCTGTGGATTGTTTGGGACGCTCTTTTGAGATGAATTATAAAAATAA
This sequence comes from Primulina tabacum, assembly GCF_025594145.1. Taxonomy (NCBI): domain Eukaryota; kingdom Viridiplantae; phylum Streptophyta; class Magnoliopsida; order Lamiales; family Gesneriaceae; genus Primulina; species Primulina tabacum. The sequence goes on along the minus strand of NC_134556.1, from coordinate 5,536,100 downwards.
CTATCTCTATTGTTTTCAAAACCACGGCCTCGACCACGACCACGGCCAATTCCACGTCCACGTCCACGTCCACGACCTCGACCTCGACCTCGACCAAAACCTTGTCTTTGAATTTGATTTTGGTTTCCAGGTTTAAATTCATTTTTACTTACAGCATTTACTTCTGGAAATGCTGTTGATCCAGTGGGTCGGGACTGATGATTTCTCATTAATAGCTCGTTGTTTATTTCCGCCACAAGAAGACAGGCGATGAGTTCAGAATATCTCGCAAATCCACGTACTCTATATTGTTGCTGTAGAGTAATATTTGATGCATGAAACGTGAAAAATGTTTTTTCAAGCATTTCCGATTCTGTGACCTCATGTCCACAAAATTTTAGCTGCGAGATTATTCGATACATCGCCGAATTATAATCGCTGACTTTCTTAAAATCTTGGAATCTTAACATATTCCATTCATCACGGGCGGTCGGAAGTATAACTTCCCTTATATGTTCAAATCTTTCTCTCAATCCTTTCCACAAAGCCATGTGATCTTTTTCAATTAAATATTCACATTTCAATCCCTCGTCGAGATGTCGACGCAAAAATATAATGGCTTTTGCCTTTTCTTGTGATGTCGATATGTCATTTTCTTTTATTGTCTCACTTAGACCCAATGACTCAAGATGCATTTCTACATCGAAAGTCCATGGCATATAATTTTTTCCCGTAATGTCGAGCGCAACAAATTCGAGCTTTGTCAAATTTGACATGGTGGTACTAAAAAAATTACGATGCATTTTATTAGTTAATGAATATTGCAATACAAAGTAATGGATAAACAACAAGTACAAGCATTTGTAAAAATAAAGAAAACACACGAGGAGGATATTCTCCGATAAATAAAAGACTCGTGAGTATGATAATTAAAATATTAAAAATAACCTTGAGAAAACCATCTTCTTTTTTCTTCGAAAAATTTAGTGAAAAATATTTTTTAGAGAAGAAGAGAAAGTTGGAGTGATTGAATGTGTTTATGAGATCATATTTATAGGGCAAAAACTAGCCGTTTTGTTATCATTTATGACCGTTGGTGTATAAAAAAATAAAGGTATGTATTTGTATAATTTTATGGTAATAATATGGTGTATATAATATTAGACATATTTAAATAATTATGTATATCATATCACATTATTATAATGATGTGTCATAAGATATTTTATTTAAAAATCTTATAGGCTTTTATACTTGTCGTATCTCTTACCGGGAGTGTGGGATGTCGTCTTAACATCCTCCCAGGATTTATAACAAGTTTTTGAAAAATTTATTTTTATTATTAATAATAACATTATATTATATATTAAATATATACACAATAAATAAATAACAGTAAAATAAATATTATTACTTTTGTTACCTTTTTCTTCTGTTTGGAGCTTGGAAAAGGATGCAGGACTTTTAGAGCTTCGTGCTGATAACGTGTTGTGAAAAAGTAAAAATTTATGGTAAAAAGTAAAAATCTCAAACTCTCAAAATTTACCAAACTACACACTTTATAATATTTTTCTCTCTACTCAATTGTGATTTTCTTCACAAATGAGAGATCTATTTATAAGAAATCTTTACAAATAATCTAAAAATAAAATACATCATTACCTACATCATCACACACTAATTTTCAATATTTACAACTCTTATTTTCAACATTCAAATATTCAACATTCAATAATCAATACACACATTTTAAATATATTTTTCAACAAAAATTAATTAATACGTTCTATTTTATTTCATATATACAAAAATATATTAATTATATATATGTCCATGGATTTGAAAATAAAAACCTGAATCAAGATTCAATCATATTAGAATTTCTTGTTTACGACGTGTCAATCTCACAAAATTTTGGGATAAAATACTTCGAGATGATCCTTATACAGGAAAAATTTATAGATACGGGACTCTTCGTCAAATGGAGTAAAAAATTCATCCCTATAAACCGGACTATTATAAAAAACAAAAATAAGAAAAATGACAAGAATCTTTAAATCCTTTTAAAATTAAATATTCCGATTTTTACTCCAAAGAGAAAATCATTTGATTATATATTCAAGAAATGAAAAATGATATTTTCAAGAATAATAGTTGTACAGATGCAATATCAGACAAATCAATGCCTTTAGACTCTACTGATACTCAATTGATTAATCTAATGAAAGCACGTGATGACCAAGACGCTCAAGATCTAGAGTATGATATTTCTGAAGATATTTTCATCAATAATGCCTTTGTTTATTAGAGGGGCACGGTTGAGTTTGCTTTCATTTCTCTCTTTCTCTCTCTGTAATATATTTGAAGTACCGAATAAAAGCTCAAGGTTCTGCTCTATAAATTTGTAAGTTTATTTATTTTTTTATTAATTTTGTGTCTTTAATTTAAAAATAAATAACATATAGATTAGCCTGAATGACATCTTAAATTATTTATGCTAAATCATAGCCTTACTATGATATTATCTATATTTATTTTGTAACTTCTAATTAATATGAGATATAAAAATATTTATTTATGTTTTGGAATTCCTGAAAATTAATATATGATTTTTGGTTAAAACATAAGGTAAGAGATGAACCAGGAGATGATAAACACAAGGTTCGAGTTTAACCAGGAAACTATGAACTTATGTTGTAGCCCTTTACCCTGCATAGCCGAGAAATGGTGTTTAAGGCGTTTGTGAATGATTTTTATGAATTTATGTTTCTGATGTGAATATCGTTAAAAATCTTTTGTTATTTAATTTATTTGATATATTTTTTATAAATCTTTTTATGTTTTGTAAAAGATTCATACGTAAATTTTATATTAATTATTATCCTTAGATTAAATATCTCTTTTTTATCTCAATTTTATTCCAATCTTCACATGAATATATTAATTATATATATGTCAAAATTTATTTATTAACAAATAATAAAAATTAAGGATGAATTTCAAAATGGCTTATTATGTTTAGCTTGTAAACGTTGAAGCCCGCCTGCAACCTTTCTTTATTTTATTATTTTATAAATTAATAATAAAAAATTTATAAAAAAAAAGGAGTGAATTAGAAGATTTGGTAGTTGTAAATTAATGGTCAAGATTATTTTAGACTTTAAAAATAAAAAATCATTGAAAAAACTAAAATCATCTTTGCCTTTTAATTATGTGTGTTTAAATATGTATGTGTATTATTTTTTAGTTATGTGTGTTATTTTTTAAAAAATTATGCTTTTAAAATTATGTGTAAGCTTTTAAATTTTAATACGTGTAATTTAAAAAAATCAATGAAATGTAATTTTATTCTGTGTTTAAATACTCAAATATTTAATGAAATAAAAAATTAATATTTTTAAATAAAAAATTAATATTTCTACATAATCTCAGCAACAATCATCTCATCATCGCATAATCATGAGATGATCATCTCTTACATAAGCATGTAATGACACCATTGAACATGCTCTTATGGATCAAGCGGTTTTAACACGCCATATATGAAAACAATATTTTTTTGAAAAAAAAATGAATAATTAATGTGTTAGGATCGATTGGGAGTGAAGAAGTGTTTAGAAGGGGGTTGAATAAACACTTAACAGTTTCCACAACTTCTAAGAATAATGAATCAGTTTAGAAATAAATTGAATTCAGGAATATTGTTTGTCAATGTCAATCAGTTAACTAATGAAAGTCTGGAAATAAACTGAATGAAAGATAGAATGAAAACTGAAATTAGGGGACACAAGATTTGTAAATGTTAGGAGAATTCAAACACTCTCACGTTACCCCTTCTATCTCGAAGATATGATATTTACTAAAAGACTTTGTTCCATACACCGATTTGTACAAACCCACTTCAGTTTTGGACTTAACAATGTCAAAATGAAACTCTTAGTCTCAATACAGTTTATTAGTACTCAACTGATAAGTAACTACTTAGTACAACTAATCTCTACAAAATTGAATAATACACTATATAATGTTTTAAGCTCGAAATATAGACTTGAATGCTGCGAATATGTATATTAAGCGTGAGCTTTTGAGAGATTTAGAACTGAAAGAGTATGCACAGAGTTTTGTTTGATAACTGATTGCTCGATTTCTGGATTCTGGATTACAGATTACTCTTGTTCAGCTGAACTTCTCGGCTATTTATAGGCTTTGCTTCCAACGGTAACAATAAATCCTTCTGAATCTTTATATCCGTTGTATAGCCACGTCAACATTCTTCTGAAAATCGTACATTGTAACTTTTTGATAAGCGGAGTCCCACTATGCGTTGCAGTCTGCACTTGTACAATTGTCGATTGATAGCTACGTTCCTTAACTGATGACGTGTCAAACTGATTTATGAGTTGACAAATCCGATAGGATTAACTGATTGCTCTCAACTGATTGTAGTTTAACTGATTAGTTCCAATTGATCATCCAGTTGACTATGTAGTTCAGTTAGCTCAGTTCAATTGCCTTAAATACACACTAATCTTTAGTTCGGGCAACTGTCAGTTTACGATTTGTTTTAGTTCCGTTACTCTCAGTTTGATCAGTTGTTCATCTTTTTCATGCTCAATTTGTCAAACTCCGAAATTAAGTTTCCAACATAATGAATTTAGTTTATATTACTTCCAAAAGTAGTATATTACTCGTGCGATACACATAGTATTAAAATTAGTATGTATGAGCATTTAAATAATTACTTAAAATTGTTGATATAATGAATATATTTATTTATTATATAAATTTTTATACTATTTGAGATAAAATTCAAATAAAGATATCAATCATGTCGTCAAATTGAGTTATTTACCATTGTATTTGATATATTGATTGAGTAGAATGATTACTAATAAAAAAGATATTAAAAATAATATATTATTCATCTATCAAAATTTTAAAGCACAAATAAATTTTTTTCAAAAACAAAAATAATAATCATTTATTAGATGAAAATTTTATTAAAAATTATTTTTTGGACATTTTAAAAAATATTTATACTAAAGTTCTAATTAAATAATAATAATATCAATGCATGAATAGTTAATATACCAAAAATTCACTATGGTATTCTTCACTAAAAATTTGAAAATCATAATATTATATAAAAAATTATGTTGTGTTTAGAAACTCTAACAATCTTGATTTTGATGATAACAAAACTTGTTATTCTGTTTCTAATACATTTACTCAAGTATGTAGTTGTTAACTAATGATGAATTGAGTCAAACTGAAAATCTGGAGAGCTGTGGTGTTTCGATGTATCTCACAATTCGATGATTCAAATGGCAAGCCACAAAAACGACTTAATAGAAAACAAAATTTGGGACAAGTTGCATTTCAATTCAGCTAGGCTAAATCAGATTCTATCTAGGCCAACGGGTGGCAGTAAAGGTCACCAGTTTAACTGATCAACAAGGATCAGTTGGATATGAGCAGTTGTGATATTTTAGTAATCCTGATCAGCTCGATTATCCAAATTGAATGATGCAGTATGCGTTAAGCTAAGATGATTATCTACAAATCATCGCTACAAGTCAAAGTCTGAATCGGAGTGTAAGATATTGATAAAAGACGATGAAAATACTAGTTCTGCACAGGTTGAAATCAGCCTGCTGATTTCAGCAAACCTCATCAGTTTGGTTCAATCTAGTTTAGAAGCCCAACTGAATGATCATTCTAACTGACGAGCCCAATTGGTAGTGGACCTCAAAATCAGTTAGGCTTGGGAAAAGTGGCCAGCTAGACAGAAATGATCGTTTCAATATCAGAAACAGTACAAAATCTTTCCCAACTGTACATATTGTTGTTTCCAACGTTCGTATCTGTGGGAACCAGGACGCTAATTCATGTTTTAATCATTGTTAATATTAAATACCACAATTTAGTAAAGTGGGACTAAATTTTTTTCTTTTTAAATATAAATGCGGAAACATAATGTAATCTATCTAATATACATGTCAGTATAAAAGTACACATCATGTACTACATGTCTCTATCTCGCCTATGTTCAACAGCTATACATCAAGTGCTGAATTCTATTCTGCTTCTGGGCCCAGATCTCCACGCTAACTATAATCTCACATCGTCTTCCTGATCCTGTTCCTGTCCCTCCTGTTGTCATGCACACATACAAACAAGACAACAGCCGGATAACTCCGGTGAGAAATACATCCCAGTATAAATCATGTATACATGCATTTCATATAAACAAATATAAAAGCATTAAATAAATATTCATAACATGTATCAAAATCAGAAACATGAATCAATACAAACTCTGAATCACACTCCGTGATTCTTAGACTCGGACTCGACTCATCCTAATCTAGGGATCCCGATCTGAATAAGAACATACACCCACCTACACTCCCGATCGGGGTGGTGGTACATTCTTATTCACGGACTTTGGCTCTTTCCATATCGAACATCTGTAATAGAAGAAACTCCAATTCTTTCCACTTCGATATAGCCAAACATCCGGTATCTTGACCTATCCGTCACAGACTTTGGCACTTTCGCCAAATCAGTATCTTGTGACAATGTGCAATGTGCCCGTGACGATTCCATCACTATCAGGCACCCCTGTCACGAGATCAATCGTCTCTGCTTAGGCGTATCCACCTATGATTCAATACATAAATCAATAGATCAAAGGATATCAATTTCATTCAATTGCAAATATCAATGCAATAAAGTAAAGTATGTGATTTTGGAAAACTCAAGTCAATCAGACTCGAGTTGTGCAATCCCTGCATCAACATCAATTTATACATTTCTCTTCTCGGTCTGATGAAGTCGAAGTCTCGAAGTCAAATCTGTCCATACCCAATCTGTCAATGACAATATCGAATAGACACAATATCAATATACAACTCAATTCAAGGCTTGTTCTGATCAATACGCAAATCAAGGCATAATCTGTTCAATGTCAACGATACAACGATACAATCTCAATCAATACTGAATCTGATCAATATCAATTTGCTGATGTTTCGACGGCATAACAATACAGTCTTAGTAACCCCGTCAATCTCAACATCACAGATACAATATCACGGGTTATAATCAATATCTGTATAATTCTAAATCTAACTCAAAATCAACAACAGAACGGAATAATCTCGATATCCCCGTCAATACAATATCAATAGATATCAATTACAATCCATAACCAATATCCAATACCATATAAAATCAATCAATAATCCAAATTTGTCCAATATGAATCAATATACTTCTGAAAAATCATAACAATTTCATAATCAATCTGTTTCTCAATCGGACTTCGATTCTATGATGTCTAACATATCAAGAACATCATATATGAATCATATCCGATTCTGACAATACCATAATTTCAAGACATATCTAAACGTAGTAAAACTTACGTCCACTTGTAGCCTGTGTCGATAGGAACACAGTACCGTACTCGGATTCAAAATCGGATAGACGGATTGTAAACGATCAATTTTTACTGTAGGAAATTCCCTCGAGCTTCCTTCGGTTTCCTACCTTTTCTTCTGAAGATTTGTAGGCAATATACACATGTATATATCCTATTTGCATGCAAACATACGTGTCTTCCTTTTCTGCAATTCTGGTTGGCGCTCGGGCGGTCACAAGTTACAGCTCGGGCGCGGAAGTTTCTGTCGAGATACTCAGCCGATCATCTCCTAGCGCTCGGGCGGTAATATTCTGAACATCGTTACTTCATATCAGACTCAGTCTTCCAGGTAGCCTCTTCGAGGCCCTAATGACTTTATTGTACTTCCATCAGCAGAGTAGTCTTCATTCTGAAGTATCTCTCTTTCACGGATTTCTGATTTCAATCTGAAATAATAATTCAAGAAATATAATATCATAATATAACTCAAAGTAACTCTGATAAAATCAATCTCAAAATACTGGCTATACAACATCCGTATATATCAATCAACAGCTTATAACAAATCAACATCAACAGCTGTTATCAAATCTGTTTACTTCCAGTTAATTCCATATTTAATTTTCTGCCTCAAATATCAACGGTCATCTTCTGACGTTGGCATATTTAATCTGTCTATTCTGAGTTGTCTTCCTTTCTTTTCCGAATCAGCTTCACTTCTTCAGTCATATCTATGATCTTATCAGGTCCAATCTCGGGTACCTCAGAGATATTATCCACATACGAAGGAAATCTACAATTATTATTGCACCCTGCCTCGAATGAAACTATCTCAATACTCATTTGATAGCTATTCTTGTACAATAGTTCTCAAGTGACAATGAATCTTGTCAACTAGTGCTAACATCCAGCACCACAATTCCATGAGTATCCTCCTAGTGTTTGGATAGTCCCCTCCGACTATCAATCGGCCTGTGAATGATATGTGAAAGAGTTTGTTGTATATTCTGCTAAAAGTGCGAAATCAACTGAAAATCACGGTCTGATATAGTCAACTTTGGCGTTCTGTATATTCTGATCACCTCTTTAACAGAAATCTCAGTCATCTAATCGTATCTGTACGTCTTCTTGTACGAACTAGAATCCACAGACTTGATCCGTCTGTCACTCTTAACTCAATTAAATACTAAATTTCGAGAGAAATGCTGTAGTTTCATCACGATATCCCTGGAAATGTTATCCATTTCCATTCAGGACTCGATAATCTATATAAACAATCTCCTGGTTTCATATGCTCTGTCTTCATCTGTCAGCAATTCAGACATTTCATTACAAATTCTGCCACAACTGGTCTCATCTGTTTCCCTAAAATCTGTCTTTTCAAGTCATCATACATTTTTCTATCATCAGAATAAATGTTGAATCAAAGATTGTGCATTTCTGATAATACCTGTCGTTCCACATCCGACAAATCTGGCACAAACAAATCAATTATTCATATACAATACAGTATCACGTACCTGATATTCTATTAGATACACTGCTCTGCTTTAATCATCGAAATCAAGTTCTGAACATTCTGATCAAATTTCTGAACTGCTTTAATTCGCAAAAGCCGCTCTGATTTAACTCACACCGTATAGAATCCCAACGATATGTAATCTGTATCAAATACTGATCTAAAGATAACAAGTCTCAAGCAGATTTAATACAACAATCGTATATAATAGCCTGCTAAACTCATGCATCGATAAATATCTGACACCGATGTCGTTCTCAACCAATTGCTCACGGTCTCACTGTGCTGAAATCAATCAGTATACTGTCTTCGGATATCGAATACCCCGAATACCATCTGTCTCAGTCAAGATTCATAATTCAACAGTTTCTGTGTACCCCTTTCCAGTTCTCAAAATATTCGATACAACACTCAGATATTCAACAACATCAGTCATATTCTTCGAATATATCAGAATATCGTAGATAAAACGAGCATAAAATCATCAGAATAATTCTGAACACAGGGTTTATCCACTCACAACCATAGCTGATACATCTCCAAAGAGAAACACTCCATCAGATGTAACTTTCGACTAGTAAATCTTCTAACTGATAATTAAATTCTTTCAATTCAATCAGTGTCATTTTATACGAAGTTCTAAAAAATAAGAACAGTACCTGGCATTTACTCAATGCTGGAATCTATCTCTCAAATCAGAGGCAACCGGGAATCTTATATGAACAATATTAGCAATTCTAGTATCTTTCATGCCACTGGCAACTCATCCAGGGTTAAGCTCAATCTCAGTAAATCAACTGAATGCATAAGGCATTCCTCTATTTCTTTCGACAATCATCAAATCATGAACATCACACATATCAAAGGTATTCTAAATCTAAAATCCTTACCGTAACATGTTCATTCTTCGGCCATTTCAAGGTCCGAATCTTACCATTTCCTGGAATTAATCTGCAATAGCTCTGTACTTGGCCAACACATCAATATCAATAATGCGGTCAGAATCAGACGACATCAGTACAGTACAAGTTAACTCAATCTCCTTCTCATTCTACTGTAGTATCCGATGTTTCACAAAATTCGCTGATATCAACACTCTCCCAAACAAGTAGGAGATAATTACTACAGTAGATACGAACTCAACAATTAAAGCATACATCAATGCAATTCATTCATAAATCATGTGTAGGATGTACGAGTATCTCTCAATACATACACCAAATAATCATAAAGGAACATTTACCTGTCACTATATCATCAAGTGCATCATGGGTCTGTTCCTTGTTCGCTGCAACCATTCTACCTTCCTACTGGTCCTGGTTGTATCTGAGTAGAGGGTGATTGGAAAGAACGAACAACAGAAGATGGTCTATCAGTCTGAGTCACTGATCCAGATGACTCTGCTCCCTGGAATCTTCGGGAACCTCTCTATGGACATACTCTAGCAAAATATCCTTGCTGTCGGCAGATGTTGCAACTACTATATACTCCTTGACATTGCTCTGTGATATGTCTTCCTCCACAGGTTCTACAATAGACCCCGGTATAACTCGGGCTAGAACTACTGGAGCTAGATGAACCGCTCCCTAACTTCTTGAACTGCTTCTTTCGAGCTTTCAACTGTTCTTTCTTCCCAATACTACTACTACCAACCTCCACTTTCAAAGGGGATTGCAGGAATTGGACTGGAGATTGTTGCTGTCTTTGAGATTGGATCACATACAGCTTTTCTTGTTGTCGAATCAAACTTGCCTCGGCTCTCTTTGCTCTATTCAAGGTGTCAGCAAAATTATAGGGTCGGCCTGTGTTTACCAATGTCAATATCTCAGGATTCAATCCCTTCACAAACTGATCAGTTACAGCTTCATCACTCTCAGCCACGTGAGGAGCAAAACGTAGCAAGATAGAAAATTGAGCAACATATTCTTCAATATTTAACTGACCCTGTTTCAAATCTTCAAATTCTAGCCCTCTTATCTTCTCGGTACGAGCTTGGGAAAAATCTTCGATGGAATTCAGCTTTGAAGATCTTCCACGTAATCACTGTACCACGCTGCTCTAAAACTTCTTTGGTTGCAATCCACCAGCTCTTGGCGACTTCCCGTAACTGGTGCCCAATCAGTTTAACTCTCCGTTCATCTGGGTAATCGAGTGAATCAAATAGCATCTCGATATCGTCGAGCCAACTCTCACAATCTCTCGTCGTCTCGATACCCCTCAGAATCGGCGGTTGAAATGACTGAAACCTCATCAACTGTGTTTCCATCAGAGTTTCTGACACATCCATCTGATCAGTCACCCTACTTTCTCGTTCTGGAATTCTTCGAGGAGGTATATCTGAGGATCACAAGAGTTATCAATCACATGAGACAAATCTGTCTCAGTCCCTTTCTGATCAGCTTATCTCTGATCAAGAATCGGTTCTGATTCATTTTCAAATAACACACATTACCAAATCAACTCAGATATTCAGGTAACATGTATCTTCAAAACAATAAACCCATATCACAGTATTAGCATATACAATGTAATTCAACATTATAATAAATCACATGCTAGCAATCACATGCAAGGAAAGAAAATTCATTCTACCCCGCTCACTAGCTTCTATCTCAATCTCAAGAACCTACAGTTCTAGACCTATTGCTCTGATACCACCTGTTGTGGGGACCTGGACGTTAATTCATGTTTTAATCATTGTTAATATTAAATACCACAATTTAGAAAAGTGGGACTAAATTTTTTTCTTTTTAAATATAAATGCGGAAATGTAATGTAATCTATCTAATATACATGTCAGTATAAAAGTACACATCATGTACTACATGTCTCTATCTCGCCTATGTTCAACAGCTATACATCAAGTGCTGAATTCTATTCTGCTTCTGGGCCCGGATCTCCACGCTAACTATAATCTCTCATCGTCTTCCCGATCCTGTTCCTGTTCCACCTGTTGTCTTGCACACATACAAACAAAACAACAGCCGGATAACTTCCGGTGAGAAATACATCCCAGTATAAATCATGTATACATGCATTTCATATAAATTAATATAAAAGCATGAAATAAATATTCATAACATGTATCAAAATCAGAAACATGAATCAATACAAACTCTGAATCACACTCCATGATTCTTAGACACTGACTCGACTCATCCTAATCTAGGGATCCCGATCTGAATAAGAACATACACCCACCTACAATCCCGATCGGGGTGGTGGTACATTCTTATTCAAGGACTTTGGCTCTTTCCATATCGAACATAAGTAATAGAAGAAACTCCAATTCTTTTCCACTTCGATATAGCCAAACATCTGGTGTCTTGAACTATCCGTCACAGACTTTGTGATGCGAACACGGAAGGTCAAGTCCCAAGGAAAGCGTGGGATCCTTTAGAGTTGCCGGATGGACCAGTCACAAGGGGACGACTAAAGAAGTTCAAGGAGGCACTACAAGGAGTCATGAGCAAGCATGAAGGGGTCGTGATGCATGGGAGTACGTCGGGAGGCCAAAGGAATATCATTCAAGCATTGTTGGAGACGGCCGAGACTACACGGATGTGTACACGGACCTGCACACGGGGTCTGTGTCCTTTACAGCCGACGATGAAGAATTCCAGAGTCTACACGGACCCGAGCACGGACCAGCACACGGGGTCCGTGTCCTATGACATTTGCGAAGACCGAGTGTACACGGACCCTTACACGGAGGTGGACACGGGGTCCTGTGCCCCTTGTTTCCAGCTGAAGGTGATTTCCCGAGAGTACACGGACCCGTACACAGATGTCTACACGGGGTCCGTGTCGAGACGGTTGCGTGAGAATATTTTCCTTTCTAGAGTTTTAATTATTTTGGAGACTAGATTTTTGATATCTTTTTGACATATAAATATGTTTTGGACGAAATTTTGAACACTTTTCAGATTATAATTGATATTTTTATCATTGTTCTTGAGTTTTCTCTCAAACAATTAAAGCTTTTGCTTTGTCAAACAAAAATCAAACTTATCAAAGTTTTTAACTTTGTGACGTTTGTCGATCGTGCTTGTGCGGATTGTCGTCGACTTGTTCTTCGAAGGTTCGTTATAATCTCGGTTGTTTATCTCGTGATTATTTGTTGCTAGACTTTTCATAGTTTAGAGGTGAAAATCACAATACACACACTTGATTCAAAAGATCAGGACAACAACGATTCTTTTTTCGTTATTGAATTGAGGGCGCGATTTGATTTTAATCGTGTTTGCTATTCGTCGTACAAAGATTCACATCATTTGGTATCAGAGCATAGGTTCATTGAATTCAAGTAAGTTTATCTTGTTCTTAAATCTTCAGATCTGTGTTATTTCTTCGTCTTTTTTCGGATCTGTTTTTGTTCTACCATTCTTCATCAGTTTCTGAAATTTTGGTGATATTTTTTGTTGGGATTTTCGAGTTTTTACTCAGCCTTAGAGTAAAAAAAAAAAAAAAGTACCAAAAATCCGAAAATTCACCATTATTTCTTTTTGACATTTTTTCTATTCCTTCTTGTGAGTCATATACAAGTGTCTCACACAGTAAAAAAAAATATTTATCTTCAAATTGCTTGTCTACGCAGTCCAAGTGAGTCGATCACGTTTGTTCACAAGTTGAACTTGATTGTTTGATATACGAATACAAAGCTTGAGCACACTTTCGAGAGAAACATCAAATTCGAGTGGAAACATTTGAGTGTGAGTGTTATTTTTTTTGGAGTGACTAGTGTATTTGTTGTGAGCAAACAAAAAAAGAGGGAAAAGACGAGTGAATTTCTTTGGAGTGACCGTGAGCTTTTGGGTGAGGAATATATCTTGTTTTTACTAACGTTTTCTTGCAGGTACTAAACTGAAATTTAAATGGAGAGGGAGGTAGGAGATAGTTCAAACCCGGGGTTGTCCAAGGTCCAAATGGATGCGTTGTTTGGGCATTTTAGTAGGCTGATGACGATCCAAATGGAGTCGTTACATGAAAGGTTGGATAAGCTTGAGGTTGGTGTTAGTGAGAGTAAATCTAAACCTAAGGATTTGGGTAGAGATGATGAGGAATGTGATTTGGGGGGAGACGAGGAGAGTCAAAATGAGAATTGGGGTAGGATTGGAAGAGGTAGAGGATTTGGTAGAGGAAGAAGAGAAGCCTTACATGGTAGATATGACGGGAATAGGGAGGATGGTAATATGGGTAGTATTAAGATGAAAATTCCTTCGTTCCATGGGAAATCTGATCCGGAGGCATATTTAGAGTGGGAAAAGAGGGTAGAGTTTGTGTTCGAATGTCACCACTACTCCGAACAAAAGAAGGTTAGGTTGGCGGTGGTTGAATTTCTAGACTACACTCTCATTTGGTGGGATCAATTAGTGACCACTAGAAGGAGGTACAATGAGGGACCCAATGAGTCTTGGGATGAGATGAAGAGAGTGATGAGAAAAAGGTTTGTGCCCAATCACTAGTATAGGGAGGTGTTCAAGAGGTTACAAACTTTGAGGCAAGGGTTGAAGAGTGTTGAGGACTACTATAAGGAGATGGAAGTAGTCATGATTAGGGCCAATGTTGAGGAAGATAGTGATGCGACCATGGATCGTTTTCTTTGTGGTTTGAACAGGGAAATTCACGATCAAGTGGAGCTTCGTCACTACTTGGATCTAGACGAAATGGTGCAAATGGCCATAAAAGTGGAGCAACAACTCAAAAGGCGTGGAGTTGGCCGCACCAATCAAACTGGAGGCTCATCATCTTCGTGGCGGTCAAATGTGGTGAAACGTGAGGAGAATAAGTTGGTGACCAAGCCCAACATTGAGACCAAACAAGAGGCGCCTAAACAAGGAGTGCAAGGTAAATCTGAAACTCCTTCTAATCGATCTAGGGATGTTAGATGTTTTAGGTGCCAAGGGTTAGGTCATATTTCTAGTGAATGTCCTAACAAAAGAGTGATGATCTTGAATGACTATGGTGAATATGAGTCGCATAGTGATGGTGAGGATGAGGATGATATGCGTGCATTAGAGGATCCTAACGAGGGTTTTGAGGCGGTTGTAGGAGAAGCACTAGTGACTAGGCGTATCATGAGTGCCCAAGTCAAGGAGGAGGAGAATAACCAAAGAGAGAACTTGTTCCATACTAGGTGCTTTGTGAATCAAAGGGTTTGCAATTTAATCATAGATGGGGGGAGTTGTACTAATGTGGCTAGTAGTGAGATGGTCGAGAAATTAAGTCTACCTACATTGAAGCATCCTCAACCATATAGGCTTCAATGGTTGAATGATTGTGCGGAGGTGAAGGTGAACAAACAAGTGTTGGTGACTTTTTCTATTGGGAAGTATGTGGATGAGGTCTTGTGTGATGTGGTGCCCATGCATGCTTGTCATATCTTGTTGGGATAGGCCGTGGCAATATGATAGACGGGTGACACATGATGGGTACAAGAATAGGTATTCATTTATGTTGAAGAAGGATTCCATTGTTTTACTTCCTTTGTCCCCAAAGCAAGTGTTGGAGGACCAATTGAAAAAAAAGAAGAGAGATGAGGTAAAAAAAAAGAGTGAATTAAAAAGTGAGATGACCTTTGAAAATAAAAATGAAATGGCTTAAAAAAGAGTGACAAAAAAGGTGAGATAGCCATACAAAAGATAAAAGAGAGGAAAGAAAATGAGGGAAAAGAAAATGAGAGGAAAGAGGCCAAAAAGAAATCATATATGGCCCAAAAAGGTGAGTTGAAACAATGTTTGCACACACATGAACCACTTGTGTTAACTGTTTATAAGGAGATCCTCCTCAATACAAGTGATATAGCCGGATCCCTTCCGAGCATTGTTGTTTCCCTTTTGCAGGAATTTGAAGACGTGTTTCCGGAGGAGTTACCTCAAGGCTTACCACCATTGAGGGGAATCGAGCACCAAATCGATTTAGTGCCGGGGAGTGCATTGCCAAATCGTCCAGCCTATAGGAGCAATCCGGAGGAGACTAAGGAGCTTCAACGACAGGTAAGTGAGTTGTTAGATAGAGGGTTTGTGCGTGAGTCCATGTCACCTTGTGCTGTACCTGTTCTATTAGTTCCTAAGAAAGATGGCTCATGGCGTATGTGTGCAGATTGTAGGGCAATCAATAACATAACCATTAAGTATAGGCATCCCATACCTAGACTAGATGATATGTTAGATGAATTGCATGGTGCACGTGTCTTTAGTAAAATTGACTTGAAAAGTGGATATCACCAAATTAGGATGAGGGAAGGTGATGAGTGGAAAACTGCTTTTAAAACTAAGTATGTGTTATATGAGTGGATTGTCATGCCTTTTGGCTTAACTAACGCTCCTAGTACCTTTATGAGGTTAATGAACCATGTCTTGCGTGCATACATAGGAAAATTTGTTGTTGTTTATTTTGATGATATCCTAGTATATAGCAAAGACTTGGATGAGCATGTTGGTCACTTGAAACTTATTGCTTGTCACAAGACTGATGATGCATCTAACATTGCGGATTTGTTCTTTAGAGAGGTCGTTAGGTTGCATGGCATGCCTAGGACTATTGTTTCTGATCGCAATGTTAAATTCTTAAGTTACTTTTGGAAGACGTTATGGGCTAAACTTGGCACGAAATTGTTGTTTTCTACTATTTGTCATCCTCTTCGAGATTGGCCAACGCCTACTACTGTTGGTCAAGTCCGAAGCTTTCATGGACCTGCAAGCTTCTATAGGAGGTTTGTAAAGGATTTTAGCACATTGGCAGCACCGATGACGGCGGTAATCAAGAAGAACGTTCCATTCCATTGGGGCGAGGAGCAAGAGGAGTCTTTTAATCTTATTAAGCAAAAATTAATTAATGCTCCTTTACTTGTTTTACCTGATTTTGCTAATACTTTTGAAATTGAATGTGATGCATCAGGTGTAGGTATTGGTGGAGTGTTGATGCAAGGAGGGCGGCCGGTGGCATACTTTAGTGAGAAGCTCAATGGAGCAGCGCTTAACTATCCCACGTATGATAAGGAGTTCTACGCACTTGTGAGGATCCTAGGAACGTGGCAACACTACTTGAGGCCTAAGGAGTTTGTGATTCATACGGATCACGAGTCTCTAAAGCACCTTAAGGGGCTACAGAAGTTGAACAAGCGGCATGCCAAGTGGGTGGCATTCATTGAAACATTCCCCTACGTCATCAAATACAAACAAGGTAAGGAAAATGTCGTAGCCGACGCACTATCACGGAGGTATGTACTAATCTCTACCTTGGAATCTAAAATTTTGGGGTTTGAGCATGTGAAAGAATTGTATGTGCTAGATGAGGACTTTAAGAGTTTGTTTGAAACTTGTATGCATGGTCCACATGATAAATTTTATTTGCATCATGGTTTCTTGTTTAGAGAGGATAGGTTGTGCATCCCTAAATCATCAATTCGTGAGTTACTTGTTAGGGAGGCACATGGGGGTGGTTTGATGGGACACTTTGGTGTGGCGAAGACTTTGAATGCTTTGCATGAACATTTTTATTGGCCACATATGAAGCGTGATGTTGAACATTTTTGTGATAAGTGCATAACTTGTAAGCAAGCTAAATCTGGAACACAACCACATGGTTTGTATACACCACTTCCTATCCCTAGTGAACCTTGGATTGACATATCTATGGACTTTGTTTTAGGGGTTGCCTAGGACTAAGAAGGGGAGGGATTCAATATTTGTTGTTGTTGATAGATTTTCAAAGATGGCACATTTTATTGCTTGTCACAAGACTGATGATGCATCTAACATTGCGGATTTGTTCTTTAGAGAGGTCGTTAGGTTGCATGGCATGCCTAGGACTATTGTTTCTGATCGCGATGTTAAATTCTTAAGTTACTTTTGGAAGACGTTATGGGCTAAACTTGGCACGAAATTGTTGTTTTCTACTATTTGTCATCCTCAAACGGATGGACAAACTGAAGTCATTAATAGAACTTTAGGAACACTGTTGCGTGCCATTCTTAAAAAGAACTTAAAGAATTGGGAGAACTGTTTGCCATTTGTTGAATTTGCTTATAATCGTTGCATGCATCGTACTACAAATTATTCGCCGTTTGAAATTGTTTATGGTTTTAATCCTTTGACTCCGTTGGATTTGATGTCTTTACCTGTGAGTGAAAGGTTGAACATGGACGGCAAAAAGAAGGCTGAATTTGTTAGGGCGTTGCATGAAAAGGTCAAGGCCAACATTGAGAAGAAAAATGAGCAATATGCCAAGCAAGCCAACAAAGGGAAGAAGAAGGTGATATTTGAGAAGGGAGATTGGGTGTGGCTACACTTGAGGAAGGAAAGGTTCCCGGAGAAGCGACGTTCAAAGCTACTACCTAGGGGCGATGGACCGTTTCAAGTCCTTGAAAGGATCAATGACAATGCCTACAAACTCGACCTACCAGGTGAGTATAACGTGAGTTCTACTTTTAATGTTAGTGACTTGTCGTTGTTTGATGTAGGTGACGAACTAGATTTGAGGACAAATCCTTTTCAAGAAGGGGAGGATGATGCGAACACAGAGGTCAAGTCCCAAGGAAAGCGCGGGATCCTTTAGAGTTGCCGGATGGACCAGTCACGAGGGGACGACTAAAGAAGTTCAAGGAGGCACTACAAGGAGTCATGAGCAAGCATGAAGGGGTCGTGATGCATGGGAGTACGTCAGGAGGCCAAAGGAATATCATTCAAGAATTGTTGGAGACGGCCGAGACTACACGGATGTGTACACGGACCTGCACACGGGGTCCGTGTCCTTTACAGCCGAGGATGAAGAATTCCAGAGTCTACACGGACCCGAGCACGGACCAGCACACGGGGTCCGTGTCCTATGACATTTGCGAAGACCGAGTGTACACGGACCCTTACACGGAGGTGGACACGGGGTCCTGTGCCCCTTGTTTCCAGCTGAAGGTGATTTCCCGAGAGTACACGAACCCGTACACAGATGTCTACACGGGGTCCGTGTCTGAGACGGCTGCGCGAGAATATTTTCCTTTCTAGAGTTTTAATTATTTTGGAGACTAGATTTTTGATATCTTTTTGACATATAAATATGTTTTGGACGAAATTTTGAACACTTTTCAGATTATTATTGATATTTTTATCATTGTTCTTGAGTTTTCTCTCAAACAATTAAAGCTTTTGCTTTGTCAAACAAAAATCAAACTTATCAAAGTTTTTAACTTTGTGGCATTTGTCGATCGTGCTTGTGCGGATTGTCGTCGACTTGTTCTTCGAAGGTTCGTTATAATCTCGGTTGTTTATCTCGTGATTATTTGTTGCTAGACTTTTCATAGTGTAGAAGTGAAAATCACAATACACACACTTGATTCAAAAGATCAGGACAACAACGATTCTTTGTTCGTTATTGAATTGAGGGCGCGATTTGATTTTAATCGTGTTTGCTATTCGTCGTACAAAGATTCACTTCACTTTGGCACTTTCGCCAAATCAGTATCTTGTGACAATGTGCAATGTGCCCGTGACGATTCCATCACTATCAGGCACCCCTGTCACGAGATCAATCGTCTCTGCATAGGCGTATCCACCTATGACTCAATACATAAATCAATAGATCAAAGATATCAATTTCATTCAATTGCAAATATCAATGCAATAAAGTAAAGTATGTGATTTTGGGAAACTCAAGTCAATCGGACTTGAGTTGTGCAATCTCGCATCAACATCAATTTATACCTTTCTCTTCTCGGTCTGACGAAGTCGAAGTCTCGAAGTCAAATCTGTCCATACCCAATCTGTCAATGACAATATCGAATAGACACAATATCAATATACAGCTCAATTCAATGCCTGTTCTGATCAATACGCAAATCAAGGCATAATCTGTTCAATGTCAACGATACAACGATACAATCTCAATCAATACTGAATCTGATCAATATCAATTTGCTGATGTTTCGATGGCATAACTATACAGTCTCAGTAACTCCGTCAATCTCAACATCACAGATACAATATCACGGTTTATAATCAATATCTGTATAATTCTGAATCTAACTCAAAATCAACGACATAACGGAATAATCTTGATATCCCCGTCAACACAATATCAATAGATATCAATTACAATCCATAACCAATATCCAATACCATCTAAAATCAATCAATAATCCAAATCTATCCAATATCAATCAATATACTTCTGAAAAATCATAACAATTTCATAATCAATCTGTTTCTCAATCGGACTTCGATTCTATGATGTCTAACATGTCAAGAACATCATATATGAATCATATCCGATTCTGACAATACCATAATTTCAAGACATATCTAAACATAGTAAAACTTATGTCTAGTTGTAGCCTGCGTCGATAGGAACACAGTACCGTACTCGGATTCAAAATCGGATAGACGGATTGTAAACGATCAATTTTTACTGTAGGCAATTCCCTCGAGCTTCCTTCGGTTTCCTACCTTTTCTTCTAAAGATTTGTAGGGAATATACACATGTATATATATCCTATTTGCATGTAAACATATGTGTCTTCCTTTTCTGCAATTCTGGTTGGCGCTCGGGCGGTCACAAGTTACAGCTCGGGCGCGTAAGTTTCTGTCGAGATACTTAACCGATCATCTCCTGGCGCTCGGGCGGTAATATTCTACCGCTCGGGCGCCAAACATTCTATCCAATGGTGCATTGGCGCTCGGGCGGTTCTTTTCTACCTCTCGGGCGCCAGATGTTCGGTCCAACATCTTGGCTTATACTGTAACGATGCCCTGCTTCTTCATTTGAGTTCCTATAACCTCAATTCTGTCAATTAATCAACGTCTGATTACAGTAATTAAATCTCGGGCATTACAATATCATTGTTGGATCCTATAAATACATCTTGAATATAAAATACAAGCTTTGAAAGGGGATTCAAAGCATGGACAACCTATATGAAGAATAAGCTATAATGAGGGCAAACTCAAGTGTGAGAATACATGTAAAGTTTATAAATTCAAATGACGTAACTTGACTGCATGCAAATCTAGAGTTTTATTAAAATGCTTATTTAATGATTTTTAAATGCATGTTTATGACATGAATATGTGTTTTGAAATGTATTTGCATAATATTGTGGTTATAGAGTTATGCATCGGTTTTACTAGAATTTTCCATGAAAATACGCACTTTTATTGTCATGCTTCTCACGTTTCTTGACTTATGTTGAAGGGGCTGTGATATGTGCAAGATTTGCACTTAATTTATATTAGAATCCATTTTGAATTATGCTTGTTTCGAACAGAATTATGCGTTTTTGGTTTGTTTCTGGTGTCATTTTAGGAATGGAGAAAATAGCGGACACGAAGCCAAGTAGAGTCAAGAAAACATAGTGCCATGAAGCCCTCGGACAGAACCTCGCGCATATCCGCGTGAGATCACGCGCAGCCGCGCGCGATGATATGCAACGACAGAAAGGTGCGCGCGGCCGCGCCACTTCACGCGCACCCGCGCTCACTTACAAGACAAAATCGACCAGAGACTTGCGCGCGGCCGCGCCACATCACGCGCAGGCGCGCACACACCAATAAAGGCAAATGACCAGACACTTCATGCGTGATCGCGCGACTTCATGCGTGATCGCGCGCACGCATGCATGGGCCAGCAAGCAGAAGTAGCCGCCGCCTTGGGAAAGAGATATACGAGAAATTCATCCGTGCTAGGCGAAGAAACATACGACGCAGCCGTTCTCGAGAGGAAAGACGCGAGGGAACAAGATCAAAGACGAAGAACGACGGATCTGGGGACAGAGACGACACTTTCGATTTGTTATCTGATTCTTTCATCTTTATTTTCTATTGTGTCGATGTCTAAATATTCAAACATGTTTTACATTTATTTAGAATTCGTCATGAACTAATTTTCTAGTCTAGAGAATGACGTAACTTTGTGGATACGATGATCTGACGCAGTTGTTTATTTAATTGAATTCCGCTTTTGTTTAATTGTGTTCTCTGTAGTCATTTCACTTGCAATTTAATGGCCATAAATTGTTTGTTGTTTGATTAATTCTATAACTCGGGAGAGGGACTAGGATTATAGATCATTAGAGACGCATCAGTTGAATGTTTATAGCGTTCGGAAGGCGTATAACTTTAGCGAGGCTTAGGTAAGAACATCGTTTGTATTTATCAATTAAACTTAGATTTTATTAGGAATAATTAAATCGAAGTTTGATTGATACAATTTATTCGTCACTTGGGAAAGGGGGAATAAAATAATTAAGTGTTATTGGCCATTAAATAATTGGAATTCATGAATGTAAATTTAACTGAGAATAATTATCGTGGAAACTTGGTGAAATCATTTCTCTAGATATTTTCTCTCATTATTATTTTCTCAACTCGGTGTTTAGATTAATTCTTTGTTTTCAAGTACTTTGATTAAACACACAAAATCTCTTTTGATTTTTCTAAATAAAGTCTTGACTATTTTAATTACAAGAACTGATTTACATTTTTATACACACTCCTCGTGGGATCGACACTTGCACTCAAAATTACATTTTACTATAACTTGACGTCGTGCGCTTGCGAGCAATCAAGAAATCACGCAACAAGTTTTTGGCGCCGTTGCCGGGGAGTGTCAAATTTGAATTTATATCAGTATTGTTACCGATTAGTCTCGATTTTAATTTAGAGCTTTTATTTTATTTTATATTGATTAAGTTTTTCATTTTTTCCTGCTTGACATGTGTATGCTACGATCGCAAAACTCAGACTTGCTGATTTTTGACCCGGAGATCGAAAGAACTGCGAGGAAGTTAAGAAAAGCAAGAAGGGAAGAGATCCAAGCAATGGCTGATCACAGAGAAAACTGACAGACACATCCCGCCAGAGGCTATTCCTATCAGAGATCACTTCCGACCAGTGATCAACAATCATTACTCTGGTATTGCAAGAGGAACCATCAACGCAAATAATTTTGAGCTGAAGCCTGCTCTAATCAATATGGTTCAACAAAACCAGTTCGCTGGAACTGCTACTTCAGATCCTCACGTTCATCTGAGAACCTTCTTGGAAATCACAGATACGGTAAAAATTAATAATGTTCTTGACTGATATTATTAGATTGCGTTTGTTTCCATTTTCTCTCAGGGACCAAGCAAGAGGGTGGCTCCAATCAGTGCCGTTAGGGAGCAGCACAACATGGCAGGATCTGGCGACGAAGTTCCTTTCTAACTATTTTCCCCTGCGAAGTCTGCACAATTAAAGATTGAGACCAGCACTTTTAGTCAGACTGACTTCGAGCAGTTGTATGAAGCTTGGGAAAGGTATAAAGAGTTGTTGCGGAGATGCCCAAATCATGGTTTTGAAGACTGGGTGCAGATTGAGCTATTCTATAACGGGTTGAATGGTCTGACATGGACAACAGTGGATGCAGCGGCAGGTGGCACGATCTTTGCCAATTCTCCTGCTCAAGCCTACGACTTACTTGAGCAGATGACTATTAACAGATGCCGATGGCCGTCTGAGAGGTCAGAAGTACAGAGGACGACTGGAGTTTATGCCGTGGATCCTATCACATCACTCACTACGCAAGTCTCAGCGTTGACTACACAGATAGCAACCATGAATAAAGTGAGTACATCAAACAC
The DNA here is from genome assembly GCF_025594145.1 of Primulina tabacum. Taxonomy (NCBI): domain Eukaryota; kingdom Viridiplantae; phylum Streptophyta; class Magnoliopsida; order Lamiales; family Gesneriaceae; genus Primulina; species Primulina tabacum. Next base: position 5,512,568 of record NC_134556.1, on the reverse strand, counting down.
TGAGGGACCACTGCTTGTTGTTGAAGAACCACATTTTCTTGAAGAAGTCCAATACATCAACAACAAAAACTTTGGAGGCTATGGAGGATATCGAGGTAACCCTCCCCCTAACACTTATCATCCTGATTTGAGGAACCATGAGAATTTTTCATATGCAAACAATAAGAATGTATTGAATCCTCCACCGGGGTTCAATACATCAAATGGGGAAGGGAAGCCGTCATTAGAGGATTTAGTTGGGACATTCGTTTCTGAATCTGGCAAGAGGATGAGTAGGACTGAGTCTAGACTTGACAACCTTGAGACACACATGACAAATATTGGAGCTTCGTTGAAAATCCTGGAGTCGCAAGTTGGGCAGATAACGAAGCAACTCACGTCTCAACCGTCAGGCGCAGTGCGAAAGACTGCAGACCCAAATCTGCGAGAGGTGAATGCCATTTTTATGCAGCATGAGGAGATTGGAGTGGTAAGCAGAGAAGAGAAAGTTGATCAGCCGACTCCAAGCAAAGGGAATCGAGGTAAGAAATGTAATTGTTATGATTTTGATCATTACATTGATATTTCTTTACTTCCCTACCCCCAAAGATTTTTACAATTGAAGGCTGAATTTCAAAAGAAAAAAGGTCACACTCTAATATTCAGTCTGCAGAGCAGGAAGAGGTGGCATTTACTGGAGGAGATGATAAGGGCAGGTAAGGAAAGCTTCCTTAGAAGCTACAAGACCCAGGAAAATTTGTAGTACCATGTGAAATAGGGGGTAAATTGGTGGAAAAAGCTATCTGTGATTCAGGAGCAAGTGTCAATATAATGCCTAGTTCTCTTTACGAGAAACTTGGATTGAGTAGGATAAAGCCCACAGGACTAAGCTTGCAGATGGCAGATAAATCGGTCAGGACACCGCTGGGTATTGTGGAAGATGTTGAACTTAAGATTGATAAAATAAGGCTTCTAGCAGATTTTGTGGTGCTAGAAATGGGGAACAGTCAGAATGTTCGTGCTATTTTAGGACGACCATTTTTGGCTACTGCTGGAGCCGTCATTGATTTGAGAAAAGGAAAACTGACCATGGAGGTTGATGGTCAAAACGTAGAACTCAAGGCTTCCAAGATATCATACGATCCACCATTAACAGGATTGGTATAGTCAGGGCTGACGACGTTAAACCAAGCGCTGTGTGGGAGGCAACCCACAATTTATTTTCTTTAGCATTCATTTTGTTTTTATTATTTTATTTTATTTTACGCCCTTAGTTATTAATTTTAACCACCACCAGATCTATCAACGCCGCAGCCCATGGACGTGGATGATGAAGATGCTGCGGACAACAACTCGAGCGCCCGAGTTTTGACACTCGTGCGCGAGGTATGTGTTGTCGTGTTCTTTATTTTTATACATTGAGGACAATGCATACTTTAAGTTGGGGGGAGGGTAAAATTGCTTGTTAGAATTTCTCTGCAATTTTTTGTTTTATTGCTCAGTAGTTAGTTTGATTTTTTATTTATTGCATGCTAGATTTGTTAGGTAGAGTCATGGATAAGTAAAATGTGTGACCGATGATGAAAACTTAATTGCGATCCTGAAGTATATATATGTTCATGATAACTAAGGACTCACAATTATTTTGCACTGTCGTGTTTGTTGATACTATCGTTGCTTAGAGACAAGTTGCATGCCTGTGATGCTAAACAGATGAGGGAGATCTGATTCTTGGTAATTCTTGCATGACATTGATTGAAACTTTTTCAATCATAGGAATGAGCTAGGCAATTTTTCACAATATCCTTGGGCCTGTGTTCTTTGCTTACTGTCAATTGTAGCCGTTTGAGCTTCAAGTTAATTGAGATGCTTAAATTTTCTTCGTGCACCTATTTCATATATCATTTTTATTGAAAATTGCATGTGACTGGTTTGTATGAGTTGACTAATGGATTGACAGAAGTCTAGAACTTGTTTGAACACTTTTCGAGGCGAAATACGGATAGTATGTGACATAGGAATGATTTAGGCGATCTTTGTAGCCGTTTTGAGCCTTCGAGCCTACCAAACGAAAATGAAATATCCTTAGTGTCCATTTTGAGCCTACTAAAAAAAATCAAGTGATGTATGTCAATGACATACAATTAGCCACCACTTGTATCTATTCTGCATCCCACAACGACTACCTAATGAAGCTTATACACTTATTACTCTACCTAATTTTGAGAGAAATAAGTTCATGGGTATTGTAATGATTCAAATACTCATTGAAAAGACAAGAAAAAGTGAAGTGTGCAAAAAAGGAGTTGGAAAAAAAAAGGAACGAAAAACAATCAAGGGAATGAATCAAACAAAAGTTAGAAAATGGAGGATATGATGGGGAAGAAAGCAATAAAGTGATGGTGAATGAAATGATAGTGAAAATGACGAAAGATTTGATTATTTCTCTCAAATTTTGATTTCCATACCCTTTATTGTAGCCGTGAGCTGTGGCCTAATGTTACAAGCCTACAAGACCTATTAACCTTGTCACATTTATCCAATATACTAGTGGAGAAAAGTTGTTTAAGTCAAGCCTAAGGATACCTGAAAAACATTGTCAACGAGTATAGACTTTAATCACTTGCGTGCAAGCATCTCATTTTGTGATTTCATCTTTGGCATACTTGTGTTGACCATCTTTCGAGCCAAATAATCACCGATAAAGTCCTATGTGATCTGTGAATGCAAATTTATATTTTGATGAAGTGTGAGTTGAACTGAACTGAGGATTTCTTGATTCTGTAAGGCGAATGGGCATTACAACTCTATTTGAGCATTCGATGGGGTAAACGAACATTGACATATCACACAAACACGTGACTCTTGGGAATGGGCATTACAACTCTATTTGAGCATTCGACCGCGCGCACACATGCATTGGCCACAATTTATTCGTCACTTTGGAAAGGGGGAATAAAATAATTAAGTGTTCTTGGCCATTAAATAATTGGAATTCATGAATGTAAATTTAACTGAGAATAATTATCGTGGAAACTTGGTGAAATCATTTTCTCTAGATATTTTCTCTCATTATTATTTCTCAACTCGGTGTTTAGATTAATTCTTTGTTTTCAAGTACTTTGATTAAACACACAAAATATCTTTTGATTTTTCTAAATATAGTCTTGACTATTTTAATTACAAGAACTGATATACATTTTTATACACACTCCTCGTGGGATCGACACTTGCACTCAAATTACATTTTACTATAACTTGACGTCGTGCGCTTGCGAGCAATCAAGAAATCACGCAATCAGGCTGCAATGACTCGAGGTTTAGGAGTGATCTGATAGTAGATATGTAGGAACGTATGTGCAAGGTCCAAAATACGATGACGTAATCCAACTGCAGGCAAAACTAAGGAAAATAGAAAATGTCTAATTAAAGGGTTTTAATTGCATGAATTAAATACGAATGCCCGATTTCCAATATCGAGGAGTGGAGGGAAGCGAGGAATTGATGGAAGGGTTTTAATTGCATGAATTAAATATAGGGTGCATGCTTACATGTTTAAAATGCGCATTTCGACACGAATGCATGAAACTATGTTTTAAAACCTATTCGAGACGCGATCGAGGAACGGAGACCGATGGATGAAAAAGAGAAAATATTTTTATTAAATAATTATTTTTAACTATTTAAAATATGGTATATGCTATATGGTATTTTCGAAAGTGGGGTGCTTTGAGGTGCTTTTATACGCCGAATCGTATTTTTAAACGGTATTTGATTATCGATGAAAATATGAACTTTTGGATAACTCAACTAATATTTTCACAATCTTTTCGAAATAAAATATTTTAAATATTACTTAATGGGCCAAATATGCCATATTAATGAGCCTAAACTTACACCACATATTTTAATTAAAATAAAAGGCCCCAAAAGCTTCCCCCACTCCTCACAACTCACTCCCACCCCTCTCTAAACACTAGGACTCTCTCATCAGCACACAACACACACATCACACGAAAACATGGAAGGAAAATCACGTAGAGTTGAGGAAAAATCAGCCTAGGATTTTCTACGTCGCCGTTCTTCGCATCTCAACTTGTTTGTCGTGCGTAAAATACGCAAAGGCACGTTTTAAGCCCATTTTTCTCATCTATCACACCATATTATGGATTTGACATATGTTTGAATGAAAAAAATGTTGTGTTGTATTTATTTTCGTTTTTATGTCATGCTATGTCGAAAACTCATGATTTCATGATCCAAAACTTGTGCTAATGATGCATGAAGGGGCTACCATCATAGGGCTATGGAAAGGAGCAAGTTTAAGAAGGTTTAAGGGCCTAGAAAAGCTGATGCAAGGGCTGGAGATGAAGGAGGAAGGAGTTGCTCGAAAAAAGGACTCTTGTAGGACAAGGACTCTTGTGGGACAAGGACTCTTCGGCTAGGACACGTTGTGGGCCAAGGTGGTTAGATACTGTTTAGGGCTTCACCAGAAGACTTAAAGGGCTGCGTGATGGTCCTAGGATGGCCGTATAGGGGCTGGAAGCAAGCTAGGAGAGGGACCGCACAGTGGGGGACTCCTAGAGCTAGCTGTGGTGTTTGGAAGAATAAAGGGAAGGCGGCTGCATGTGTAAGGACCGTGTATCGTATTATCATAAATCATATTTTGATTATCGGTAATTTATGACATTGTAATGTTATTAAGTGCATGAAGTATACACGTGACACATGTTACGATTTTCAGCATAATTATCTGAGTATTAGTTCAAATAAAATGAAAACAATTTAATTAAAAAGATAATACATAGTACTACAATTTTCATGTTTTGAGTTTTGTCCAAGTCCAAACGGAAATAGGGGCAAAATCATCCCGAAATGTATCGTGTGCAATGAAATTTTTGCACTGACATATTTTGGGAGAACGAGCATAACTTTCGAGCCTGATAACCAAATTAAGTGAGGTTAGTGGCAAATGAAAGCCAAGACATAGATCTACAACTTTTATGTTGACCACGTTTGTTAATTCGAAACCTAGAGACAGAACATGACGTGCCAGGGCTGCCGTTTTATTTCCTCCCCAGCGCGGCATTTACATGCATTTCGGATAGAACGCAACGCGCTAGGGCGCAGATTCTTTACCGCCCCAGCGCGGCACGATAGACTTTCTTTGGACAGAACTCAGCGCAATAGGGCGCAAGTTCTTGACTGCCCCAGCACGAGTACCTCAGCTGCCAAATATTTAACTTGATAAGAATGAATTTGTTGAAACGTCTTCTTTCATTTCCTCTGAACGTTTGAAGAAGAAACATTGAACTTCAAATTCTATCGTACGAATCCACTTCAAAACATTGTCGAAATGCGAAATAAATTATATATTCGGAATCCTCGCGTCGAGAGCGTTCTTTTGAGATAACTTTCTTCTCGATTCAGAACTTTTATTTCTAGAATAGTTGAAATATCCTGTATTTGAAGTTGATTTCAATATATAGCGATAGAATCGCCGACAAGAAACTTCTGTTCAAAGTCGAAATTGAACTATGTTATGATTTCAATTTGATATGAATTTTCAAAGTTTGAAAAGCTTTTTGGAACTTAAACGGTTGATTTTAAATGAATTCATTGATTGAAAAGAATATGTTAGTGATGTAGATTGATTATCTGTATTAAAATCCTAATTGTGGATCACGCTACATTGAATGGAGATGAAGAATTGAGGTATATTGCGACCGTGTAACATACGACAATTATCTGTGTCATATGATATATGTTTGATTGATTTGACTGAGAATATGTGTCTATATGTCTTACTTGTTGAGTTGATGTGGCATACATGACATTCATGATTGGATATCGATGTATAATATAAATATTTGTTAACATACATAATTTTATTGATACATCGATACATGACATGCACCTTGAGCTATGATCTTTGAAAACCTTTATATCTTTGGATCTGATTCTGGGATTTGTGAGCACGATGCTATGTTTGTCATTACGTGGCCCTTAAACCATTGTCATTTGTGGCCCCGAAGATTGATTGATTGAGATTTGGGATTTGATCGCGCTTTGTGAATGCTATAATACGATCATCCCTTATACTTGACTGAGGCCAGTGTGGCAGCTCGAGCATTGATTTGATAGCGATTCGATTGGTTATGATATATGCTCAATGGATGGGTATTTGACCTGATATCCCCACGACATGAATGCATTGCATATCATATATCATTGTGTAGATACAGGTTGTATATATTATGGTTGTTTCATACGGAGCTTTTGCTCACCCCCAAGGGGGGCTGTTGTGTCTTTATGTGTGGACAATGGCAGGTACTCCAAATTATCAGGAGACCAGATAGGGTATTTCTGGAGGGAGTCACATCTGAGTTGAGGTTGATTGATTATCCCAGTGTATATATGTATCTATATACCGGGCATGTCCCGATGATATGAGTTGATTGTATGTAGTTGATTTTGATTATGTGTGGGCTTATTTTCTGATGTGATATGTTTAGATGAGACTTTATTATATACTATTTTTTGTATCATAATTATGATTGTCACATTTTGGGCTCATTGTAAGAAAATTCTTAACCGTTTTTCGTTGTAATTATTTAACCCTAATCAAATTACATTCTAATAACGATTAGGAGTTAAGGCCCCATAGTGTTTGGCATCGGAGCATAGCTGAGAATGCTCGATTGAGTCTTGTGTACACTTGAATATGCACAAATGAAATGTGCGTTTTTGTTTGATTTATTTGTATTACTTGCTCTTGCCTGCTGTAGTTTTGAGTAAGTTATTGATGAGATTAATTATTTGATATGATGATGATGTATCATTGATATTTATTTGTGATATTCATACCATATTTTGTAGATGGATCCCACAAATGAAACTGCTATGAGTAGTAGTACTGAGAGAATGTTTGGACAATTCGTAGGAATGTCCATGGATTTGGTGATGGCTCGATTCCAGGATCTGAAACCATCGAGGTTCTTTCGCACTGAGAGTGCAGAAAGAGCACATGCCTAGTTAAAGGATATCGAGCATTTGTTTAAAATAGTTGAATATTTCAAGGCCAGGAGAATGAAACTTGCCCTGTATCAATTAAAGGACCGAGCAAAATCTTGGTGGGAAGCCGCTGAGATTGGATTGAAAGAGGTCGGTGTTGAAGTTACATGGGATGTCTTCAAGGCCCAATTTCTTGAGCAGTACTCTCCTCATTCTTATTATACTGCCCAGGGGAATGAATTCAATAATTTGCAGCAGGGAACGATGACTGTTGCAGAATATGCTTCGAAATTTTCTACCTTGTTGAAATATGCGCCTCATGTAGCTGCAAATGCAAAAGTGAAATATAACAGGTTTGTGAATGGGTTACATCCTGCTATTTATACTTTTGTCATTTCTGGTTTGCCTACCAGCTATGCAGATGCAGTTGAACGAGCCAAATTAATGCGAGGAGGTCCTCAGTACGTTCCTCCACCTCAAATGTCAGCTCAACAGCCTACCTTGCGCTCAAAAGGCAAGAAGTTTAAAAGGACTGGTTCTACTGCGTCCTCATCTTCTTCTAGTTCCAGTGGATCCCAGCAAGAGAGTCCCATTATTGCATCATATTATAGCCATTGCGGAGGCAAGCATACTATTGAGCAGTATCGGGGTATGTTTGGTACTTGTTATCATTGTGGCCAGGATGGCCATTTCTCTCGTGTATGTCCGAATAGGGGTACAACTTCTTCCCAACCCCAGCCAGGATTTAGAGGTGGCCCAAGATGAGACCTATTGTTCCTAGTCCCTTTTTCCAGCAGTCAAATGTTCCACGATATCGAGGACCTGGTGGTCAGACTGTCCAAGGCCCTCCCCAAGTTAGAGTGTATGTCATGACCGAGGATCAGGGAAAAAAAACTCCTGGTGGTGTTATTGCAGGTATCTGCATGATTTGCGATTATCTTGCATGTGTTTTATTTGATACAGGAGCATCTCACTCATTCATATCTCATGCATTTGTTGCATCTCATGATATTATGTGTACCCCCTTGTATGATACGTTATCGATAGCCACGCCAGCATGAAACATTATTCTATCTGAGCAAGTTGTGCATAATTGTGTAATGATATATGAGGATAATGTGATATTTATGAACCTGATTGTCCTTCCAATGCACGACTTTGATTGTATTGTTGGCATGGATATCCTGACAACCAATCGAGCTATTGTTGATTGTTTTCATGGAGTGGTTCGATTTCAACCTGTTGATGGACCCAAATTGAATTTTTATGGCAAGGGTTCCCAAGCTAAAATTCCTTTAATATCCTCTCTGAAAATGTCTCTGTTTTTGTTTAGAGAGGATGAGGGTTATCTTGTCTATGCAGTTATATTTCTAAGAAAGAGCCCTCTTTATCTGATATTCCTGTTGCGAAAGAGTTCCCAGATGTATTTCCCGTTGAGATTCCTGATTTTCCTCCTCATCGAGAAGTTGAATTTAGTATTGATATTGTGCCGAAGACTGTGCCTATTTCTAAAGCTCATTATCGGATGGCACATCTGGAACTGAAAGAATTGAAAGAACAATTACAGGATCTTCTCGATAAGGGATATATTCGACTGAGTGTATCACCTTGGGGAGCTCAAGTTTTATTTGTTAAAAAGAAAGATGGTACTATGCGAATGTGCATTGATTATAGGCAACTGAATCAAGCTACTGTTGTAGTGCCCAAATTCAGTACACCTATAACCTATGCATTTATTTAATTATTAAAGCATTTATTTAAGTTTAAATTGAGTTTTAGTCATGCACGATTTATCTGAATGCATTATTTTAAATTAATTATGTTTATGTGATGCACGTTAAAATGTTTTTCGAGTTTCATGTTTCAGGCGATTACTCGAGACGGGATCGAGGGAAAAGAGACCGGTGACGATTTTTGTGATTTTAAAGGTGGCATTTTAGTTTAAGTTGAGGTTGGGGCATTTTAACTAATTTATTAAGTTGTTAGTATTTTAAAGCCTAATTTGTTTATTTAGTGATTTAAGAGTTTGAAACTTTTAAAGTTAGCATTTTGTGTGTGTTATTTTTTTAAAGGGATTTTGTTAAGAGTGTGTAGTGATTTACTATTTTTATTGACTTGTTAATGGAGTTAGCATTTTTAAATAGCTTGATTAATTATTTAATTAAGCAATTCTTCACCTAATTACTCACTCACACACGTTACACACACTCACACACTTACACAATTTTACACACACCAAAACACACACATTCAGATTTTTATTAATTTTGAGATAGAAAACCTAGGGTCTCCTTCCCTAGTGCAGCCGCCCACCCCTCTGTATAATTTCCAGCAATATTTCGTTGAGTTTATCTCAAGAAAATCGAGCCACGGTCGTCCCGGATCAAGCCTCGCTTCTTTCTTGCTTCGATATCGTCGTTACGGTATTTCAAATCATCAAAGGCACGTATATTCTGTTATTGCTGCATCGACCTCGTCATATTATGCGTTGTGTTGTTATTTATGTGCAAAATACATGTGTGATGTGTAGAAGTTTGAGCAATTACGTTTAGAACGCTTTTGAAACCATTTTTAGATCTAAGATTTTTGTTTTTGCTGTATTTTTAAATACTGCGACTTTTCGGTCGTGATTCTGAGAAAACTTTCAACGCAAAAATTGAAGAAATTTTGATACCTTTGAAAGGGATCGATTTTAGGTGCCCGAATGTGCAACGGAAGTTTCAAAATTTGTTTTTCAAGATGAAAATTCGAACACCTCATACTAGATGTGTAGCAAATACAAAACACCAAAATGTCATACATAGGGTGTTTATAGAAATGTACCTATCAATCTTAAAAGATTGATGATGGCTCCAACTAAGGTGTAAACACCTTAGCTCTTGAATGACAAGACAATCTTCAAGCTTCCCTTTGAGCCCACCTTGCTCAAATATTAAGCCCACCACCAACTAGCTAGAACCCCTCATATTTTGCACTAGAAAAATATGAGGATTTTTCTTTGAAAAGTATTTTCTTTCTTCAAAAATTGAATAACAAAATGGAGAGAAAAATGAGGGAGAAGAACCTCCAAAATTTCGGTCATGAGCATGTAATGGGAGAGTGGAAGACTTGTCTTGGTGTGTGAAAAAGTAGTGTCCAACTTTTGCATGCCATGCCTTGGTTAAACAAAAATTTGTCTCACAACTATTCACCTCCCATTCATGCATTTTTATTTGATTTTTGACAATTAAAAATCCATGGACTTAATTTAATTATCTCAAACAAATTTGAGACTAATTAAACATTACTTGAATTTACTCAAGTCACTAGTTGAATAATTATTTTACTATTGGGCTCTACAAGACCCAATATGATTTAATTAATTCAACACTTGAATTAATTTAATTATTTGGACTCTACTAGGCCCACTAGTGTTTAATTAATTCAACACTTGAATTAATTTAATTTAGTCCATAATAATGTTTATGAAAATCACAATTTTCAAATACATTATTTATTTGGCCAACTTTTAATTTTGGAACACATTCATAAATTAAAAGTCACATTTCTCTCATAGAAGTCATACTTCTATTTTTCTTTACGCTTATAAACTCATTTATAAGCCGTTCAACACATTGAACTATTTTACTTCTCAACGGGATCTAGAAAGCTAGTACTTGTGTGGCCCTCAATGGTTCATTGATACAACTAGCCGTGGGTTCACATCTCCATGTGATTCGGACTAAACATGTCCTTATACGAGCATACCCCAATTGCTCCATTCTTAATTATCAACTCCTTGATAACAAGAACGTCAGAACTCAAGTCGGATAGTACCCAACCAACCATGTTAAACGCCTAGCAGCATCGGTTACATGATTCCCTAGGTATCAAATGATAGTGCCTGCAAGAACCATTGTAGAACCCGTAAATCAGTAGACGTATAAGCCATGCATAATTCTAGATTTTTTAAATTTAATTGACTTCATTGCATGATTATTTTAAATGCATTTGTTTGAAGTTAATTATTTATTATTTCAGTTCAGCAGTTTGATTTTTAGCATTTCAGTTATTTCAGTGAGGCCGGACTGGAGTTGGAGTTTTGAGATAGAATTTAAGATTTGAGAAATATTTCCAGAAGTTAATTTAGCTAGCAAGTAAGTTCATTTAAGTTAAAAAGAAGTTTAAGGAATTATTTAAGTTAGTTGAGGATTTTAATTTAATTATTTGAGGTGATTAAGAAATGAACTCATTTAAGTTATTTAATTAAGGGGTTAGCTCACTAAAATTATTTAAAGGATTAGTAAGGCTTTCAAGGATTATTAGTTGACTAGATAATCAACATTTCCCTTTATTTTATCATGCATTTTTCGGCCACCCTTAGTGCTAGAAGATTCATTTTCCAACTCATCAACTTTGACCAATTCTTTGCATGTAATTAGTAGGATAATTCTAGGATTTTTGGGAGCACAATTTAATTAATTAATGGACATATCCTAGACTAGAAAATAAGCAAAATTTCGGCCACTACCTCCTAGAAGCATCCACCAACTCATTTGATATCAAACCATAATTCAAAATTCAAAAATGAGAAGACTTGGTCTCTATTCTTTCCTTATATCTTGCACCCACTTCCCTCACCCTCCTAACCATCATTCCCCCTCCCTTAGTCACGAAATTCAGAGTGTTTTTGAGAGAGGAAAACCGTGGGAATTCAGTAGGAAGCAAGGGAAGAAAAATCGAAAGCAAGAAAGGTAAACAAGAGAAGCGCTCCACCTCCTCCGTGCCGCGTCGTCGTTGTTTCGTTCGTTTTCTTTCAAAACGAAACCAGGCATGTCTAGATTTCTTTCAAACCTCAATCAAGTCATATTATCATTTATTTTTCAGTACATGATCATGTTTTAGCAAGCAAAAACCGAGATACATGTCAAAATATTTTGGAACACACATGCAGAATTTCGGCCCTTCCCTTGACAAGCTTCACGTTTTTCTGAGTTTTGATGGTTTCAGGTATTGGATCGACTCCAGGCTCCCAAGGCGGCTTGTATACATGTAGTAGGATGCATTAGGACCATGTTGGTCCATTCAAACCAGCCCCATACTTGCTGGAAAACCGAAATGACAGCAAGTTCTCCATAAGTGCAGAAATGTGATTCGAAATTTCAGTTTTGTGTCAAGGGTTGTGGATCTGATCTTGGCTGCCCCAAGGGCCTTTAGCCATGGTTGGATCACTTCCCTAGCATGTCTAAGACGTGAATAAGTCGCCCTTTTGGTGGCTTGGTCCATGGCTCATCGGTTTTTAAATAATCAACAAGAACAGCCCCTTTCCCCATTCGGCCCTTCCATTTTTCAGCATATGGTTCGTTTCTTTTGTGGCTTGGTGTGGATCTTGGTTGGCCTATGGCCCTTAGCCACGGTTCATATCATGCTCCTAGATGTCTAGATCATGCCATGGTCAATCAAATGGCCATTGGAACGACGCAAGACATCGATCATAGCATAAACACTACACACGCATGCACGTTGCTCTCGGTTGGACCCTTCGGTTAAGATTTGGTGTGATGCGGATTGTGGCTGGCCTAGGGCCCTTAGCCATGGTTCAAATCATTCCTTGGGATGTTGGTAAGAGTCTCTGGTTGGTGGTTCACGCCCCAATGGCCGGTAGCCTCGAAAACGACACAAGGAAAAACAAGTGCGCAGCTGCTGTATTTTTGACAGCAAGTATGCTGCTGTTCAGAAGCATCGTTTGAGTTCTTGGTTGGCTTTTAGCCCATGGCCTTGGACTGGACAATGCCTCACTGAGTTGGGGAGGTCATGTTTTTGACCGTTCGTCATTTGGATCATTTTTGAGGTCGTACGAGAATTTACGGTGCAATGTGCCAAATTGACTCTCGAAAGAGCGTTTCGTGTTTTGGCCTCCATTTCACCTAGATTTCGACCCTATCATTTTAGGAGCATTATTTTATGATTTTTCAGCGTATTTTAATCATGACTATACGTCGGTTCAGTGTCGGTTCAGGTTGGCTCGGAGTCATGATTAAATGCGAAGTCATTAGGCGTCATAGTCGCATCTTTTGAACGTAAATTGCATAGTTGGTTAAGTTTAAGCTATTGCATATTTTTCATAGCACAGTTAGGTTGCAGCGAGCCTGGGAACGATCCAATCCAATCCAGTTGGTTAAATTACAGGAATTTTCATTACGCCAGTTAATTATTTTACGTGCATTAAACAGAAAATGATTATTTTTGAGATTTATGCGATATGGCTTGTGGTTCATTCACTATGTGGGAGTGTTATTTTATACGGTCGCCAGTGACCGATCAGTTCAGTATGGTACCACCCGGTCGCCAGTGACCGGCCAGCTCAGATCAGTTTCAGCCTCCCCGGTAGCCAGTTACCGATCAGTTCAGCTTAGTGCAGTGGCCACAGGCGTAAAACATAATCTCAACAGAAAATTTTACCAGATATTTCAGTACAGGCTCCAAGGAGCAAATATTTTTACAGTGATTTCCAGTTCAGTTATGCACGTATTATAATTGCTCAGTACAGATTATTTTCAGTATGCCTCAGGACAGGATATGTTAACTCATGCATATTTTAAATTCAGATTTTTACTCGTTACCTGCGATTTATGCATGCTGAGTCTTTAGGCTCACTAGACTTGATTGTTGTAGGTACTAATGAGGCCAGGGCCGAGGGCGGGGACCAGTGAGCCAGCTTGGGTCGGCAGTAGTGGCACCCGAGGACCTCAGAGCAGCAGTTGTTATTTTCTTCGCAAACAATTTTTATCAGTTGTTGGATATTTTTAAATCGTTGTTATTGGCAAAACTTTGATTTTCTTCCGCTGCAATATTTTGAAATATTGAACTTGATTCACCAGTGATTTTATGAATGAGGCCATTTAAGTTCTTTTAAAAAAAAAAAAAAAAAAAAAATTTTTTTTTAATTTTCCGCAAATTTTCAAGCAAGTAGTTCGAGGGCCTTCACAACCATTCAATTATGGTTAGCGTACAGTACGGTCCCTTCAACTCATATATCCCGACCGATTCGACAACCATTGGTTTATCGAGAATGTTCAATGAATCGATACTATGTGTCATGTCGTAGTTGCATCGATGGTGTAATCTATGAAACCCCTTTCTTAATTACCACCATACTCTGATCAGAGATTTCAACCTACATACACATGAGAACACATAGGATATCCATACCCGAAGGTAAGTGGTGAATCCCCGACTACAATGCATCGACTCCTATATGTTTCGACAGAACACCAAACCTTGCCACCTGATGACCCCATGAGAGTCGGTAAACAAGTCAAAGTGTAATTCTAGCACATAGAGTCTCAATGATGTCCCGGGTCATAAGGACTAGTGGTGTACAACCATAAACTAGGACTTTTCCACTCGATAAGTGAGAACCACTTAGAAAGTCCTTTATGGAGGGTTGTTCAGTGCACTCTACCAGGAGCACCTATCTGCATGCTCGGACATCACAATGTCCCCTACCAATGAAACATGGTACTCATATCGCAGATACTAGTCTCGAACTCGAGCGTCCTATATCCTTCTTAGCGGCGGCTGAATCGACTAGGAACCGTTTAGAATATACAATATTACAAATATGAGTTTCATGATACTCATCATATGAGCATCTCATATTCTTTCTACTATTTGTATATTCAAGGGCTTTATATATGCAACTAGCATGGGTATACAGATAAAGAAGTGACAAAAATGATAAATTCAAATATTATTAAAATAAAGATTGTTTATACATAGAGTTTCATTGTGAACACTCGGCCAACACTTGGCTCGACGGGCACCTACTCTAACAACCTTCGATTTGACAGTAAATTCAAAATATTTGGATAATAATTGAGTGAGTTATGACGTTTTTCATGGGACTGCTCAAACTTCGTTTTTCAGAAAATCATGTATTGATGTGTTCTTGAAGTTTTAATGTAGAGGCTTCATTGGGGATCGACGGGTGACCGTTGCTGCGTATTATTGAGGCTTCGTTCATGTCGATAGGCACTTGGATTAATTAGAAGTCGTAGGAAATGATTTGATATCATTTGCCGTACTTTTGTGTCGTATGTGTCGTAGGGTGAACGTCGTTGCTTTGGGGCGTTCGTACGAATTTGATTCGATTTATGGCATACTAGGATGGGTCTTGGGGTGTCGGTTCATAGTCCTTACAATCGAGTCTAGGATGATAAGCATTGCATGTATTGGAATTTCGTGAGTTGGCAATTCCCGCAAGTACACGGACCCCCACACGGACCTGGGCACGGGGTCCGTGCCTCTGTTTTCTTCTCAATGTCAATTTTCCGAGCCTACACGGACTTCCACACGGACTAGGGCACGGGGTCCGTGCCTTCCCCCTTCTGCACGACAAGTATTACCGAGTCTACACGGACCCGGAGCCGGACCTGGGCACGGGGTCCGTGTCCCTTCTCTTTCCAGAGCATTTCTTTTGCGTACCTACACGGACCCATACATGGACCCAGGCACGGGGTCCGTGTACTTCATGTTTTGGGAAATTTTATACTTTGTTTTGGGGTTTCATGTCTTGGGTTAGTACGATGATTAAAATGAGGTCAAGTCCTGAGCGTTTTAGAATGCCTTAAGCTATTTAATTGATTCGGGTGCGCACGATTACCTATGTCTAGGTTATGCAAGTTAAGTTTAAATTCAAGTAGTATGTGCAACAGCGGCCCTAATCGAAGTCCAACGAATCCCTAAACGCCAAGTAAGTATGTTGACGTGCAAGAAAAATATTTTCAAGTTTTTGAGGTATGCTAAATGTCTTGTGACCAATTTATGTAAGGGGTTTGAAAGCGTTAAATCATGAACGGGGACCAACCCACCCCGTTAAATTATGAACAGGTTTAGATCGTGATTGGAAAGTGTTAAATCATGAACGGGGACCAATCAACCCGTTAAATTATGAACGGGGATCTCATGTATGTGGCAGTGGATACGTCCCTGTCATCCCAGTACTGTGGTTTAGTCTGATCAGGCGATTATGTTATGGGTCACTTGCTTTGAAACATGCCTCTACCTAAAATGATGAAGTTATGTATGTTTAGGTATGTTCAAGTATGCAAGCATGTTTAAGAGAAGTTTATGTTGATGTCACGTCTAAGTATGTATGTACGTATGTTCAGGTTTTGGTATGCAAGTTTTTTTAATTTTCCGCAAATTTTCAAGCAAGTAGTTCGAGGGCCTTCACAGTTGGTATCAGAGCGGAGGTTCTGTATAGGGTTTCACTACTACTGACCGCGAGAAGCTCACGAAGCCACGCCTTTGGTCTGTAAGTTTTTCAGTTCAGCATTTTGTTCAGCATTTCAGTTATAGCATGAATTATTTTGTCAGCATGCTTCCAGATTTTCAGTATTTCAGAGTTCATTTAAAATAAATTATTGAATTATGCATGTTAGTTACGTATGGGTTATGTTGGAACAGTATGCCCCCTAGACGCATTTTAGAGCGCAACAGAGAGGTGGAGCCTCGCCGAGAGGACAGGGAGGAACGTAGACCGGAGGAAGACCTACCACCTCCTCCACCGCCCCCACCGGACATGAGTGCCCAGATGTTAGCTGGGATGGCACAGTTCTCCGCACAGTTTGCGGGGGGCAATGCCGCAGCCGTAGCCGCAGCCGCAGCCAGGCCGACAGGGCCCGAGGCTGTGTATGAGCGATTCATGAAGATGCGCCCGAAGGAGTTCTCTGGGGCATCTGACCCCATGGTTGCCGAGGGATGGATCAAATCCCTCGAGGTTATCTTCGATTTTATGGAGCTGGGGGACGCAGACCGAGTCCGATGTGCCACCTACTTGTTCACTGGAGACGCCCGCTTATGGTGGGAAGGAGCTTCGGTATCCCTGACATTGGCTACACTTTCTTGGACCCGCTTTACGGAGGTTTTCTACTCCAAGTATTTTGCTGAGGAGGTTCGCACCAGGCTGACCACCGAGTTCATGAGCCTGAGACAGGGGGATATGTCGGTTACGGAGTTCATCCGTAAGTTCGAGAGGGGCTATCACTTTGTGCCCCTGATAGCAAATGATGCCAAAGCCAAGCTGATGCATTTCCTGGTGGGCTTACGGCCGATCTTGCGCCGGGATGTTAGGGTATCTGACCCTTCTACTTATGAGGTTGCCGTCTCCAAGGCCTTAGCCGCAGAGCAGGATCTGCGGGATATCGAGAGGGATCGCCAGGGCAAGCGCCCAGTCCAGGCACCGCACCGCCCTCCTCCTCATCAGCATCAGCAGCAGAATAAGAGGCCTTTTCATGGACCGCCCAGGAACCGAGGCCAGCAGCAGCAGCAGCAGCAGCGGGGACGCCCAGCCCCGAGGACTCAGGAGCACCCAGTCTGTCCCAGGTGCTCACGTCGCCATCCTGGAGCATGTATGGCTGGCTCAGGAAAGTGTTTTAAGTGTGGCAGTCCAGACCACATGTTGCTGCAGTGTCCTCAGAGGAATCTGCCTACCCAAGGCAGAGTTTTTGCTCTCCATGCCGCGGAAACCAACCCGGAGACTATGTTGTTGACAGGTACCTTTAAACTTTAAGTTATTCTTCGAATTTCCGCGTTTTGGGAATCGGGATTTAGATTTTGAACTTAGAACTGTTATAGGATTGCATGCTCTACTCAGATTTATTTCGGGGAAATTAAGCTAGAGGAACCTAGACCTTTGCATGTCTATAAGTTTAGATCTTGTAGTGGGATTCAACTTAGAGCTCCGCTCTTTCAGGGAGAATTTTTGTATCTGGTTCCGCTACCAAGGCCTTGATAGATTCAGGGGCCACTCACTCGTTTATTTCGGAGGTCTTTGCAAACTTTCTCAAGATCCAGACCATTGGGCTAGATACAGCCTTTTCAGTAGTGTTGCCGTCAGGAGAGGAGATGGCAGCTACCAATGTTATCCGAGATATAGACCTTGAGTTGCACGGTAATCTTGTTTATGCGGATCTGATTGTGCTACCGATGCCGGAATTTGACATCATCCTAGGGATGGACTGGCTATTGAGGAACAGAGTGTTGATAGACTTCCAGCGGAGATCCGTTCTTGTCCGACCGCCTGGAATGGAGCAGTTCTTATTTGAGCCGGACAGGTACTTTTCCTTACCGCGCATTATTCCTTATGTTCAGGCTAGGAAGCTCATGCATAGAGGGTGTCGGGCATTTCTAGCAACCTTTTTATCTGTCCCCGAGGAACCCAGCCAGTCAGCCTCAGATGTTCCGATTGTTAGAGATTTCTTAGACGTTTTTCCCGAAGACGTCTCTGGTATGCCACCAGAGAGAGAGGTGGAGTTTTCCGTTGAGCTTATGCCAGGAACGGCTCCGATATCCAAAGCACCGTACCGTCTAGCACCGACAGAGATGGCAGAGCTTAAGAAGCAGATTCAGGAACTTCTTGACAAGGAGTTCATTCGCCCGAGCTTTTCTCCATGGGGCGCGCCGGTCTTATTCGTGAAAAAGAAGGATGGCTCGATGAGGCTTTGCATTGACTACCGGGAGTTGAACAGGGTTACAGTGAAGAATAAATACCCACTGCCGAGGATTGAGGATCTGTTTGACCAGTTGCAGGGAGCTTCAATTTTCTCCAAGATAGATCTGCGTTCCGGTTATCACCAGTTGAGGGTGAGAGATGCTGATGTCTCGAAGACAGCTTTCAGGACTCGTTATGGTCACTACGAGTTCCTAGTGATGCCGTTCGGTCTGACGAATGCGCCAGCAATCTTCATGGATCTAATGAATCGCGTATTTCAGCCGTACCTCGACCAGTTTGTGATAGTGTTCATAGATGACATTCTCGTCTACTCCAAGAATCGGGAGGAGCACAGCAGGCATCTGACCATAGTGTTGCAGACATTGCAGAAACATAAACTATTCGCAAAGTTCAGTAAGTGCGAATTCTGGTTAGAGAAGGTGGCGTTCTTGGGCCACATTGTTTCTAGCAGTGGCATTGAGGTAGACCCGGCGAAAGTTGCAGCAGTCAGAGATTGGGTTGTGCCTCAGAATGCATCAGAGATCCGCAGTTTTCTTGGGCTAGCAGGATATTACAGGAAATTCATCCAGGGATTCTCCTCCATTGCCGTTCCACTCACAGCACTGACCAAGAAAAATGTAAAGTTTGTGTGGAGCGAGGAGTGTCAGAAGAGCTTCGATACCTTGAAGCAAGCTCTTATCTCAGCACCCGTTTTGGCTGTACCGTCAGGATCCGGCGAGTTTGTCCTTTATACCGATGCTTCGAAGCTTGGTTTAGGTGCAGTTTTGATGCAGCATGGGAGAGTGATAGCGTATGCTTCTCGACAGCTGAAAATCCACGAGAAGAACTACCCCACCCATGATCTGGAGTTAGCGGCCGTAGTTTTTGCTTTGAAGATTTGGAGGCACTATCTGTATGGGGAGAAGTGCCAGATCTTTACCGACCATAAGAGCCTCAAGTATTTCTTTACGCAGAAGGAGCTGAACATGCGTCAGAGACGTTGGTTGGAGCTTGTGAAAGACTACGATTGTGACATTAGCTACCACCCGGGTAAAGCTAATGTAGTTGCGGATGCTTTGAGCAGGAAAGTCGCAGTGATGGCTCATTTGACGATGCAGAAACCTCTTCAGATCGAGATGCAGAGGTTTGATCTTGAGACTTACCCTCGAGGTAGAGTTCCTCGTTTATCTACCTTGACTATCCAGTCCTCTCTTATTGACCGTATTCGCAGCGGTCAGGCAGCAGATGAGCAGTTGGCACAGTGGAAGAAGAGAGATGAAGCTAAGGGCAGTGTTTTGTATACAGTCAACGACGGTATTGTGAGATACCGAGATAGGATATGGGTTCCTAGCAGTGATTCTATCCGAGCAGATATCTTATCAGAGGCCCATACGTCCCCGTACTCCATTCACCCTGGGAGTACGAAGATGTACAAAGATCTGCAGCTATTGTATTGGTGGCCAGGAATGAAGAAGGACATCAGTCGTTTTGTATCCGAGTGCCTGACTTGCCAGTTAGTGAAGGCCGAGCATCAGAGACCAGCAGGTTTGCTCAAGCCTCTTCCTATTCCCGAGTGGAAGTGGGAGAACATTACCATGGACTTTGTGACCGGATTGCCGAGGTCAGCCAGAGGATCGAATGCTATCTGGGTGATTGTAGATCGTCTTACCAAATCAGCGCACTTCTTGCCTATTAAGACGACTTTCACCATGGTTCAGTATGCAGAGCTGTATATCCGAGAGATAGTCCGACTCCATGGTATTCCAGTTTCTATCGTATCCGACAGAGATCCCAGATTCACTTCCTCGTTTTGGAAGAGTTTGCATTCGACTTTGGGTACGAAGTTGCTGTTTAGCACAGCTTTCCATCCGCAGACAGATGGACAGTCGGAGCGAGTTATTCAGATCTTAGAGGATCTTCTTCGTGCTTGCGTCATTGATTTCTCTGGGAGTTGTGAGTCGAACTTACCATTGGTAGAGTTCACCTATAACAACAGTTTCCAGTCGTCTATAGGTATGGCTCCGTATGAGGCGCTGTATGGCCGCAAGTGTAGATCTCCTGTTCATTGGGATGAAGTAGGAGAAAGAGCAGAGTTGGGTCCAGAGATTGTTCAGCAGGCAGCAGATGTAGTAGTCAAGATCCGTGATAGAATGAGGACTGCTCAGAGCCGACAGAAGAGTTATGCCGATCAGCGGAGGAGAGAGTTAGAGTTTGCAGTGGGCGATCATGTCTTCGTGAAAGTGGCACCTATGAAGGGTGTCATGAGATTTGGCAAGAAAGGGAAGCTCAGTCCGAGATTCATTGGACCGTTTGAGATCCTCGACAGAGTTGGGACGCTAGCGTATCGTGTGGCTCTTCCGCCAAATCTGGCCGGAGTACACAATGTCTTTCACGTTTCCATGCTGAGGAAGTATATGGCAAATCCTTCCCATGTGCTGAATTTCGAGCCGTTGCAGCT
Organism: Primulina tabacum; assembly: GCF_025594145.1. Lineage (NCBI taxonomy): Eukaryota > Viridiplantae > Streptophyta > Magnoliopsida > Lamiales > Gesneriaceae > Primulina > Primulina tabacum. The sequence continues at coordinate 5,491,641 of NC_134556.1, read as the reverse complement.
TACTCCGAACTTATCTTATGAGGAGAGACCCGTGCAGATCCTAGACAGACAGGAGAAGAAAATTCGGAACAAGTTGGTTAAGCGAGTCAAAGTCAAATGGCTCAACCATTCAGAGGAGGAAGCTACGTGGGAGTCTGAGCCGGAGATGAGAAGTAGATACCCTGAGTTATTCGGTGAGTTCTTATTTCGAGGACGAAATTTATTTAAGGGGGGAAGGATTGTAGAACCCGTAAATCAGTAGACGTATAAGCCATGCATAATTCTAGATTTTTTAAATTTAATTGACTTCATTGCATGATTATTTTAAATGCATTTGTTTGAAGTTAATTATTTATTATTTCAGTTCAGCAGTTTGATTTTTAGCATTTCAGTTATTTCAGTGAGGCCGGACTGGAGTTGGAGTTTTGAGATAGAATTTAAGATTTGAGAAATATTTCCAGAAGTTAATTTAGCTAGCAAGTAAGTTCATTTAAGTTAAAAAGAAGTTTAAGGAATTATTTAAGTTAGTTGAGGATTTTAATTTAATTATTTGAGGTGATTAAGAAATGAACTCATTTAAGTTATTTAATTAAGGGGTTAGCTCACTAAAATTATTTAAAGGATTAGTAAGGCTTTCAAGGATTATTAGTTGACTAGATAATCAACATTTCCCTTTATTTTATCATGCATTTTTCGGCCACCCTTAGTGCTAGAAGATTCATTTTCCAACTCATCAACTTTGACCAATTCTTTGCATGTAATTAGTAGGATAATTCTAGGATTTTTGGGAGCACAATTTAATTAATTAATGGACATATCCTAGACTAGAAAATAAGCAAAATTTCGGCCACTACCTCCTAGAAGCATCCACCAACTCATTTGATATCAAACCATAATTCAAAATTCAAAAATGAGAAGACTTGGTCTCTATTCTTTCCTTATATCTTGCACCCACTTCCCTCACCCTCCTAACCATCATTCCCCCTCCCTTAGTCACGAAATTCAGAGTGTTTTTGAGAGAGGAAAACCGTGGGAATTCAGTAGGAAGCAAGGGAAGAAAAATCGAAAGCAAGAAAGGTAAACAAGAGAAGCGCTCCACCTCCTCCGTGCCGCGTCGTCCTTGTTTCGTTCGTTTTCTTTCAAAACGAAACCAGGCATGTCTAGATTTCTTTCAAACCTCAATCAAGTCATATTATCATTTATTTTTCAGTACATGATCATGTTTTAGCAAGCAAAAACCGAGATACATGTCAAAATATTTTGGAACACACATGCAGAATTTCGGCCCTTCCCTTGACAAGCTTCACGTTTTTCTGAGTTTTGATGGTTTCAGGTATTGGATCGACTCCAGGCTCCCAAGGCGGCTTGTATACATGTAGTAGGATGCATTAGGACCATGTTGGTCCATTCAAACCAGCCCCATACTTGCTGGAAAACCGAAATGACAGCAAGTTCTCCATAAGTGCAGAAATGTGATTCGAAATTTCAGTTTTGTGTCAAGGGTTGTGGATCTGATCTTGGCTGCCCCAAGGGCCTTTAGCCATGGTTGGATCACTTCCCTAGCATGTCTAAGACGTGAATAAGTCGCCCTTTTGGTGGCTTGGTCCATGGCTCATCGGTTTTTAAATAATCAACAAGAACAGCCCCTTTCCCCATTCGGCCCTTCCATTTTTCAGCATATGGTTCGTTTCTTTTGTGGCTTGGTGTGGATCTTGGTTGGCCTATGGCCCTTAGCCACGGTTCATATCATGCTCCTAGATGTCTAGATCATGCCATGGTCAATCAAATGGCCATTGGAACGACGCAAGACATCGATCATAGCATAAACACTACACACGCATGCACGTTGCTCTCGGTTGGACCCTTCGGTTAAGATTTGGTGTGATGCGGATTGTGGCTGGCCTAGGGCCCTTAGCCATGGTTCAAATCATTCCTTGGGATGTTGGTAAGAGTCTCTGGTTGGTGGTTCACGCCCCAATGGCCGGTAGCCTCGAAAACGACACAAGGAAAAACAAGTGCGCAGCTGCTGTATTTTTGACAGCAAGTATGCTGCTGTTCAGAAGCATCGTTTGAGTTCTTGGTTGGCTTTTAGCCCATGGCCTTGGACTGGACAATGCCTCACTGAGTTGGGGAGGTCATGTTTTTGACCGTTCGTCATTTGGATCATTTTTGAGGTCGTACGAGAATTTACGGTGCAATGTGCCAAATTGACTCTCGAAAGAGCGTTTCGTGTTTTGGCCTCCATTTCACCTAGATTTCGACCCTATCATTTTAGGAGCATTATTTTATGATTTTTCAGCGTATTTTAATCATGACTATACGTCGGTTCAGTGTCGGTTCAGGTTGGCTCGGAGTCATGATTAAATGCGAAGTCATTAGGCGTCATAGTCGCATCTTTTGAACGTAAATTGCATAGTTGGTTAAGTTTAAGCTATTGCATATTTTTCATAGCACAGTTAGGTTGCAGCGAGCCTGGGAACGATCCAATCCAATCCAGTTGGTTAAATTACAGGAATTTTCATTACGCCAGTTAATTATTTTACGTGCATTAAACAGAAAATGATTATTTTGAGATTTATGCGATATGGCTTGTGGTTCATTCACTATGTGGGAGTGTTATTTTATACGGTCGCCAGTGACCGATCAGTTCAGTATGGTACCACCCGGTCGCCAGTGACCGGCCAGCTCAGATCAGTTTCAGCCTCCCCGGTAGCCAGTTACCGATCAGTTCAGCTTAGTGCAGTGGCCACAGGCGTAAAACATAATCTCAACAGAAAATTTTACCAGATATTTCAGTACAGGCTCCAAGGAGCAAATATTTTTACAGTGATTTCCAGTTCAGTTATGCACGTATTATAATTGCTCAGTACAGATTATTTTCAGTATGCCTCAGGACAGGATATGTTAACTCATGCATATTTTAAATTCAGATTTTTACTCGTTACCTGCGATTTATGCATGCTGAGTCTTTAGGCTCACTAGACTTGATTGTTGTAGGTACTAATGAGGCCAGGGCCGAGGGCGGGGACCAGTGAGCCAGCTTGGGTCGGCAGTAGTGGCACCCGAGGACCTCAGAGCAGCAGTTGTTATTTTCTTCGCAAACAATTTTTATCAGTTGTTGGATATTTTTAAATCGTTGTTATTGGCAAAACTTTGATTTTCTTCCGCTGCAATATTTTGAAATATTGAACTTGATTCACCAGTGATTTTATGAATGAGGCCATTTAAGTTCTTTTAAAAAAAAAAAAAAAAAAAAAAATTTTTTTAATTTTCCGCAAATTTTCAAGCAAGTAGTTCGAGGGCCTTCACAACCATTCAATTATGGTTAGCGTACAGTACGGTCCCTTCAACTCATATATCCCGACCGATTCGACAACCATTGGTTTATCGAGAATGTTCAATGAATCGATACTATGTGTCATGTCGTAGTTGCATCGATGGTGTAATCTATGAAACCCCTTTCTTAATTACCACCATACTCTGATCAGAGATTTCAACCTACATACACATGAGAACACATAGGATATCCATACCCGAAGGTAAGTGGTGAATCCCCGACTACAATGCATCGACTCCTATATGTTTCGACAGAACACCAAACCTTGCCACCTGATGACCCCATGAGAGTCGGTAAACAAGTCAAAGTGTAATTCTAGCACATAGAGTCTCAATGATGTCCCGGGTCATAAGGACTAGTGGTGTACAACCATAAACTAGGACTTTTCCACTCGATAAGTGAGAACCACTTAGAAAGTCCTTTATGGAGGGTTGTTCAGTGCACTCTACCAGGAGCACCTATCTGCATGCTCGGACATCACAATGTCCCCTACCAATGAAACATGGTACTCATATCGCAGATACTAGTCTCGAACTCGAGCGGCCTATATCCTTCTTAGCGGCGGCTGAATCGACTAGGAACCGTTTAGAATATACAGTATTACAAATATGAGTTTCATGATACTCATCATATGAGCATCTCATATTCTTTCTACAATTTGTATATTCAAGGGCTTTATCTATGCAACTAGCATTGGTATACAGATAAAGAAGTGCCAAAAATGATAAATTCAAATATTATTAAAATAAAGATTGTTTATACATAGAGTTTCATTGTGAACACTCGGCCAACACTTGGCTCGACGGACACCTACTCTAACAACCTTCGATTTGACAGTAAATTCAAAATATTTGGATAATAATTGAGTGAGTTATGACGTTTTTCATGGGACTGCTCAAACTTCGTTTTTCAGAAAATCATGTATTGATGTGTTCTTGAAGTTTTAATGTTGTAGGCTTCATAGGGGATCGACGGGTGACCGTTGCTGCGTATTGGTATATTGGTAACGATGTTTGGAGTATTATTGAGGCTTCGTTCATGTCGATAGGCACTTGGATTAATTAGAAGTCGTAGGAAATGATTTGATATCATTTGCCGTACTTTTGTGTCGTATGTGTCGTAGGGTGAACGTCGTTGCTTTGGGGCGTTTGTACGAATTTGATTCGATTTATGGCATACTAGGATGGGTCTTGGGGTGTCGGTTCATGGTCCTTACAATCAAGTCTAGGATGATAAGCATTGCATGTATTGGAATTTCGTGAGTTGGCAATTCCCGCAAGTACACGGACCCCCAAACGGACCTGGGCACGGGGTCCGTGCCTCTGTTTTCTTCTCAATGTCAATTTTCCGAGCCTACACGGACTTCCACACGGACTAGGGCACGGGGTCCGTGCCTTCCCCTTTCTGCACGACAAGTTTTACCGAGTATACACGGACCCGGAGCCGGACCTGGGCACGGGGTCCGTGTCCCTTCTCCTTCCAGAGCATTTCTTTCGCGTACCTACACGGACCCATACATGGACCCAGGCACGGGGTCTGTGTACTTCATGTTTTGGGAAATTTTATACTTTGTTTTGGGGTTTCATGTCTTGGGTTAGTACGATGATTAAAATGAGGTCAAGTCCTGAGCGTTTTAGAATGCCTTAAGCTATTTAATTGATTCGGGTGCGCACGATTACCTATGTCTAGGTTATGCAAGTTAAGTTTAAATTCAAGTAGTATGTGCAACAGCGGCCCTAATCGAAGTCCAACGAATCCCTAAACGCCAAGTAAGTATGTTGACGTGCAAGAAAAATATTTTCAAGTTTTTGAGGTATGCTAAATGTCTTGTGACCAATTTATGTAAGGGGTTTGAAAGCGTTAAATCATGAACGGGGACCAACCCACCCCGTTAAATTATGAACAGGTTTAGATCGTGATTGGAAAGTGTTAAATCATGAACGGGGACCAATCAACCCGTTAAATTATGAACGGGGATCTCATGTATGTGGCAGTGGATACGTCCCTGTCATCCCAGTACTGTGGTTTAGTCTGATCAGGCGATTATGTTATGGGTCACTTGCTTTGAAACATGCCTCTACCTAAAATGATGAAGTTATGTATGTTTAGGTATGTTCAGGTATGCAAGCATGTTTAAGAGAAGTTTATGTTGATGTCACGTCTAAGTATGTATGTACGTATGTTCAGGTTTTGGTATGCAAGTTCAAGTCTTAAGTATGTATGTTCTATTTTAAAGTTGAATGTGTTTTTATTATGTAGTACTTGTTACGTCCAGTTTATACGTGTTGAGTCTTTAGACTCACAAGACTTGATCGATGCAGGTGAGGATGTTTATGGGGAGACTGAAGGTGGGGACCAAGGAGCAGGCTTGAACTGAGCGGAAGGCTAAACCCGAGGACTGCCATGTTTTAAGTTTATGAAAACATTTTATACTTTGGTCAAACTTTAAATTTCAAATCTTTTGGTTGCAACAACTTGTGAGACGTACACTTTATCTCTTTTATCGAAATTTGAATGTTCACGTTTATTTAAGAAAATTTTTAATTCTTTCGCAAATTTTAGTAGTAAAAACGTACGGTACGTTACAGTTGGTTTCAGAACCGTGTTCTTGTAAAGGGTTACGCCTACTGCTAGTCGCAAGAAGCTCGCGAATTCACACCTCAAGTCTGTAAGTTTTATGGTTTCAAATTTATGATTATGTAGTAAGCATTAAGTTCTGATTTCAGCATGTGCATATTTTAAAGTTCAAGTACGTGCATCTTATGTTGTCTATATCATGTTCATGCATGTGGGGTTTACGTGTTGGATTAATTATTGGAACAGTATGCCTCCTAGACGTGTGATCGACCGTGAAACAAGGGATGAGGATAGAGAGGCTCGAGAGGAGAGGAGATACGCTCCTTCCTCCTCCACCTCCGGACTTGCTGACACAGATGCTTGCCGGTATGACGCAGTTCTTCGCACAGTTTGCGAGGAACCAGACTGCAGTAGACGCAGGGGAGAGGCCCAGACCTGAGGCGATGTATGAGAGGTTCAGGAGGATGAATCCTCAGGAGTTTTCGGGTACCACTGACCCGATGATAGCTGAGGGATGGATTAAGTCCATTGAGGTAATCTTTGATTTCATGGAACTGACCGATGCAGATAGAGTCAGGTGTGCCACGTTCCTTCTGACAGGGGACGCCAGGCTATGGTGGGAGAGTGCGTCAGTGGCAGTAAACTTGCAGGTGTTGCCTTGGAATGGTTTCAAGGAGGTTTTCTACTCTAAGTACTTCACTGAAGAAGTACGTTCCCATCTGACCAGAGAGTTCATGACGCCGCGACAGGGAGACAGCAGCGTGGCAGACTTTGTCCGGAAGTTCGAAAGGGGGTGTTTGTAACCCTGATAGCTAATGATGCCCAGAGTAAGCCGAGGCATTTCATGGATGGATTGCGGCCGATCTTGCGTCATGATGTCCGGGTTGCTGGTCCTACTAGCTATGCAGTTGCCGTGTCTAGAGCATTGGCGGCAGAGCAGGATCAGAGGGATATCGAGTTGGATAGGCAAGGCAAGAGGCCCTATCAGGCACCACCGCAACACCAGCAGCAGCAGCATCAGAGGCCCCTGTTTAAGAAACCGTATCAGGGGCTGCCAGGGAAGAAGCCATAACAGGGACCGCCAAAGGGCAAGGGTCCAATTCAGCAGCAGGTGGCGCCTCAGAAGCCTTGAAATTTCCCGGTGTGCACTAAGTGCAACCGCCAGCATCCGGGGCAATGCTTATACGGGTCAGGAAAGTGTTATAAATGTGGAGCTACTGACCACATGCTGAAAGAGTGTCCACAATGGAAGCAGCCAACTCAGGGCAGGGTGTTCGCCATGCATGCACAAGAGGCGAACCCAGACACTACACTGCTGACGGGTAACTTATTTAATTCCATACAGTATTAAATTTTCACCTTGCATGCTTATTTGAATTAGGATTATTAGGATGTTAGATGGGGTTTTTGGTGTCTTTTGTTGCATAAGACCACTATTATAATTTTGGGATATAAGTTTTGGTGTTGTGCTAACGTCCCTCAGGAAATATTTTCATTAAGAGAATAGCTACTCAGGCCTTGATAGATTCAGGAGCCACCCATTCATTTATTTGAAAACGTTTGCTAACCACCTGAATGTCAAGACCATTGGAATCGACGTGAATTATTCAGTGGCAGTCCCATCCGGGGAAGAACTATCAGCTACTAGTGTGGTCAGATACATTGACTTGGAATTACACGGCCACCTAGTGTATGCCGACTTGATCGTCTTGCCAATGCTAGAGTTTGATATCATACTGGGAATGGACTGGCTCACGAGGAACCGAGTCTTGATCGACTTTCAGAAGAGATCCGTTTTGGTTAGACCAGTGGGCATGGAGCAGTTTCTATTTGAACCAGGCAGATGGAGAAGTTTCCCTCGCATGATCTCTTGCATGCAGGCTCGGATACTTATTTCTAAGGGGTGTCAGACCTTCTTGGCCAGCGTTATTTCGACACCTGACATACCCACTCCGTCACTATCAGATGTGCCAGTAGTCAGAGACTTCCCAGACGTCTTTCCTGATGACGTCACGGGTCTTCCACCAGAGAGAGAGGTGGAGTTTACGATTGATCTCATGCCAGGCACAATGCCAATCTCTAAGGCACCGTACCGATTAGCTCCAGCTGAGATGTTAGAACTCAAGCAACAGATTCAGGAGCTTCTCGAAAAGGAATTCATCCGCCCCAGTTTCTCACCGTGGGGCGCACCAGTACTTTTTGTAAAGAAGAAGGATGGGAATATGAGGCTGTGCATCGATTACCGAGAGTTGAACAAGGTAACAATAAAGAACAAGTACCCACTTCCTTGGATCGAAGACTTGTTTGATCAATTGCAGGGAGCCACAGTGTTCTCTAAAATAGATCTTCGATCAGGGTATCACCAGCTGAAGGTGAAAGACGCAGATGTGCATAAGACAGCTTTCAGAACCAGATATGGGCATTACGAGTTCTTAGTAATTCCGTTTGGACAGACGAATGCTCCAGCAATTTTCATGGACCTCATGAATCGAGTATTCCAGCATTACCTTGATCAGTTCGTCATAGTATTTATTGATAACATTCTTATTTACTCGAAGAGTCATGAGGAGCACAGTCAGCACTTGAAGACAGTTATGCAGACCTTGCAAAGTCGCAAGTTATTTGCGAAGTTCAGTAAGTGTGAATTCTGGTTGGAAAAGGTAGCGTTTTTGGGTCACATAGTATCTAGCAGTGGGGTCGAAGTGGATCCAGCCAAGGTGGCAGCAGTTAAAGATTGGGTTGAACAGAAGAATGCATCAGAGATCCGCAGTTTTCTGGGTTTAGCCGGTTACTACCGTAAGTTTATTCAGGGGTTTTCGTCCATAGCAGTGCCACTCACTTCACTGACCAAGAAGAATGCTAAGTTTGTGTGGAGTGATGAATGTCAGAAAAGCTTCGATACGTTGAAGCAAGCTCTTATTTCAGCGCCAGTTTTAGCCATGCAAACAGGGCAGGGAGATTTTGTGCTATACACCGATGCATCTAAGCTCGGGTTAGGCGCAGTGTTGATGTAGCATGGTCGGGTGATAGCTTATGCTTCCAGACAGTTGAAGGTGCATGAGAAGAATTATCCGACTCACGATCTGGAACTAGCCGCCGTTGTCTTTGCATTGAAGATTTGGAGACATTAATTTTACGGCGAGAAATGTCAGATATTTACCGATCATAAGAGTCTCAAGTATTTCTTCACACAGAAAGAACTGAATATGAGACAGAGACGGTGGTTGGAGTTAGTAAAAGACTACGACTGCGAAATTAGCTACCATCCGGGAAAAGCTAATGTTGTCGCAGACGCCTTGAGCAGGAGAGTGGCAGTTGTAGCACATTTATCAGTGCAGAGACCTCTCTAGTCTGGGATTCAGAGGTTTGATTTAGAAGTTTATCGCAAGGGCAGAGCTCCAAGGCTGTCTAATCTGACGGTCCAATCTTCTCTGCTAGACCGTATTCGTGCAGGTCAGCCTTCAGATGAGCAGTTACAGAAATGGAGGCGGAAGGATGAAGCCAAGGGCAGTGTACTCTACATAGTGTCAGATGGTATTGTGAGATACAGAGACAGAATGTGGGTGCCTAGCGTTGATTCGATCAGAGAGGATATTCTGTCAGAGGCACATGCATCTCCCTATTCCATTCACCCAGGAGGTACCAAGATGTACAAAGACCTGCAGATTTTGTATTGGTGGCCAGGGATGAAGCGAGACATCCGCAGATTTGTGTCTGAATGCCTCACTTGTCAGCAGATGAAGGCAGAACATCAGAGGCCAGCCGAAATACTTAAGCCACTCCCCATCCTAGAGTGGAAATGGGAGAATATTACAATGGACTTTGTGGTTGGGTTGCCGAGGTCAGTCAGAGGATCGAATTCTATTTGGGTTATAGTGGATCGATTCACCAAGTCAGCACATTTCCTGCCAGTGAAGACAACTTTCTCCATGACGCAGTATGCTGAACTTTATATAAGGGAGATAGTTCGGTTGCATGGGATCCCAGTTTCTATTGTGTCCGACAGGGACCCGAGATTTACCTCGTCCTTTTGGAAGAGCCTACACGCAGCCATGGGGACGAAGTTGCTTTTCAGTACCGCCTTCCACCCGCAGACAGATAGCCAGTCTGAGCGAGTGATTCAGATTTTAGAGGATCTATTGCGAGCATGTATGATCGATTTTCAGGGAACTTGGGAATCCAAACTACCTCTAGTGGAGTTTACCTACAACAACAGTTTACAATCATCCATAGGTATGGCTCCCTACGAAGCATTGTATGGAAGGAAGTGCAGATCACCAATTCATTGGGATGAGGTTGGTGAGAGAGCAGAACTTGGCCCGGAGATAGTTTTGCAGACTGTAGATGTGGTGGTCAAGATTCGAGACATAATGAAGACCGCCCAGAGTCGCCAAAAGAGCTATGCCGATAAGAGGAGAAGAGATATCGAGTTTGCCGTAGGTGATCACGTTTTTATAAAAATAGCGCCCATGTAGGGTGTTATGAGATTTAAGAAAAGAGGCAAGCTGAGTCCAAGGTTTATTGGACCTTTTGAGATTCTTGACAGAGTTGGGACACTAGCTTATCGTGTTGCCCTTCCGTCGAATCTGGCCGAGGTACACAATGTGTTCCACGTCTCGATGCTGAGGAAGTATCTAGCTAATCCTTCGCACGTGTAGAGCTGCGAGCCGTTGCAGTTGGCTCCAGGCCTGTCTTACGAGGAAAGAACTGTCCATATCCTAGACAGACAGGAGCGTAGACTTCGGAACAAGGTGACCAAGCTGGTCAAAGTCAAGTGGCTGAACCAGACAGTGGAGGAAGCCACTTGGGAAGTCAGAAGCGGACATGAGGATTCGCTACCCGGAGTTGTTTGGTAAGGTTTAATTTCGAGGACGAAATTTTTATAAGTGGGAGAGGAACTGTAGTGCCCAAATTCAGTACACGTATAACCAATACATTTATTTAATTATTAAAGCATTTATTTAAGTTTAAATTGAGTTTTAGCCATGCACGATTTATCTGAATGAATTATTATAAATTAATTATGTTTATGTGATGCACGTTAAAATGTTTTTTGAGTTTCATGTTTCAGGCGATTACTCGAGACGGGATCGAGGGAAAAGAGACCGGTGACGATTTTGGTGATTTTAAAGTTGGCATTTTATTTTAAGTTGAGGTTGGGGCATTTTAACTAATTTATTAAGTTGTTAGTATTTTAAAGTCTAATTTGTTTATTTAGTGATTTAAGAGTTTGAAACTTTTAAAGTTACCATTTTGTGTGTGTTATTTTTTTAAAGGGATTTTATTAAGAGTGTGTAGTGATTTACTATTTTTATTGACTTGTTAATGGAGTTAGCATTTTTAAATAGCTTGATTAATTATTTAATTAAGCAATTCTTCCCCTAATTACTCACTCACACACGTTACACACACTTACACGTTTTTACACACACCAAAACACACACATTCAGATTTTTATTCATTTTGAGAAAGAAAACCTAGGGTCTCCTTCCCTAGTGCAGCCGCCCACCCCTCTATATAATTTCCAGCAATATTTCGTTGAGTTATCTCAAGAAAATTGAGCCACGGTCGTCCCGGATCAAGCCTCGCTTCTTTCCCGCTTCGGTATCGTCGTTACGGTATTTCAAATCATCAAAGGCACGTATATTCTGTTATTGCTGCATCGATCTCGTCATATAATGCGTTGTGTTGTTATTTATGTGCAAAATACATGTGTGATGTGTAGAAATTTGAGCAATTACGTTTAGAACGCTTTTGAAACCATTTTTAGATCTAAGATTTTTGTTTTTGCTGTATTTTTAAATACTGCGACTTTTCGATCGTGATTCTGAGAAAACTTTCAACACAAAAATTGTAGAACTTTTTGATACCTTCGATTTGACAGAAATTCGAAATATTTGGATATAAATTGAGTGAGTTGTAACGTTTTTCGTGGGACTTCTCAAACTTCGTTTTTCAGAAAATCATGTATTGATGTGTTCTTGAAGTTTTAATGTTGCAGGCTTCGTTTGGAATCGACGGGTGACCGTTGCTGCGTATTGGTATATTGGTAACGATGTTGGGATTATTATTGAGGCTTCGTTCATGTCGATAGGCACTGGGATTAATCAGAAGTCGTAGGAAACGATTTGATATCATTTGCCGTACTTTTGTGTCGTATGGTGAACGTCGTTGCTTTGGGGCGTTTGTACGAATTTGATTGGATTTATGGCATACTAGGATGGGTCTCGGGGCATCGGTTCATGGTCCTTACAATCGAGTCTAGCATGATAAGCATTGCATGTATTGGAATTTCGTGAGTTTGCAATTCCCTCAAGTACACGGACCCCCACACGGACCTGGGCACGGGGTCCGTGCCTTTTTTTTCTTCTCAATGTCAATTTTCCGAGCCTACACGGACCCCCACACGGACTAGGGCACGGGGTCCATGTCTTTCCTCTTCTGCACGACAAGTTTTACCGAGTCTACACGGACCCGGAGCCGGACCTGAGCACGGGGTCCGTCTCCCTTCTCCTTCCAGAGCATTTCTTTTGCGTACCTACACGGACCCATACACGGACACAGGCACGGGGTCCGTGTACTTCATGTTTTTGGAAATTTTATACTTTGTTTTGGGGTTTCATGTCTTGGGTTAGTACGATGATTAAAATGAGGTCAAGTCCTGAGCGTTTTAGAATGCCTTAAGCTATTTAATTGATTCGGGTGCGCACGATTACCTACGTCTAGGTTATGCAAGTTAAGTTTAAATTCATGTTAGTATGTGCAGCAGCGGCCCCAATCGAAGTCCAACGAATCCCTCGACGCCAAGTAAGTATGTTGACGTGCAAGAAAAATATTTTCAAGTTTTTGAGGTATGCTAACTGTCTTGTTACCAATTTATGTATGGGGTTGGAAAGCGTTACATCATGAACGGGGACCAACCCACCCCGTTAAATTATGAACGAGTTTAGATCGTGATTGGAAAGTGTTAAATCATGAACGGGGACCAATCAACCCGTTAAATTATGAACGGGGATCTCATGTATGTGGCAGTGGATACGTCCCTGTCATCCCAGTACTGTGGTTTAGTCTGATCAGGCGATTATGTTATGGGTCACTTGCTTTGAAACATGCCTCTACCCAAAATGATGAAGTTATGTATGTTTAGGTATGTTCAAGTATGCAAGCATGTTTAAGAGAAGTTTATGTTGATGTCACGTCTAAGTATGTATGTACGTAAGTTCAGGTTTTGGTATGCAAGTTCAAGTCTTAAGTATGTATGTTCTATTTTAAAGTTGAATGTGTTTTTATTATGTAGTACTTGTTACGTCCAGTTTATACGTGTTGAGTCTTTAGACTCACAAGACTTGATCGATGCAGGTGAGGATGTTTATGGGGAGACTGAAGGTGGGGACCAAGGAGCAGGCTTGAACTGAGCGGAAGGCTAAACCCGAGGACTGCCATGTTTTAAGTTTATGAAAACATTTTATAATTTGTTCAAAATTTACATTTCAAATATTTTGGTTTCAACAACTTGTGAGACGTACACTTTATCTCTTTTATCGAAATATGAATATTCACGCTTATTTAAGAAAATTTTTAATTCTTCCGCAAATTTTAGTAGTAAAAAAGTACGGTACGTTACAACTAGGAAAAATAATTATCCGCTTCCTCGTATTGATGACTTATTTGATCAACTTCAGGGTACTTCTGTATACTCTAAGATTGATCTTCGTTCTGGTTATCATTAAGTACGAGTTCGAGAAGAAGATGTTACTAAAAATGTTTTCCGTATCAGGTATGACCACTATGAGTTCTTGGTTATGCCTTTCGGTCTCACTAATGCTCCTGCTGTCTTTATGGATTTAGTGAATCGTGTATTTTGAGATTTTCTTTACCTATTCGTTATCGTATTTATTGATGATATTCTTGTATATTCGAAATAGAAAAAGAAACATGTTGAACATTTGAGACAGGTACTTCAAACTTTTTGCAATGGTCATTTTTATGCTAAATTGTCCAAATGTGAATTCTGGACGGACAAAATAGTATTTTTGGTCACGTCCGCAATTGACACAGATGAATCAGAGATTCATTTGGTCAGATGAATGTGAAGCTAAATTTTTTTGAATTGAAGATGAGATTGACCACATAACCTGTGCTTACTATTCTCTCAGGTACCGGAGGATTTGTGGTGTGTACAGATGCATCTAGTAAAGGTTTGGGCTGCGTTCTGATGCAACATGGCAAGGTGGTTTCTTATGCGTCTCGTCAATTAAAATCTCATGAAACTTGTTATCCTGTTCATGATCTTGAATTGGCAGCCATTGTGTTTTCTTTGAAGATTTGGCGCCATTATTTGTACGAAGAAAAGTTTGTTATCTATTCGGAACATAAGGGTCTGAAATATCTCTTTTCTCAACCTGATTTAAATTTGAGACAACGCAGGTGGATGTATCTCCTGAAGGACTCTGATTGTGAGATTCAGTATCACCCTGGATCGGTGAACGTTACTACAGATGCCCTTAGTCTAAAGTTCATAACTCTGTTTTAGCCTCTATTAATGTTGCCAAAGTATACGAGGATATATGTACTTCTGGCTGGACTTTTCACTCGAATTGTAATTTTGTCACAGTCTCAGCATTGCAAATTGAGCATAACCTGATATCTAAAATACGAAAGGCCCAACAAAGCGATGCTCAGATTCAAAAGTCTAAAGAACTTGTACATACAAGACATCATTTTGGATTTCATATTTCTTCTGATGGTTCTTTACGACTTAACGGTCAGTTGGTAGTTCCTGATGATTTTGATTTGAAATATGACCTTCTTCGTGAAGCACATTGTAGCAAATACAGTATTACCCTTGGAGGCCGAAAAATGTATTTGACATCGAGACCTCAATTCCAATGGAGACGTATGAAAAAGTACATTGCTGAATTTATTTCAAAATGTCTTGTCTGCCAACAAGTAAAAACCGAGAGAATGAAACCGAGAGGATTACTCCATAGTCTTGAAATTCCAAAATGGAATTGGGAACATACTGCTATGGACTTTGTGACTCATTTACCTCGTTTGCCCAAGGGCTGTGATGCTATTTGGGTTATTATAGACCGACTTTCGAAATCTGCACATTTTATTCTGTATGAGCTGACTTATCCTTATAAGAAAATGACACATTTATACATCGAGAATATTGTGAGGCTGTATGGTGTGCCAGTCTCGATTGTATCTGATCGTGATCCCAGATTTGCCTTTAAATTCTGGGGTAGCTTTCAAGAAGCGATGGGTACGCGTTTGGCTATGAGTACTACTTATCATCTTCAAACTGATGGCCAGACTAAGCGTACGATTCAAACGTTAGAAGATTTGTTACTTGCTGTTGTGATGGATTTCAGGATGAGATGGAAAAATGCCTTACCATTGGTAGAATTTTCTTATAATAATAGCTTCCAACCGAGTATTGGTATGACACCATTTGAAGCTTTATATGGTAGATGATTTAGGTCACCGTTATTCTGGGATGAAATTGGTGAAAGACGGATGATTGGACCTGTAATGATACAGGAAATGAATGACAAGGTTCAGTTAATTCAACAACGAATGAGAGCTGCTCAGGATCGTCAAACAAGTTATACTAACAAACAAAGACGACCCTTAGAATTCCAGAAAGGTGATAAAGTGTTTTTGAAAATATCTCCCTTCGGAGGCACTGTTCGATTTGGCATGCGAGGAAAATTATCTCCTCGATATGTTGGACCATACGAGATCCTTGATAGAGTTGGGTATCTTGCTTATCGGTTGGCATTTCCACCAGATTTATCTGCCATTCACGATGTATTTCATGTTTCTATGTTGAGGAAGTATGAACCAGATCCATCACATGTGTTTCAACTTGATGAGGTTGAACTTGATCCTTCTCTTTCCTATATTGAACAACTTGTTTGCATTATGGATCGAAATGAGAAAATATTGCGTAACAAATCAATTCCACTAGTTCGAGTACAATAGACACGACATGGTATGGAAGAGTCAACGTGAGAAATGGAAAGCAAGATGCGAGAATCATATCCGTTCTTGTTTGATTCTATTCCATCTGTTCCATTGTATTCAATGTATGATGATCCATTTACTGATTTTAGTTTTGATATGTACTATAGCTGGTGAAGTATTATATATTTTCCAATGTTATGTATATATGGATACTTAAAATTTCGATGACGAAATCTTTTAAGTGGGGGAGGAATGTAAGGACCATGTATCGTATTATCGTAAATCATATTTTGATTATCAGTAATTTATTACATTGTAATGTTATTAAGTGCATGTAATATATACGTGACACATGTTACGGTTTTCAGCATAATTATCTGAGTAATAGTTCAAATGAAATGAAACCAATTTCATTAAAAAGCTAATACATAGTATTACAAATTTCATGTTTTGAGTTTTGGTCAAATCCATTTAGAAATAGGGGCAAAATCATCCCGAAGTATATCGTGTGTATTGAAGTTTCTACACTGACACATTTTGGGAGAACGAGCATAATTCCAATATCCAAATCAAGTGCAGTTAGTGACAAATGAAAGCTAAGAATAGATCTACAACTTTCATGTTGATCACATTGGCTAATTCGAAACACAGCGTTTCAGACAGAACATGGCGCGCCAGGGCGCCGTTTTATTTCCTCCTCAACACGGCATTGACATGCATTCTGGATAGAATGCAACGCACTAGGGCGCAGATTCTTTACCGCCCCAGCGCGGCATGATAGACTTTCTTTGGACAGAACTCAGCGCGCTAGGGCACAAGTTCTTCACCAACCCAGCGCAAGTTCTTGACCGCCCCAGCGCGAGTACCTCATCTGCCAAATATTTAAGTTGATAAGAATGATTTTGTTGAAACATTTTCTTTCATTTCCTCTGAACGTTTGAAGAAAAAACATTGAACTTCAAATTCTATCGTACGAATCCGCTTCGAAACATTGTCAAAACGGGAAACAAATTATATATTCAGAATCCTCTTGTCGAGAGCATTCTTTTGAGGTCACTTTTTTCTCGATTCAGAAATTTTATCTCTTGAATCGTTGAAATAGCATGTATTTGAAGTTGATTTCAATATATGTGATAGAATCACCGACAAGAAACTTCTGTTCAAAGTCTGAATTGAATTATGTTATGATTTCAATTTGATATGAATTTTCAAAGTTTGAAAAGCTTTGTGGAACTTAAATTGTTGATTTTAAATGAATTCATTGATTGAAAAAGAATATGTTAATGATGTAGATTGATATCTATATTAAAATCCTAATTGTGGATCATGCTACATTGACTGGAGACGAAGAATTGAGGTATGTTGCGACTGTGTAACATACGGTAGTTATCTGTGTCATATGATATATGTTTGATTGATTTGACCGAGAATATGTGTCTATATGCCTTTCTTGTTGAGTTGATGTGGAATACATGACATTCATGATTGGATATCGATGTATAACATAAATATTTGTTAACACACATCATTTTATTCATACATCGATACATGACATGCACGTTGAGCTATGATCCTTGGATACATTTACATAATTGGATTTGATTCTGGGGTTTGTGAGAACGATGTTATGTTTGGCATTACGTGGCCCTTAAACCATAGTCATTTGTGGCCCTGATGATTGATTGATTGAGATTTGATGGTGTTTGTGGATGCTATAATACGATCATCCCTTATACTTGATTGAGGCCAGTGTGGCAGCTCGAGCATTGATTTGATAACGATTCGATTGGTTTTGATACATGCTCAGTGGATGGGCATTTGACCTGATATCCCCACGACATGCATGCATTGCGTATCATATATCATTGTGTAGATACAAGTTGTATATATTATGGTTGTTTCATACGGAGCTTTTGCTCACCCCCAAGGGGGCTGTTATTGTCTTTGTATGTGGACAATGGCAAGTACTCCAGGTTATCAGGAGACCGGAGATGGTACCTCTGGAGGGAGTCACATTTAAGTTGAGGTTGATTGGTTTATCCAAGTGTATATATGTATCTATATACCGGGACATTTCCCGAGGATATGAGTTAATTATATGTAGTTGATTTTGATTATGTGTGGGCTTATTTTCTTATGTTATATGTTTAGATGAGAATTTATTATATACTATTTTTAGTATCATAAATATTTTTGTCAAATTTTGGGTTCATTGTAAAGAAAATTTTACTTGTTTTCTGCTATAATTAATTAAACATAATCAAATTGCATTGTAATAACGATTAGGAGTTAAGGGCCCTACAGCACGGGACTCTTGCAGGGCGAAGGGCAGGGCTCGTGAAGGTCCTAGCCTCGATCCAAGAGGTTCCATGCAAAGCTGTAAGGGTAGGAAGAGAGGCGGCGCATGGCTAGACACCGGCCGAGAGTTTATGAGGAACCATGCAAGTTTGTTTGCCTGGGCCATTGGGGCTAGTCTGAGAGGTTCCTAGAGGGTTTGGTTAGAATCCTAGGAGGGTCGGCTAGGGTCTGGACTGAGTGGTTAGGGGCTGGAGTCGAAATAACATAGGTTCGAATCACACTAGGAAGCTAGGGTTTTGTGCAGAAATCTTCAGTAGGTGTTTAGGCTTGTTCGAAGGTCCTAATTGGCTTAGTTTGGATTGAATATGGTTTATTTAGTTGTTATTAAGCTTTGGTTTAAGTTTGGTAAGCTTTGGTTAAGTTTCGAGTCAATACGAGTCAAAATCGGGATATACGTCTAAGTTTAAAAACAAATCAAGGAAATTATC
Source organism: Primulina tabacum (assembly GCF_025594145.1). Taxonomy (NCBI): domain Eukaryota; kingdom Viridiplantae; phylum Streptophyta; class Magnoliopsida; order Lamiales; family Gesneriaceae; genus Primulina; species Primulina tabacum. Next base: position 5,472,990 of record NC_134556.1, on the reverse strand, counting down.
GAAAACCTCAATTTTAATCCTAAGGAATATTTAAGGGAGTGTTTTAAGGTAATAGGTTAAGTTTGTAATGATTTAGGACGTCGTTTCGAGATATAGGGATAAATATGGAAAGTTATGCTTATAGAATAAAACAATCAGTTTACACCTAAAATTGGTCGACATCCTGGTAGTGCCCTGAAAGCTGTAATATATGCTAAAATTTTTATTTTAAATGTTTATGGAGTTTTATGATGAAACTTTAATGCTAAAAGACATTTTGCATGCTTGATTTAAAAGAAAAATGATTTATATGTGCATGAATTATATAATTAATGAAAATATGAAATGTAGAAGGAAGTGAAGTGATTGTGACTGATAGGATGATGTGATGATATGATTGGGAATATCGTGAGAGAAAAGGCTCCAGAGGGAGCCAGTTTACTGGAGAAAGCCCTAGAGGGAGCCCGATGACCGTATTTTCATCGACATGATATGATGATATGTAAGGCCAAGGCTCAGTTGATGGGTGAGATTGTTACTGATGTCTCTGCCACCCAATTTTGTGGTTACACATAGATGGATCCATCGACCTTCAGCTGAAACGATAGTTACAGTTAACGATCCGAACTCAATAAAAAGAATACATATATGTATATGATGAAAAGTAAAATGTATATGATGAAAGGAAAAGTGTTAAAGTTTATGCATGTCCATGAAAACCTGTTGGAAAATTTCATGTTCGCAATCTTGATTTTGATGTTAACAAAACTTGTTAGTTTGTTACTAATGGTTGTGCCTAAATGCGCAGGAAGTTGGAACTGATCATGATTCGAACTGATCAGTTATCAAGTCAAAACTAAATCTATCGAGGCGTAAACTAAAAGCGCCAACTGATCTTCAAACTTAATCAGTTCAACTGATATATCGAAGATTAGTTCAACTAATTGTCCAGCTGATAGGCAGTTCAACAGAAGATCTTCAGAATCCCGTCCAACTACTGAAGAGCTCAACTGATGAAGAGCCCAGCTTACCAGTTCAACTTAAAGAGTAAAATCAATTCAACTGACGAGTCAACTGCTTTCACCAGCCCAACTGAATATCAATTCAGATGACCAGTAAGGTGCATCAGTTAGGATTCAATCAGTTTGCAGAAAACGACAAGCTTATTCAATAGAATCCAGTTTTGCACACTGAGGAAAAGTTATTGTACGATCAAAGGTACAATAATGAATGTTGCAGCGAAGCTTAAAGACATAATGTTCCAGCATAGATGTCGGAAAATTCGAGACACAAATCTCAAGGAACTCATTCAAGCTGCAACAGATACAATTATTGAGTCTCACTGTACGATCCGTTTCTTGCCTATAAATAAAAGATTAGTGAAGTCCAATATAAGAGAAAAAGAAGAGTGTGGAAAAACAATAGAAAGGGAACGCATATTGCATATCATCTTACAAGAAGCAAACAGCCTAGAGGGAAAACTTTATCATTTTATCAGCTTAGATTAGAAGCACAATTTCCTTAGTGTGTGAGAGCACTTTCGTGTTTTAATAAAAGAATCAGTTATCAAACACACACACACCACCACTCAAATATAGTCTTGCACAAAGACAATGAACTTGAGTATGTAGTTTTTGACACACAGACGTTAAATGAGTGTTGGCTGGAAGGTGATGCCTTCAGTCTAGTCTAGGAGTTCAGTTAGGCAGTTGGTAAGTCCTAAGCTTGGTGGGTTTGTACAAGGTGATGTATAAATCAAAGTATTCTAGTGGATCCTACCCGAGGTCATAGAATCCATAAACATATCTTGTGTATTTAATTGTTTAACTACTGTTTTCAAATTGATTTGATCAGTTAGAGCATCCGTTGGTTCAGTTTTCACCATAACTGAACTGATATATGTCGCAACTGTTTCCATTTATTTTCAGTTATTCAGTTACACATGATATAAAATATATCAGTGTTTCTTAACGAAAGATTACTTAAAGTATTTTCCACCTGATTTAATATCAAACTCGATCTAATTCATCGTGTGTAAACATTCTTAGAACACGAGCTATTGCAGCTCTTGGATAATATTGTGTTTGAAGCACCTCAAGGTGCCCAACACATTATCCTTCAATTGGTATGAGAGCTAGCTATTCTAAGAAGGACATTTGAAAACTGACTAAAATTATTTTACTTTAAAATAATTTTAAAAGCTATTTAAAAATACTTTATATTATTTTCAAAACTATTTGAAAATGTTTATCTAACGCTCATTGCTAAGATGTTGAGAGGATTGGCTCTGCAATTAACATTGTGGCCACTTCGCTCGACTTCGAGCTTTGGGACTTTAATCAGCCTACAGGGGTACGAGTCTTACCTGTTGGCTATTCAGCAAAACTGATTGGAAGACAAGGTTTCAGCTTCCAACCTTCCAGTTGAAGCTGATCAACAGACGAAGCCCAGCTATGTTGAGATGTTGGATGATTAAAGTTGAGCTTAATCATCAGCAATATGCTGCCGCTTAACTGCCATATTAGATCAAGTAGATGATCAATGCGGTTCAACATCAGCTGAGTCCAGTTTGAATCAGCCCAACCAGTTTGGCAACAGAGAGATCATGTCCAAGGCAGCGAGCTGTTTTTCTTGCCAGAAAACTCAAGATCGTTGCAGCACTTCAATAGTTCAAGACAACTAGTTGTTGGTATATTCAGTTCTGTCATGCATAAACTTATTGATATTTGATGTTGTTTAAAATATTCTATGTAGTAGCAATTTTCCCTAATAACTGATGATGTACTTGAATGTTTAATAAAAGGGAGATCTATTTGATTAAACAAATATAATGTTTATCCAATTATGTTTCTATATGATTGAACTGAAATCTCCAGATTTCTTGTCTAAACTGCTTGAATGATTAAAGTTACTAAATTTTGGCGTAGATAATTATTTTTAAAGAGGAGTTTTCAATTCAGTTAATGAGAGGGAGCTTTATTTTCCTCGAACTGAAAAATGTTTTAAACTTATTTTTAACTCGTTATTAAATTCAGTTAGTGAGGGGGAGTTTTATTTCCCTCGAACTGAAAAATGTTTTAAACTCGTTTTTAACCCGGTTTTTAATTCGGATATTGAGGGGGGAGCTTTCTTATACCCCGAACTGAATTTTTTTCTTTAATCATATTTAATTTTTTTTTATTCTCACAAAGGGGGAGAATTGGTTACTTTTTAAAATTTAAAAATTCTTTAAAATCTTTTTAACTGATCAATTTTTGTGACCATAAAAAGGGGGAGATTGTTGGAAAATTTAATGTTTGCAATCTTGATTTTGATGTTAACAAAACTAGTTATTTTTTCACTAATGATTCTATTTAAGTGCGCAGGAAGCTGGAACTGATCAGGATTCGAACTGATCAGTTATCAAGTCAAAACTAAAGCTATCGAGGCGCAAACTGAAAGCGCCAACTGATCGCTCAAACTGAATCTGTTCAACTGATATATCAAAGATCACTTCAACTGATTGTCCAACTGATAGGCAGTTCAGCAGAAGACCTTTAGAAGCCCGGTCAGCTAATGAAGAGCTCAACTGATGAAGAGTCCAGCTTACCAGTTCAACTGAAAGAGTGAAATCAGTTCAATTAACGAGTCAACTGATTTCACTAGCCCAACTGAATATCAGTCCTGATGAATAGTTACACTACAAGAAATTTCAGAATCAACAACACACATACGACAACGGTTTTAACTAAAACCGTTGTTAAAAGTTTTTTGACAACGGTTTTAGATAAAACCGTTGTCATAGATCATTTTTTAAGCAAAAGACAACGGTTTTTATAAAATCGTTGTCTTTTGGGGGTCAAAGACAACGGTTTTTAGGGTCAATGACAACAGTTCTGTAAAACTATCGTCTTTGAACATTTATGACAGCGGTTTCATGTTCAAAGACAACGGTTTTATGAACCGTTGTCTATTAGCGTGTCTTTTTGGACAATTGACAACGGTTTTAGAAAACCGTTGTCGATTAGCGTGAGTTTAGAATAAAATACAACGGTATTTAACGACGGTTTTCCTATAACTGTCGCTATTGTTAGCGACAGTTATAGCTTAACCGTCGCTAATTTCAAATTAGCGACGATTAAATTTCAACCGTCGCTAACGTTAGCAACAGAATCAAGTAAAATCGTCGCTAATTTGATATTAGCAACGATTTAGCTATAACCGTCGCTAATATTAGCGACGGTTGTCGGAAAACCGTCGCTAATTTCAAAAATTCGATACCGCCTAAAATTCCCTCCCTTTTCTTCCACCACTCTCTATAAATACCTGCAAATTCGCTCCATTTTCTTCCACTTCATTTCACAACACTTAAAATTTTTCTCACTTACACGATTTTACAACTTCACAACACTTAAAATTTTTATCTCTTACACGATTTTACCACATCAAAACAATTAAAATTTTTATCTCTTACACGATTTTATCACTTGACGACACTTAAATTTTTTTATCTCTTATACGATTGTACCAATTCTCAACACAGATTTATTAAATTAATAAATTTTGTTTTTATTTTAACTAAAATATTAGCGACGGAATTCATGTATAAACCGTCCTAAGTAGCGAAGGTTTTGCACATGAATGACGTCGCTACATTTAGCGATGGTTATTAATAAACCGTCGCTACGTTTAGCGACGGTGTAACAAAATTTCGCTAATTAGCACTTGTTTATATATGCATTCCGTCGCAAATATCATTTGCGATGGTTTTCAAAACCGTCGCTAAATGTAGCTACGACAACGGTCAAAACCGTTGTCTTTGAGCGAACCATTTAACAATAGTATCTTTAACAACAGTTTTAAAAGGGCATGTTTCTTGTAGTGTTAGGTGCATCAGTTAGAATTCAATCAATTTGCAAATCATGACAAGCTTATTCAATGGTATCCAGCTGTGTGCACTGAGGAAAAGTTATTGTACGATCAGAGGAACAATAGAGGATGTTGCAACAAAGCTTAAAGACAAAATTTTCCAGCAAAGATGTCGGAAACATCGAGACACGAATCTCAAGGAACACATTCAAGCTATAACAGATACAATTATTGAGTCTCACTGTACGATCAGTTTCCTGCCTATAAATAGAAGATCGGTGAAGACCAATGAAAGAGAAAAAGAAAAGTGTGGAAAAACAATAGAAAGGGCACGCATATTGCATATCAACTTAGTAGAAGTAATTATCTTAGAGGGAACACTTCATCGTGTTATCAGCTTAGATTAGAAGCACAATTCCCTAAGTGTGTGAGAACAATTTCGTGTTGTAATAAAAGAATCAGTTATCACACACACACACCACCACTCAAATATACTCTTGCACAAAGACGATAAACTTGTGTATGTAGTCTTTGACACACAGACGTTAAACAAGAGTTGGTTGGAAGGTGATGCCTTCAGTTTATTTTAGGAGTTCAGTTAGGTAGTGAGTAAGTCCTAAGCTGGGTGAGTTTGTACAAGGTGTTGTATAAATCAAAGTCTTCTACTGGATCCTACCCGAGGTGGTAGAAGGAGTGACGTCGGAGTAGTTGAAGTCTCCGAACATCCATAAACATATATTGTGTATTTAATTATTTAACTACTGTTTTCAAATTGATTTGATCAGTTAGAGCATCCGTCAGTTCAATTTTCACTATAACTGAACTTATATATGTCACAACTAATTCCCTTTATTTTCAGTTATTCTGTTACACATGATATAAAATATATCAATTTTTTTTAACGAAGGATTACTTCGAGTGTTTTCCACTTGATTTAAAATCAAACTCGATCTAATTCATCAAGGTAAACATTCTTAGAACACGAGCTACTGCAGCTCTTGGAGAATATTGTGTTTGAAGCACCTCAAGGAGCCCAACACACGATCCTTCAAAAGCTATTTTAAGTAAAAATATTTTCACTGTTGCATGTGATTTTATATGTATTACTTGTTATCATTGTTAAGGTTGCTGAGTCAATAGACTCACTAGGTGTGATCGATGCAGGTGAGCATGATATTGATGTTAATGAGAGACTTGATCGTTGATCTTGCTGGACTGAAGGTGCACACAACCCGAGTACCGGCGCTAGTTTTCCGCATTTGAATTAAGCTTATGATTTAAGTTAACGTTAAAGATATTTTGTGACTTATGATGCTTTTGAGAGGTTTTTGAGAGAATGTTAAAGATAAGTTTATTTTTGAAATATTGTTAGTTTAGGTTGGCTGACGTTTTATGATTTTATGTTTTGAATTACTTTCCTTTTGATTTTCAAGTAATAGTTGGTCGCTTTACTTTAAAAATGGTGCAAAGTTATTTTGAAAATAGATATCTCTATGTATGGTACTATTTCGGCCGAATGCATGGTGGGGAAAAAAATTTCCTAGTATATTTTTAAGAAAAAGGAGTAGTGGATGTTTCAGTTGGTATCAGAGCAACGTTCTTGCAAAGGGTTGTGCCACCGCCAGTTCCGGAAAGCTCACTCGTCAAGCCTCAAGTCTATAAGTTTAATTGTTTTACATTCGTTTTATGATGATACCTACATGTTTATACGGTTTATATGTTTACAATAAATGTTTAAAAGCTTCTTGAGGTTAAATTTTATATATATGCTTAAATGTTGCTCACAAAGGGATTAATACATGTTGCATGATTAAACTTAGATTTAAATGCATGTTGGTTACGTTTAGAATTTAAAAACGATCAGATATATTGTCTTCTAGACGCGCACCTACTGATAGGCAAGTTGAGAATAATGAAGAACATCAAGGGAATGCACCCCCACCTCCTAATGGGGATGCTGCTATTCGTGCACTGGAAGGTATGGCACGTTTCTTTGAGCAGCGGTTTCAACAGGCTTCGAGGCCAAAACTTGATGTTTATGATCAGTTCCGGAGGCTAGGTCCGAAGGAATTTTGTGGCACCGCAGATCTTTTTGCTGCTGAGGGTTGGATTAGATCACTTGAGGTGCACTTTCGTTACTTGAATATGGGAGACGCTTACTGTGTTAGGTGTGCTATATATATGCTTAGGGATGATGCTTCCTTTTGGTGAGAAGGGGCGGAGCATGGAATTGATTTGGCTACACTTACCTGGGCACGATTCAAGGAAATATTCTATGAGAAGTACTTTACTACCGATGTCCGAGGGCGCTTGAAGAGGGAGTTCATGAGTCTCCACCAGGGGATACGACTTTGGTTGAATTTGTGAAGAAGTTCGTTAGGGTTGTCACTTTGTGCCCTTCATTGCTAGAGATGCTGCGGAGAAATTAAGGCACTTCACGGATGGCCTTTTACCTACCATACGTCGTGATGTGATGATGATGCGACCGACGGACTATGCAGCTGCCACTGCCTATGCATTCCAAGCTAAGCAAGCCCTGAAAAACATCGATTATGAGATGCAGCGCAAGAGTCAGCAACACCAACAGAACTCCCAGCCGAAGAAGAAAGAACCAACTATGAGGAGAGTTTATGTTATGCATGCTGAGGAGCTGAGGAGGAGCCAGAAATGACCCTAATCACCGGTAACCTAGTTATTTAATGTTTTTACATTGCTTTTATTGCATGAAATGATAAATTTGTTATGAGAATTGATTTGGGACCAAGAAGAACCTATTGAAAATTAAGTTGCATGCTCTACCATAGTTGGAACTAAGAGATGAAAATATAAACAATAGAAATTAAACATGAATTATGAGCCTTAATTATGCAAATGAGATAATTAAATCCAAATAAGAGTATTAAGGCTTAAAATTGAGAGAAATAAAAAATTTGGGCATGAATGAGAATTTTCAAATTTTGAGGACCAAAATGAAAAATCCAAAATTTAAGGGACTTAATTGCACATAACAGAAATTCAAGGGGCTATTCCGAATTTTTGAAGAGTCCAAGGTCTGAAATTGAGATAACCAAAAACCTAGGGTGAAATAGGGAATTTTTGAAAAATTCAGGGACTAAATTGTAAAGTTTAGAATGTTCGGGAGATGTTTTCTAATTTCAAGTATTTAGGGGCTATTTTCGCAATTTCTGGATTCCTAAGGGTTAGAATAATGAATTCTGAAAGTTTAGGGCTCAAAATGATGAAATTCGAAAGTTATGGGGTAAGGATAAGAATTTCGAAAATCTTGGGGGCTAAAATGTAATATCGAAACCTTTGGGGATGATAAAGCTATTTTCGAAATATTTGAGGGGCTAAAAAAATGCAATTTTTGATAGAATATCGGGATCCAAGAATTAAAAATTCAAAAAATTTGAGAAAATAATGATAGAAACTCCTTAAGCGCCAACACAAATAGTTTTGACGCTGTATTCGTCGCAGAAAGGATATTTATACTGGTGTAGCTACCTACGCATTGTTGGATTCGAGAGCTACACACTCATTCATATCCAAGGCATTCGTCAAGCAACTAAATATTATACCCGAAGATATGATATCAGGTTTCAAAATTTCTATTCCTTCTGGTGATCAAATGATCACTTCGAACATTGTAAAGAATCCGGAGTTTCGTTTGCAAAAAGATGTGGTTCGGGCAGAACTTATCGTACTCTCAATGCCTGAATTCGACATCATACTTGGCATGGATTGGCTATCATTGAATGGAGCTTCGATAGATTTCGGCAGAGGTCGATGTCTATTTGACCGCCCAGTGAGAAATATTTTGTCTTTGAGGCAGCAAGGAATAAGCAAATGCCGCGGATCAAGCAAAACTTGCACTGTGAAAGTCTTAGTAAAAATTTGTAATATTCAAGCTCGAAATAATCGCAAGTGTACGATGTCAAGTAATAATATATTGTACGAGAGTATGAGTATCGTTCCTCTAGAGACCGTATTTCTCAATTGTTATTCTCAGCTATTCAACCCTTAGCAACGATAATTTGGATGATTGTTTATTACTACAATAATTAAATAAAAACTTGATCGAGCAAAACTTGCAATGTGGAATCCACAATAAAAATATGGTTTTATTCGCTCAAAAATTAATCGCAAGTGCACGATGTCAAGTAATAGTATAATGTACGTGAGTACGAGTATCGTTCCACTAGAGACTGTATTTGACAATTATTATTTTCAGTTATTAAATCTTTAGCAACAAAAATTTGAATGATTGTTTTATTGCTACTATAATCAAATAAACATGCAAATAAAATGACTCAAGTATTGATTAATGAAATATAATGTCTAAAATGGTTGAGTAAAATTCAATAAAAAATGAATTTGTTGGGAATTTCGGTTCACCTACCCCTCGTCAATAAATTAATTCGTTCGATATTGATTATATGCTTCCGAGAGGATTTCCTATTCAATTGAACACACTCTCTCGAGGTATGCCAAACTAATTCTGCTCAATGAAGTAATTAAATGTCTTTAATTATTTATCAAGAGTGAATTGCATGTCGATTTATGAAATCCCCTAGTTTTCGACCCTCAGGACTATGACTATCGGCGCGTATCCAATTTCATATATCTATGCAAATTGTAGATCCACGGATTATACTACTAGTTCCTATCACAAGTTATTCTCTCGAACTCACTCGCAATATAAAGACGTTGTTAAAGTTAGCTACGCTCTAACAACACGATAAACACAACAGTATAATCAAGAATAAATCAGAAATCGAGATGTAAATTAATTATACCAAAGTTTTGGGGTAGGATCCCCTTAAATCCCAACAAATAATAAAATTAGCTACTAGAATTCATAGTAAAACTAAACAAAACAAAGTTTAAAGAAGAGAAACTCGATCAGAAATATTAGGCGTGACGAAAATCTCAAAGACGACGCTCGAAAATCTTCAAATCTTCAACGTCTGGCACAAAAAATCTCCAAAGCTTTTTTGGCGGCTCTGAAATTATGTCTCAGTGTCCTCAAAAACGTCCTCCTCTCCTTTCCATATCATCATCTCCTCCAAAATAAGGTAGGGAATCGGACAAGAAATCTTCCCAAAAATAAGTGGCACTCGGGCGGTAGAATATTATCGCTCGAGCGCCACACTCTCTGTAAAACACTTGCGGAATGCGGCTTCTCGCGCTCGGGCGGTAGAGAATTACCGCACGAGCGCCGAGTCTTCGGTAAGGTTGCTCTTCGGAAGATAGATCCCGCGCCCGGGCGGTAGAAAATTACCGCCCGAGCGCCACATGTTCTGGACATCACCTTTGGCATTCAACTCTCGCGCCCGGGCAGTAGTTTTTTACCGCTCGGGCGCCATCTTTTCTGCTCATTTTCTTCTTCGATTGCATACTTCGCTCCAATTTCGGTTCTCCGGTCGTTTTACCTGCAAATTTGTCACGCACAAGTAAGAAACGATCAAATGCATATGCTTACTCTAAAACGAACAAAAATGTAAATGAAATGGACGCATGCACAATGCAAACACACGCAAACTAATGCATTAAAACACGTAAAAACTATGTCTATCAACCCCCTCATACTAACCTTTTGCTTGCCCTCAAGCAAAATAGGTTATAGACTACAACTCAACATGCTACAAACACAAAGTTAAGAGTATTAAAATAACTAAACTGATGGTGTAGTAGCAAACTGACATCTCCTGCCTCAGCGGGTTTGTGAACCACATCCACTTAGTCAAAACACACATCCATTAATATCCCCTTCAAAACATCGCACAACATTTGTATTTTTCCAAAAGGTGTGGCCGTGTGTGCTGTGAATTTTTCTAGCTTGTGTTTCAGACAGTTTTATTCGCAAATCATGTGGGTCGCCGAATCAACAAGTCAATGCAAATTTCTCTCTCTTGAGTTCTGTTTCTACTCGGGACCAACCAGTAAACACATAAAGCGGTAGAGTTTCATGGTAGAACAACAAAATTTAGGGAGTCAATAGCCATAAGTGTTAAGTGGTTCAGAAAGATGGGGAGTACATAGATCATTTTCACTATGCATTTGTCAGATATTTTCTCTGACATTCCTCAACGCCTTACATCTCCATCTTTTTAGCCTTGGGATACGATTTCATCCTTTTTTGGCTCCCCCTCACCTTACATCCCCTTTTGTTTTCCATTTTTTTTTTGCGCATAGTTTTCTCATGCGTACTCTCAAGGCTTTGAATATAGGGTATGTTTATTTATCTGGCATAGTGATGAATTTTTAGGTCCTATGCACGATTGAGATGAAGCATGTTTGAGGGATATTTTTGATTTTCTACTTGAGTTCATGCTACTGGTTAGTCATTCATTTCAACAGGTAATCATTCAAGTTCTACTCGCATCTTATGTTTATCCAGTTCCTCTCACAGATTATTTTGAATTTAACTGTCATTGACACCACTATCAAAATCCACTATATGTGCATATATATAAAAAATTTCAATTCACCGAGGGATTCATAACGAGTGATAAGACTAAGCAACATGCAGTTCATTTAGCCCAAAATCATCATTGGCTACCAATTTACTTGTTTCACCATCAACTGACTCACATGCGAGACACATACTAACCGACCCCCTCATACTAAGTGTGTGCAATGTCCCCATTGCACCAAAGACGAAAACACATAAATGCAAACATTAATGCAGACACAGAAACAAATGCAAAATAAATGCCCAAATGAAACAACAATTAGAAATAAAACATAAAGCAGTAGAAAATGGAAATGCAAAGAAGGGGAAACAGTGAACTCCCCTGATCAAGGTTCCTCCTTGTCGTGCTCCGGTGGTGGCACTCCGACTGCATCCCTCTGCTGAAGATAGTCAAACTGAAATTGTAAAACTCAACAAAAGTACAAGAAAGAAAATTAAAACGAGTAGAGAGAGAAAGAAATTAGTTCTCAGTTTATAGTCGAGAGCTAGACTGCAGGTTCCCCTCAGTTCTGATTGTTTTGGAATTGAGTGACTCCAATTTGTCGTTCCCCTATGCCACCTAAATATTTCTTCAGTCGTTGAGCATTGACTGTGAATGACTCATTTTTTCCATCTCTCACAGTTATGTCTCCCGAGGGGAACACCTTGGTGATCATGTAAGGCCCCGTCCACCTTGACTTGAGCTCGCCAGGAAACAGGCGCAGCTTGGAGTTGTATAGCAGCACCGCTTCAGCTTCTTTGAATTCTCTCGACGTGATGCGCTTGTCAAGTGCTAGCTTTGTACGCTCTAAGTACACGTACTTCAGGTGTGGAGGCCGTGGTTTTAGCTCACGTGTTGGCGGTTCCTCAATGCTTGACTTCTGAGGGGTCAAATCTCTTCGATCCCCCGTGTCCTCCAATTTCATCCTTTCTGGCTTCTTCCATTAATGGTTGGCATTACATACGCCACTCTTGAGAATTTTTCTTCATCAAGTTCATCCTCCTTCAATTCAGTGGTGAGCGTGGCTTCCATTGGGTCCTTCATAGCATCCTGCACAAATTGACATAAAGTGAATCCGATGAATCAATTATAAAACAATCATTAGTGTGCAGTGTGTGCTTAAGAGCGTTAAAAACATTAAAAGTGATTTCTTTCTTTCCCAATCTCAATCTCAACTTCTCTTCTTGCACTTCAATCACGGCCTTGCCAGTTGCAAGGAACGGTCTCTCTAAAATCAAAGGCATCTCCCTATCCTCTTCCATGTCAAGCACCACAAAATCTGTAGAAAATGTAAACTTTCCCAGTTTTACTAACACATCTTCTTTGACTCCTCGTGGATGTTTGACGGATCCATCAGCTAGTTGCAAGGACATCTGTGTCGGTTTAGGTTCGCCCAATTTAAGTTTCCTGAATACAGATAAAGGCATAAGATTAATGCTCGCACTAAGATCACATAAAGCTTTAGGAAAAACATCACCACCAATCATGCAGGGGATAGAAAAACTCCCCGGATCCTTTAGCTTTGGTGGGATCTGGTTTTGTACCAATGCAGAGCAATTCTCAGTCGATTTTATCGTCCTGTGATCCTCCAACTTCCTCTTATTAGCTAAGATGTATTTCAGAAATTTAGCATAACTCGGCATTTGCATCATAGCATCAGCAAAAGGAATATTTATATGCAATTTTTTGAATACCTCAAGAAACTTACATAACTGTGCATCTAGTTTTGCTTTTTTCAGTGCTGCAGGAAAAGGTGGAGGAATAACAATTTTAGGTTGTGCAGTGGGTGGTGGTGTAGAGTTAGAGGACTTACCTTTGGATGTTTCAGAATGCTCATCCAATTTTTGAGTTTTATCTTTTTCTCTTGACTCTAAAACTTTCCCACTCTTCAACTCGATGGCCTTCACTTGCTCTTTTGGATTTGTCTCTGTGTTACTTGGCAAGGTGCCCAACTCTCTACTTGCTATCATCTTGGCCAACTGTCCAATTTGATTCTCAAGCCCTTTTATTGATGCATCTTTGTTTTGAAGTCTAGTTTCAGTGGATGAAATAAACTTAGACATCATTTGCTCCAGGTTGGACTTCTCTTCTCTAGGAGGATCAGATCTATACATCGGTTGTTTCCCATATGATTGTCCTCCTTGTGGTCGATTCTGACTGTTTTGACCGCCCCATGAGAAGTTGGGATGTTGCCTCCATCCAGGATTGTATGTGTTTGAGTACGGATCATTCCTCGGACGGTTGTGGACTCCCACTTGGTTCACTGGTACCTCCTCATTTACATAAAAAGGACCACTGTCTTGACAGTCCTTAACATAGTGCTCTCCTCCGCATTTTTTACAAAATATTTCTTGCAGGCGCATCGCTGTCCCGTTTACGTTCATGCTGTCTATTTTCCTGTTGAGTGCTTCTAATTGTGCGGTGACAGCTAAAAAGTCAGTTACGTGGTGTACTCCTGCATTCCTTCGCTGAGTGTTCCTTTCAGATTGAGGGTGATAGCTGCTAGCAGCCAACTCCTCTAGTAACTCATACCCATCTTCGGCCGTTTTCCTCAACAGATTTCCGCAGGCCGCAGCATCTATCATGGTTCGGTTAGATGAAATTAAACCATAGTAAAAAATTTGGACCACTAACCCAAGAGGCAACTCATGATGTGGGCATCTGAGCAATAAGTCTTTGTAGCGCTCCCAAGCCTCGTAGAGTGACTCCTGCTCAAATTGAGAGAATGTGGTTATGTCCGCTCGCAGCTTCATGGTTTTTGATGGAGGAAAGTACTTCAAGAGGAATGCCTTGGCCATATCCTCCCAAGTTGTGATTGAACCTACAGGCAAACAATACAACCAAGATTTAGCTTTATCATGCAAAGAGAACGGAAACAAACGTAGTCTAACAGCATCATCTGAAACTCCATTAAATTTAAAAGTATCGTAAATTTCTAAGAAGTCGGCGATGTGAGTGTTCGGATCATCTAGCGCATTTCCCCCGAATTGGACAGTGTTCTGGATCATTTGAATTATTGCTGGCTTGATCTCAAACTGGTTTGCCCTGACAGTTGGTCGCACTATGCTTGGACGTGCTCCATCAAGCGATGCTTGCGCATACTCAAGCATGGGTATGCGCCTTGGCTCTTCGATCCTTGGATCTTCGTGATGCTCCTCCTCACGTTCGTTCCTGTTCATTCTGTCTCTTAGTCTTTGCTATTATCGTCTTCTACGTAAGGTTCTTTCAATCTCGGGATCGAATGTCTCTAGTTCAGACTCTAGAGACCTTGGCATGCACAAGAGAGGTATCTGCGAAAAAGAAATCGAAGGTGTCAACCAAAGTGAAAATAGAGAATGCTAAAGTAAATAATTGAAAATAAAATTGTAGATTAACAGTCCCCGGCAACGGCGCCAAAAATTTGATCGAGCAAAACTTGCAATGTGGAATCCTCAATAAAAATATGGTTTTATTTGCTCAAAAATTAATCGCAAGTGCACGATGTCAAGTAATAGTATAATGTACGTGAGTACGAGTATTGTTCAACTAGAGACTGTATTTGACAATTATTATTTTCAGTTATTAAATCTTTAGCAACGAAAATTTGAATGATTGTTTTATTGCTACTATAATCAAATAAACATGCAAATAAATTGATTCAAGTATTGATTAATGAAATATAATGTCTAAAATGGTTTAGTGAAATTCAATAAGAAATGAATTTGTTGGGAATTTCGGTTTACCTACCCCTCGTCAATAAATTAATTCGTTTAATATTGATTATATGCTTCCGACAGTATTTCCTATTCAGTTGAACACACTCTCTCGAGGTATGCGAAACTAATTCCGCTCAATGAAGTAATTAAATGTCTTTAATTATTTATCAAGAGTGAATTGCATGTCGATTTATGAAATCCCCTAGTTTTCGACCCTCATGACTATGACTTTCGGTGCGTATCCAATTTCATATATCTATGCAAATTGTAGATCCACGGATTATACTACTTGTTCCTATCACAAGTTATTCTCTCGAACTCACTCGTAATATAAAGACGTTGTTAAAGTTAGCTACGCTCTAACAACACGATAAACACAATAGTATAAACAAGAATAAATCAGAAATCGAGGTGTAAATTAATTATATCAAAGTTTTGGGGTAGGATCCCGTTAAATCCCAACAAATAATAAAATTAGCTACTAGAATTCATAGTAAAACTAAACAAAACAAAGTTTAAAGAAGAGAAACTCGATCAGAAATACTAGGCGTGACGAAAATCGTAAAGACGACGCTCGAAAATCTTCAAATCTTCAACGTCTGGCGCGAAAAATCTCCAAAGCTTTTCTGGCGGCTCTGAAATTATGTCTCAGTGTCCTCAAAAACGTCCTCCTCTCCTTTCCATATCATCCTCTCCTCCAAAATAAGGTAGGGAATCGGACAAGATATCTTCCCAAAAATAAGTGGCGCTCGGGTGGTAGAATATTACCGTTCGAGCGCCACACTCTTTGTAAAACACTTGGGGAATGCGGCTTCTCGCGCTCGGGCGGTAGAGAATTACCGCCCGAGCGCCGAGTCTTCGGTAAGTTGGCTCTTCGGAAGATAGATCCCGCGCCCGGGCGGTAGAAAATTACTGCTCGAGCGCCACATGTTCTGGACATCACCTTTGGCATTCAACTCTCGCGCCCGGGGGGTAGTTTTCTACCGCTCGGGCGCTATCTTTTCTGCTTATTTTCTTCTTCGATTGCATACTTCGCTCCAATTTCGGTTCTCCGATCGTTTTACCTGCAAATTTGTCACACACAAGTAAGAAACGATCAAATGCATATACTTACTCTAAAACGAACAAAAATGTAAATGAAATGGACGCAAGCACAATGCAAACACACGCAAACTAATGCATTAAAACACGTAAAAACTACGTCTATCAAAACTCAACAAAATGATTCATAAATTAAATGATGAAATAAATAAGGTAAAATAATTGATTAAAGATTCAATGAGAAATGAATTTGTTGGGAGTCTTGATTCACCTACTCCTCGCTAATTTACTTAATTAGTTCGACAATGATTACGCTTTCGACGGGATTTTCTATCCAATTGAACACGTCCTCTCGAACTATGCCAAACTAATCCAACGCAGTGAAGTAAT